>NW_026623161.1:1200000-1800000 GCF_028827245.1 Penicillium angulare | reverse complement strand
CGGACTGTTATGTGAGGTTGCTATGTGGAGAGAGTGTCTCATCTGCCTGGTTGGCCAAGACTCCAAGCACCCCAGGGGTAACACCCAACTTCTACGATTGTTTATATGCCTTCCTTTCGCCTTTCTGCAATCTTTCTTTTTGAAGTGGTATCCTTGGTAGGAAACAAAACTGCTTCTGTTAATGAATAATTGTTTAAAAAAGGCTTTGTGAGTTGAATGCTTTGTGCAGTGCCCAGGTGGCCACCCTAAAGTTGAGGTACTATAATTAGTGCTACTAGTAGTACGACCCATATATATACTAGTACGCTATAATTTAAATTTCATTACTAGTTTAGTACTACTAACTTGAACTTGAATGGATATTTATATGGATGCTGAATGCCTATAACTCTATTACTACTAATATATGTACCGCCTTCTCCAAATCGCAGCTTTGGGTAGCTACATAGTATTGAAGAGCCTTCTACTACATCTGATACTACTGGACAAAACTTGAATGATGCTTAACCTCGGCACATTTGAAAAGGCAAAACAATAACAAAGTCTTACTATTCAGTGATTTACTTGAAAAACAGGGCTTGCAAGGCTAGGCTTAAGCCGCTATGGCACAAGGCAATCATGATCATGCTTTATCCTCTCCGACAACACGAGTGACTGTAACAGCATCCTATACAGTTATTAGCTATTTTTCCTTGAAAATACTATAAGGCCACTATGACTCACCGGACCAAAATCAGTGTCAAATTTACTGAGAACGGTCTCATATACCAGGTCTGGGTTGGGACTAAGAGCTCCACTTCCATCGCTACTCACAATCTGTCTCTTCTGCGCCGTAGTCGCCTCGACCCACCTCCGGTACTCAGGCGCACCAGGCATGATGATATTATCCGCAATAACCACGGAAAAATTAGGCTTCAGCACATTCCATTCTTCAAGAAGCCATAGATCAGGCAAGTAGCGGTCCTGCCAGTGATCGAGGAAGATCAGCTCGATCTGGCTGACTACTTTGTCCTGAACGAGTTCCTCGAGAACCTGGTCACTAGATCCAACTAGAATGCGCACTATATCTTGCAGTCCTGCTAGTTCGACAAGCTGGTTGGCGACAGCTGCCATCTCGGGGTTCTTCTCAATACCGAAGTATTGTTTTCCACCTTGCGATCGGACAGCGTTTCCAAACAAGATGGCACTGTAGCCGACATATACGCCAAGCTCGATCATAGTTGATGGCTTGCGCTCATTGATCACATCGACGATGTGCTGACCCTTTGCAGAGCCAATATTCATGAGCTTGTTGAATTTGCTGTGGTAATCATCTATAGCCGAGAGAACTTTGCTGGGTTGGCCCTTAATGTCCTTGATATCAGGACGCCCGTAGACGTAATGGAGCAGGTCTTGCTCGCGTCCGTCCTGTTCATGTTAGACCATGGGTTTCATAACCACCCTTATGAGGTTTCAAGGTTGTAATCCGACTTACAAGAGCCCATTTGGTAGGGGCGGGTCCGTGCTGCTTATTCGACATCGTGTTTCGTTGGATATGAGATGTTAGCGAAAGATTGAATTGTCTTTGCTTTGAGAGCTGAGTGATCAATCGAGAGTTGTTCCTGAGAATTCTATAGATTAGAATGTTATCTGAAAGCCGTTTTATAGTTCATTCTTTACTACGAAATTATGGATATAGTCGGCCTCGGAGGTATGGGGTTTATGGGTGTGGGGAGTTAAGCAACATAGCCTAGCAAGGAAATACCCGAGCCGGTCGGGCGTATCGGAAATCCTGGCGGCGGATTGATTCTCATCTCCGAGGTGGACAGAGGCTCTGCCTTCCAAGCACCGAGCAAAAGTACATGTATGTGCTACATATCTGCTAGATCCATCGCCTGCAGCCTAGATAATGTTACAAAAAAGGGAAACTTCAAATTCTAGGCAGCAGGTTGCCTTTGAGTTGCTAATCCATGGGATTATGGATTGTATGTCTGTTATTATTCCATATATCACAGACCTTGGCACTTAGGTCGGCGACCGTCACGGCGAGAGAAATCGAGCCCAAGGCCAATATATGCTAGAAATTAGTGGTGGGCGATTGCACCACTTTATGACAGCCCCGGGCATTCGTGAAGATCATGCATATTTCGATACACTCAGCCTCGTGGTGGGGTACAAGTCGGGGTCCCAAGTAGGTCGAGTAGGGATGGCTGACTCCTCTGGTCACATAGAAATGACCAAGTATTACCTGCACCTGAGTCAATATTTGGGGGTCTTTGTTACATGGGTCTCCTAACACCGTGTTGAATTTTACGATGATATCAATAGTCCTTCGACTACCTATGACATCAAGTGGGTCGAAGACATCATAGCCTTTCGACACGCGGTTCATACAGTAGATCTGAACAGTTAATCAAAAAGGAAGAAAGACACGGAGGTCTACAGATGATATTAAATTTGGTCACCTATACATAAGGATCTCAATTTATAGCCATATAAAGAATTGATTATGTACGTGGAGAGATTCGCGGTGTGGCGAGAGCATCACAAGTTTTCAATACGGACATCTTCAGCTCGCTTCATTATGAGCATCATAACACCAAGTGAATCCATAGATCAACTCATTGATCATGTAAGAATGTTGAAATACTCCATTGCTGAGAAATATAGATCTGAAATACCACCATGGCGAAGTTGAAGTGTACCACGATGTCCACAATATTAGGAGCCCCGTTGAACCGTAAAGGGTTTAGCGCATGACTCCCCTCGCTCCCACTCTCCAGAAGCTTCTGTGCAGTATAAATCCCACTCTTCTACCTCATCACTCACGCGAGCCTTTCTCACATTCACCCTTTCTTCTATCCCCACCCAATAACGCACCAACCCTCAAAACCTCAAAACAACCCCTTATACCACCAAAATGTCTGACTGGGAAACCACCACCAAGATTGGCAGCAAGTACAGCGGCGCTGGTGCTGCCCCTCGCGAGTCCACAATTAAGGGCAAGTCCGCCCTGAACGCCGCCCAGCGATCTGGCGCCGTCCTTTCCACCGAGAAGAAGTACGCAACTGGCAACGCTGTACGTTACTCCGCAACTTAAGATATAATTCACGAACAATGACTAACTCACAACCCACAGATCGGCAAGGGAGTTGAGGGCCAGCACCTCACCAAGGTTGATCGAACCGACGATACCGGCAAAATCGATACTGTCGGCCCTAAAGTTGCAGATATTGTTAGGAGACGCCGCGTCGAAATGGGCTTCAAGACACAGAGAGAGCTCGCCACAAAGACCAATATTAAGTCGGAAATTATCGGGCTGCTCGAGTCAGGGAATCTCATGAAGACGGAATTCAGTCCTCTTTTGAACAAGCTGCAATCAACACTACAAGTCAAACTCTCAGGCAATGACATCGGTGGAGTAATGGAGAAGAAACAATTCAAGAGGAACAACAACCCCGCCAAAAAATAAGCTCTGATCGGAAGTGAACGCGCCACTGCTGCGTTTTCGGAATGAACTTTGGACGACAAAAAGCTCCGTCTTTTAATCCATTTCTGAGGTTCAACCTGGCCTTTCAGTTGCGCCATGTGATGAACTTGTTGTCCTTTCCTCCTGATACGTTACTTCCTCTAGAGAGTGAATATATTTTTTTCTGCTGGTCGGATTAGCGCTGGCCTTGCATGGAATGTGCTTAGGGAGAATTTGGATAAGAATGTACGAATGAGATACGCATATTGTTACCTAGTCACCCTGATTTTGAAGATAATTCTTCAGCGTAGTCCACGGACCTTACGTATGTGCAATGAACCACTGAAGACGACATCCGATGAGGCTCAAATTTTGCACTACCACAGTAGACACCATCCATAAAAAATAGTACTTGTCTTTAAGCTTAAATATGACGTGCCTATTGATACTCACCCCGGTAGTATATTAACAACTGTATGGGCGTTAAGGTTTCCCTACCCTTGAAATATGATGCCCAATATGATGGACATATCACTATTCCTCATGCGTCATAGCTGGCCTTCCATGGAGTTTCTAGAATCCCATGAAACGTGTACTGTATCGAATAAGTAAAATTACCTAGGCAGACTAGGCAGACTTGGACATCTTTATCTGAACTGGTTGAAATTTGCGATGCTTCGTATTGTCTATTTCGTTATATGCACATCATCCGCTACTTGCAAGTACCTAAATATCTCACAAGCATAAAAGCGAACATATGACTCGAGAGCTCAAAATGTGAAGCAAGCCATCTTTTATTAAATCAAAACAATAAAAAAGGGGGGTACCAACTCCGGTTGATCATGTAGTAATCAAGAAATGAGAAAGCCGTGCCTCGAAAGGTCATCATCTCATCTCGTATGCCGGACTCGAGAGGCCAAAAAATAAAAACAGCAAACGTCTCGAGTCTAATTCGCATCATAAACACATACACACAACTCTCTCTTCATCTTATTTCTCCTATACTTTTGTTCATTCGTGGCGTTTCATCCTTTACTTGCGCAGCTGCTCCCGCTCGACCTCGTACATGAAGTCGAAGTAGCCCTTATCGAAGTGGTGGATACGGACGTAACCGTCCTCACCACCGGAGGCGTATGCGGTACCGTTGGGGTGAACGTCGATGGTGTTGAGGGGACCGAAGTGACCACGGACACGGCCGACCTCGTCTTCAAAAACCTTGTGGTAGAAACGGGCCTCGAATTTACCTTGACGGGCAGAGGTAGTTGTGACATCCATAGCGGCCTGACCACCACCCAGAATCACGTAGTCCTTCTTGCTGGTGATGGAGGCGGAGTTAAGAGGAGTATCGGCGATGTAGGTTTTGAGGATGGCGAGGTTACGGGCAGAGAGGAGCTAACAACTGTTAGCTGGAGAGTTTCGCATTGAACCTGCGTAAGGATGCTTACCTTGGCGGACTTATCCTTGGAGGCGGTGATGAAGTGGGTGCGGTCCGGAGAGAATTGGATGTCGTTGATCTGGTGGTCGAATTCGTGGACCTGTGCGGTCTCCAGTTGCTCACCGCTCTAGTAACAGATGTTAATATTCGCTGGTGATATCTTTATGAGATATAGATGGCAGTCATACCTTGGGGTCGTATTGGCTGACGCTACCATCTTCGTGTCCAGCAATAATGAAACGGCCCAAGAAACTCCACCCGGCAACAGTCGCCTTACTCTCAGTGCAAGTAATGCGCAAGGTTGGCTCTTCGGCCTGGACATTCAAGTTGTTGCCCTCGCCGTCACCGTAGGCGATATCCAAAACAGCGATCGCACCCAAGAAACCCATACGCTTCTCTGTCACAGCCAACAGCTGGCTTCCATCCGGGGAAAAGGCGACGCGCTTCACGGCTGTTGGGAACTCCCAAGTCTTCACACACTCGCCAGTCTTAATGTTCCAAAGTCGTACGGTGTTGTCGGCAGAACCGGTCGCAAGAATCACAGTGTTGGGGCTGACGTCGACAGTCCAGATAGCACCCTGGTGGCCAGCATACGTTCCGAGACGCTCGCCGTTGGCGGTCCACCACGCGCACACATTCTTATCCTTGGAAACTGAGAAGAGGAGGTCGCCATCCTTGTTGAAACGAATTTGGTTGAGGGAACGTTCCTATACGTAGCGGGTTGTATGTTAGTTTTCACTGTGGACCCGAGCTGCTGGGAAGAATCGCACGCACATGACCCGACAGCAGAATAGGTCTCATTTTGAACGGAGAGACACGAAAAGACCGGAGATGATGGAGTCGACTACAATCGTCGCAGATGGTAGTAGAAAGTGGCGGTGTTTATTGTCGGAGGAGGGGGGTCAATCTCGTCAACCGTTACTTTCTTTGACTAGTGAATTTCATCGCACACTCCTCCAAGCGCCAAGACTGACAAACCGTATCGAATCGCGCTTTTCCGCACAATCTGTTTCTCCGGTATCTACACGTGACTCGCTGCCCCTCAGCCCTGAGCCCTGATTTGCCTATTTGGGTCGATCAGACCAGAACGAGCCTCGCCTCATCATGTGACCGTGATGACTCATACACTCTAAATTCAATTTTCTTGGCATTGTTACTCAATTGATGCCTCAGGCCATCAATACCCGTACGACTCGCTCCCTTTCGGATCCCGAAGTATCACGAACGGGATGAGAAGAAAAAAGGGGGGGATTGCAAAATAAACCGTGTGAAGGGATCTATAAGAGACCCGAGGAGGAAAAGAGTCCAGTCTCTACTGCTTATTCCGAAATATTCTCTTTGCGCTGCATATGTTAAGTTTTTGGGCTTCCGAAGAGACAATCGGCTCCGAGGGTTCCTGCCCCTAAAGCAGCAATAATATTCATGGCGTTCCCCGCCGTACCCCGCGGTCCTCCTTCTCTTCAGGCGCGAGTGTCCAATTTTCGTCTCCGCACCTCTTCGTGCTTTTCTTTATACCATACCGTTTCCTCCGCACGAGGGGCTCACCGTTCTGTCAAGTCTTGCTCCTTATCGGCTTCGGCTCCGTCTCCCGTGTCCGTTGCTTTTAAAAACCCGGTGGCCGCTTCTTATCGCTCCTTCTCCAGTTCCACCATCATGGCTTCTAAGATTGACGGCACAGCGATTGCCAAAAGCATTCGCCAGGGCTTGAAGACTGAGATTGAGCAGATTCAAGTTACCAACCCAAGATTCAAGCCGAACTTGGTCATTTTCCAAGGTTAGTACTGTCTTGAGCTATCATTGGCGAATGGAAGAGATAGAGGGGCAATAATTGGGATTGTCAGAAAAGCTAACACATGCGTTTGATATACAGTTGGCAACCGATCGGATTCCAGTGAGTCACTACGCCCCGAGAAGATACCTACGACTTCAATAAGTATACTGTATATAGCTAATCACAACCAGGTACCTATGTGCGCATGAAGCTGAAGGCCGCCCAGGAGGTACTTGTGATCCAATAGATAACCAATTGAGCTACCATTGAGACTGACCAATCATTAGGCCAATATTATCTGTACTCTGATCAATGTCCCCGAGACTAGCACTGAGCTGGAGCTTCTCCAAGAAATCACCAGAGCCAACAATGACCCCGCCGTCCATGGTATTCTAGTCCAGCTGCCCCTCCCCGGCCATATGTCCGAGCATGCTATCACCTCAGCCGTCGCTGATGAGAAGGATGTGGATGGATTTGGCGCTGTCAACATTGGAGAGTTAGCCAAGCGTGGTGGCCGTCCATCGTTCACCCCCTGTACCCCGCTCGCTGTGATGGAGCTGCTGAAGGCCAGTGGAGTGGATCCAGCAGGTAAGCAGGCAGTTGTCCTGGGCCGCAGCGACATCGTTGGCAGCCCTGTTAGCTTTCTGCTTCGGAATGCCCATGCAACTGTCACTGTCTGCCACTCTCAAAGTCCCAATGTCCCCGAAATTGTCAAGACCGCCGACATCGTTGTTGCCGCAATTGGAAAGACCGAGTATGTTAAGGGAGAGTGGCTGAAGCCCGGCGCTGTTGTGATTGACGTTGGTATCAACTACAAGCCTGACGCTACTAAGAAATCTGGCGAGCGTCTGGTGGGTGATGTCGACTTTGATGCTGCCTTCCAGGTGGCATCGCAGATTACCCCAGTCCCTGGTGGTGTCGGTCCTATGACCGTCGCTATGCTTCTGAAGAATGTGGTCCACGCTACCAAGTCATACTTTGAGAAGCAGAGGGACAGACGTATCACTCCTCTGCCCATCCGCTTGCAGAACCCCGTCCCCTCGGATATTGCCATCTCTCGTGCCCAGTACCCCAAGCCTATCTCCCAGGTCGCTTCCGAGGTTGGAATTGCCCACCACGAGCTGGAGCCATACGGCCACACTAAAGCTAAGGTTAGCCTTGATGTTATTGAACGCCTGTCTCACCGTCGCAACGGAAGATACGTTCTGGTTTGTGGTATTACTCCTACTCCTCTGGGCGAGGGTAAATCTACCACTACTCTGGGTCTTACTCAAGCTCTTGGTGCTCACCTTAACCGCATTACATTTGCCAATGTCCGTCAGCCAAGTCAAGGTCCAACCTTTGGAATCAAGGGTGGTGCTGCCGGCGGTGGTTACAGTCAGGTTATTCCCATGGATGAGTTCAACTTGCACTTGACAGGTGACATTCACGCTATCACCGCGGCAAACAACCTTCTTGCTGCTGCTATTGAAACCCGCATGTTCCACGAAACCACACAGAAGGACGGTCCTCTCTACAAGCGTCTGGTACCAGCAAAGAAGGGCAAGCGCGAGTTCCAGCCTATCATGTTCCGTCGTCTGAAAAAGCTTGGTATCAATAAGACCAACCCCGATGAGCTCACTGAAGATGAGATCCACCGATTTGCCCGTCTGGATATTGATCCTACTACCATCACCTGGCGTCGTGTGCTGGACGTCAACGACCGTCACCTGCGTGGTGTTACTGTTGGCACTGCACCTACTGAAAAGGGTCTTTCTCGCGAGACTGGCTTCGACATCTCCGTTGCTAGTGAGTGTATGGCTATTCTTGCACTGGCCAACAACCTGGATGACATGCGTGAACGCCTGGGCCGTATGGTCGTTGCTACCTCCAGAAACGGTGACCCAGTCACTTGTGACGACATTGGTGCTGGTGGTGCCCTGGCAGCTCTGATGAAGGATGCTATTAAGCCTAACCTTATGCAGAGTTTGGAGGGAACTCCTGTTCTGGTCCACGCCGGTCCCTTCGCCAACATTAGTATCGGTGCTAGCTCAGTCATTGCTGACAAGCTTGCCTTGAAGCTGGCCGGAACCGAGCCCGATGAGGATCACGATGCGAAGACTGGCTTTGTGGTCACTGAGGCTGGCTTCGACTTCACCATGGGCGGTGAGCGATTCTTCAACATCAAGTGCCGATCATCGGGACTGTCTCCCGACACCGTGGTTATTGTGGCTACTGTCCGCGCTCTTAAGGTGCACGGTGGTGGTCCCGAGATCAGCCCCGGCGGGGCTCTGCATGAGATTTACCGCACCGAGAATGTGGACATCCTCCGCAAGGGTTGTGTCAACCTGCGCAAGCACATTTCTAATGCCCGCCAGTACGGTGTGCCGGTTGTTGTTGCTATTAACAAGTTCGAGACCGACACTGAGGCTGAGATCGCTGTCATCAGGGAGGAGGCGATCGCAGCGGGTGCTGAAGACGCCGTTCCCGCCAACCACTGGGCCGAGGGTGGAGCAGGTGCTCTTGACCTCGCTAAGTCTGTTCTAGCCGCCAGCTCCAAGCCCAAGGACTTCAAGCTGCTGTATGATCTGAATGGTACCATCCAGGAGCGTATCGAGCGCATTGGCCAGGCCATGTACGGTGCGGACAAGGTCGAGTTCAGCGAGCTCGCCCAAAAGAAGGTCGACACCTACACACAGCAAGGCTTTGACAACCTGCCCATCTGTATCGCCAAGACACAATACTCGCTCAGTCATGACCCAGCTCTGAAGGGCGCACCCACTGGATTCACTGTGCCTATTCGGGATGTCAGATTGGCTGTGGGTGGTGGATACCTGTAAGTTTTCCTATCTTATCTGACCTTCCCTTTCCCATGAGGATCCACCTCTTTAATTTTTTTTTCATCAATGCTTTGTTCCTTACTTTATTGCTGCGGATACTAATTTGACTCATAGCTACGCTTTGGCTGCCGACATCCAGACGATCCCTGGCTTGCCTACTGCCCCAGGCTACATTAATGTAGACATTGACACCGAGACCGGCGAAATCGACGGTCTGTTTTAGATCTTGATTTCTTCAACTTTTTTTTTCAAATCTATTTTCTTTCATCGTTATTTTATTTGGATGGATAGAATGGATACATGATGTATATAACCATGATCGAGCATGGGGTTTGGGGTATTTTTCAACACATAGCAACATGAGGATAATTTGGCGTCCGACGGGCAAGCGGGTATAGTATTTAGAGCGGAGAATTATTCAACACTGCCAGACTCGACTGAGAGGATCTACCAAGGTAGTTTTCAATGGAATATTGATGAATCTATGTTTAATTCAGATTCTTGAGGCCTTGAAGTTTGGTAATTGTAAAATAAGATTAATGATTCCTGCTCGTTTAAGCCAGCCATTTCGTACAATTAGCTGCGTCATGCGTATACCATGTAGATCGTGTTATTCGGGTGAACGTTTCCCGGCGATTCAAAGTGGGGGTCAAGCTAAATATTCTGGACAAGGACATGCCTCGGTGAGCACGGAGTTGCCCTCCGAGACTCCGGGAACCGCTGCTTTTTTTTTGTGTTTTTTTGACTTCCTCCCCCAACCGTGTATTGTTAGCGGGTCTGTGGGTATAGAAGCTATGAACCTGTGAATGTGACATAAAAGGGGTCAGAAGACCAAGGGGGATTTGAAGGAAAAAGATTTCGGATATATCTAGATTAATTTCCTACTCTAAAACTCTCTTCCCTTTCTTTAAAACTGTTCTATTAATCTTTAGAACTTACAGCCATATCGGCTTCTTCAGGTTCCCCACAGTCTCGTGACCTCCTCGTGACTTTCTCGTGACCTTTCCCTCCGGCTTCGGCGCTTCTTATTAGCGGCAAACGGTTAAAACAGGAAAGATCGCATTTGGCTCATTTAGCTGATTTGCTCATCCGCGAATCTCTTGTTCCTAGCAGCCCATCCGGACAAGGCTTTTTCCTTTCTTCCCTTCAACCTTGAGGTCCTCTTTTTCGTTCGGTAAATCCCCCCATTCCACTTACCCTTTGCCCATCCCGCTACCCGGTTGTCCCGTATTCCCCCGGCCTCCCCCAGGAATTCCCTACCACTCGGTGACGTTGCGATCGCGGGCATAGGTCAACCCCGTCTCCACCGCGCATTTCCCTTCTGCCGAATATCGTCCCTTCGGCTGTTCTGTTCGGCGCCGCAATACTACTGCCCGACCCTGGTGCTCTCAACCAAACAGAGCTTGCGAATCTCTTGCTGACATCTTTTCCTTTCCCCGAGTATAGCCTACACCCAAGGAATTGCGAGCGATTTCCCACCATGAACGCTCTTCGGTCTGGTTCCGCTTTCGCGCGCCGGTCCCTGGCAACCCCTCCGCCCGTTGCCCCTCTCTCTTCTACTCGTCTTCTCTCTTCCTCTTTTACTTCCTTCTCTTCTTCCCAGAGATCTCTTTCTTCTGCCTCACTTCCTCGCACAAACAGAATCTCTGCGTCTACCCGCTGGTCCGGATCGACTCCTTCGTTGTACTTCACTCAAACCCGCACCATGGCTATCGAAAGCAAGATCAAGGTTCAGAACCCGGTGGTGGAGCTGGATGGTGATGAGGTATGTGGAAAAACTTCCAAAGTTGACAATTCTTTTGTCCTTCCTTTATATATATTATAGCCCGAACTCTCCTTGGTGCGGGGCACGTATCACAAGCCTGCTTTGCCTTTTTCGTTCGGCGCAATTCGGTTTTCGTCTTGTGTGTTCTCGAACGCGGGGAAATACGGGGCAACTTCTATCAACACATGAGAATGTGTCACAGGGGACCCGAGGCTGCGCCGAGCACCAATGGAGATGGTTCAATGGCTGTCCTATGGAGGGAATTGGCATATGCTAACGTGTTGATCTTGAATAGATGACCCGTATTATTTGGCAAGAAATCAGGGAAAAGGTACGTTTTGGAATCTTAATCGTCCAACCCAATCACATATACCCCTCATGCGGCGTTGACCTGCATGACCGGGATCCCGGCTGCAGCTAGCTGCATATACTTGATGCATCATATCACTTCGAAGAGTCTAGATTTGAAGCTAACAATACTCTCTATAGTTGATTCTGCCGTAAGTGCTGCGTAGCCAGGACCCCTCAATTGACCCATACTTGGCTTTGTTCGTTTACTAAACTCGACATCTCTTAGTTTCCTCGATGTTGACCTGAAGTACTACGATCTTGTAAGTTCGAAACTGAACCAATGGCCTTGAATAAGATCTCCACTGACGCAAATTACTTCAATAGGGTCTTGAGTACCGTGATCAGACCGATGACCAGGTTACCGTTGATGCCGCTGAGGCCATCAAGAAGTACGGTGTTGGTGTCAAGTGTGCCACCATCACCCCCGATGAGGCCCGTGTTGAGGAGTTCAAGCTGAAGAAGAGTAAGTCCTTAATTTTTTACCGTGCGTCCTGTTGTGTAACTTGTACTAGAGAACTAATTTTTTGTCCCTCAATCCAGTGTGGCTCTCACCCAACGGAACTATCCGTAACATCCTTGGCGGTACCGTCTTCCGTGAGCCCATTATCATCCCCGCCATTCCTCGTCTGGTCCCTGGCTGGAACAAGCCAATTGTCATTGGTCGTCACGCTTTCGGTGACCAGTACCGTGCTACCGACCGTGTTATCCCCGGTCCCGGTAAGCTCGAGCTGGTCTACACCCCCGTTGGCGGTGAGCCCGAGAAGGTCCAGGTCTACGACTTCCAGGGTGGTGGTATCACCCAGGTCCAGTACAACACTGATGAGTCCATCCGTGGCTTCGCCCACGCTTCCTTCAAGATGGCCCTCCTCAAGGAGCTGCCTCTGTACATGAGCACCAAGAACACCATCCTGAAGCGCTACGACGGCCGCTTCAAGGATATCTTCCAGGAGATCTTCGACAAGGAGTACAAGAAGGAGTTCGATGCCAAGAACATCTGGTACGAGCACCGTCTCATCGACGACATGGTCGCCCAGATGATCAAGTCTGAGGGTGGCTTCGTTATGGCTCTTAAGAACTACGACGGTGATGTCCAGTCCGACATCGTCGCCCAGGGCTTCGGCTCTCTCGGTCTTATGACCTCCACCCTCGTCACCCCCGATGGCTCTGCTTTCGAGTCCGAGGCCGCCCACGGCACTGTCACCCGTCACTACCGCGAGCACCAGAAGGGTAACGAGACCTCCACCAACCCCATTGCTTCCATCTTCGCCTGGACCCGTGGTCTCGTCCAGCGTGGTCAGCTCGACAACACCCCCGACGTTGTTGCCTTCGCTGAGGAGCTTGAGCGTGCCTGTGTTCAGGTCGTCAACGATGAGGGTATCATGACCAAGGATCTTGCTCTGGCTGCTGGCCGCAAGAACCGCGAGGCCTGGGTTACCACCAAGGAGTACATGGCCGCCGTTGAGCGTCGCCTGAAGGCCAACCTCAAGGCCAACCTTTAGATTTATTCCCCCATTTTGTGATGTCTCTTTTTAAACGCGCACCATTTTGATATGATATCTTTTCCCCGATTTAGATTCCAGGGGTTCCAGGTTTAACCTGTTGACATGTACAGTTGTCAGACAAATAAAAATTGATCGCTTTACATGAAAAATCTTTTACAACATCGTTTTATATTTAATTGAATTCGTAACTCCCATTGATACAGTATACAAGTGGGGACCCGATACCAAGATCACTACCTCGAGCGCACATATTCGTCATGTATTCGTTCAAAGTACAACGAATGAGCAACGCTTGGGCATCATCGTCATCCAACAGACCCAACTTGAACCGCGTAACCTCTTTCCCGACATTTCCCTCTCATATTTTAGCATCTCTAGAACGATTAAGAGCATGCTAGATACGCAAGATCGGGTGAACCCGCCAAACCCAATATCAGGATATGAGTTCATCGGCCTCCCCGAAACCTAATGCCCAGCTTCAACCCGCCACCCAGACGATCACCAATTTTATATCTCCACACACACAAGCGATTGAAAGACCCAATCTCAACTAATATCGCATCATTGGCGAGTTCAGAGCCCCATCACCGGATCAAGCAGTAATCCCGTTACCCACCTCCTCGGCGCCGACGTCGATCCCCGAGAAGCAAGGGGGTTTACCGACCCGACAATGGCAAAGACCGCACCTTAAAACGAAAGTCAAACATGAAAAGAAAGAATAAGAGCCTGGGCTTTCCGGGGAGAGATGACTTTGAAAGTATTCCCCACCTCAGACACTTCCTCCAATCATCTTTTGTGGTTTCGCGGCGTCTAGACTACATGTAACGAGTAGATGATGTCGTCGACGCAATCGGGGCTAGGCTTTAGCCTATTCCGGCGATTTGGGAGATAGACGCACCAATTGTTGAAGATTCTGTCCTTCTACCCATGGGTATGTCTAGGCCTGAGGCGAGAATTATTGTAGAGTGATTGGTGAGGGCAAAACTGGATTTTGGAAGATAAGGTGCTCTGAAGAGTGGTGGGTACATAATGTATGGGGTTGACGGTTTGGTCTTGCCTTAACAACTTAACCTTGGCATTTTATAACTTGGACTCAACTCCCACTTGTCTACACCTTCAGTTTGATTGAAAGAAACAAATCAAATCAAATTAATTCAGCATTCTTTTCAAATTCATTCGTTGAAATTGAAGTTTTAAGCCTACACCCTTTGGTTATACCGATTTGGACTGACGATACTACCTGGGCATACTACGGATGCAATTGGTAGAGACATTCACATTGAAGCACATGGCCTGACAGCCGTCTCACATTTTTTATTTTTCAATCTTGAAGATCATCTACTAGCTTTTTCAGTTGATGGCACCGGGATCTCGTGTTCAACCAGTTGAATATGCGTGCTGTTGTCATCAGTACTATCTTTACGATCTTGGCGACGTTGTTCGTGGCGCTTCGAATATGGACTCGATTTAAGCTGGTGCATAGTCCTGGAAAGGATGATTTATTGATCTGTTGCGCTTTGGTATGTTCTTTACCTATGAATCTTGTTTCCATGTTATGTCGAAGAATCCAATCACTAATAGACGGTCCCAGTTATCCTCACTTCTCTTCTACGCATTCCTTCTAGTCGGTATGATCACCCATTCAACTTCAAACAAGATAAATCCTAATATCATCCTCATCAGAACGAAATTATGGTCTCGGTATCCCTAGAAAAGACCTACCAGATGATGTTATCATCAACCAGCTACATGTACGTATATCTCACCATGCATATTACGGTCTAGGTACCAAATACTCATTCAAACCAGTACCTATGGCTTTCCGTCCCATTCTACAACCTCTCTCTCATTCTTTCCAAACTCTCCGCTCTATTCCTCTACATCCGCATTTTCCCCGGGAGACGCTTTCTGTTAGCAACATACATCACAATGGGATGTCTTATCATCGCAGGACTATGGATGGTAATCAGCGGCTTTGTCTTCTGTATCCCAATCCATGATTTCTGGACACTCGATCGATCAATCCACAAGAAAAACTGTCTACCCGAAGGACCAGTTTGGTATTCGAACGCAGCCATGCAGATCCTAAGTGATATCGTGATAATGGTTCTTCCCTTACCACCCGTTTTGAAGCTGCAGCTTCCCCGCAAGCAAAAAGTGGGGATCATCCTCGTCTTCTGCGTTGGAATATTGTAAGCCTTCCTTCCTGAAACATCATATTAATATTATGATCTATTCTAACAAAAGAATTAAGTGTCATTGCCACCAGCTCTGCTCGTGTATATCAACTAAGTCACATGATTGACGGACACGATCTCACAAAGACAAATTCCGAAGCAGCAGTCTGGTCTTCTCTCGAAACTAACATCTCGATCATATGCGCCTGCCTACTACCTCTTTATCCCCTAATATCTCGGGTCTTCACACTATGTTTCCGACCCGTGCCACTCCATTCTTCACCAGCTCCAAAATTCCAGTCTAACACGACGGTTCTCACCGGATCGAGGAAACCATCTGTATACGATCATCCGCCACACGGGCCAGACGGAGGTGTATTTTTCAATGGCGTGTTTTATTCCGGGCCTGGAAGCTATACGGCTAGCATTGCGAAGATGGACATGAATGACCATGAGAATGAGGAGAAGGAAGATGGACATGAGGCGGGTATTAGAGTTGTTAGGGAGTTGAGGATGGAGTCCGACTCTGCTGTTCCTACTGTTCCTAGTCCGAAGCTTTGGGCTCATGATTATTCTAAAGAGGAGGATGTTGAGCTTGGTGAAATGGGGGAGGGATCTGGGTCTAGTGCTAAAGGGACGAATCCGAGTATTGAGTGGGATCTTGATGATTTTGAGTTTCCTGATTACAAGGAGAGGATGAATGCACCTATTTAGCATGGGTTCTGTATTACTATTTTATTTTTATTTCTATTTGTATATACTTTAGCTGCTCACTCTGGATATCATTCGAGGGGCAAATACACGACACGATTCATGACTAGATATCTTATCTAAATCTGTAATTTAAATTCAAGTTTCTGTTAGAGATCTTGAGGCTAATATGGGCATCAAATATTCAGAGATGGGATCGAACTCCGTCTTTCCATCTCATGGCTTGCTCAATTGCTTTCGCGACAGAAACGCATTTCTCTTCTCCGAATCTTCCACCAACAACTTGTAAGCCTACTGGCATACCATCAACTAAATTAACGTCATCTGGAAAATGTTAGCATGACATCTGAAGACATGTTGTCGTCCCTGAAATATCATCAAACTCACATTGTTCCTTATTGAACTTATCACCGGGGCCACGAGGCACATGACTGATCCAGTCCTGAGACGGCATATCTTTGTCTTTTGAGGCAGTGATGGCGGGAATAGTCAAGGATGCATATCCAACCAAGTTCCAGATACTAGTGTATCCAACATAGTTGTTAGACTTCACCCAGGTCCACGGCTTATATCCGACCCATGGGGTATTAGGCATGATAAGAGCGTCGATTCCAGAGGATGTCCAGCGATCGAGGTACGAGCTCTCATACGTGTACTTATCGGCATTCAACTATCCAAGACTCGTTAGTTTCTCTTCATAATATAAGATTCAGTTAACATACCTGGTGTGTTTCCGAGGTTGTAAGGATATGCTCCGGCTTTCCCACCAGCATACCCTCGATTAAAGGTTCGCCAGTCATTCCAATCTTCTTCTGGCATCCCTCGCCACCGTCAGACAAGATAGCCTTCTCCCACAGCTCATAAGCGTATTTATGCGAGGATGTATCCCATTCAAATACTGTAGCAGGAGTTAGCTTAGTCTGGATTTGAATTAACTTATTACTCACCTTCATGGCCAGCAGCTTTCAATGCATCAATAACATCTCTCACAGCACGCTCAGCTGGAGGCTGACATCTCACAACACCGTCATCAATCAAATATCCAATTCTCAACCTCTTACCCCGGAAAGAAGCCAGACTACCCCTCCAAGCCACAGGAGCAACTTGCGGGTCTAGTTCCCAAGATGCCGCTGAAGGAAGAACTTCCATATACCGCTCAATACTGGCAAGGCTACAGCTCATAGGCCCCGCCACCGAACGAATGATATCCTGTCCCGGACTAAAAGCCAATAGGTCAGCTTTGAAAAAGAAAACACATATGATAAATGGAGACTTACTTTCCCCGCTCGTACGGGTGTCGTCCGGGGCTAGGCGAAAGTCCATATAACCCACACAAACCAGCAGGAATACGAATTGATCCACCAAGATCAGTTCCAATACCGATAGGACTAGCTTTCGCAGCGAGAATCGACCCCTCGCCACCGGAACTACCGCCTGAAATCAAATTGCGATTGAGAGGGTTAACACATTGTCCGAAGACATGGTTATATGAATCCGACATCATCATTGATTGTGGCAGGTTGGTTTTCACATAGAGCACGGCGCCCAAACGACGCAGGGTCCTGGCAACAGATTTATCGGCTTGAGCCGGATTATTGGTAAGGCCAACCCATCCTGTAAAAGTGAGCGATGGGTCGTAATGTAATTGATCAGAGGGGGTGTCTTACCAATAGATGTATCTACACCCTTGACGGAGAATAAGTCTTTAATGGATACTGGGAGGCCATGTAAAGGCCCAGTGACTTGTCCTGTTTTGGAAAGGTATTCGTCCATTCCTTTCGCTGTAGCGAAGGCATCTTCGAACATGATCTCGGTACAGCATGTTGTTAATTGGTGGGCTAGTGCGGCGCGTTTCGCGAAAGCCTTTGTCAACGTTAATGAGGAGAGTTCCCCGGATGACAGTTTGCGTATTAAAACAGTGATATCCGTTTCTTCTGTCAGTATGAGCTCCTCTGCCGTAAGGAACTTTCGTATATACTCTAGAGCGTTGGGGGCTGACTCTGCCGAGGGAACCGAAGATAAGCGCCACTCCGGCGGGATGAGCTCAAGCTGGCGATCGCGCTTTTGAGCAGCGAGGTCTAAGTAAGAGGGGGCGGGAGAAGCAGTTGCCATGATGCGAGTATAAATAATAGTAAAAGATATAATCCAGAATGAAGCGGCCGAAGCTAATATTTATGTTGACGATGTAGAAGGTTGCATAGATATGAAGTGCGGAGAAGAATAGATAGGCTTCCGGATTAGGAAGGCAATCTAATTAGCGCTACTAACGGCACATTAAACGATCATCTTATCTCTCCATCTCCGCTCACATTGATCCTGTGCATCTGGATATCGTGGGAAGTCACACAGTTGGCAGTTACGCCAATAATCTCGTAGACTGTCACATTGTTGTGCTTTCGTTGCATGCATCCCGGTCAAATAGGCTGGTGAGGCTAGATGCACGTAGAACCGCGAGGATGGAACAACTCTTGATATGCCATCACATGCTCGATCAACCATTTTTGATAACACCGCAGTATAGGTTTTCAAAAACGTTTCATTTTGGATCCCCGCAAGATCAAATGCCACAATCGCCCCCGTGCATCTGTATACAGCAGCTGAAAGCCCACGATCTGTCGAGTCACTCGTATCAAGTTGTAATATTTGTTCCATAGCTCTGCTACTAAGATCCAAACTGTTGTTTCCGATATCGCGACTGGCTAGATCCACTAAAAGATCAAAAGTATCCGATGGGCATCCTACCGAATCGAAGAAAGCAGGACTCAAGACCTGGCGATGCAAAGCATCGAAGATCAATGCTCGGTCTCCGACTAGAGCGCCCGTTAAGTCAAACCAGACTAAATAAGCCAGCACATCTGCTAGTCCCGGAATTTCGGAAACTAGGGTATCAAGTTCGGTTTTATTTCGACAATGGAGATCCAAGAGCGAACGCGCGCCTTGCAAGTGTCGATGCCATTGGCCGAAGGAGCCGCAACATACTTCAAATATGGCGAATGTAGCGATCCCAAATAATGCGATGGGGTGTCCAGAGTCGATCACTTTGCTCAGATTTGTTAACGCGCCGAGATGCGTTTGGATCGATTGCTTGTTGTCTGATCCCTGGAGGCGCGAGTGCGCAAAGCTCAAGGTACGAGAAATCAGTTTAACAGCTTCATCTGGTAGATCTTTATTCTTTGATTCAATTTCCTGGTAAAAATGCGAGAGTAAGTCTATAAAGCCGTATAGATTTACTGGCGTGTCGTTGACTTTTTCCTGTGTTGTATTAGATGCTGATAAATATTGGTCGGTGCTTAGTGTGGGGGATGGAGATGTCTTTTTCGTTGGGCCATCTTTCTTGTCGCCCATCCAGACCACCCGTTGCGGATAGCTGCATGTTGCTCCCGTTTGTTGACAGGCGTGACAGCGAGGGCGATTCAAGTCGCATTTAATTCCCTCGGCTCTGCATGGATGACAATGACGGTCATGCCGAATTCCCCGGGCCTTCTTGATGCTGGCCATTTTCTTGATTGCATGAGTGATTTGGGACTCGGAGCAGGACCGCCGGGAGATAAGCGTGCGGGGAGGACGAGTTGCCTGTTTGGTCCTAGCCAGGAAGTGATGACGACGCGTTCTTTGGAATTATCTACCATTGACGAAAAAGGTAACTTGATAGGAAAAATTGATAATAAAAGTCAACGAGTGTTGATTAAAAAGACAGCTGTAGCACAACTGCGTGATAACTTTGAAACAGGCAATGAGCGTTGCGTGCGGAAGATCAAAAGAGCGACTAAACAACAGAATTATCTGGGCCGGAGAACGCCGAAGTTAAAACAACAAGACACTGCCAAAAAGAGAAAAAAAAATATACAAGTAAGGCACCGATCGAAAGAAAGTATTCAACACGACATCGAACGAGAAAAAAGACTCAATCAAGACGCCAAGTGAGAGAAATCATTCCGGCAAGATACTGTGGAACGAAAGAAATCATTCACGCAATACACCGAGTGAGAAAAAGTATTTAAGCGAGATACGCCAGTGATAAAACGTAAGACAATTCGCAGCAATCGCAAAACTCAAGTATTGCATTTCAAGGCCGGGAATTCGTGGGTCGCCAATTTGAAATCATCTTCATATGCCAATAACGACTCTTTGTATCCATGTCCTTTCCCCCATGAACAAGACGTTGAGCCAAGCGTTCGCGTCGATCGCGTCGCTTTGTACATGAGTTTGGCTGTTCCAGCTTTGTTGCACTGCGCTTCGACACTTTAGAGTGATTAGAAAGTGTCCGTTTCGGACCCGTCTTGTCTGCCCGACGACGTCGACGAAAGTTCGCTCGTCGGTGAGCTGGAGAAGGAACCTTCCGACCCTTTGAGCAGCTGGAGGTGAGGGATTTTGATCTGTTCCTGGATTTAAGCCAAGGTGGTGGATCAATGGGCTTCACCCCACGCTGCATGTAACTGTCGCTTGACTTTTGTCCCGTAGGAAACTTTGGCCTCATTCTTTCTCTGAGTCGCTCAGCAGCTGCCGTGAGGGATATGACAGATGCCGCACTTGTTTCGTCCACCGAGCACAGAGTTTTTGCGATCGATTCAGCTATATTGATACCCACCTCATCGGTTGAAGGCCTCATCAGCCCCGCCATTGCTTCACCGTTCTCGCTTGTTTCTTCCACCGAGCACGAAGTTGTTGAGATCGATGTAGCTATCTTGATATCCAAATCATCAGTTGAAGGCGTCATATTACCCTCTATTTCACCAATCTCGCCTGAAATATCAGTCACGATATCTCCCGAGTGGGACTCAACAAACCCCTTCTGCGAATGCGAATTCGAGATGGAATGCACAGATGTTGCTGGTGTATCTGGTATCTTTGCTGAGGCTTGTTCTAAGGATCCCCTGAGTTCGGGAAGATGGCCCTCAGAGCTGGAGGAGCTGGATCTCGGAATGTTCGGGGACTTGGGAGGTGCAGAAGAAGGTGAAGGCATCTGAGATGCCATAGCCGGAAAGTTGGCCCCGTAAACGCCTAGTAAAGGACTTTGCAACGTTGCGCTGAATGGTGGTTGACCAAGCACTGGGAAGGGAAAGCCCATGGGAATCTTTGCAACAGAAGATCCGCCGCCACCAGCTGGGGCTGAATTGAAGAAAGCACCAGGGCAACTCTTTGGTTGACTTGCAGAGGACGGGGGAGACTCGGACTCTTCGTTTCGCTCCGAGATGCTTTGATGAAGCGAGTCAACACTGCTCGAGCAATGATGGCATATCACGTCGTATTCGCCCTCTCGTGGGATATAGCTCAATGAAACAGGTTGTAATCCCATGAACATATCTGGGGACCAGTTGCAAACTTGAAGCCAAGAAGGAAGCTCGTCAACCGGTATCAGCGGGGCCAAAAGACCACCGGGGCGAAAGACGCAAAAACGCGGACGGGGCTGAGCGTGAACGAATGGAAGAGGGTAGACTGGCTGGAACTGCATGATGACAATAAAACAATAAATGGGTTGAAGATACAGTGAGTTTGAATTAATGAAAGTATGACTTCGACAATGATTGTGGATCACAGTTCGGAAAATGAGAGAATATAATGGACTACAGAGGGGGAGAAAGAAGGAAGAAGAAGTCAAGTGGTGGTGGGTTTCTATTTGTATTGTTGTGTTCCGTGTACAATGTTCCTTCCTCATGTGCTCCGTTGTTGACAACAACAAACACAGTTAAACAGAAAGAGCGACAGCAATTGCCCAATTAAGTACTTTGTTTAGCTTCTCTATAGACATTTCAGTTTGGAAGGAACGTCCCATTTCGGCAGCTGAATCCAAGCTGTGGGTTCAGTTCCGCTGTCGCATTCATGCAGACCACTGTGGGAGGGGACAGGTTCTGTGGGATAATAGCAATGTTACTGAGTGTAAAGTCCTTACAGGAAGAGTTGGTATTGCACTCAATGATCACAGCTTCGGTATGCTTAAGATCCGGCAGTCCATCATCATACCAGCAAGGATCAGTGACACAAGAGCCATCGCCCGGGCGCCATGTATTGACAGTTCCTGTGAAATCAGACCAGACAAAATTCTCCATCATGACAGAGGCATTATTAGGGCGCCCAGTAGTCACTCCATTGCCCAGCTGTGTCTGTGAAGATCCTTGATTGGTATAGCTCTGAGTGACAAAGATCGGGAAAGTAACATTGTACACGCGGATGTTCTTCCAAGTGATATTCTTCGCAATACCCTGGCCTCCAGACCATGACTTGAATCGAGAACCATATACAGCATCAATAACCGTAACATCCTCGAAGTGGATATTAGAAACATTAGCAAAGTCTGTCTGGTCTTCACCGAGTGAACCAATGCTCATTCCGTGGCTTTGATATCCGATAGTATTCCGTTCAAAAACAACATTGTGAGATCCCGATTGAACTGCAATGGCATCATCACCATTATAGATCACACTGTCCGAAATGTGAACGTTGGTCGCGGTCACGTCGAATCCATCCGTGTTGAAGGGAAATGATCCAGTAGACTCGGCATCGATGAAGGCATGTGCTACAGTGATATTGTCACCTTGCAACTGTACGTTCCAAGCAATGGGCTTGCGAGACTTGAAGTAATTGAAAGAGCCATCGGTAGTGTGGAAGCTGATCAGATGGGGACGGTAGTCGATACCAGTGCCATTCACAGGGTTTGCATCCCACCAAGCTTGACCATAGGAGTTGATCCAGCCATTGTTGACCCTTGAAGAGCCAGTATAGTCAATTCGAGGGCCCTTGAACTCGAACCAATATTGTCCATTGGAATAAAGGTCTCCGCCTGTTCCATTGACGATGCGTTGGACAGTAGTTATGTTCTGTGGCAAATGAAGATTGCCATTCACTTGGATCTCAACGTTACTGAGGTTGGTAGCACTTATGGGTGTGAAAATGTTGTAATTCGAGCTTTCTTGGAACACAATGATAGAATCGGAGGAGCATTTGGCAAAAGCTCTCTGAACAGCCGGGGAATCGTCGGCTGTTCCGTTCGATGACGGGATTACGCAACGATGTGGACGGCTTGTGGAAGATCGTCTGATGGAGCCAGGGGCGCCCAACGCAAGCGAGGACAGAAAAGTCCAAACAACCGCTCTTGTTAGCAACATAATTGTGCCAGTAAGATTGTATTGATGTCTATATACAGATAAAGAGAAATCAAACAGACTTATCTGCCATTACCTACCTTTTTATAACCAGTTCCTTGCGCTCAGTCCATGTCACATCCCCGGACTATTATCAAGTACATCTCCCCAACCCCAGGTAAATGAGCAATACATTCCCCACAAACGTGGAGAAAGCTCTCGTATAAGGCGTTGTATGGACGGACTTTCATTTTGGCGGATGGAGTTCCGGCATTGATTGGTGGAAGAATAAAGAGATCGGCATCCAGGCCGAGATCGGCTATATCTATGAACGCAATTGTGCCTATACCCCAAGACACATAATTGATTGATGCCGATGTTATGACACTGAAAAAATAAGGCTGATGGGATTTGTTCCGTCTTGAATACTAATGTGTGCTCTGAGCACTTAGAATGCCCCCACAACCTGACTAAGTTCGCATACTTGGATCACCAGCCACTTTTTGGTATCCACAGATTTCTGGAATATGCCCATTTCGGAAAAAAGATTGAACAAGCACTTAGTCTAGATCCAATGAATCCAGGTATTCGAAAATTGATGTGAAAACTATAAATCGGAAAGCCTTGAAAAAGAAACTTGCTGCGAGGGTCGTTGAATCTTGAAAAAGCTATAGTCACTACACATGGGTATGTATCTCCTTCCAAGGTCGTTTTGAATATTCTTAACATATTCTATGGGCTTCAAATGTTTATAAAAAGAAGCCAATTAACATGGATGCCGACATCAAGTGTCACTACTTGCCCTTCCTAAGGGAAGTCGGTTATTTGACATCAAGCTCAGGTACCTAAGAAGTCAACTACCTTGAAGTAATTCAATAGTTTCATACTCCTTGAATAGTGCTATCTAAATGATATGGCATTGTTTTCCCGCTTAAAGAGGCCAACTGATTGGCTTTCAATGTTTACGACATCAAGTCATCTATTTATACTTGCTCTTAGGCCTTGGGACGAGTTGAGTTGTAACGGCACGGCACATGAGACGCAACAAATTTCCTTAATGATATGGACGTCAGCGTGAAGAGGTCTTTAATATGTATTTACATAATTCACCGAATATACCTTTCATCGAAGAGCACACTCCTAGGTTTAAGTATGGGTGGGAATGCGTCGAAAGTGGATCTCGACATCGCGAAAATGCCAGTCAACGTAAGATTAGACGAATCGATTACTATCAAGACGTGGGAATTATTTCAAGCATTATCAACACTAATAATAGTAATAAATGATCTCAATTGCTTGATAAAGCGCCATGACCCCCACAGCCCAATCAATTTTCCTACGGCCAATCGTGCGAACGATTCTGTTGCCGTGTCGGGCATAGTGCTGACTAGTTAAAGAGCAAGGATGCCAAGGCCCCCACTTTTACCCTGAGCTTGTCCAATGTCTTCACCAATACAGCGCGATCTTTCACCCGCCGGTGTTATGGTCCCTCCACTAGGTCTGAGCTCCTGTTCATTTAAGTTCGGGTAAAAGCCTTCTTGGTGGACGAATAATTATATTCTCACGTCAACAAATTCGATCAAGCCTCACTGAAGCCATTGCCACGTCACGATGACCAGCAAGGAACTCGTTCTCGTCACTGGCGGATCAGGCTTCATCGGAAGCCACAGCATTATCCAATGCCTTGCAGCAGGTTATCGCGTCCGAACGACCATTCGGTCACTGAAACGCGAAGGAGAGGTTCGAGAAATGCTTCGTACCGGTGAAGCCACGAACCTAGAGGATGTCTCCTTCGTCGAGGCTGATCTCACCAAAGATGACGGCTGGAAAGAAGCTGTTCAAGACTGCAAATACGTTCTCCATGTCGCGTCACCATATCCTCCCTCTGAGCCTAAGGATGAGAACGAACTGATTATTCCCGCTCGAGAGGGTACATTGCGCGTTTTGCGCGCCGCCAGAGACGCGCACGTCAAACGCGTCGTGGTAACTTCGTCTTTCGCAGCTGTCCATGGAGATACTCGCAAGCAAGATCCAAACAAGCCGCTTACTGAGGAAGATTGGACGAATCTTGAACTTCCTGGGATTAGCGCGTATTCCAAAAGCAAGACATTAGCTGAGCGCGCAGCGTGGGAATTCATCAAGAACGAAGGTGGTGAGCTTGAGATGGCTGTTATCAATCCTTGTATGGTTGTGGGACCTGTGCTGGCAGCAGATACCTCGTTGTCGATTGAGGTGATATCGCGTTTGATGAATGGTGCTGTGCCGGGTTGTCCAAACTTACCTTTTGGATTTGTGGACGTTCGAGATGTAGTTGGATTACATCTGCTAGCGATGACAAGCCCCAAGGCGAATGGAGAAAGATTTCTCTGCATGGCGCCACCGCAATTGAAAATGAAGGAGATTTCTCTCGCCCTGCGAGAGCATTTGGGAGATAAGGCCAAGAGATGTCCGACACGGAGTATTCCCGATTTCGTGATCAAACTCATGGCACTCTTCGATCCATCGGTCGCATTGGTTGTCCCTATGCTGGGCCAATGTGTCGTAGCATCTGTGGATAAGGCGAAAAATCTGCTCGGATGGACGCCGCGTTCCAATGTCGATGCTGTGGTCGCTACGGGAGAGACTCTTTGGCAGTTGGGGCTAGTCAAAAGTTAGTCCATGGCCTGCTTACAAGTGACCGAAGTATTCCACCCTACCATACACTGCTCTCATTGAGAGACTCCTACACTTTCTCCTTAAAGCTCTGCTGATGGCCCTTCAGGGGAACCCTTATCAAATATCGCGATATCTTGTACAGAACTTACAATATATATTGTTTGACATGATTCAAAGTTTCCAATAAAGAGTTTCAGACACCCAATGGCAGACGTTCGTCTAACAAAGACCCAAGAACATTCCAATGGCTTGCTACGGGATGATTGTGGAGATATTCTCATCACCTGCCGAGGGAAATGGCAATCATTTGTGACCTTGCATCCGGTGGCTTTATGACCTCGGGAATAGTTACTTGAATAATGATTTGGAAATTGCGCCTTGCTGCAAATATTGCAGCCACCTGTGGATTGGGAAATGTGATTTTATGCACCACTCAATTCAATGTCATGCCCACTTGAACTTCTGAAATCACATCAGTATCCGCAAAATGTTCTAAGTACTATCAGCACATGCAAGATATGCCATTTGGTTGTCAAGGGAGATACATGAGAATTCTTAGAAAGCGGCTTCAACGACAGCAACTCATCTGGCGGGATGGAATGCATGTGTCCAGTCCGACTGGGATAATTTGTGGACGGGATACTCGGAAGGCTTGCGTGGGGTCTGAATACTAGGCTGCGACTTCATGAAAATGATGTTCTCCATTCGTACACGCCAAGAGAAATATTCCAGTGTTCTGAAGCTCATATGTGGTCATGCGTGTTGCGACAGGGATGCGATTTGCTGGCAGGTACCACAATGCATCAAAATAGTTGCATGTTACAATCAGAATTTCTTATATAGTGTATGTGGCTGACATGGATTGCCCTGCATCTGCATCTCTGGTACGCCTAATTAGATTCTCTGGCACGCCTAGTCGGATTATGTGCATCTTCCCCAGTTGTTTTGCTGATAGATGCCGTATACCTGCATATGTAGTGGGACGCCTGAGGGGCCATCTGCACGGGCGAGCTTCATATAGCAAACACGGCAGCCCTGAAATACTATATAAACGATATCAATAACCAATCCATCGAGTATAATTCAACCTCATTAAGTCTCTCCAAACTATCACTTTAAACTATCTTCGAAAGTCGTTTCACACAACACGCTATCAAATTTTCTTCGCCGCAATGTATTCAAAGCTCATCCTGTCTCTTTCATTCATCCTCCCACTTGCTTCAGCAATCTGCCCAGGCTATAACTATGCCTTTTTCCACGTAAACGGCTGGGTCTACACCGCGGACGATTCGTGTAAAATCGTTGCAACGGGCTACTGCGACAATATTTGCGAGTGTACATATTGGGGCTGTTCCCCTGCTCACTCCGTCGACAATGTCTTAGTTAATGGCTTATGGTATTACTGCCGGGCTGATTCCGGTGCCGGCACTTGTGGCTCCACTGGTAATCAAATTGCGAACCTCGCCCCTGAAAGCTGCTGCCGTAATGACGGAAAGCGAAATTACGAGGAAGGTCTTATCAGCAAACGCCATGCCAATGCTATTGGCCAGACCAATGCGCTTCTGGAACGTCACGAAGAGGAGTATGCGGACGCTGAGAAAAATGGACACGACACTAGTAAGCTGCGACGCAGACAATTGAATGATTTGGAAGAGCAGATTAAGCGCGAAGAAGAGGCTGCTGCTCTAGGTGACGAGTAGGATGGCTCAATCTTTGATCTTGATGCAAGGTGGACGGAAAATTGTCAGTGGATTCAATGTTGAATGGGAATCATATTTGAGAAACAGTTTGGAATATCTGAAAGATTTATCTTATTTTTAATGAATTAGATAGGTAAAATTGAAAAGAAAGAGCAGAATATGGTAAGACAGACAACAATTTTACACTTCGGATATGAATATTGTAAAATAAGATGTGCAAAATTAAAAGTTAGTCAATGTTCATCTGTCCATCTAACATAGTTCCTGGAGAAAAGCAGCTTGAAGTTAACAATTGCATCAACCAGTCGCCAAAATATGTTTATTCTATAATTGTTTTCTACGGGTTGGCTCATGCACATGTGTACGTCAGACAAACTAGTGGGTACTGGGCAGGCCCGACGCTAGTGTTTTTGAACTTTATTCTCCAAAATTCTTTAAATTCAACTATATCCTTGGCTGTAACATTCTTCGTGCCTATTCGTCATAATAGTGCAAGAGAAGCTGAATCAAGGAAAGGCTCCAAGTGATTACTAGGTACCTACTGATGACTTACAACGGCATATGGATATTGAAACATAGAGCCAAGATTGTGAAATTAGATGATCATCCTAATCAAATAATTACAGCCATAATGGTGCCCAGAAAACCGTGAACTTGGAAGGCCCGCCAAGAAGGGGGTTCCAAAGCTTGAATATTACGAGTCCAGGGCACCGTGCACTCAAGGTTAGCTAGTACTAGTCCTACGACGTATCTTCATGTGGAGGTAAATAGTAGTAGAAGTATACTAGTGAGGTGCCTGCGGAGATATTTTAAACCTCGGAAGAGACTAAAGACGGCCTTTCGAAATCTCGAAATCGAGAGCAACTACAACTCACAATGTGGTCTATCTTGCATTTATGAATTTAGGATAGGATTTACCTAGGTAGAGAGCACATTTGTATAATAATCTACTAATTGTAGTACACTATCATTATTGTTATCCATAACACATGGATATTTATCAACCGAGTGCATAATGAATATGCTTTGGGTCAAGTTTATTGATAAAAATAATAAACAATAATATCTCAGGATATTGCAGGTAGATGCAGAATGTAAATTAAGATTAGGAATCCCTTTCGAGTAGGTAAGGATGAAAAAGAGCAGGAGAGGGGGACGAACCGAATGAACCAAACTTGATAAAATGATAACACAACATCGGGTGCAATATCTCAAATGCCCACTCGCGTCAAAATTGATATGGAACTAAAACCTCTCTCGGCCAAAATAGAAGCTAGAAAGTGCCACATTTGAGGGTTAAACTGGAATGTGGATATAGTAGAATATACAATGATCGGGCGTCAAGGGGGGAATGATCGGGACCTGCTGCCAATATAATGGGCTCAAAGTTCCGAAGACCCATGATTGGTTCCTGAACTACAAATGTTTCTTCTATCCATCTTCATGACTTCCCGATCTGTTCTAGTTCCTAAATAATGGGACTGAGACCAACACATGCACGTTGTGCCAAGGGGGTCTTCCTGTCCCTACTTGGCGTGAGCTTGTGCATCCGAAGCAAGATTTGACTTAATTAGTTACATTCTTCTTAAAGCCTCCACGATCTTGTATAGTTTAGAGGTAATTTCTAGCGAGGAACACCTGGAGCTGCCATGAGGCGTAGGGAATGATAGGTAGGTAGTCTAACCAACGGGGCTTTTGTCTTCATTCCATATTGACAAGGCAATAATAAACAAACGTATACACTGTAGCTTCGGGGATGCATCAACTGAATGACAAAGGTTAAAAGGGCTGTTTAACCCAGTCATCTTTGCAAATCATTCGCCAACCAACAACCAGTCGACAACCTCGCCCGCCAATTTCGAATTCTTGTCTCTCTTTCGTCTCGCTGAGACTCAATTTTTACCTTTTATTTATTTTAATACGGATTTTCAATTGCCGTCTGTCATTAAACTTTGCAATTCTCATTCCAAAGTCATTCATTTGATCAATCATTGAAAAATGAAGATTATCAGTTCTATTTTGCTTTTTAGCGCTACTGCGCTCGCCCACCCAAAGGGCCTTGTAAGTATCATTCTAATCTATTGATTTATGGTACATTCCTGACCAAGACATTACAGTGGTGGGGTACCGACTACTGTTATCCTAGCCCGGACAACACCGATAACTCGTGTTCTCCCTCCCAGCACACGGGTTTCGACTGGTCGGAGCTGGCCAACGGAGATAACTGGAGCTTTGAAGGCTTCAATTTCAATGGCTTTTCAGCTAAAGAAGGGTGCCGTGCTTCGGGGGTAAGAAATTTATCCCGGTCCCTCAAAAACTAGATATTCTTGAGCTAACCAAAACAAAGGGCAAATGTATCGAGGGAAAACTATCACAAGATGACAACTGGGCCATCCAGATCGATGCTGAGCAAGCTCCATTCTCAGTTCGCAATTTCCATCTCTCAACCTCCAGGAAGGCCGATGTCATCATTACCTATGGCCTGGCAGATGGTAGCTCCTGTCACCAGGTAGCGTCCGTTTCTCCAGGTGGTTCTGATGTTACCAATGACCAGTGTGGTGGTGCGGTGTCAGTCCAATTCCAGCTGGCCGCGTTCGATCAATATGGTGATGTTGATCTAGAGCTGAATCAAATCGGCTTTGACTGTGGTGCCGGTCCAAAGCCTCCTGGCCCTCTCGTCGCCTCGCCATCACACTCTCACCCAGGTAACACCATGTCAACTCCTGCCGCCGAGTGGACACCGACCTCATCCATTCCAGTGCATATTTCAACCCCTACAACCAACCCTCCGGTTATGACAACTTCTACTGTGTGGTCTACTGTCGTATCTACCGTGACGAAGTGCCATTCAACCGTCACCGACTGCCCTGCCCATTCGACTGTACTTACAACTTTCACCACTTCCTCAACTACCGTGTGCCCTGTTGAGCCCACGGTAACCGAACCTGTCAAGTCTTCTCCTCAGACCATTGCTCCACCAGCGGAGACAACCTCAACAGTGACAATTCCCACCATTCCCGGGCCACCTGAGACTCCCCCCTGCCCTGCCATCGTTCCTAAGTGCTTGAACACTTGGCTCGACATTCCCCATTGCACTTCGAACAGTGATGCCGCGTGCTTCTGCCCTTCAAATGAGTTCACGGCCAAGTTCAAGTCTTGTGTCCACGCTTGGAGCTCCTCTCAAGAGGAAACCGACTCTGCGCTCTCATACTTTGCCGGTATCTGTGCATCATATATCCCAAAGAACCCAGATATCATCAGTCTCGTCCCAACCAGCACCCCTGCTAGCACTCCACTTCATCCAACTAAGCCATATGTATCCGGCCCAGTCGAGACCATTGCCCCGACCACCTCAGTTCCTGAGCCTCCATGCACAACCGTTACCTGGTCTTCCATCACAGCGACCGTTCCCCGTGTCGGTTTCAGCACGAGCACTGGCCCCTCTACCACTGTGGTTGGCTTGGTAACTGGTGCCGGAACACCTGGTGGCTGGACAAGTGCCACGTCCGTTTCTACTGTGACATCTGTCATCGCTGTTCCCGCTTCATCGCCTACATGCAAATCTTCCTTCACAACAGTCATCACCATGACATCGACGGGCTGTGCTTGCGATGCGTCCACCTCTGCTACCGCTACTGGCGCCCAGCCAACTAGCTCTGTAATCAACTCTAACTCTGGATCCAGAGCGTTTGCAGGTAGCCTATGGGCTCTTGGTGTGGCTTGTTTTGTTATTGCTCTGTTCTAATCGCCTAACGTGTGCTGTGGTATATACCTTCATATCGTCCTTGGTATTTGTCCTGAAAATGCCCGATGTATGTCATAGGGTTTCTGGTTGATATTTTGTAATCTGGTCAGATGGATTGTTCATCTCTTCCATTCTTACACTGCAAATATACACGATAATAAATTATGTTCACCACCGGTATCTTCTTATCTTAGAATGACATTCCAAGCGCAGTAGTTTGTGTTTATCTTTTGCCCTTATCAAACGATTGATACAATCATAAATATCGATTGTGAAGAAAAGTATAAACTTTATGCACAATACCTAAGGCCCCCTGCGATTAGGCGTCCTAGTGGGGCCCAGTCCTTATCAGTCAAGGTTATCACTCCGCACGGATATAAATTATCAGCCGACATCACTCATCCTACACCCCTGCAAAGCTATAAACTCAACCTCATTACTTCAGAAACAATGGCTGAACACGCCCTATCAGACCCCAAAAACCCAACCCGCGCAACGCCTAACATCAAAGCCGAAGACGCAATCTGCCAAATCGGCAGCTCAACCTTCATCACCGCACCCCCAACCAAAATCTGGGACGCGCTCATAAACACCTCAACATGGCCTACATGGAACAAGTTCATCCCCCGCGTGACCATAGTCGCGCAACCAAACATAACCTCAATCACAACCACAAGTGACGACTTATCTGAAACACCAACAACCCTCTCGCCCATCCTCCAAAACGGCACAAGAATGATTTTCCACGTGCTCATGGATCCTACCTCCCCCAAGGAGAAATTCACAGATACATCCCTCGTCGTTACGAAATTCGAGCCTCCAAATTCAGAGGCTGGATCGCCGGGTAGAATCGTGTGGAGCTCTGACTTTGAGGCTAAGGATACTTTTTCGCCGTGGCTTTTGACTGCTGAGAGGGAGCATGAGATTCGAGCTGTGGAGGGGGGATCGGAGGTTAGGAATTGGGAGAATCAGATTGGGTATCTTGCTTATGTTGTGAAGTGGATGTATGGGAGTCAATTGGATTTTAATTTTGGGTTGTGGATTGAGGGATTGAAGAGGTTTGCTGAGGGTGATGAGGGTCATGATGGTGAGATTTAGGAATTTGAGGCTTTTATTCGGTCTAGTGGATCTGTTCAGTGATTTGATTTTTCGGCCTTGGAGTTGAGTTGGTTTATGAAGCGTGGCCATTCATTTCAAAGCGCAATTTGATGATTATCATGCATTTACAGTGATTCACCATCAATTATTTATTTCGTTGAACGAGCGGGACGGGATTAACTGCAACTGTGCCCGCGTGACCATATTCGAGGATTTCCTTGATAAATGGTTTTACCTCGAGATCCAGATGAGGAATGTAAGTTTCTACTGAGGGCCGATTCAAAGCTGATGCTGCTCCTTTTCTTCGACGAATAAGGGAGTCGTTATATGGTGCTGTTCCGATTGTTGTACCGGCCGTAGTTCCAACAAGCTGGAATATTAAACCAAATTCTGGGTTGAAGATTGAGAATACCTTGTGGTAAGTGTAAAGCTCGGGTCTTGATGCAGTATACAGAATGAAACAGGATATGACGTGTTTCTAAAATCCAACTTATTGTGATTTTTTTGTCAGCTCTTTCTAATAGGGTATCTCATATGCCAAGCGAGTGTAATGATACAAAGTAAAAACAAAAATGCTCCCAGATGCAAAGTATCGCAAACAAAATGCAAAGTCAAAGTAAAAAGTAAAAGAAAATGCAAAAATGAAAAAAATAGATCTGCATGAAAATCGCAATACGACCAAATCAGACACTCGCCAAAGTCACCCACTCCGAAATATCAATGCGTTGCGCGGGATCCTTAGAAATAGCAGGCTGAATCAATTTTTCCACGAACCCATTTCTCGGCACGCGACTCCCATTAGAACCACATCGTGTGAATTCCAAAATTCGTTGTCCGTCCCGCGCCATCGCTAGCCGCTGCATATTGCTTGAGCCAGGATATAGCAGTAGATCACCAGTGGCAGCTGCAACAAGTGTGGCAGCGAGCGAAAACACATCCGAAGCTGGAGTAGGATCTACATCACCTGACTTCAAAGAAGCAAGGGATAGAAGTTCCGGCGCGGTAAACGGAGGCGTAAACGCAGACATGGAACTCTGGTTACCATCTCGCCCGTTCTCAGGGGAGATATCAAGCGCAGAGGAAAAGTCTGCGAATAGCGGCTCATACGGAAACGCATCGATACTAGCGCTTAGTTCATCATCTGGAGACATAGGACGCAAGAGCAGATTATGAGGCTTAATATCACCGTGGATAATACCTGCTGTCTTGTGTAACCATTCCAGACCACTAATCAACTTCAATGCTAGATTCTTCCAAGGCTCTGAACCTTGAACAGGATCGAACATTGTAGCGGTGGAAGGGCCTCTTTTCCGCATAAGATCCGCTTGGTCCTCGATATATGTTGAAAGTGCCAAAGGAACAGCGGACATAACCAAAGACTCAGTGGGAGTGTGATAGCCATGGAATGGAACAACATATCGCTCGTAGCCCGGAATTAGATTCAGACGTGTTAAAGTGAGTGCCTCGGCCTGTAAAACTGGGCGCGCATCCCGGCGCACTGGAGATTTCATGGCGTACACGCGGGTGGTGGCGGTAGGCGAACTAGGAGGCGTATTGATTGCGATTGCGACTGTGGCGTTAGGTCTTGAGCGCGCCTTGTAGACGATACTCCATGCGCCGCGACCGAATTCAATAGGGCGCTCCTCCGCATCAGAACAAACTTCTAGTTCATCTGTGAAGCGGAGCGGGGTGCAATTGTTCCGTTTGACCAGCGCAGATGTCTCTGCGGGGTTTGCGCCGATTAATAGGTCTGGAAGGGTGTTTTTTGGATCATTTTCTTTTCCGATGGGCGTTACTGGGGGCGTGAGACTTGAGCCGGAAGTTGGGGTTTGGATCGCGATTGGCTGTGTCTTGTGGTTTGTTTCTAGCGACAAATGCATTGGTGATGAGGTGGTCGCCATTGTGGTCTATGGAATGTTGGATTGGATTGTGTCGGGGAATCCTCGGTATACACTCCGAGTGTATAGCTAGCCGCGGAGGATAATAATCGGTGGATGTTGATGGGAGAAATCGAGTCGTTCACAATGCAAGACCAAATTTGCGAAAGTGATAGTTTTATCGCTGGATTTCAGCAGCGCCACCGGATAAAAGGACTCTAGGCGCGTCGCGGTCAATCCAGTCTCATAATCCACGGATTAGGGCAACGGGTATGACGTGGAAGCGGCGAAAAGGCGACGAATGCAGCGAGGATGGAAAATATGAACGTTCGCGTTCTCCAAAGCGAAATCAAACAGAAAAGTAAATATGATTGACGGAGAATAAAAGAAAACAAAACAACTAGAGAGCAAAAAATCATAAAAAGTCCTCCATAATTGAGTTGGGGGTGGTCCCGTAAAAAAGCCGGAAGATTAAAGAAGAAAAAAAGCGGGAAGAAACACGAAAAAGACGAAAAAGAAAGGGAAAAAAGGGCCCCAGTTCCACACTAACGGGGCGATAGATCAGTCTCGACCAGCAAGTGACAGGGAAAAACAGTGGAAAAACTAGTTGATCGGCAAACCAGTTCAACAGACGTGCAATACGACCGTAGTAACCGTGGATGGCTCCTCATTAAAGAAAAAAAAACGATCCAACCACATGGAGAAACTCGGAAGGTTCGCCGGTAATCTTTGAAGGGTCACCTGCAAAGGGCCGAACCCAGTGCACGGTACTGTATCATTCGGGCGGATTGGGTTTATCTGATAGGGAGATAGGACGGGAAGATTGGGGAAATTAGTTCATAGACATGATTGATAGACATGCACATTGGGGCGGAAAGTGAAGGAAACGGGTTGAGGAGGCTTGAGGGCGGATGCGGGGCGGCGCTACTACGGTAGTAAAGGTGGGATATGCAGCTATGAAGATGAGTCAAGGTGGGATTGGAGATAAATATAGATAAGATTTATACTTGAAGGAGTAATATGAATTACAATAGTACAATAAACCTCATTTAGCTGATTACTACTTAATGTAGTCTTTCTTGTCTAGTCTAGTAGTGTGATTATACATCTATTGGTACAAAGTCTATACAAATCTCTCATCCCGAGCCAATCGGGGTCTCCAATTAAAGGAACCAGGGGCCAATCCCTGTGACCCGTGCTCTGCTCCACCGTTTGATTTGCTTCCCGGGCGAACGTAAACATCAATGCAGATGTCCCGATGTCCCTGGGGCGGTTTCGAAACATCCCGACAAAGACGCGCTGAAGGATCTTGGGGGATCCTCTCTGCAGCTCAACAGATGCAGTCAGGATTAAGATGATTACAGGGGTGACGTAGTGATACAGGTCAATTCGAATGCGAATGTAAATCTAAGCCACTTTGAGCTGGAGTGGATCTAGCGCATACTTTTAGCCTCGTATACGGAGTAGTCCCCGGCCCGAAAGGACGTCAGAGTTCCCCCAAGAAGTCGAAGGAATTGAAGCGATGAGAGATCCAGCGCATCCTTCTGGTATTCCAGCACGATTTCCCATAATGTTTGCGCTGGGAGGCATCGTAGTCGGCAGTCACTTAGATCGTAATCGATGTTTTCTTGGTAACACTCTTCGGGGTTGGTGTGGCCGTCGGGCAGTGGCTTGGGTCCACAGTTTGGTTTGAGTCGCTTCGCTGCGTATTTAATGAGGCCGGGCATGGACTGGACGAGCTCATTTGCCGTGCGCCCGGGGAAAATGGCATCTGTCAGTTCGGCAATGGTCATATGGTGACGGGTGCCGAAAGCACCGGACAATGCCTCAAAGAGCTGCATCAATTGTTGGCGCTTTTCAACAGGGACATTGCGTAGTCCGTAAATTGAAGCGGGTTTCTCTTCAGCTTCGAAATACACCAATGTTCGCGCCGCGCCGGGGAACACTTCGTCGGACTTGATATGCAGAGGCTGAAAAGGTCGCTTATCCCAGAGGAGAACGGAGTCATCCAAATTCTTAGACCGAGCTTCAATTCGAGCATCATCCAAATTCCGATCCCAGCTACGATGTAAACGGAAGTGAATTTGAGAGATCCGCTCCGTCAAGGCGCTTTGCATATCCCCAACCTCCTTATCAAGCTCCTGTAGCTTGGTAGCGGTAACATTGGGATCTGCAGCGGCAATAGACAGATCTCGCATTCGCCCGTCAATCGCCATCTGGTCGGAAGTCAAGCTTTCTCGGATCAACGCAGTGTGATTGTCAAATTTTAGTGACGTCATAGCTCTGCTCGCGTCGCGTTTGGATTTAACCAATTTAGGATCATCAGGGGTACTTTTGGCCTCCATTTTCGCGTGCTTTTCAATGATTTGCATGAAATGATCGTGACCTTCTGTGCGAGCCCGGGGGTGATACGGGATTCCCTTTTGGGGTTTCGGGCTATCGGGCGCTAATTCTAGTGCAGGTCCTTCGCGACCAAGAGGAGTTTCCACGCCTTGGGTTGTAGCTCTCTCGGCTACACGCCGGAAGTTGTGTTGAATGGAGTCCCATGTTTTAAGACTATACCAGGGCTCAGGTTCGTAGCTACTGGCCACTTCGAAGGCATGTAATGCCACATTTTCTGTTAGGAGAGCAGGGCGCTTGCGATCGAAGACGGTCCGGGGGAGGATTGATTGTATTTCGAGAAGGGGGAAGGTAGCCAGGATTCGTACACTGCCGTACGCATTTAGTCCTGTTTGTAACATGCAGCTTTCCATGACTGCGGCCCACCATCGTGCCGGGGTGTAATGGTCCTTGGGCGAATTGGGGATGGGTGGTTTGGCGAGGACTAATAGAGTGTCGTTTTTGGGTAAGCTGCCTCCCGAGGTCTTTTCTGGTGGAGATTGTTCTGGTAGGTATTTGCTGAATACATCGGTCCAATTTGTAGTGTAGATGTTTCCAGATGCGAGCTTAAAAGATGATTTTGTTTTGGCCAATGGTTTGAGTAAGGGTCCGTATGCGTCTAAGTCTGGTTCAATCATAATATGCCGACGGGGCTGGAGGTATTCGTTGACCTGGGAGGACCAAACTCCATCTCCTGGCCATAGATCAATGATATCCAGTGGTTTGTTGCGGAGGAGGTACGGAGATAGGCGTTGGAGTGAGTGCGCTAAATAGAACAGATTCACATATTAGTCTCTTTAACAAATCGTGTAGAAAGCATGTATATGAAGTTAGCAACCTACAGCATAGCTGCTCGCTCACATATCCTGATTGCGCATTGATCTTCTTGCCCGCAAACTTCTTAACATGTTGGCTGATAAGTTTGGTGACCGGGAATCGCGCAATCGGCGTCCATTTGCTGACTGGCGGCATGTTGAAGAGGGTTGAGGTTGTGTGGCTTCAGTTTGGGCGCCATGGCACTTTTTCTCATGAACTTCTCGTCATTTCAAATCGAATATGGGGCTATTTGAGGTAGAAAGACAGAGAGTAGCTCGGTTGTGAAGAAAGTTATTCTGCCTTCGTTTTGAGGCGGAGAGCTTTGCGGCGTCGGCATGCGATGTAATCTACTGTATAGATGTGCCAGTTGAGTGGAGAGCTTTGTTTGCAACGCTGTTGGATTATTTTTTTTCATTTGCGTAGATATATAAGCTGTAAGAACTCATCCCACCACTCCTGGCTTATTTTTAACGTCCTTGTCTATGTAAACATTAGATTAGTTCTCGAAAACTGAGATATACTACAGATGAGAGCGAGTCGGGTTATGACATTTCGCGTATTTTAGTCCCCTACCCGCGTTCAACAAGGTAGAAACCCGTACCGTATTTACAGACTCACATCATCCGTATCTGGTTCCGCATTGTCTCCCCCCACCAGGCAACATTGCTTTCTTACTCTCCGTGTCTCGTGCTCGGTTCTTCTCATTGTTGATTTTACCATTGAGATTGGCCGCCTGAATGCGGTTGCCTTCGTGTCAACTGTCTCTGGTCTTTGTATGAGCCATCGGGGATTGCCCCACTCAATCTGCGTCAACCATGCCCATTCTGATCCGCACTGCTTGAAGAGGGGCTCTTAATCCTAAACTGTCTGCCTTCAACTTTTCCCTTTAACACGCACCGCCATAGCCTCTCACATCATGGCTCCAAGTACTGGCGGGAGCCCTCCACAAAGTGTGAACCAGATTACCAAGACCGCCCAGGAGTATGAGTACAACCCTGGTGTTCCACTCAAATATTGGCTCCGGACTGCGGCCACTCTGATCCGCGAGGTAAGTCGATTTCCGACCTTGCTGCCTGGAAACTCCGCTGACATTTCAATCCCTCTAGGCCCGAATCTACGAGCGCGAAGGCCACGACGAGCAAGCCTATCTCTTACTCTTCCGACACGCCCAGCTGGTCCTGGTAAACCTGTCAAAACATCCCGATGCCAATAAAGACGATACGCGACAGGCCTTGGTGGCTGCCGAGAAAGAAGTCGAGAAAAACCTCGCCAAATTAGAAGTTCTGCGACCGAGAATCAACAAGCGATATGAACGGCACACCCAATTAATGCGCGAGCGAGATTCTCGAAAGTTACCTTCGGAACCTACACCAGTGCTTGGACAACAAAGACCAGCGGACCCTGCTCTGAGTGGCGTGGCGGAACCATTGGAAGCTGGCGAAAACCGTGACCTAGCCGTTCGTTTAGCTCAATCCGAACTCAGTCGCAGAGCTACTGTACGAAAGAATGAAGACGATAATCGCCGAGCGGCGGGTGTATGGGGCGGTTGGGAAACTGCGCTCAAGACTGATAAGCCGCCCGCCGATGATGATCTCAGCCGGCGAATTCAGAACATAAGATCCAACATTGATCACACACAGCCTTTGCCTCAGACCCAACGCTATGCACAGAACCCTGTCATACGCGAATCTCCTGCCGTATCAGCCACTTACAACTATCCAAGCGTCCCACGCCAGAAAACGTTTGAGCCATCTGTTCTACCAGGCCAAATCGCGATCCTGGACAAGAATGTTCAACGACAACCACCCCCGGTCTTGCCGCCAAAGGAACGTACTGAGCCGCAGAGAGCATCATTAGTCGATGGTTCGCCCCCTCCGCTTCCATCCAAGGTGTCACCAGCACCGTCGGCATCTGCAAAAATACCAGCATCCAACGATGGAGAAACATCAACTTCCTCCGACCTCGACCCCTCAAGCTACACTTTCAAGCCCTCAGCTTACCTTGAGAATGGAAGTCCACTGCGCTCCGTGTTTCTTCCATCTAGTCTCCGAGGTCGTTTCTTGTCTCTGGCATCCTCTAACACCCGCCAAAACCTAGAGACATGTGGTATTCTTTGCGGTACACTAGTCTCCAACGCCTTATTCATATCTAGGCTTATTATTCCAGAGCAAATATCTACATCAGACACCTGCGAAACTACCAATGAATCAGCGATATTTGACTATTGCGACTCTGAAGATCTGATCATGCTGGGATGGATTCACACACACCCATCGCAGACCTGTTTCATGAGTTCTCGAGACTTGCACACCCATTCCGGGTACCAAGTGATGCTCCCAGAGAGTATTGCTATTGTCTGTGCACCAAGTAAGGACCCGGACTGGGGTGTCTTCCGCTTGACTGATCCTCCTGGCCTGAAGACGGTTCTCAACTGCAGACAGACGGGACTGTTTCATCCCCATGCCGAACAAAATATATATACAGGCGCTTTACGGCCAGGGCATGTCTTTGAGGTTAATGGCCTAGAATATGAGACTGTCGATTTACGACCCAAGGATGCACGTTGATATCTGATACATCGTTTTTGTCAATCAAATGAACATGATACCCTCAATTTATTTTACATTTCTCAGAAAGTCCACGGTTATTCACCCTTGATTCCATTTCAATTTTAGTTTTTAAATGGCGTGGAAGGGTTCTTTAAAACTCCAATGTGCTTCCATAGACTTAGTTCTATGTACAACCTCACATTGCGCCTCTCATCTAATCGCCACATAAATTTCCAAGCTTCTCACTCTCCAGGCACGTCGGGCACATCGGACTGCGGATGATGGTGAGTTGTTCGGGTATTCTTTGACTGGTCATGTCTTTTCGCCGCTGAGCCCGAGCTCCCCTTCGCTTTATTTGATGTTGTAGGAGAACGACGACCTTGGGGCTGGCGGTGAGCAACTCGGTAGGGACCCTGTCCCATGTCAGCTTCCTGGTCAAAATTTAAAATTTGAGCTCCATGCTATTGTGTTCATACCTCACTCCTCGAGTCGAAATCATGATTGACATGGCGGTGGTGACCAGCGCCGTACTTTTCATCCTCCATCTGGATGATTTCGTCGCGGTACTTATCGTCTTGGGAGAACCGGGTAGACATGGTTGTGCAATTCGATGATACCACCTGGATTAAGTTATTCCAATACTAGGAATTGAATGTGTTTATCAGAACATCAATATTTGGAAAATGTTGCATGTATCTAGTGCTAGTAGACTTGATCTTAATTTATACAACTCCTCCCCGCCACTGTGCCGTCACTAATAGTGGGAGGCAAACCGGGGCTTTGTTCCTCCCCGTCTAAATGTATACGGTGTCTTGGAACCAATATCATATTTAATTTTGCCACTTAATAGAGACTCTAGGTAAAGTTTGAATTGACCACTTACTAGTAGCTTGAGCAGCACTAATAGGCATTATGTGCACCTAGCTTGAGATCCACTTTTACCGCTCGTTTATTTATTTCTTAAGGTCTTTTTTCAACGTAGTATTGTATTACGATGAGCCTCACAAATTATCCATCGGAATACTAGTAATTCCAATTTGCCTCCAGTTTAGTAGTATGCCTTTGCTGTACTTCAATTTGTCGTATGATCTGGAAAGTCAATTCAAATCGATCTAAGGCCCAACGTACAGTTCCTCCGCGACTTACAGAGAATTGAATAAAGACTAGTATTTTCCTACGTATGATAGACTTTTGGCCGCGGTCATTAAAAGGAGATGGATGGTAAAGCAATCAGGACCATATTTCTTCCTACAAAAAGGTTGAAATGTTGACTGTCTAGTCTACGGAGCAAATTTATGGTTAGCACCTATGAGCCGCTTCCCCCACATGATAAGCGATAACTTTGTATCATCCTCACCCCATGTCTCCATTGCATCTACCCTGTCCTCGGTCCTGCATGTACCATACATCTTCCCCGCAGTTTCACCCCAGATCTTCCATCTCCAATTAGATCGAATTGTCCGTATGTCGTCCTCACCTCAGGGGGTAACCCCCTCCGACACCCCATCCACCTCCAGCTCCACCAAGTCCGGATCTCACACGCCCCAGCAAAAACCAGCCAACACAAACAGCTACCAGTCCGCCGCTTCTTACTTCTCTTACCCTGTTAGCCACGTCGTCTCAGGACTATACAGACGCCTAACAGATCCTAATATCGCCTCCGAAATGCCCTCCTCCACCTCCTGGTCATCCCCAGAAGTCTTCACCCCACGCCGAACAGCCTCCCCCTTCCAACCTCCACCCCTCACACCTCTTAGCCTCACAATACCCAAAGGTGCAGATCTGCTCCAACAACAACTTCTCACTCGCGCCCTAGCTGAGGAAATCCGCCTCCTCGTTCCTCCCCGCCTCCAACTCGTTGAAAACTGGCGTCTAGCTTATAGTCTCGACCGCGACGGCGCATCCCTATCTACCCTCTACGATAATTGCCAAGAATTCTCTCACCGTAGCCCGCGGGCGGGCTATGTTCTTGTTATTCGAGATGCTTCGTCTACCGGCGCCGTGTTTGGCGCTTATATGACCGATGCGCCGCACCCTGATACCTCGTTCTTCGGCACGGGCGAATGCTTCCTTTGGCGCGCTAGCGTCCTTCCTCCACCTATTAATCTCGGTCTCGCGTTTCCCGGTGACGGACTTCAATCTGAGGAGGCATTGGAACGCGCTGGTCTTCCTCCTCCTCCGTCTGCGGATACAACTCACGCCGGTCGCTGGAGTACCATACGCAATGATCCGAAGTCTAAGTCCAAGGCCGAAAACCCTGCGCACAATCTCAACCTGAATATCAAGACCAACCTTGCTGCTGCTAGCGGGGGTGCTCTGGCACCTCCCTCGCCATCATCGATCAACACATCTCGGAGTGGGGCGAGTACTCCCGAGCGCATTCGCTTCAAGGCGTTCCCTTACAGTGGTGTCAATGATTATATGATGTTTTGTGAGACGGGATTCTTGAGTCTTGGTGGCGGGTAAGTTGACTGGCTATATGAATGTGTCTAAGAAAAGAAGCTGGTTGCTAACACTCAATACAGTGATGGACATTATGGCCTATGGGTAGACTCTGGCCTTGAAAAGGGCGTGAGTGCGCCAAGTCAGACATTTGGTAATGAGCCGTTGTCTGATGAAGGTGTTAAATTTGACATTCTGGGGGTCGAGGTGTGGTATGTTGGTTCATAAACTACCAACGTACTCTGCACTCAAATCCTATCCACCAACAGGGCGTGATTTATCAAAAGAAGACAGTCAAAATCAAGAAGTTGATATCCCTTGAGAATTTCAAATGAAAAAACGAAAAGCCAGCCATCGATGGTAGTTGGGTAATGATTCCCATGGAAAATTGGAAGCAGTTTATCATGGAAGACCTTCAATTTTCTAGCTCGACGCATCGCTCCCTATTTGCATTTGCTTTCCAATACCCATGTAACTATGCGTCTGTGAACAGAAGTCGTCAGTCATTATAGCCTCATACGAAAAGGTTCAGGTCAAACGTTTTCTCTGCTCAGTCTCAACTGCCATACTTCTTGCCGCTCTAGCATAATGAGAAGTACATACACTCGTTCCATACTTCACTACACTCTAAATTAACTTGGCAGGATTCATGTTCAGAAACACTATATGCTTTCCTATCATTCACAGGCATCATGATGGCAATGAAAGCTATTCTCACTTAAATCTCGGAATTTATTAATATACTCAGAGGGTGTTAACATGTAGAGAAAGTGTTTATTTGAATAGGTATGGTATAATACGGACGCGACGTCGATGATACTAGTCATCACTGACCGTTATCAGTAGGTATCATGCAAGGTCTTTGCATATATAGACTTATATAGGTGACATCTCGAATCAATTTCCCCAGCCGAGGCATTTCTCAAGGCTTTCTTCTCAATTGCACTCATACCAGCTTTCACACCATCACCAAAGACACCAACAGTAGGGACCGTATCCCAACCTGGACCACAATATGGGTCTTTAGCAAAGTCACCCCATGCCTTTTGCATAGCCTGGCTGACCTCCTTCTCAAAGAAAGTGACATTCTCTCTTTGGTAGGTGCCAAAAATCAAAGGAATTTCTGCAGAATGGTAAGCTCCACTTCCCCGGAATAGCTCGTTGTTGGGAAAGCTGGCGTTGAAAAAGTATCGCCAAGTGGGAATACCGACTCTGGTAGAATCATTTGCAAATGTGCCGATTGGACAGTTCATTTCGAAGTCATTGACAATCAATGATATTCGGTCATTCTCCGTGTGTACACCAGATGCGCCTATCGGGTACGCAGCGAGAATTATGGGTGCATATGCGCCTAGTCCAGCTTCAAACAAAGCTGACAATGTATCATTCATTCCAATGATGAAAGGCTTGTCCTCATCAGCATTATTTCCGATCAGAATGGGTACCCGTGCAATGGAAGAGTTTCCCTCTTTGGATATAATGCGTTCATAGCGAGGAGAGGTTGCCCATGTCTGACCATTGTCGGCAACGGGTCCTCCAGAGTAGTTATTCTTCGTCGCTATGTCTTCCAGTTTGGCAGCAGGGATTGATCGAAGACAGCGGATAGGATTAGAAGTACAGTTCGTGGCCGACAGGAGCTGTTTCCATGATTCAGAGTAACCGATATCGTCGGGGGCGTTGTCAAGCTTAACAGAACTCTGTCCTGACTGCATGATAGCTGCTCGAAATAACATAGGATCGGGAGGAGAGGTGAGCAATGCATCAACACTTGCAGCTCCAGAACTCTCGCCAAATATAGTCACTTTGTCTGGGTCTCCTCCTAGAGTCGCAATATTACGTTGAATCCATCGTAAGGCCAGTCGTTGATCCAATAGTCTATCGTTTAACAACATGTGTTAGTTTCCAGAAAGCTCAACATGTTAGGATAACTTACCCGAGATTTCTATGCTCCAGAGGAACATCACCTCCTGGAAACCCAAAGACATTCGTCCGATAGTTGACTGAAACCACCACGACGTTTTGCATTGCAGAAAAGTACGAGCCATCGTATTGATGCAAAGATGTGGCACCATTCGCGTTGCCGCCACCATAAAACCAAACCAGCACCGCTAAAGATCCACGTGAGGCTGATTTAGGTGTGAACACATTGAGGTTGAGGCAGTCTTCACCCTCTCCTCCCAAGGGATTACCGAGGTGTATCGCTTCATAGAACAATTCCGCGGCTTGGCTGATTTCCTGGTTGCATGCAACCCCCCATGTTGTGGCATTGTAAGGCTTGGACCAACCATCCACTGCCACTGAAGGAGTAAACCGAACTGGCTTTTTGGCAAAGGGAATTCCCAGAAATTTCTTCACAGTCCTCGTCGAAGATGGGAACGAAGTCGTTGTCCCAATGATAGGTCCCGAGTCGATCGTTGCCGTTGGCAGAGAGGCTGACCTTGACCATATGGCCGCAAGTCCCAGATTTGCTGCGGATAAAACCCCAAGTAGAGGATAGAACATCATGATTATACAGACACCCCTGCGACCTATTATTGAATTTTGGCGGCCCCGGAATCTTTAAGCAACATTTTGTTAAACAGACTTATCGGCTAACGTAGACACTCTTCACCATTGTTCAATGGCCGCGCGCAACTAGAAAGGAAATTAGATCTTTCGCTCCACGGCACACAGCTTGCGAGCTCCACACCCGGCGCACTCATCGTGGTTTTGGGCTAGCGCGATGGCACTGCCTTGATGGACCGACACATCCGACCCTTCGCCCCACAGACACGGATATTTCGAGATCCACATTTGCAGTCCATTGTGATCTGGTTGGCTATGCCGAATAGAGCACGGATCCCATCCCTGGAGCCGCAGGCCACTCCAGAGCGAGGAAGTAGCGAGCAGTGGAGATGACGAGACAATCAATTGTAGTGTTCAGAGTACCTATTCCGCATTGGGCGTAGACGTCAACCTTATTGGGCCAGGATTTCAAGCCCATTCTTGCGACATCATTGCCACTTTATTGGCCGTGAACAACGGAGAAAGGAATCCACCCCTAGCCAGGAGCAAGAAGGGGCCGGGCGGGCCAAATAACTTATTACAGTAATGCGGCCTCCATACTATCTACAAATTGCATCAAGTGTCAATTCCAGACTGGCTGGATAAATTAACCGGGCATAAAACTGCATGTCTCTTTGCCCAGTAGATCATTGAATCCTCTTTTCCTCCACGATTGGATAACTGGATAATCAACGGTAGCGCAATTTCGACTTCTCAGGCTTAGCTAGGCTTTACTAATCTAAGATTCATTCACTATCTTTGTATCGTATCCCCTTCACTCCTTTATAATCCCTCTAGGGTCTAATCATAATTGAATGAATATTCAACTGATATGAAAAGAACTGAATGATTGAAAGTTACCTTCGAATTCAGTTTTATTGCTTTTTTATTTACAGATAGATTTCCCGTCGATTATAAGACAAATCAGAAGGGGAATGTATAGCCGCGTTCCAAGGTTGAAAAGCACTTGAAAGAGACTGTCAGAACTTGGATAGTGCTTCAACTCGAATATGGAAAATTGATACGACTAATCTCAGCCACTATTCAACATTCGTCAAATCGGAGCCTATTCAGATGTCAATTGCGAATTTGATTTAACTTGTGGCTTGATGCCACCCACCCGACGTCCGAGACAGAATCTTGAAGGCAGAAGCACTAAGCAACAACGCATACCTCATACTATGGATCCTCGAGGCTTTACTTTCAATTCAATGCCTGTTCTGGCTTGGATAAGCTTCCGTGGTCAGGACCTACTATACCTCCCGACCGACTTTAGACATATTTATATGAATGAGGCAATATACGATGTTGACTACGTTCGCCATGTTGCTATATCTCGAGATTCTTGGCCACGAGCCACTAGCACAATTGAGGACGCCGTGTGCTATGTTTATAGATATTGAACTCGCTTTCCAGAAGATACATGGCCGGAATTTAGCATTCAAAACATCAAGACACTGCGCAGTTCAATAAATTCTTTCACTATTGATATATTGATATAGCAGGATTGAGGACCTTGATACTACTAGTAGCATGCATTACAAGTCTTTTCATCTAGTCACCTCAACTTCATCGAAAGGCGGAACCCTAAAAGCAAGTTCGTTCCGCGACAGCTCAACTCTAGGTGCGCTTATACCAAGATCTCATTTTGACCTACAGAGCTAATTAAGAACTGGTCATAAATCCTCCATTTGCGTACGGTATCGGCTTGAGGTTCCAAAAAGTCTTCATTTGTGTTATCATCGACACTATTTTAAATTTCCTTTGTCTGATGTTAGAAGAAGGGAGAAAATCGATCACCTAGATTACTATCAAAAATCCACGCGACAACGGTATATACAAATGTGATATCACTGAATTTGTCTATGTTCAAAATGATTTAATGGCATTTCACCAATCGTGAGTTAGCTTCGAGAAGGTCGGAACTGTAACCAAGGACCATCGACCGCCGCCGTAATAAAGCCCTTCAACGGGTAATCACAATCTCTCCGTGTCCCACCACAGCAAGAAATTTCTGGTGCCAATCTCATGTCATATCGGAAAAACGTCCGTGCAAGGGTCACATTCATTTCTGTCCATGCGAGCCTCCATGCGACACAGGACCGAGGTCCGTAACTGAAAGGAACAAATCCTTCCCTATTGGAATTCATAATACTTTCTCCGTCCTTAAGGTTGGATAGCCATCGTTGTGGGCGGAACTCATTAGGAGAGGTGAAATATCTTGGGTTCCGTTGAAGTGTGTAGATGGATGTACCGACAGTGATTCCCGGAGGAATGAACTCACCATCAATCTGAATCCCGCCTTCTTGGACTAATCGAGGAGGGGAGTTGGGAACAGATGGTAGGAGACGTAAAGACTCGTTGATGCAGGCTTGAAGATATTTGCAAGAGTTGAGCTTCTGACCAATACGGATTTCATCTTCGTTTGAAAATGTCACACGAATCTCTTCTGTTAAATGCGCAAGCGCTTCGGGATCGTGAGCTAGAAGAAAAAATGTACTGGCCATTGCGGCAGAGGTTGTATCTGAGCCTAAGATTCACACGATTTAGCTTTCATTGTTGATGTAAGCTTTGTATGGGAAGTATGCTTACCAGCGGTGAGCAACATGATAGATTCTAACCAAAGGTCTTTTCGATTGAAGCTCATCCCTGTTTTTGGATCAGTAGCATTCATCATGTTGTAGAGCAGATCCTTCTGTTTGATGTCGTTGCCGAGACAGGCTCGTGCTTCCGAGCGCTCGCGAATCCATGTCCCGGCATTCAAGATATCCTTGACTTGAGATGCCATGAACAGTCGATCAAGCTTCAAATTGAAGAATTTTGGCTGGATCATGCCCTGCATGGATGATTAGTAGAGCTCACGTGGTAGTAATAGGATAACATACGATTGTCACTCTTTGGGCAAGCTTCTGGATGACCGATGGGAACCATCGTAGTTCTGGCGACTTCAACATATTAAAATGCTCGCCGAAACTAAGATCGCTAATAATATCAAATGCCAACCAGCCGCACATCAATGCCATATCTCTTGGGGTTCCCCATGCATCCTCTTTCTCTGTGGTGGTACCCTTTCCATTGCCGTCCCAAAGCAACTCAACAAAATCATGGATTCTTGGCAAGAAGCGGTCTTCGACAGATCTGAGCCCCTGGTCGGAGAAGACTTGGGACATGATGCGACGCTTGAACCCATGAACAGTCTTATCAGTGGACGAAATGGTATTAGGAGTCCTTCGACTGGCGCTCATGGCAACATAAGTCTCTGTCTTCCGTACATTGGCTCGGGTACTGTAGATCGTGTTCATCCCCGAGTGCGTATTAAAGTCGATACTGTTTGGTCCATATCGGATGATATCTCCTGTAAAGCAGGTCAGTATTGATTGAAGATAACGAGAAGCAGCATTGTATACCATATTTCTCATGCAATTCACGGTTTTTAACATGCAGGTCCCCTTTCCATGCATGATAAGCTGAATACCAATTGGAGATGGCTGCCAAACGAGGACCTGGGTACTTCGCCAACGGGTGGAGGAATAATCGGTAAATAACGAGTCCGATTGCCTATAGTAGATTGGGTTAATATGAAGATTTTCCTTTTTCTGGATCTATGCATTGATAAACTTACCCATGCGACCGACGCAATAGCCACAGCTAGAATCAATTTAGACATCGTGGTGTTGAATTCTGCAGGCTTCGCATAGAAGGAATATGTTGGTACCACTCTATCTTCTTTTTGCAATATCTGGAAGGAAATTTATTGCATCGAGCTATCGCACATTTATTTTGTCAGCATTACGTCGCTTGAGCTTAGCTCGTCCCAGCACTGTGGTTAATACAATCACTTACAATAGTATCATTTGTAATTCGACCCCGTCGTTCGGGTGAGATCGAGGATCACAGCTGCGGTCAAAGTCCGAAGTTCCAGAATTGTTCACCAAATCCACACGATTTTACGAAGATATTTTATGGAGACGAGATATAGATCGACAATATGGATACAGCTAAGATGTTGTTGACCTCTGGAATCCTTGGATCTGAGCAGGTGGAACACGATGTTAGGAACAAGGCGGGCAGAATATGTGGATATAAAATTCCGCGATCCAGTATAAGGCCTTGCCACCCATAATATTATACGTAATTACAGGTGGAACTATTTTGCAGATCGCCCAAGCCCTTGCATTAGCCGATATATGTATATCGACAAAGTGAATAGTGACAGGTCTGTTACGTAGCTGCGATTATACCCCTGAAGCTGCCAATCACCCGTTAGACAACACCCAGGTGGACTGAGCGCTGGATTGAACGTTGCAGAGAGAAAAACCTAGAAAACAGGAAACGGCGTAATATGCAAGGTGAGCAAATTAAGTTTCATTAATGTTCACATTATGAGCGTCAAAGGGAGAGACATAGTATTGTTTAAGACAGGCAAGCAGCGTATCTATTGAGGCCTCTTACTCGAAATCTTTCGTACAGAAAAAAGGAAAAAGCCTTTTCTGATGATTTCCATCCTTGTATTTAGTCCTCTTCTTAAATTTTTTTTTTTTCTGTTTGGAGCCGCGTTTCCAGTCCGAACAAGTCCGTGTCCCAAGATTCGTCTTTGCGGGTCGGAGCTTTCCAGAAGATCCACAATTCGGGCTGAGCTCAGCTGTGGCATTGTACCATGATTCAATGCTCTCATGGAACCCCCTAATGAAGATGAATTTTCACTCTTCAAGAAGGTACGTGATTATCTTGGTACTCGTGGCTCAACGCCATATTTATTTTGACTTGTTTTTACCAAGGTTGTTTCTGGTATCAGAATAATGTCACCCTCTGCCAGATTTGACCCTTTCCAAGGATTAAAGTTTATATCATCTTCCTTGTAGATCACGATATGAAACCTGTCTCACCGCCATACAGATCTATCTGTATTCACAATTGATTGGATTATTTGTGGAAAACAAAGTAAGGGCTGAATAAGTAGCGATTGTTGTGGAATCAGATGTATCCCGCTCGTGAACCATCTCTCGTTCGCGAGACTCCACTTGATAGATCTTGCATACGTTTCTCTTTCGGCAGACCCGATTACCGAAATCAAACGGGTCGAACGTCCCAAGGTTCAAAGCCTCCTTAATCGAATGTGCTTGGCTATTGACGAACAGAGGAAGTAGATCGGCAATCGAAACTAAGGATATCAAACCAAATTCGCATCAATACACACGGTTCTTTCCCCACCGGCAAATTTTTCCTGGATTGTTCCATGGTTTCCATCCAGATCAGCGGGGCAACACCATCTGAAAATTCAGCCGCATTACCGGATTTTCTATGCGTTGAGGCTAATAGAACAGAGAGAGCTATGCCGAAGCTTATAAAATATTAACTTACCTTATGTAGATATCTCTAGAACCAACTTGAAGCTGCAAAATTACCACCCTTCCCGACGTACACCAGGTCCATCTTTGACCTAAAAACATAATTCTTAAGGGGTTGCTTAATGGGTTTTGGAAATATAAATGGGGTTTTTGTTAACAACTACGTTTAATTTACCGAGTTTATGGATGAATCTGAGTCGCGAAGCAGATCTGGGATCTGAACATAAGCCGCGTGTGGAGCTGTCTCATTTCCGACGGCGGGTCTGTGCAGGCAAGCGATCAATCTAAACTTCGCAAAGATCTTCGGTTTTCCCGCTAATCGAACCCACGTACTCATTCAATAGCCTTGTATCAATACTGTATACAATACTTAAATACAAACAAGGGTGTAGTCCAGCTGTTCATTGCAGTGTGTAAATCGCATGGCCAGGTATTATACGTATATTATTAGTTAATACTCCCTGGTCTTGGAAGAGTTTTTCTGATGTAGGACCGCCCACATGTCTTTTTAAACTGTTCTTCATTATCCCTACGGGTTTTATTCCTTATACTATCCATTCGCTCTTTATCACAGGGAAAATCTCAAGGGTATTCGGAGACCAACTCCTCACATAACATGGCAGATCTTGAGCAAGAGCATCGGACGCCCGGAGTCAATGAATCAATGCCTGGGACTCCAGCTGTTGGTACTGAAGATGGTGCGTCCACTGTTGGTGGAGATGTCGCTTCCAACGGCGAGAAAAAAGAATGAAAAGGGAGTTTTGAATAGCAGTGAAGATGGTTCCGATGACCAGGACATTAAGGTACCCGACGCACGCCAGTGGAGCAAGAAATACAAACTGTTTGTTTCATTCTGTGCTATCTTTTCTTATTTCTTCATGTGAGTCAACTTGAATATATCCAAGATGAGGCCATAGTCAAGTTGGGCTTGAGTAACATGATGAATTAGTACATTCGCAACCTCAGTCTACATCGCGAGTGTTCCTGGTATTATGATGGAATTTCGAATTTCAGAGACATTGGCCCTCACCCCTATAACGTTTTACGCGATAGGATTCGTCATTGGACCAATGTGCACCGCTGCGCTCTCAGAGGAATTTGGCAGACAATATATCTACAAAATCTCCCTGCTTCTTCATGTGGTCTTCACATGCGTCGCTGGGTCAGCCCAAGAATTTCGGACAATCGCAGTCGCCCGTGGTATCTGCGGTATAGTTGGGTCCCCTTCCGTGACCGTTTTCTCCGGCCTGTTGAACGATCTATGGAAAATGCCCGAAGACAGAATTGGCGGTCTCCTTTTCGCTGTGTACGGCATATTTGGCGCAGTTGCTAGTGAAGTCGGTCCTACCGCGGGAGAGGCAATTGTCCGAGACCGTGACTGGCGCTGGACCTTTTGGCTCACAGCCATGCTGGTGGGTGCATGTTTCCTGGCCTTGGTGACGGTGCCGGAGACATATGGACCTGAGATTCGGAGAAAGAAGTTGAACCTGCCTAGACGTAATCTGTTGCACTGCATCGGTCCTGCCTTTTCGCGTCCTTTCCAGCTGCTTATCATGGAGCCAATTATCTTTCCCACGGCGGCTATTGTGACCATGGGTCAGGTTGTGGTATTTGTGTTTTATGCGGCCTATCCTGTCGTCCTTGAGGAAGTGTATGGGTTTTCATCTTACCAAGTCGGGTTGGCATTCACTCCTTTGCTGATTGGTAGTCTGTTTGCACTGCCTATCATATCAATGGTTATGAAAAGAAGAGACAAGAATTCGAACCCACAGCCCGAAGATTCACTGCCCGCAGCAACTATCGCAGGCATTCTGTTGCCGATCAGCTTGTTTTGGTATGTCAAATTTCCAGGGAAATGCCATGAACGTTGGATGAGGATACTAATACAAATCGATAGGCTTGCTTGGACAGCTCGAGAAGGTATTCATTGGATCTGTCCGCTCATTGCTGGGGCATTCTATGGACTAGCATTTGCGCTATCACAGGTACGTCCTTGATCTATCTACTTCTGTCGTATTAGTTGCTAACAAAGCATAGCTGGTCTACCCGCTGTACAAAAATGAGGTTTATGGAGCCGAATTGGGAGCCTCTTCATTTGCAGTCGATGTCGCTATGCGATACACGTTTTCGTCTGTCTTTCCTCTTTTCACTGTTCAAATGGTCAACCGGATTGGGTTCAACTGGACCATCTCACTTTGTGCATTTGTCCTCTTAGCTCTGGCACCTGTCCCCGTGGTCCTCCAGAAATATGGACCCACGCTACGCGCCAGAAGTCGCTATGTTCCAAAGCATAAAGACAATAGCTCGCAAAGTCTCTCGGCGTGAGACTATTAGCATGGACCTGTTGCATGGTCATGAACATGCACAGAGAGATCCGTGGCTGGCAAAAAAAAAGAGTGAACCGACAACCTCCCTGTGACAAATCCAAATTTGTGGACAGGACTGATCACAAACACACGGGCACATCAGATATGTGATCCTGAAAAGCAATACCTTAATAGACGGGAAGGCGTCTGCATCTATTCAATATAATATTCGTTAGTCTCAAATAATATTGCGGGTATCAGAGGAATAATGTGAGATGAGGGCCATATGATGTATTCGAGACCAAAACAACGGAGGAGATAGAGGGAAAGAAGAGGTATGGAGACAGGAAATAGAGATGTTGACAGGCATCAAATCAGGTGACTTCTTTCACGGGGTATCTGCTGCCTTGACCGAGTCCTTTTTTGCTTTTTCTTCTCCATTCTAGCGAGTAATTGCTCATTCTCCCTTGCTAAAAAAAGCAGTTGATTGCATAGTGATTTGACGAGCTTTTATAATCTGGTCAATTGCTGAATTAAGAGGACTTGATGGGTGTCTCTACGTGGCCTTATATTTTAGGCATCACGTGAAAGCGGCCCCGGAGCGGTTATTGCCTGCCTTAGCAGTGTGCTATATGTAGCGAGATTGAACTTGCTTTGTGGAAGATCCTTGCAGGGAATTTCAAATTTAAGAACCGAGATACCCGTACGATTCGGTCTTTCTTTTTCTAATAAATCACAATATAGTTGCATCCAGAAATTGTGGAATGCATACTTCAAACTTGGAGGACGTGCGTGTGCGGGGTGTGCGGGCAATCGCCCGATACCCCTCAACTTATCAGTTCAAGTCATAATGGGTAGATCTATTGGAGAAAAGATATCTTCCTCCAATGCACTACTCTAGCTTAACTCTAAGTCATCTCCAGTGCTGTGCGTTGCTTGATTCTTTTCATTCCTTCTCTTCTCGTTTCAGTGTCTCTCTGCGTGCCTCCCTGATATATATCAAGCGCAGGTTAGAACCAGAGGCGTTCTATTTCATGCAACAAGATTTGGCCTAAACATCCAATTCTCAAAAGCACAATTGCCAGCTGGCTATTCCTCGGGACGTTCTGAAACTCATAATGGCAACGAAAACTATTAATGATGTTTCAATCAACCAGAAGCTCAAGACTCTTGTTAGTCAATATGAAGAAATTCACCCATTGTCTAAACAAGCCCATGAAAAGGCTAAAAAGTTACTTCCGGCCGGAAGTACGCGCTCTGTTCTCGTCTCTGAGCCCTTTCCATTGGTGATTAAGTCAGGACAGGGTGCTACAGTCACAACAGTCGACGACTTGACATTCGAAGATTTTGTATCAGACTTTTCGGCGGGCATATATGGGCACTCACACCCAGTTATCAACAACGCAGTTCAAAAAGCTTTGGCCACCGGATTCAGCCTTGGTGGTATCACTGAAAAGGAAGCGGAATTGGCACGAATATTGACTACCCGGATTCCATCATTGGAGAAGGTCCGATTCTGTAACTCTGGTACGGAGGCAAATACATTTGCTCTAGCAACTGCTTTGGCGCATACAAAGCGGAAGAAAGTGAGCGAACATTCACCCAGTTCTCAAACGACAATATGAATAAACACTGACGAATGGCCCTTGGAGCTAGATCCTCGTCTTCGAAAACGGGTACCATGGTGGAACTATAAACTTCGGCATGAAAGACAATCCGATGAACCTTCCTCATGAATTCATAATCGGAGAATACAACAACATTTCCGCTACAAAGCCTTTGATAAAGGATCTCGCGGCAATCCTAGTGGAGCCTCTTCAAGGTGCCGGGGGTATGCATCCCGCAACTCCAGAATTTCTCGCTTTCCTCCGCCAAGCAGCTAGTGAAACGGGCGCTGTGTTGATTTTCGATGAGGTTGTCACATCTCGTCTGCATTATCATGGACTCCAGGGTTACTGGAATATCATACCTGACATGACAACTGTTGGCAAGTATCTTGGTGGTGGATTTCCATTTGGTGCGTTTGGAGGTTCGGCTGCAATCATGGACAGGTTTGATTCGACGGACAAGTCAATCGCGCTTCAGCATTCAGGAACTTTCAATAATAATACATTTACAATGACTGCTGCCGTTGCTGCCGCAAACTTAATCACTGCAGATGAGCTGAAGCGTTTGAATGCATTGGGTGATAGGTTTCGCGAGCAGGCGGCGCTCCTTATTCAAAAAGCCGCTTTCCATAAGTTGAGGTTTACTGGGTTTGGGAGTGCGATCGGGGTACATTTCTCTGGGGGAAATTCGGAAGACTTGATGAATTCCTTTTATTTCTCGTTGATTGCGAATGGGATCATCATTGGGCGAAGAGGATTTATGTCTTTGAATTTGATGCACAACGAGGCCTCGATTGATCGATTGCTTGGAGCTGTGGATAGCTTTCTGCGTTTTATTGCTGAATGAACCTGTCGAATAGACATTTACAGAGATGGGGAGTATATTTCTCCAAAATGAGGGTCGTCCTCCAAAGTAGGTATTCATTTCCCGCCAATGGAAATTTTTGTCCAGTCTTGAGAATCTATGACTATCGTATATCATAACACTAGAAAGGAAATGAGGGACGCTCTTTTCTTGTCCAGCCCGTTTGGAATTTTGGATGCTTTAAACGTGGGAACGGGTGGGCTTCCGTATTGAAGACCACTTCAGTCAATGGAAGAAGGTCTCTGGGTGAGAAGAGCAAATAGAAATATTTCAAAGTCTCGGCCTGAGTAAATTCATCAGCAATTAGAAGAAGTGAAAGACTTGCCTAAAGATGGAGCAATTCTTACCAGCCAGAAACTTTCCATGTTATCCCGCTGCGTTGGCGGATTCTTCGTGACATCATCTAAGGACGTATACCCCTTTCCACCTTCAAGCTTCGTGTGATTTTGGAACGCCTTGAAAATCTCCAATCCCCATTTGCGATAAATCGGATCTTCAGTTACTCGGAACATCAAAAAGAGACTTTCAACCGTTTCCGGGCGCTGTAAGTTATGCGCGTCGAGAGGCTTAATTTTAATGTCTTTCTTCCAATTCTTAACATTGTTGCTGCTGCGAGGTCGAGGCTTAAGCCCAGCAAATGGGACAAGGTCCGCTTCATCTGCCTCGAACCACGCAATTTCGGGCGAGAGCCCGGAATTTGTCACGGCATACATTGCCCAGCAGGTCTTCATGAGCTCTCTCGCAAGTTTCATCTGCTCTTCCTTTTGCGCGTTCCAGGTCGGTAACTTGCGCGCCTCCTTTTCTGTTTTTCCTTCCGTAACACCGATCGCTATCGAGCCCGGCAGGTAGCAGACAAGATGATCCATTTTCGGTGAGAGTCTGCCCCCGATACCTTGAGGCAATTCTGCGATTATTTGGAGATTTGAATGTTTGGTGGTAGTGACAAGGTTTCGTTGAATACCCTGCAGTGCCTCCTCCCACATTTCACTGTAAATCGGTTCATTGCCATCCGTGTGCAAGTACTGCTTCACTAGATATTCTGTGAAAGTTTAGCAATCGCATGTTAGATTTGAAAGTAATTCATTCCGGGCGTACCGTAGTAGGAATCTCCACGACTGCCAAGTCGGATCTCCGGATACTGGAATCTGCCCGAATCAGGGTGCACAAAAATAGGCAGCAAGCCATCCTGCATAGCCTGATCGTCTATCACCTTCATGACATTTTCAGCCCTGCGCCAGTAGTCTTCATTGCCAGTGAGCTGGGCTAAATATTTCATCTCGATCTGCAGAGTGGTCGCTTCTGCAGTTGACGAAGCTCCATCGTCTGCATGCGAGGGCAGACCTTCTCGCTTGCCAATGTTAACACTGGCATAGGGAATTCCCGAGGGAGTTTCATATGCAACGAGAAGTCTATCGGCAAGATCTATCGCCTTTTGCAAATAAACATAATCCCGCCGAGATGATACGTCTGGAAGTTGAGTTGAGAGGTAGTGAGCTGACAAAAGCCCGCCGAGCATTCGAATCGTCGTTTCAAATGTATTCACATCTTGATCTTGGTCGTAGGAGAGGCCCCGATTTAACCACTTGCGGGCATCCGATAGTTGATCTGTCAAGTTCATGATCATCAATGTGTCCAGACTATCAACGATCATCCAGCCCAAGCCGGTAGGACTCATTTGTTCGCCCGTCATAGAAATCGGATGATAGATATCCTGTCCTAAAATCCATTTCGAGCTTTTAGCGATTTCATTCGTACCATTGATCAATTTTCAAGAGCTTCTACGCTTTTAATACTGAAATTGATCACTTACCCCATGCATGTTCGGCATATGCATCCCAACTGACAACGAAGGCATCTTTGACCTCCTCTCGAGCATCATTCCAATATGAATCCTTGCCAACAGGCCGAAAATGATCCAAAGTTGAGTCAAGGGTTATACTATTCAAATCTGAATAGTCCAGGACCGAGGCAACGGTCACATTGCTCATGTACAAGCTTGTGGACAAGCCGGCCAAGCCCGCTATTACCGACCGCTGGATCCATCTGCGTCCTAGGGATCCTCGCCAGCGAGAACTCTTAGCGGAACCTCCTTGTTGGGGTCGTTCTTCTTGGGAAGATTCATTTGATGACATAGTGGCGGCACCAGCATCAAAGCGCCAACATTGATCAGCGCCCGAGAGAGTTCGGTAGCTTGTCTCTTGTTGGGAACGTGGCCCTTGAAATCAGGGGCGGGGCTCTGCTCGGATGTGGAGAACTTGGGTGGATTTCGCCAGTGCACAATGGGAGCTCCCCTTCACTGTTCATCAAGCAATCGGATACATTCAAATTCAGAATCACAAATTATGAAAATACTAGGCGTTGAGAGATCTCGAGAATGCAAAGTTCGAAACATTGAGAGCAAGAGAATTGTGATTGCGTGGCGCTATTCTCTTCTTAGCGTTCTCTAGCGGCTGAACCTAACCAGGACCCACCACGGCGTCATAATTCATTCATACGCGAATTCGGGCTACAGCTGCAACCTCTGGCGCGAACTGACACTGCTGATGCCGCCCAGATCGAATTTTGTGGCAGTTCTAGCTCATGTTGGAACGATATGATTCAGATTGATGTGAAGGCACGGGTGGAGTGGTGAGAACTTTTCAAACTCGAACAATAGGACCTAATACATGTACTACCACCTTGGCTGAATTATTCATAGATGAAACGTCGAATATATATATTGAGACAGACTCGGATATAAACCCAAAGTTTCGTCTCAAATAATTTCAACGTGTAAACAAACAGGTACTATTATCACTATTACTATAGTAGTACTAGAGTTCTGCGCATGCCCATAGAAGAATGATTTAGAGGTATTAGTAGTAGCGGGAGACATTGAAGTTGTCGAGAACTTTAGGTTGAATCATTGACAAAGAACTTGAACAAGATGATAGAATTTCCAACCTCAGCAAGCAGATCACTTAACACGAGTAAATACATCATACGCAAACCGAAGAACTTCAATATCATGATGATCATCATTATAGCGATAATAACCACCAAGCCCTGCAGCTAAGACTCAGCACGATAGTCCCATTTGTCAGAGCTTGAATATCAGAACGAATGATCTTCAGAAGGTACTCTATAACTAGATTCTGATAGCCTTCGTCACAATTCCACTGCTTTGAGAATTCTTGGACTGCAGGATCTCGCGTCTGCAACGATTGCTTGATAATCCCGGCGTGAGAGTTGGACCCAGAAGTCTTACATTGGCATTTGTCTTTTGATGGCTCCGATTGTCAATAAAGATTAGCCTAACTTCTCCATCATATTCGGTTGTGAATTTCTCGATTCCATGAGTGCATTGGAATCTCACAAGTCTTGCAGAAAGCTCTGTTGATCGTTTTCCCATGTCAGCGCCTATAACAACGAGCAAGTCTTCATCAGCGCCCATCCATTCCAAGAGAATGTTAATCGTCATGAGTCCAACTTCTCGAGGATCATCATCTTTTAGGTAGACACAAAAACCTTCAGTAAGTAGAGACATGAAAGCGTAGTATCCTAAAGATGAGCGCGTCGAAGTAGGACGGAGAATGCTCATGACTTGGGCTTTCTTTTCACCGAAATGGAGCAGATTAGCTGCCGAGGCCCAGTCCTGAGTAGATCCGCCAACTTCCATCTTCTTCAAATAATTCTTCTCCCGCTGGGGTGCTCGATATATAAGGCGTCTGAAGATGTCAAGTCTTTGGTATTGTTGTGGGGCTCAGCGTCCGTGTACAAGAGAATGAGCGTTTTGGCATCAGCTCGCATCTGATTGTATGCGAAAGCAAAAGCGGTCTTTGCAGCTTCACCTGAGAAAACCCTCTCTGTGTCACCTTACATTGGACTAAGAAACTCGACAAAGTCGACCGAATCCACTTCCGCATCTCCATCATCGGAGTGCACGTCCATCCAACCACACCAGTGTATCGGATTAGATACCTCAGGTTTTTCAAACTTTGGCTAGTCAAAGCCTCGATATGATAAGAGTCCAACTCGAGAGAACGCTCCTGTAAGAGCAGATAGACGAATAATTTGTGGAAGAACCTTTTTGAGAGATTCCACTGTGATGCTCATTGAAGCCGTGTCGTCTACAACGATGAGGAGGTCGTATAGTTCCATCTTTGAAGGCATTGGAGTGAATTCAGATCTGATGTTGCTGTAGAAGGCTCAAAAAGTGGAGTAACTGACCTTTTGTTTATATCCTGGCAGAGCGAGTCCTGGACTTGGGACCCAACGGCTGTCAATCGATACAGATACCACTAAATCGATACAACTGCTTGTGAGAGTGGGGCTGAGCCTCCATGGCTTGGATCGGTAATGGGATAACACAGCTCCATATTCGTATGTTACAAGAATTTGGGGAAGTGGCGATGATTGTTGATCGAATTGAATTGGATTACTGTATGGTATCAATACTAGTGTGTTTCTACACTGGTGAGTCAGGGACAAACTATTGGATCAAAACACCGAGAACATCAGAAATTGCCTGCGGCGCGTATTAACAAATTCTGGAACTATTCCGAGCCTATTAATATCTATATTGGGTGCTAATTTTAAGAAGTTCAAAAACATGTTCCAATTGCAACGCCGTGTAGGGAGGCATTCAAGTTGTGCCTAGTATCAAACATGCATAGCCACTTAGGTAGATATACAGCAGAATAAAGAGTCAATCATTCTTTGTTAGGAAGCATATCGCCTGACAGGTACCTGAGACATATCAATTTCCAAGGTTCATACTAGGGCAACAAACCTTTCCGCGATCAGTTTCAGTTGGGACTATATGACCTCCAGATATTGGGGCGCAGGACCACCATGAACCCGGCGCCTTACATCTATCCCCACCCCCCCAATAATTAACGGTAATGACCATTACTAGCTAGTTTTAGTGTCACCCGTGGCTGGCCACGTACATACATACTTTTTTCTATTGAGGTTTATGGTGGCTTCAAGTTGGGTGGAAAGGTACATCCACCCCTTCCTGCCCTATCCAGTAGCATAGCCGCCGCCAATATCATTCAAGTTAACTTGGTGCGTGAGTACTAGAGAGTGTCAATTTCAAATGATAGCTAGACTATTGCATGGATTAATGAAACGAGTCTACTGTGAGACAACTCTCTTGACGGTTTCCTTCACTGTCTCGAACTTCAATCCTAGCAAATCATTTGCAAGATCCGTCTCCTGAATATAGTTTGCCTTGAGACCAGGAATATCTCCAACCATCATGGCACGGACCAGGGTAAATGCCCCTGTGAAATCACCAGCAGCAAGTTTCTTTTGGGCCGCGCTAACCACTTCATCGGTCTCCACATGAGAGACCGTCCACTTGGCACCAGTCTCTTTCTTCAAGGCAGACAGGATTTCGTTCTGGGAGGTCTCAACTGACGCGACGTGTAGGTACTTGTTTGCGGTGACCTGTGGGCCCAGCAGTACGGAAACGACGGACTGTCCAAGAGCCTTCTCATTAGTGGCGGAGAATATCTTGTCTCCACCATCCCAGATAACAGCAGTGTGGTTTTGAAGATCATACTCCAAGAAGCCATTCGAAAGGCCCTAGACAACGCATTAGTATTGTTAAATATTTAGGCATCTCTTTCTCCCTTACCCAGTCAAGTAAGCCTGACGTGGCAATCCCTGTCCATGAAAGTCCTTCAGACTCCTTGCTCTTGAGGTAGTCGATGAGGTTCTTCTTCACTCCGAAAAGCGGCAGCAGGCTGATCACAGCCTCGTCTGTGCTGCTGGCTGACAGCTCAGATGGAATGAATCGCTTGACCCCAGCACGCAGAGCGGCGTCAACAAACTTTTGCTGCTCAGTGAGGCCAGTGGCCCCCACGGTGGAGATGACAGCATCTTGGCCTTTGAAGGCTTGCTCGAGGCTTGAGTCGGAAAAGTCCGACTTGATTGCCGTGACACCCGGTGGGAAGGTTGCCTCACTTTCGAGTCGCTGGATGGCAGTGATGTTAAATTTCCCCGATGAAACAAGAGCATTCAAGACTATCTTGCCAACGTTTCCGCCACCCTGGAATCTCGTCAATACTGAGAGATACACGGTTTTTAATATCAAAGCTCAAGTTGGACTTACACCGATGATTGCAACGTTGTTGAGAATGAAGGACATTGTTGTTTGCTGTCTGTGTATTTGGAAAAGAGGATGGATAAATGACGGATGGAGAGGATGAGAGAAAGAATGAGAGAAAGATATGCGCAAATAACTGGCAGGTAGAAGAAAAGCAGGCTGGCGGTGGTGCTGCTTCAAGTTGGTTATTTGAGATGATGGCCAATGCCAGACACTGGGGTCTCTTATATAGAAGAGACCCGATCATAGGGGCTCACATGACCATCAGAGACATCCATATAAAAGGTCCCCCGATAGTATAACTAATAGGAAGCTTCAAATGTTCTCAAAATGGGATTACAAAGCTTCAATTTCATCATTGCGTAATTCATATTTGGAACTATAATTGACTAGTATAATGAGGAAACGGCGGCCCGCGGGCATTTTATCCATCTTGTCCGCTATGACCAATGATATATGACAAAACGAGATCCACAATGCGGTCTCCACCCTCCAGACGTCCGCACCCCCGCTCAGTTCAAATGATTACATTCCTGATTTTGATGACCCTTACAAAAAATGGCTCAGACAGACGAATCATCTAGAAGATCCTGTACCGAGTGTCATCGACGTAAGATCAAATGTGACAAGTCTTTTCCCTCCTGTTCATACTGCGTGAAGGTCAGAATAGAATGTCGCTATCCCCCGCCTAAAAGACCCCCGGAGAAAGGTTTTGCTCGAGGAGATACTATCAACTTAAACGTTGATGTCATCTCTCGCATTAACAAGATTGAATGTACCTTAGAGTCGTTTGAGAGGACTTTGTCTCAGATCAGCCAATTAGTACTACCAATTCTGAGTGAGCCATCACAGCTCATAAACCATGGCGGAGCTGACGTCCAAAGGCAGCAACATGATCAGGTAAGGTTATGTTGTAGATTTTCTTCAACAGAAGGGTTGAATAGTAACATAACTATTAGGGAACTGATCGCTCTACACAATGTGATGTGCCGACTTCCCCACTCAACAGGACATCCTCGACAAATCCGATCAACCCGCCAACAAGCATTGATATGTCTTTCAATACTAAACATACTAGCTGTGCAACTAGTACAACTATAATCTCTCTATGGCAGACATTTCTGGAGCGAGTAGATCCTGTTCTGAAGATAATACATGTCCCAACTATCCAGCAAAAAATAATGGATGTTGTGACAGGTCGAGTCTCTGCCAGTGTTGAATTTAAAACTCTTATTGATGCTATCTGCTACTCTGCGGTGATTACCATGTCGGTTGAGGAATGCCAACGATTCCATAACAAGGAAAGAGAAGAATTTCTTAGCGGGTAACAGCCTACTCTCGTCTACGTACCGCAAAGAACTCCTGCTAAGCTTGCTAGATATCGAGACACAGTGGGGAAGTCCCTGGCATCAGCAATGCACCTCACATCGACAGACATGATACCTCTACAGGCGTTCGTATTATGCATCGTATGGTCTCATCAAGGTTGCTTCCAATTTGAAGGTTCAATCAGAAAGCTAATGAAGGATACATAGATTTGTGGAAGATCCGACAAAAGCTTGAAGGGCACGGATGTAATGGACCTACTCTCCGTCGCTATCAACACTGCCCGTAAAAACGGTCTGCATAAAATCGATAGTTACTCGGACTCGGACAGTATACTCCCGCCCTTTGAGACTGAAATGCGTCGTCGAATTTGGTGGCAGCTGTATACTCTTGACGTCCGAAACGCAGAGGACAACGGCCTAGACCCCTATATACAGGAGCACTGGGCCAACACACTTCCGCGACTTCCACGCAGCATCAACGACATAAGTCTCCATCCAGAAATGAGAAGAATACCCCAATCAAGCCTAGAGAGAACAGAGATGCTATTCACACTTGACCGACACGAAATCAGCACTCTAGTACGCCGGATACTATTCTCTGACGAATTTTGTCAACAAAATTTCTACCCTATCCTATCTGTTGCGGAGAAATGTGACGAAATCGAGAGATTCCGAACAAAAATAGAGGACCAGATCTTGTCGCTCTGCAATCTAGACATCCCAATAGATTATATCACGGCAACGTCTAGTCGACTAGTTTTCGCGAAGCTCAAGCTGAGCGTGACGAAGCCGACGACAAGAGAAAATCAACATGTAATTACCCAAGAAAGCTTTCGACGCACCTGCGTTGATATTTTGAAGAGTACGCGGGAGCTTCGTCTTTACGAGAATGGAAAGCAATGGCTTTGGCTGTTTCAGACGTATTTGGAATGGGACGCGTTGGCATATCTCTTTATCAATTTATCTCTGGTTCCATCAGGTGATACGGTTAACTGTGCATGGATAGCAGCGGAAGATATCTACCAATACTGGAAAGGTCATGGTGAGGTCGTCCTTGATAATAGGTGGAGACAGATTGAGAATTTGCGGTCGCAGGCTTTGTTAGGGAAGCAGATGTATCAAGAAAACCCAGCTTCATTTCCACCTTGGCCTAGGTCTAGCTGCGAAGAAAGACCGGACACCGTCCAGCCAAATGAACAGGGCTTGCCTAGTACTGTACTAGTTTCAAACATACTGGAGCCAAATCCTAATGCTGACGCCTTGGATGTCCCAGTACCAACGACAGGAACAGAGTGTCAGTGGAGTACCGCGCTTTTCGATCGTTATTTCCAAGTCCTAGACATGGATCATAACATGGAACTATCATGGCTTTGACAGGTATCATATACAACCTCTACATCAATTGATAGGATATTTATGTGTTAATGTGTTAATGTGTTGTTCTTGTCATGTATTGCTTGTGGGTTATTTATAATTTAGCTAGGCTACCTACTTGAACCGCTATGAATAAAAGAAAATAGCAGTGTAAGATTAACCTCAACGAGAGCCCAAAGAAGGTTACACTATAGCCAAAGTCGACGTAAAGGAAGTAAATTAACAACAGGGGGTATGGGTAATAGTACAAAGATCAGAAGAAGATACAGAAGATAGACCGTAAACGTAAGCGTGAGATAAGAAAAGAGAAAATGAGGGGCAGGCAATCAGACATAGAGCCAGTGAATTAATAAGGAGAGTTGACGATATCATTGCGGCCCAAGTGACTGCTGAATCTGCCACTGCGTGCACGGCTAGGTGTGACAGGGCCTGCAATACTCTCTCTGGTAGGTTTCTGGAAGCTGCGCTTAGCGACCATGTTGACCTCGTTAGGAAGTGCAACAATAACGTTCTTGTCGGAGCCGAAACGGAAGTTATCGGCCATGACATCTTCGCCATAGCGCTTAATGGTGTAGGGGTCTTTACGACCAGCCAAAAGCTTCTTCATCGACCAGGTGATAATGAAGGGACCGGTGGCGGTAATGATGGAAGTCTCGTCCTTGTCAACTCCAGTGTTGAAGCGGGCAGGGGTAAATGCCAAGGGCTTCTTAGTTTCGTGCTGGAATTGTGCGACGTGCGCAGGTTGCAATCCAAGGCGACGGGGCTGGGGCTTCGAATCCTTAGCGAAGGACTTCTCGAAGCCAAGTTTGCCTTCATTCTTGCCATCCTTCTGCATAGAGTCGATCAACAGGAGGTAAGTGCGGCATGTTGCGAGCACCCAGCGTCCATCCGCCGACACGTCAAGACCAATAATAGCTTCACCAAGAGCTGGGATATGAGTCTTGGCGTTGATACCCAAACGATCAAACATGCGAATATCACCCTTATTGGATGCAACGGCGAGATAACCCTTCTCAGTGGTGGCCATGGCAGAGAAATCGTTCTTGCTGGCGTACTGCTTCAGATCGGAATCGACAAGCTTAGTACCGGCAAGACGAGGATCAATGCGGTACAGTGCATTCTTGGATGCACCGACGAAGGGCTGGGCACCGGTCATCTGGGAGAATTTCTGTGAAAGTTGTTAGCAGGCTGAAATGGAAAATTCTGGACTTTCCTGGGTGACTCACGTTCTCAGGAGCGAAGGTATCAACAGAAATATCATCATGGACCTTCCACTCATCGACAACCTTACCATACTCCAGATCCATTCGGAACAGAGAGTTGGGATCTTCGCCGTTTTGAAGAATCAAGTTTTGATCCTCCGCGTGCAGCATCACCTTCTTTGGGCTAAATAGCTTGCCGCCAGGAGTCTCCACCTTCGAGATGGTAGTTGAGAACTCCAGGTTGTTGTTGGGAGTGTGCTTGAAGACACCGATCTTTGAGCCACGAACCACAAATGAGCGGTCATGCTTGTAGCCGACAGCCAGTTGCGAGTTGATGTTTCCATCCTCGTCGCGAGTGACGACATCATCCTCCTCCTCGTCACTGTCGTAGTGTTCGCTGCGCTGACCATCGTCTTCGTCAGTCTCGTCAGGCTCTTCCTCCTCTTCCTCTTCCTCCTCTGGTTTGTCATCGGCATCTTCCATAGTCAGATCTTGGAAGGCATCCAGAACGTATTCACGCTCGTTCTCCTTGACCTTGGTCCACTTCATTTCATTGAGCTGCTCCCACAGAGCTTGCATCAGACCTTCTTGGAATCGTTCCTCTGAAGGCTGATCCTTGAATCGTAGTAGCCATGAGTACGCGGACCCATCTTCGGCGTAGTGGTTGAAAATGAAAGAAAGGTATTCAAAGTTGAAAACAGGGTTGATATCTCCCACGACAGCCTGACCCAACCACTCCTTCTCGTTACCGGTAATCTGTAGCCAGTACTGCCAGTTCCCAATTTCCGAAACAGTAGCAAGAATGTCAGAGTCCTGGAGCACGAAAGTTCCAGTTGCAAAGTCAAACAGGTGAAGCTCGGCCTTCTCCTTTGTGAGAACTTCTTTGGCCTCGGGTTGAGCAGCAGCGGCCGGAGCGGTCGTGGGCTGGTCATCGAATGCAACTGACTTGATGTGTCCCTTGGACTGGGCATATTTCACGTCCTTTGCCATTTCGGCGGCTGTTTCTTCAGCAGTCAAAGATTGGTTGCGGGAGTGTGAGATGGGGGAGGTGATCGGGCTCGCAGAGGGGATGGGCTTCTCCTCTTGGAAGGAAAACTCTTCAAGCTCCTGTTGGGTGGCTTTCTGGGCACTGCGACGGTACTTGCGCTCGTATTGACACTCCACGGCAGCAATTTCAAAGGTGGCAACTTTGTCGGATGGAACCGAAGGATCACAAATGAACTCGAAAAGGTCACCTTCGTCTCCGCTCAGATCGTCCCAGGCAAGAATCTTAACAGATCCGTCGCGAACTTCGGAACGAAAATGAAGACTTTGATCCAAAAGGAACACCTTTTCGTCTTTGTCTAAACCATCCGCTGCACCTTGTTCGTCCTCGTCGTCGGCAAGCTCTTCCTCTCCTTCTTCATAGGCTCTCTGGATCACGAGCTGGTATTGAAACTCTTGACCGGTTCGTCGGATAGTGGCCGCGGCGTCTTTGAAGATCAGTTCTGAGTACCCTTTGGGTGACAAAGGCCGAACCAAATACAGCTGGCCTTGTGGGATTTCGATGATCGACTCTTTGGAAGTATCTCCGAAGACAAATTTGCTCACTGGAGGGAGTGAACGTGGTTAGCAAGTGTTTTATCAGTGAAAGTGGCGAGATACGCTTGTTGGCATGGAGGGGGTTTGGCGGGGTAGGCGCGAGTTGCTTACCGTTTCGGAGCATAAACATAGTTGCGAGGGGCAGCTACCAAGCAACAACAAATGGGGGCCAGATGAAGTGACAGCGATGGAAGTAGGGGAGGGAGTGGGAAATAAAATAAGAAGAGAGGCTTCCCAGGTCAAAGAAACGGAAGTAGGGCCACTGTCACAAAAGAGGCTTTGGCAAGATTAAAGAAAAAAAAGAAAAGGAAGATAAAGAGCCATCACCATAGAAATAATCTCCGTCATCGAATTGTGGCGTCGTGGCTGTTGATTATGTCATTCCCTCCCCTTGATGCCTGAGATATATGGCAGAAGGTATGTGTTCTTGCCTCGGGCGTGAACACATGTCAGTGGACCCCCACTGAGCTCCCAGTGAGGGTCACATGACCAGATTCTTTGTTTACATCTAATATGTTACGCCGCCCATACACACACCCAACCTCCCCCCTTTACTTAGATAACGAAGATTGACGATATACGCTACTCCTCTAGGATCTGTATCAGAATACTCTAGAAGTGTAGGTATATAGTAAACCTTTGCTGTATGTGTTGGATCATTGCTGGCAGCTGTAAGGGCAATAGACTTATTATTGATATTAGGTACTATTACAAGGTTCTTTGAATATTTTTATTAGTAAAAACACTCTTTTTACTAGTTAAAAAAAGACACTCCCCAACCCGGAGATTCGTATCTCGGGGTAAAGAAAGTCGCAGAAATGTATATCTACCTGTATAGTATATCGCTTATACAAAAGATATTCTTCAATGTCTATATATAACTCTTTATCTCCCTATAATCGAAACTACTAATTAATATCACGCGGCGTATCCTCAATAAGAGACTTGGTCTTCCGATCTCTATGCTTCTACTACGTCGATTTGTAGTCTAGGATTTCCATGGTGAAAATAGTTTTTGACTAGTTAGTTCCCTTAAACTACTACTAGGTTTCAGCTACACTTATGCACTCTCGCCTAGCATTCTTTGTGGAGCCCCCCTAGATACTATATCTAGCATGTAGTGTTCACGTAATAAACAGATGCTTTACATACAGCCAAGCTATTTACCCCTATATTTACAGTCATATGACCCGGGTTCTGGCCTCAGGTATCCTAGCCTTTCACTTGTGTAGCAATCAACACTCGCCAAGCAACACTGTTCAATATGAAGCACGCCGCCATCTACAGTCTTCCTTCAGAACTCAATACACACCACTGAGCCTGCAAAGACTTGTTTTTTGTCCTCTTGAAGGAGATGGAAATTACGATTCTTTGACTATGTGGTAGAAAGACTTTGTATTTCCATTGAAAAACCAGACTCACGCTACTTTGAGAGTCCTCGCAGCTCTTTGCCCGTTCTTCTGTAATAACCATCTCTCTGTGGTGCCATGTAGCGCGGGAAACTTGAGCCCTGCGAGTGGGAGAACCAAATGTTTATACATATATCAGAACCGCTGCAATCAGGTGTACATAGTGAGACAATAATCAGACACGACTTACCCATCACGCCTGCCATATCAGAACTTACAAATTGGCCGTCTGAAAATGGCTGGGAAGTTGACAAGGAGAAGAAGAAAAATTGAAAGTGTCTTGCCTCACCTCACTTGAAAACCTCTTTCCGTAATAGGTAATGGCTTCAGACAGCCAAACATCTGACCTGGGCGATGATACTACGCGCCAGAAAAACATCACAAATGTTCGAAAAAGTCGGGAGAGCGCATCACTGGTCCTCATCCTCGTCTGGAGTAAGCAGGGTTTTGTACTTTGCGTAGTCATCACCCCTCTTCTTGACGCACGCAGCCTTAATATTAGGATGGAGAGCGTCATCAGTAAGTAACTCCATAAGACGGGCAACACTATCAAGAAGGACCTTCCTCGTATCAGCGAAGTCAACTGGCAATAGCCTTGTCAAGGCCTTCGACCATGATCTTGGAGTGCGTCGTCCACGAGCAGTAGCCAAGTCGTCACAAGCTTTAGCGTGGACAGCATCAGCATAGTACTAGTAAGCCGCATTACGCGCGTCACTAGTAACTGTTCTGAGGCAAGAACCTTGAAATCTGGTTCTTTTCAAACAGAAGAACTTGGAATTTCTTCCGCTCAAACTTGAATCATAAATCGTTCTCTTGACTTATATATTTATTTATAAATATATTATTCCCAAGCATGGTTTTAATAGTAGCTGAAATAACCAAGTTGAAGAAGCGAAGAGAGGAACCACATGTGCAAGTAACATAAACAGTCAGGCAAAAACTTTACAAGAAGAAGAAAAGCTTGCGTGTGATCACGACACTTTCCTAAGGGCTTTTGGCCTCATTTATGTACAAAATTAGGCAATAATAGATCCATGATAAGGCACATTAAGCCGTTAACGTTGATATCTATTTCCTGTTGTTTATAGATCGGAATGAGAGTAGATTTTGCCCGGGAAAGCAGCAAGTTCCATTGATGTTCATCTGTACTTGAGTGTTCATAGTATTCAAAATCTAAGGCATAATTTGGCCGCGGGGAAACAGCTTCAATCCCTTCAATGCGGAAGTTTCTTCATATCACCAATAATATTCCGTCAATCATTACCATGAGAGGTGTTTATTTACGCCTGGGGAGCGAAGCCAAGCTGAGGTCCACTGGCATCGAACACGACATACTGACTCTTGAGGAAGATATCACCGAAGATGGAGAAACCAATACCTGAGTTGGACTGAATACCACCAATGCACTGGCTGCTACTAACGCTAGCGTAGTTGATCAAGTCTCCGGAAACAGTAGCAGTGTAGCTGCCGATGGTAACACTGAAGTCAGGGAGGTCAGCAGAGCAGTCAAAGACATAACCACCCTGGGTGTTGCTGTAGGAAGCACCATCAACCTCCTTGTAGTAGTCGTCAACAAGGGAGTCATCGAGAAGGAGAAGAGTGGTGCCAGTGTCAGCAATGCCATCGAAGCCCTCGCCGGAGGCGCTACCAGCGCTCCAGCCATCAACGGAGAAACTCCAGAAACCCTGAGAGTTGTCGACATCAGTGTAGGTGAGATCACCAGTGTACTTGGAGGAGTCGGCAAAGCCGAAGTCATAGACACCGGGGGCGTTGTGCTTCAGTGCAACACCGAAGATGGGCTTAGCCAGCTGGGACTGGGCGTTGGAGAACCAAGTCTTCTGGGGAGTGGGAGAGACCGTGTTGATGGAGTCAAAGGCCAGACCAAGCAGTCCATCGTTGGTGTCTTGGACAAACTCGGAGCTAATCTTCTTAGCAGCCTCAACGGCTTGGCCACTCACAGTGACTCCTCCGACAGTGACGTCGTCTGTGTAGACGTTACCGCTGGCAGAGCTGCCGTCACCGTATGAGATATCCCAAGTGGCGCCGGAGAGGACCTTGCCACTCTTGCTGGGGTTATAGACATCGTGACCTGACTGCTCAGATGAAGGAAGCTCAGTGGAGAACACCCAACTTTGAATAAATTAGCCATCGATTCGACGTTGTTCAACCCGAGCTCGAGAGAATGTTTGACTTACAGATCGGATGAGCCAGTGTCGAAGTCAAGTTGCAAAGTAGTGCCACCAACATCAACGGGAGTGAGATACTCCTCGTCATCGGTTGTAGGCTCGTTGGTAGCGACGCCACTTGCTACAGCCTCTCGGACGTGAGAAGGAACGGTAGCGCCGAACTTAGAAAGAGCACGAGCATACTGAGCGGCGAAGCTGGTGGTCTTGGTAGCCGGACGAGCGACCTGCTTAATAGAGTATTTGCCAGTGGTGGGCGCAGCAGAGGCAAGGGCAGCGAGGCCAGCCAGGGCGGGGAGAACCTTGTTGATGACAACCATGATGACAGCTTAGATAACTGGAGGGAAGATTGATGCTGAATGGAATGAAAATCGAATCTCTGGCGCGGAATATGAATCAATTTATAGCATTCTGTATACCTCTTCAACTCGCTATTATCGACCTGCTATTTCGCAATAAGCACATATGGCCAATGGTATCAACTATACTCAATATCGCACGATTTAAGACGATGTAACTTCTCATTTTCCGGACCTCGCAAGCGCACACTTCGAACTCTAAACTAGGACATAATCACGGAGTCCATCGGTCATCTTGGGACTATGTTTTATCCACTAGGCAGATACCAAGTAGAAGTGCGGAGAGAGGGCCAAAGACAGCATTGGTGGCGCAATACTAGGAGCGACGCTAACATCTTAGGTCCCTAAGATTAGTGCTAAGACATGATTAGCGCACCAAGACAATTATGGCGTTGCGCCTTCAGTGCTTCTTATTTGCAGGCCACTAATACGAAAAAGATGCAACGTAATTTCAACTTCTAAACGTAAACATTCACATATTTGATCACCCATATTCTATATCAACATGAGACTACCGAGATGAACCCTAGAAAACCTTAACGCAGTCGGCATTCCACTACCGAGAAAATCACCAGGGTAAGAAGGATTATCAACAGCCTTGCCGGTGGGGATGGGAAGCAAGCGGCATCGAAAATGAACTTGTCATTGGATGCAGGTGTCGGAAAAGGCCGAATCGACATGATCTGCACGCAACATTCCTTTCTGGAAGATCATACTAAGATAACTTATAAACAGATGCACTAATTGCATATCAGAAACAAGGAATAGTCACAGATAAGTGAGATGGATAGCATCATCAACACAAGCCGCCCGACGGAATTCCGCGCCCAATTTAGGACCCCTATATGCTCGGCTGAACCCTGCATGGGGTGGCTGCAGGTCCTCTCGTCAGGAGACAAGCCCTCCGGGGGCACTCCGGGGGCACGTACTCGGAGTATTCATGGGCAAAATATGGAGCTTTGGGTGAGGAAAGATCCACATTTGATGCGACCCTTCAAGCCACCCCCGCTCTTATCGACCATCTTTCTAGCATATTGCGGCTAAGGGATTCTTCAGGGGCAGATTAATTCTGAACCCTCTAAGGTAATTTCCCAAGTAGCCCATCACGATGAAGCATTGAAGGTTCGTGGTCCGACCGCTTATCGTTACGAAAGAAGGAAGGCTTGCCCGTTCCCTGCAGATCATTGCTTCTTTACAGCACTCATCCCCGTGTGATCGGGGAGAGAAGGATGCGTTCTCCAGTGCGAATCCCTTTCATCCGTAGCATCCGAAAGGTCTTACTGAGTTGGATGTGCTTGCAATTCTGGGGCGCTGCGGGTGAAATCCTTCATATTCTGCGTTATCTAGGCGTTATTGCGTGCATGTTTGCTGCATGGACTGAGAAAACGATGTACGCGCCGGGCGCATCAAGATGGTGTCTCATTGGCCAAATCACATCAGGCCCCTGCCGAAACATATTTAGTGAGTGATATTATAGAAGCCCAATGGAACTAGTATGAGTGGGTATTGTGCCAGAACAAGGAAATTTGATTGAGGGTACTACTACTATCTCCAAGGTTCGAGTTGAAAGAATAACGAATCTAGTTAAGTCATCATAACTCTATATTCTATACATTCAGTTGAGGTCTTTCTCTGTAATCTTGTGCACGTAAACCCTTGAAACATTTGAACATCATATTCATCTTTCTTTAGATTTCTCTGCCCAGGTGTCCATACTACTAGTAGTGATCTTTTCAAGTATCTTTCTGTTTATAATATTTAATATCCATATATTTAATGAACAACCCATATCTTAGCTAGGGGTGATATAGTATAACTATTATATGGAGATACTATATTAGGGCACATTTATTTAGTTTATAGCTCTCATATCAGACTAATTAGATTAGTTCGAGAGGGGCTGGCTTCACCTAGATAGGAGCCTCAGCGTACGCCTTTCCTTGAGTTCTCTAAGGCTGCTGTTCTTTGTATTTTGCACCTTTTCCTCTTTTTAACATTGTAGATTGTAGGTAGCCCATCTCAAAGAATAGCTGCCGTGTTGGGTATGTACAATCTCTACGACTTCTAGAATGTTGATCTTGCAAGCAAGGCAAACTGACGGAGTCTGATGGGGACGCCAATACGCGGCCTTCCAAGCAGTTCCTTGAGTTTTCCATTTAATGTTTCCCTAGTTAGTCTCATGATCTAGTTAGTCCCATGGATTCAAGCAATTGAAAATGGATGGGGTGAGGCTGAGCGAGGTTGGGCGAGAGTGTTGCGAAAGACGGGATAGACGGGGGCTAAAAGTCCTACTAGTAGTAGTCAAGGCAGCTTTTGAAAAAGCCTTAGCATCACTGCATGTCTATAGGCTCGACCGCTACCTAATGACTGCGCTTGGACGTCGGTTGTTTGTTGGTGGCATCTAAGATCTAAGTGTCCACACTTTAGTCCCCCCCAAGTTTGTTCAATTGTTCTCTCAGCTGCACTCCCTCTCGTACGTTTGAAAAATAAAAAAGATGTAAGGGACTCGTCTATAACTATCTATCAGCATGTTCAATAGGTAACCATACATCCAGAGCTTCCAAAACTTTCAAAAACAGTCGTTGGCTGCTTGGCCTTTTATCAGATACTCGCGGATCACCAAGTTAGGCCATAAACCTTCAAAGAGGTACGACTGGTTCATAGAATAAGATTTTCTACCGACTCTTCATATCTTATTTCCCATTTAGGGGCACCCAGAGCTCAATCCTCGCCCGTCATTCCTACACCTCACACATGTTCTGTGAATAGCGACATTTACATAGATCAAGACAGCGAATGGGTAAGCCTACAGGGGGAAAGAACTCTCTGGATTCCCTCTGAATATCGACCAGTTTGTGATGCGCTAGTTGTGAACAACACTCTCATCAAGGCACATCTGACGGGGCGAGTTTCCGTCATTGAATTCAAGTTTACGAATCCTGATGGCTCTAGCATTGACAGTATAGTAAGGAGAACCCTTCCAGATTCAAACAAAGAGATCGAAATGAATCGCGAGGAAGATGAACGGAGGACGCGAATGAGTAGCATATCAGAGCTTAGAAAGCGAATGTTTGGAAGAAGACGGTGAACAAGATCCCAAGGAATGTAATCCAGTTACTGAAGGAAATAATATGCGGATATGCCGTTTACTTCGTTGATGTGAGAGCATACTGTACATAATCTCGCTCTCTGGCCACTTCAAAGGTTTTCCGCAGCAGGTTCAGCATCCAATGCGGCCTCGACAGCCGCAATCTGATCTTCTTCATTTTCTTCATCGTCGTCGTCGTCTTCCACCTCACCACCATCTCCAGCCTCAAGAGACTTGGCTAGTAACTTCCCACCCTTTCTCTGAGGCAGAACCTTCAAAAACGCCTCACCCCAATCACGTAACTCCAACCACTTAAGCATTATTTCCACAACATGGTTGGTAGTCAAGACCTGACGAGATGCCATCTGAATATAATCACCAATAGGCAACTTCGCGGTCTTAACACCCTTCTCCAACGCGCTCTTGTAGCAGATAGCCTTGTGTCGATTCTTATCCACAAGACCACCAATAATATAGGTGTCGTACGGCTTAAGTTCCGTCAACGTATTCTCGCTATCACTGCTAAGGTAGATAACCTCACCATCCTCAGGCTTGCGATCCATCTCAGCAAAATGACCAACAAGCTTTCCACCACGCGGCGAAGCCATAGTCTCCTTCGCGATCTCAGCAGCATGTACGAAATCTTCCTGGATAATCTTGACCCCCTTCCAATTCTTATGAGCAACAAGGACAGTGTCGAATCGCTCTTTGAGTAGTTTATCGAAAGAGCTGAACATCAGGTTGGTTCGGAAACGTGCGCGGCTGTTGTCTGAGTATGAGCGTGTCATTTGACTGGCTAGCGAGATTCGTTCTTTGTAATGCATCAATTCGTCGTAGCCGCAGTCAATGACGATTGACATCGGGAGTAATTGAGAGTCTTCGTGTTTGGTCTTCTCCCAGCTTTTCAGAAGTGCTTTCACGGCTTCTTCACCACCCTTCTCTCGGGCTTCGGCGACCGCTTGTCTTCGACGATCTTTCTTCTCGGCCATCTTTTGTTTCCGTATCTCTCTCCGGTTGTCGCGACCTTGTTCCCATTGTTCTCGTCGGCGGAGCTTCTTAAGCTGGTTTTTAGACATTTTCGGCTCGCCATCGTCTGTCGCTTCGATGTTTGTAGGTCCATTACCATCCGTCCCAGGAATAGTATTGGTATCGGTATTAATATTGGGTTTTTCGGCGAGTTCTTTGTTCGCATCTTCAATCGACGAAACGGCCGCAACTTGCGGTTCAGCGCTCACAGCACCAGTCATAGCGGGCACAAGCTCAGAATGCGCAGAATCCTCTCCCTCGTCGTGATCCCGCTTAGCCAATTTCCTAGGTCTTTCCTCGTTGTCGTTGTCCATAATTCGTAGCGGACCTGACACCACACGATCCAAGCAAAATATTCAGAGAGTGGGCTGTCACTGTAGATCCCGAGAAGCGGATAAAAAAGCCCATCCCTCAACATCAACCAATCAAATTACCCGTAGCCCTCATTACTGTTCCCTCTCACGTGACATCCGTCACTCGATCAACTTCTCCGTTTCTCGACTTTACAATCTCCAGAAACCCCAATCCCCCCACCAACCGCCATTATGCCTCAGGATATGCCCCCTACAGGGGGCTACGCCCAAGTCCAGTACAAGGTACGCAATTGATACGATTTCACGGCCACCGAGCGTCAGCCGAGCACTCCCACCCACCCTAGCAGCACCTGCACCAGCTACAGCAACAAGCAACGACTAACGTTCTATATTTAGCGGAATCTCCCTGCCCGAGGCTTCAAGCCATGGGTGTACATGGTTGGTATGCATGCGATCATGGCGTACGGTTTCTACAGATACTTCGGTGGTGTTCGTGAGCAGCGGTACGTGTTGAGCTAAGCTGTCCCTTCATTCCGGCGAACAGAGGAACCGATTATTGCAATTGGAGAATCGGTTCCTTACGACGGAATTCCTTTTGACTTGGAATGAACATACGCTGATATTGTTTTCTATAGTGAGCTTGCCCGTGAGAAGATGTGGGCCCGTCTGTACCTCACCCCCCTCCTCCAGGCTGAGGAGGACCGTGACCAGGTCCGTCGCTACTACGCCGACAAGGCGCGTGCCAACGAGCTCTTCGGTGACGACCAGAAGGTCTACAACTCTGACCGGTACGTTACACCTCGTTTCCCATCGATAAATACCATCCTATCGATACCAATATTCCACCCTTGGAAACTACCGCCAATGCGTGTTCGTGTTCGTCTTATCGTTCGTTTACTGATTATTTTGTTTATAGCTTCGTTCGCCCTACTTTCGCCTATACCCCCGGTAAACTCACCCAATAAGCGGAGTCTACTGTGACTTTGGCATGATTTGTTACTTTTATCTGTTGGGTGTGTGGATGAATTGAGTCTCTGCTTCTGTCTACAAGGTCTGCATTTGTGGGGTTTGATAGTGATGAAGGTCTTACTTAACTCGAGGTGTTCGAGTATAACACTGTAGATATACATTTTTGAGAATGGTTTAGTCTGGTTTTGCAATATCATTTTTTACGCGTTCAAAGTCTTAGAAGACTAACAACTATTAGTCGTCAAATGACGGCATAATGTAGTATCAGTTTTCATTCTTGAAATGATACCTAAGTTGAAATTACTGGCAGGGAACTTTATATGTAATGTGCCGAGCACGTTCATATTGTTTTGAAGCCGTCTAATAGTATAGAGGCAGTCTATTGAAATGTACTCAAAGCGCCACCGCCGGGGTAGTCCGTGAGATTGCAAGCGAGCAAAGTAAATGCGAGAGAAATCGTCAAGAAATGTGCGCTCAAGATGCAAGTTCAACACATCCAGACTGCCAAGAGAAAGAATTGCAACGCGCCAAGATTAATAGTATGGCCTCGACCCAACAGATTAGCATGGCGACATATGAGCGAAAGATAAATGGGACAGAACTCGGTGCAGCGCCAAAGCATTGCATTATTTGGGGAATAATGTGGGTTATGGGTTGGATGAGAGGTGAAATTGAAGGAATGTTGCTAGCCAGATGTGTAGGACTGGCGATGCGTGGTATCGAGAGTAAGGCATGCGTAGGAAGCTGATACTGATTGAATAGGTCAGAGGCAGGCTGTGGATTGGCGCTTATGTATCCAAGATATGATCACATTCTTGTCTAAATGAATGAGGGCCGTTCGGTGATGGCATGAGCAAATCTCTGACGAGGGCCTAAGAATTGCGGTATGGATGCAGCTATGATGCCAGGAGTTTACCCAAACATATCAGCCACGCCAGAAAGATCAGGTCCATCGTTGATATCGACGCGAGGGTTTGACTGCTGCGCCTCCATCTCGTTTGTCATATACCGTTCCTGAAGTGCAGAGCGGATTTTGCGGCGCTCTTCGCGAGAACCCAGAATCTTCCCTTGTTCTGCAATGCTAACACCCCGGAGAGATTCAAGAAGCTCAAGCACTAATGCACGTTGTTGGCGTGGGGAGGGGCAACGATGCAGCTGAGATTCCGTTTGCATGACCTTCTCTTCAGTCAGGCCTGGTAACGTGAGAAATATAGACCTTGGGGTGTTTGTTGCTGGGCCATATAACACCCAAATCGATGCGATGAGCTGTGCCAGGTCTTTTTGCATATCGACAAAGTATGGTTCATGGACCGATGTGATACATGCTTTGAGGACATCTGAGGAAATAAATTCGCGAATAGTCTGGGTGGTTTGATTTTCGCGAGGGGGAGCAAAGTCTGGGAGGATGGATCGAACAACCCGAGTGATGATGCTGCAGCACCGGGTGTCTCGCATACGGAGAGCGTGGGTGCAGAATAGCATGACTGGTTCAAATATCTCTGCTGAAGAGATTACAAAATGGCGGATCGATTCTGAAAGCTCCGGAGTACCTGGAGGCGCAGTTGGATCCGTTTCTGTTCTATCAGGATCTAAAAGGAAATCAGCATGTTAGCTTATCAAGTCCAAAGAAGCGGCTTTGAAAGAAAGGAGAAGCAGAAAGCAAAGCCAAATTATGCAGAGTACAAGCGGGAAGGGCCTGTGTTCTTACCTCCTCTCTGTGGGTCGAACAGGCTAGCCACCATAATGACAGCGGAATAGGTCAGCTGGCGGAGCACACTCTCGGATTTCATCTCATCTGTAAGATCTCCCTCGGAGCCATCTGAACCACCACTCTTTCTTTGCTCGATAATTTCCCACTCTGTTGTAATCTTACGGTCGATACTTTGGAATAGAGTTGAAAGCATGGGAGGAAGGAACTGGCTTCTATACTGCACTGGACAGTCGTCAATCAGGCAACGGGAAATGTTGAGCAAGACCGAGTACTGATGTGAAGAGAGATGCTCTGCATCTTTAAACAGTGCCTCGGCTAGAGGCCCGGGAAGTTCAGGGTATCCGTAAAACTGGTCGCGCATTCTGCTCATACTAAACAGCATTGAGTAACACGATTCGCGCACAGCTCTGATTTTTCCACGAACGGAGGACGCAAAGCCCTCCAGTGTTGCCTTAGAGGCAGTGATTTTAGCGTAGAATTCATCCCGGCTGCCACTTGAGATGCCGGCTTGCCAAAATCGATCTGTCAAGATGCGCTCAACAACCGCCCTCATTTCATTGCTTACCGCCCAATTGATAGGGTTGTGGAAAGCATGAGCATGGCTCAGAAGAGGAAGTAAAGTCCGCAGGATCTGGGGAACAATTTCATGCCACATATTACAGGCAACACCGTAAGCCGGTGCGGACTTCTTCAGCTTATCTGTAGATACAGCCAGCATAGTTTTGGTGCCACGGAGCGGCAGCATCTGAAATTTTTTAGTCATTTCCTCTTGGACAAGTTTGCCCTCATTATCTAGAGGAACTGTAGACCAATCAGACATCTTATGTGCCTGTTTGTTCTGCATGTATGATCCAACATTTTCTAATCCAAGCATAGAGCAAAATCCTGCAAAGGATGAACCCATAGCGCAAAACTGATCATCTTGCCACGCTTCTCTAATTGGTTGAAGGAATGAAACCAATCGACCATGACGCAACTCCGGGTCTATGTTGTTCGCTCGCTGCATGATAATAAGCAAAATTGATATGAGTTCCATCTGAAGTTTATCATCAACTTTATTAGCCTGTGTGATCTCTCTGATCTTTGGTTCAAGCAGATCGTAGAAGGTGGAGAAGTAGTCGGCATAGCGCATGGCTAAGCGGCGTAGCTCGTGACTAGCCAGGCCATGCAATTCTTTGACAGCCTCGGAATAAGCGGGGTATTCTGGATGATCCTGGAGTCTCGTCATGAGAATATGCTCGAGCACCTTCAGGGCAAAGGCTGGGTGGTTATCAAGAGCTCGAGAAGAGACATCAACCACAAGCTTTATGACTCGCTGTTTCAAAACCGGATCGTCGAAGGACCTTTGCATCAAGTTTGTGGCCCAGTTCTCGACACCATATTCTAAGGCACTCCGCTCTTGCTCATCCTCTTGTGGCGCCTTCCCGTGGGCCCCAATCCATTTATGGTAACCCTTGATGACCGCCTCTACTACAGCGAATTGAGCATCGGCACGCATGAGGGGAATTGATGATTTGTTGAAAGACTGCATGCTGAACGGTTCACAGCCGTTGTAAAGGTTGTCCAAGTTATTATCGACCCTGCTCAGAATCTCACTTACTGCCTCCTGGGGTCGTTTCGTGGTAATGGATTCGATAATCGATGAACAGTAGCGGCGGTAGTTCCCAACAAAAGCATGGCGCTCGGGAATTGTGTCGATATCATCCACGAGGAACTGCACAGTCGGGTTATCGGAATCCGCAGGCAGAGATTCCCAGCGAATCAGTCTCTGGGTGCAGATGTTCAATAGATCCGGAGTTTGCGCCAGCACAAATTCTGAGCGAGCAATCTTATTGATTGGTAGTAATCTGGACCACAGATGCAATACAGGGATTGAAACGGTCAAGCTCTCGTGTTGCATAATTTTGACCATAAAACTGAAAAAGGTCGGGAGATCTAATCGATGCATGGTGTCCCTTAACAATCGATCATCTTCGAGGCAGCCTGCAACATAAGAGACCATCTAGCAAACCTGTCAGTTATCATACAAATTCAAATAGGTAGTTGTGTTAAAAAAATATTACCTCGGAAAGCTTTTTAGAAATCAAATACTTGGGCTCGTCAACATCATCCGGCCCAACGACTGACCACTGATACAAGTTCTGGAGAGTACTGAGATAATCGGGCTCAAAAATAAGGCAGACAAGAGCCTGGGACTCCTCGTTGCCCATATTTGTCCTGCCATAAAGTGCATGCAATGCCTCGACCGCGGCCTAGAAATCATCTGTTTAGTAAATAGACTCTCTTCGGGGTATTTGGATTTAGAAGTTTCCTCACCAGCAGAACCTGTTCGTCCTGGCAGGTCAGTGATCTGAAAACTGCAGAGACAACTTGTGACGCCACAACTGCCTTGTAGATTGACCAGGAAAGTGCCGAGCGAAGGGTCGTCAGCGCTTTCACCGCAGAATCGCGGGCCTGCGGAGAGCTGGCAGCATTCTGGATACAGCTATCCAGGAACTCGCAGATCCGCACAAGCCATCCTTCCTCGCCAGAGTGCAGCACTGGATCCGCGTTTTTCTCCGACTTCACTTGTTCAACAATTCCAGCAGGGGTAAAAATCTCCACTAACGCGCGATTGAGTTCATTTCCTCGAAGTGAAGAAACGGTATCCTCGCGGAAGAAGACGTCCTCAGACAAAGTCTCAAGGACAGCAAGAACCAGCTCATTGTGTACCAATGAGGAACCCCAGAATTTTACCAGGGCCGCATCCATGTCCATCCAATCCAGTCCCCAGCTCTTTTTCGCAGCCTCCGACCATAACTGTGGAATTTTGTTGCGGAAGTAACTAGGATCTTCGGGTCGAATGTTCTCGGCTAGTTGTAGGACCATGGAGCGTACGTTCGCGGATGCTTCGGCATTGGAGAAGGAAAGATGGCGGAGGACGTGATCTAGCAGGGTTAGGCCAAAGTATCGCACTACATAGGCGTGGTCGGCGCGTGAGGCGAGCAGGAAACCGTTTCGGGCTGCGGCGTCGCTGTCTTTAAGGGATTCCACGAAGGTGAGTGCCTCTTTCCGAAGCTCGTTTGACGAGGTGGGACTATGGATAGCTTCAAGAGCTCGAATTATGTCGGCCATGCCGGCCTCTGACAACTCCTCAGCAGCCATTTTGTCGGGTCACTGGACTGTAAACACGATCGATACGGTATGGATGGGCGGTGTCGCGCGACGTTTATTTCCAATCACGGTGAACTGGAAGATGGTTGTTATAGAGTAAAATATTCCGATTTCTTCGATCCAGATGAGACTCCAGACTTCGAGTTTTCATAAATTAGAGGAATGAGGTTGAGGGGAGGCTGGTCTCTGGTATGGCCGTTGACCCGGGTCCGTGGTGGGATTTAGCAGTCGGACACAGCAGCAACGGCCATTCGAGTATGAGGATCCAGTGGAGAAATGGGAGAATTGGCTCGTTGTGAGGGGGTTCGAAGGCGTTTTGAGAAGTGAGATCGGAGAGAGAGGAGTGGGGGCAAGTTGTTTTTACGGATGGAGACTCAGGCAATGCGGGAAGGAAGCCGGAAGTTTGGGATTTGCCGGGCTGAGAATTTAACCAACTCAAATACTTCTTCTATACTACACCGCTCCCCTAACACCGTAAGGGCTTAAGCAATTTGACACAAGATTCTAAGTCTGTTAAGTATTGGGCTCATGTTTTTTAAAAATTTCTATAGATATGCATATTCTTAGTTTGGCTGTTTGACTTGTCAGATTGCTGCCCCTCAATCGTCATTGTTTATCTTTATCTTATCTACCATACGCTTCAGAGGTGTTTTAGCGCCAATAGACGCGGTTTACTATACTCTGCAATGTTTGTAAAGTCATTGAAACCTCCAAGGTTGAAAACTATCACCCATGTGAAATCCAATTCGGTATTATACATGCTTAATTCTATCGCAAAATATAAACCCAGTAGGACCCGGAGAAGATATGCATGGCCCAACGGCAGAGCAACTCGAAGTAGGAGAATTGCGTGGGGGAGAACAAATACCCGTATACTACATAGTACCTACTAATTTGAACTATCATAGTACTAGTAATATACTCCAGGTACATAGTACAAGTAGCGCTAGGAGTCATTAGTAGTGCCTAGTACTAGTATTCATAGGTACCAGTGGGAACTCTATTCAAGTTGAAGCTTAATTGTAGATATTTCATTATGAAATTGGAAAATATAGAGCGGCAGACTAAATCGTAATCACATAATAAGACAATCACCACGCTGACATTGTTCCAAATAAGTCACATCTTCACCAGAAGGGTTTGAAAATTCCCCAGGCTGACGCTTCAGCCCTTCAATTTGGATATCCTGTTTCCCTTCCGCATGCCACCACCGAAGCCGTTGGAGCTTGATACCCTGGATCTTCTGAAAGTCAATCTCCCACTTTCCTCCGCTCACAGCGATGACTGTTTGTCCATCCGGGAAATGAAAGTCAGGAAGATAGATCTCCGTGGGATAATCAGTTGCTGTCGCTTGGGTAGCCATTAAGGACATCGTAAAAGTGCAGCCTTTGAGATCGAAAACGTGCTCCTTCACGGTTCCGTTCACATAGATTGGGCTGGGACGAAGATAAGCCTCTGCGGCGCGGTATCCTTTCGGCTGCGTGGGCTCTTCGCTAGAAATAGATGGAGCTGATAGAGCACCCTTGAGATTGCGTGGGCTAACCTCGGGCTCGCCGCCATTACTGTAGCTTTCCGAGTAAGCGGGTGATTGAGGGTCGAGAGACCGGGAAGCAGCTCCTGCTGGGAGTTCCAAGTCATCGTGCGAGAATATAGACAGATCCTCCCCATTCCATTGATCGCCCCACTCATGGTTGTTTTCTGTCTCGTAAACCCACAGCGTGAATCCGTTCGATGTGCTTCCCTCCAAGGCAAAGTGATTGGCATCCATTGCGCTCGTTTGGCTGCTGTAGTCTCCTGTCTTGTACGCGTGCTTGTCGTCCATGTCATATGGGATTCCAATTTCCGTGAACACCATTGGATGGTCGCCCATATACTTCAAGCTTTCGTCACGGAGAAATTTCAGTTGATCACGAAGACAGTTGCGAATTGCAGTTTCGCCTACCTTGACTGCAAAGGCCGGGGCCCAATATTTACCACGAAGGACACCGATAACATCAACATTATAAAGTCGGTTCCTAAAAGGATTGTTAATGAGCTACAATACCATACAAATGTAGATTGTGAAATACTCACCAATGTTTGGTAATCAGGGTAAGGCCATCATAGAAGTGAACGGCATGAACCATATTCGGATCATCATCAATTGACCCCTTGAGATCCGGCGGGACTTCCATTACTGGAGGTTGACATAGCATAATTGATTCCGGCCATACCTCACGTATCGCATCTCTGTATGCCCGATAGTGTTGCAGGAAATATGTATTGGTGAATTTTTCATAATCCATCTTTTCCCCAGTTCTTGGCACCTTTGAGAAGTAGTCTTTTTGCAGTAATGTGTCAGTAGATGGATCCCAAACTCCATGTTGTGCCCAGAGGCAATCATCAAGTTTCCATCCCGGATCCCTTTCCCATCCGTACGCGCTATCAATATGATCCGTAGATAGCCAGGCCTTGATACCTTCTGGGTCGATAAGTTCTCGGCCTGTTTTATATGGCCCGAAGCTACCAAAGGCCCATGTGGTCTGCTCACAGGCTCGCCCGGATCCAGTAAGAATTGCCTGGAATGCTGTCGGTGATGTACCAAGCTGTAGTTGCTGCTCAGGCGGAATGACCGAAATATCTTGAAATCCGATCAAGCCTCGATGAGGCTCATTCATACTCTCCCATCCGATGACAAGATCATGTTCGAGATCACCAGCCTCGTGAATTTTCTCGGCCAAATATTTACATGCAGCAATGAAATGGCGTTGCAGATAATCTTGGATGTTTACACCATCTATTATGGCTTTTGGGGCATAATCCCGCCCAGCCCAGAACAGGGTAAACATGGTTTGACAGACTAATCGGGTATAATTCGTGCTCCATATCATCTTTGGGAACTCGGCAGGATTGTCGAAAGTGTTTTGGACAAGAGCTGCTTGTGTACTTTTGAAGTTCTTCGGGTCGAATCCGGCAGCATAGAGAGTCCACATAGGCGCACCGGATCCTCCAGAGAATCTCGACCACTTTATACATAATCAGTCAAGCTTCATAGCTTCTTTTCTGGTTATTGCGACTTACCACATCTTGATGAGGATCCATGAATACGTAAAACTCATACTGCTTGGCTATTCTGAGAATTTCAATGGTGAATTGGATCCACTCCTCATCATAGATATTTGGGCCTGCATGTTCGATGGCTTCCCAAGTGAAAATGTACCGAATCGTGTTGTATCCCCATTTGCGCAGCTTTTTGAAATGAATATGGGAGTCTTCGAGAGAAAATGGCCTTCCAACAAAAGATACGTCATCCCCCTCGAAGAATTTATCCGATTCGAACGAAGGAATGTCGGGATTCTTAGGATATTTAGCATCGCCGGCTACGTTGATGCCTCGCATAATGACCTCTCGGCCTTGTGGGTCCCGAAATGACTTGCCATCGATGTGTAGACGTAAAGACCCCATGTTGATAGTGGGGGGGGGGGTAGCGAGGTGTTGAGTGAAAGTTGATATTACATCAAAGGAAGGAAGAAAATTAGGCTTTGACGATGGTAGACCACCTAACTGAGGCACGATAACTAGCAGATGAGCTTAACTAACTCTTAACTAGCTCCAGCATTGATCAGCGGTCAGGACTACCCACCTAATGGCATACACCCAGCGTATGCTATAGTATGCTCTCTTAGAATAAGGATAGAAGATGAGAATAAGAATAGGCAAACGAGTAGAGGGCAAAAGGATGTGTTTGAAGTGGAATGAGGAGGTGAAGGAGCTAAGCCGGGGTAGCTGATACGGCTGATATGATCGTAAGGGCCGTGACGTACATCCAATCGCAATCGGCAGCTGCTTTTCCGGACATGCTCCACCACCACACGAGAACCTCCCCCGCTTCCTAACCAGCGCCTAACGACAATGTCGAGCAAAGCCGCGCTCAAGGCCGTTCGAAGTGCTTTAGATGCGAAGAAATTCGCTGATGCAGCTGAGCAAGCTAAAAATCTGGTGTCGCAGGACCCCCAAAATTACCATGGGTACGTGGAAGAACTCAATCGCGCGGAAATCATGATTAATTGGAGCTAACGGTGTTTTCTTTACTTGATTCCCGACAGACATGTCTTCCTCGGCCTTGCAAACGATAAACTAAATAAAGTTGATGAGTCGGAGGCAGCTTATCTAGCTGCGACACAGCTTAAACCTGCCGATCGCACTGCCTGGCAAGGGTTAATTTCGCTGTATGAAAGAGCGGGCAGTCAGAAGCTAGACAACTATCGCCAAGCGGTTCTCGAATATGGCCAAATATTGGCTAAAAGGTATGAAATAATAAATTTCAGTGTTATGAGAGAATCCGGAATGTCTAATGGGAAACTCCAATTGTAGTGATGGTGATGAAAAAGAACGTTGTCAAGATATGGTGGACAGATACACCAAGCTCGCCAAGAAATGCGGTTCGAAAGTCGAATACAAGCAAGCTTTAGAGATACAATTACCGACCTATCCTCTCTACGACTTCCTCGAAGGACGTCTACCTCACCCCTCGCATACCTACCTCCGCCTGATCGAGCTCACTGAATCCGAAGAGAAAGAATACGTCAATCGTGAGATTGGAGAACGAAGAACTCGCCTGGGAGCCCGAATTGAGCAGGTTACACAGGAGGTTAAGAGAGAAGCATTCAAGAAGAGCAAACTAGAAGATCTATACCGAGGTATTATCGACTGGTCGAATGAAGATGCGGTCCGCAGAGAGTACGAGGAGAAGCTGATCCTGCGCGGATGCGACGAGCTTGAAGTTCTGCCCGTTAAATTCAAGAAGTCAAAAAGGAAGGAAATCATTCGTGCCTCGCATGATATGATCATTATTCAACATCCTTTCCAGGCTGCTTGGGATATATTCCTAGAATGGAATGATTTAGGAAACTATTCTGAGTGGGACGTGGCCATTGTACGAAAATACATTGAATTCTTCCCCGATTCTGGCTTGGGCAAGGTTTTGAAAGGCTTCCTGACCAGTGAACTATCCCCTTTCCCGCAAGAAAAAGCCGAGGAAAAGGACGATGATGACGAAGAAAATGCTTCAGCAAAGAAGGAATTAGAGGTCATTGAAAGCCAGGATGCCGCTGCCGATAGGTTAATTCTCATGGTTGAAGGTCTTGAATCGGCCCGCACATCTTGTCTGGCCCACCGAATTATGTCTGACCTCTATCTCTCAATCGAAGAGCATGAGACTGCAATTGAGGTGGCTCGGAAGGGTCTACTGAACGCTAAAGAGCTCGTCAGACGTTATGACCTACCTTTCCAGAACACATTCGATTCCATCAACATCATACTCGCCAATTCCTTGATCCACTATCAATCTCCTAGACACCATCCAGAGGCAAAGTCCATTTTTGAAGAGATCCTCCAGCGAAAGAAAACCTCAACAACCTGTCTCCTCGGTGTCGGGTTGATCTTGAAGGTGGACGAAGATTACCCCGATGCAATTAGATTCTTGCAGCGTGCCCTAGAGCGAGATAACTCGAATATCAAGATTCGCGGAGAACTGGCTTGGTGCAAGGCATTAAATGGTGACCTTGAAACTGGTCTCAATGGCCTCCAAGATGCCCTCGAGCGTTTGAACGAAGAACAGCCTGAAAATAAAACATTCAAGGCCGAGCTACTCTACGGTATCGGGCATTGTCAATGGGAGCTAGATTCTTCCGTTGAGGCTAGAAAAGACCGCAAGGGTGCTTATGCCAGCTTCCTTGCAGCGATCAAAACCAACATGAACTTTGCGCCGGCGTATACGAGCCTTGGTTTCTTCTACGCTGAATACAAAAAGGACAAGGCTAGAGCACATGCGTGTTTCCACAAAGCGTTCGAATTATCTCCACTGGAGACTGAAGCAGCAGAACGCCTCGCTCACGGGTTTGCGGACGTCAAAGAATGGGACCTCGTTGAAGCTGTTGCACAGCGAGTAGTAGACTCTGGCAGGGCTAAGCCCGCTCCTGGGTCGAAGCGCAAAGGCTATAGCTGGCCTTATGCGGCTCTTGGAACCGTGCAGATCAACAAACAGCAATACTCTAAGAGTATTGTTTCATTCCAAGCTTCTCTGCGGGTCGCGCCGGGTGACTACCACTCTTGGGTTGGTCTAGCGGAAAGCTACCACCACTCCGGTCGATATATTGCAGCCACCAAGGCTTTCCAACACGCACAAGAGCTGGAAAGCACTTTGTCGAGCAAAGACAAGGAGCATGTTTGGTTTGCAAGATACATGACGGCCAACGTGAAACGCGAGCTTGGCGACTATGATTCTGCGATCGCTGCGTACGAAGACGTCTTGAATGTACGACCCCATGACATTGGCAACACAATTGCTTTACTTCAGACGTTAGTCGAGAGCTCATGGAAGAGTCTGCACTCAGGGTTATTTAACGAGGCCGCAGACCGTGCAGCTAAAGCTATTCTTGCGGCTCGTCCGCTTGTGGAAGTTGGCAGCAATATTTTCAATCTATGGAAGGCAGTTGGTGACGCCTGTGCCACTTTTTCGTATGTCAAGAAGAAGATGGAAAAGTTGCCTGTATCTGATTGCAAGACTTTACTGGCTACGCGCCTTGATCCGGCAGCGCTAGATATCATGACGGATGTTGACGGAATAGGTCAGGAGTGGCTTGATGGTGCCGATAACGACGACAGCACCTCATCCAGTCCATGTCACCAGCTGGCTATCTTGGCATACAAACGATCCATTCATGTTTCTGCCCATGACAGACATGCACAGGCAGCGGGATGGTACAATCTTGGCTGGGCTGAATACCGAGCTGACCGAGGTGTTCAACCAGACCCAAAGAGCAAGAGTAAGAAGCCTAGCAAATTCTTAAAGGCGGCCATCAGATGCTTCAAGAGGGCAATTGAATTGGAGGCAGGCAACTCAGAGTTCTGGAACGCCCTTGGTGTCGCCACAGCAAGAATGAGCCCCCGAGTCTCCCAGCATGCGTTCGTTAGAAGTTTGCACCTGAACGACCGAAGTGCTCAAGTTTGGGCTAATCTCGGTGCATTATATCTCATCAACAATGACGCGCCACTCGCCAATGAAGCTTTTACTCGTGCCCAGTCTACTGATCCAGACTACTCACAGGCATGGGTTGGGCAAGGAATCTTGGCTGAAACTCTCTATGGGGATTTGAAAGAGACACGCGGTCTTTATGAGCATGCCTTTGACATTTCACACTCATCTGATATAATCCCTAAGCGTCAATACGCTCTCACACTCTTCGACCACCTTCTTTCTGACCCCTCAGCTTCTAATGAGGTCTCCCAACTTATCCAGCCTTTCTTTGCTCTCCATCAACTATGTGCCCAGAATCCGTCAGACCTGCCCTTCATGCACCTTTTGGCTTTGTTGGCCGAGAGAATGGGCGAGACTGCTGATGCCGAATCTAGCTTGGAAGCTGTGTGCGCGGGCATGGAAACCGAGTACGATGAAACAGAGTCTGTGGATGCGCTTGTGAGATTCGCCCAGGCCAATTCAGACTTTGCACGTGTTCTCCTCGCACGACATGAGTATGAGCGGGCGGCAGAAAAAGCAGAAACTGCACTGACGCTCACGGGCGACGATGATGTTGAGAAAAGTGACCCCGACGCTTGCACAAAGCTTCGTCTCTCCGCTCACCTGACAGCTGGCCTGGCGTATTACTTCACAAAATCAATGGATCAAGCCATCGACATGTTCCGTGATGCTCTTCAAGAAGCGAACAACGCACCAGATGTCGTTTGCCTTCTTGCTCAAGTTTTGTGGGCAAAGGGAGGTGAGGAAGAAAAGTCCGTCGCTCGCCAGCAGCTTTTCGACTGTGTGGAGAGCCATCCAGATCATCTTGGCGCAATTACTCTTCTCGGAGCTATTGCCCTTGTGGAAACCGATAAGGATGTGATCGAAGCCGTCGAGTCCGATCTGCAAAATATGGTTACCCGCGATGACATTGACATTCACGGCCGAGCCAAACTGCTCAAGCTCTTAACTATGATCTCGGCTAAGGGATTCAACGAAGACGCCACGCTTCCTGAAGAGACACGCCTGGTCAAAGAAGCTACATCGGCTATTATGATGGCTCCTGGCCAACCACAGGGCTGGATGGAGCTCTCCGACATCTCAGAATCTGCGTACCCAGCCGAAATGGCCATCAGTCGAGCTTTGCGTTGCGTGCCTCCTCACGGAAGCCTTGATGCCGATGATCTCAGCAAGGCTCATGCTCAAACTGGCATGGTGAGTGATGCTTTCAGGTCAATCATGGTTGCACCCTGGAGACAAGATAGCTGGGATGAATTGAATCACACCCTATCGAGCACAGCCGCGTGATTAGTTTCGAATTTACCAACGAGTTGTTGTTGCGGATCGCGTCGAGATGCATAGTTTCAACAGATACGAGCAGTAGAACATACCTTCATACAGTAATGAAAATAGAACATGATCAAAAAAGTAACCCACCTGTACAATGTTCATATCCATAAGTTCTCGATCGTAACTTTTCGTCTGTGAAAGAGGGTATATCATCTTCCTCTTCCACTCCCACTAGTAGGTGCCTCATCTCCCATAGCATCAATTGTCCTCAATAACCTCGCTTTTCTCCCATCCTTCCACGGTCTATCCAACGAATCAATCCTCCCCCCAAGCAAAGTCGTACACCCAGGGTCCAAAAGAATCATACCCCGTGCAACCGTCGCTCCACGAAGCATCAACTTCGCTCCAATAGACAGCTTTTCCAACGTAACACCTTCAATCCTCTGCATCTCAATCCCAAGAGCCTTCGTACCCGCCGCATCCTGAAGAATCAATCTATGCGGTCCCGCGCCACTACTCCCCGACGCGTTTGGATTTGCATTCGAATTCGAATTTGAATTCCCCGCTGCACCCGCCGTTGAACCATTCTCCGCTGCCTCCTGATCCTCGCCTACAGAAATCGTACGCACAATCTCGCGACCGCGAATCGCCTCGCCGCGTTCCACGCGTTCAATCGCTTCAACCTGGCTCCAGAGACTAGAACCTATATCTTCGATATCGAGAACTTGCACTGGAATTGTACCTTGGAGTCTGCTTTCTCGAATGTTTGGATTGGAAATATCGACTGGTAAAATGGATGTTGGGTTTGTGGAGAGTGATTCACGGATATCAGAGGCGAGGACGCGGAATAGAGCTGTTTTAATGAGTACTGGCGCGGGGATGTTGGGGGATGAGGCTAGGAATTTGTTGAGCCAGGTTGGGGAGACGCAGAGGCCTTTTGAGGTCTGGATTTGAGTGAGGATTTGGTCGTTTGTAGACATTTTGTGGGCATTATTTGGGGGTATGATAGAAGTGGAAGTGGAAGTTGAAGCTTCAATGTTCAGGTAGTACGACGGGGTATAGGGCCCACCCAGCTCTATGCGCTAAGTTAACGTATTCGGTAAGCGAGTGACGCATGTAAGCGAGTGACGCACCTACTATACATTATCTATTTTAAATGCATTTTTCTTAACCAAAACGCCATTAAATTAATTTAACTAGCTAGCTTCTCTATCTGGGCATGTTTCTCTTCTATGTCCTGGCTTCCTACATATTCCACATCCTCGCTAGCCCCGCGTAGGTGGCTGTAAACCCTCTGAAACCTGCTTACGATAGGTATTGATACGGGCTACTTAGGCCTCAAATAGCTCCGCACGTAGTTTACGAACTTCTTGAACTAAGATATTGCCTTCGTAAGCTATCTGCCTAGTCGACCGAGTCCGCTTTTGCTTCTACTTCTTATTGGCGGCGCGTAATTCCTTGATTTCTTACGCTTGTAGAATATGACTTTGTATCTGGAGTTGGAAGCCTTTTATAAGCTGGTTTAATATATGATCTGACGGGCTAGGCGGACTATAAGACTGTGTACGAAGTAAAGCTTTAATTAATAAAGCCTATCGATGTAGTTCTTTCTCTGTATAGGGAGTTTTTAGTATAAAATTTCGGCTTAATTTACTATCCTGGCTCGCCGGGGGTATCGAGGTTTAAAGATAAATATTAAGCTTTAAGAGTACTTAATTGGGTGAAAAAGGTATTAAACCGGCTACCCCGAAGCTGTTTTTAATAGTATTAGGTTTAAAAGCCTTAATTTAGGCGTACGGATATATCTTAAGGAAATCAAGTTTGTTAATATGGTTAATCCTGAGATACATCTTTATTTCGATAAGCTGACTGTATAAGCGCTTTAATACTATAAAATAGCCGATATCGAGAGGCTGTAAAAGATGTGACGAATATATAGGTATATAAATTGGTATAATATCGTTTTTTTCACAGATTTCGTCGAATCTCAGGGTTAAATAACTTCTGTGGCCGTCGAGTATTAAAAGTTGATACTGACCCTTTAACCGCGAAGAAGTCGACAGAATAAAGAGCTTTTCAAGCTAATAAAGACCGATTTTATCGGAAGTCTAGCTATTTGGGCTTACTTTAAATCGCTAATTATCCGGGAGGTTATCGAACTAAGATTCGATAAAAACCTTATCTTTAAAAATTATATATAGAGATAAGACCCAACCTGAAGTATTTGTATATTTAATTATAGTTACCTACTTACGATTTCTGGGTTGTAAAAGCAATCGCTGACTGTAGTATTTAGCCCTTATAACGACTTTTGTAGTCGCTGTTAATCCTATCGCGAAACTAGTCTCGTCAAAGTTATAAACGTCGTCGGGATTGATGCCGTATTGAAGTATAGTTTTTTGAACAAGATTAAACCATTCACCAATAATTTTTGGGTCTTTATACTTCGCACGTTCGTAATTATAGCGCCTCGAGAACCAGTTTGATAGTTCAGGATGCCTTTTTACGAAGTTATAAACCCATTTTTCCCCGACTGTTTGAATAGGGGTTGTTCCGCGAGCCTTAAGAAGAATATTCGCAGTTTCTCGTACGGTAGTCGGCCGGGGCGCTGCTCTATGATCATTAAGCAATAGGATCCATTTTCGAAGCGTTTCCTCTTCGATTTCTGTCAATTTATGTGAGTTGGCGCGTGAATTCGCGCGGTTTTGAACACCGCGGAGACGGCGGCGAAGTGTCGGCTCCGACATATTAAAACGACGTGCTGCTTCACGAACAGCGCTGATTTCTTGGTTCTTTATAGCCTGAATAGCTAATAAGATCCTACCCTCTTGCTCGATTGAGTTTCTCGAGGTTTGGAGGCGAATTGGTGGCATAATGGGTGGTCGAATTAATTAAGTGCTAATTCATAGACGCGTTTTGGGCGGGGTGCGTCACTCGCTTACATGCGTCACTCGCTTACCGAATACGTTAGTGAGTATGTTGGTGCCTTGGTGCCTGATTGTTTCTCTTAATGGATCGCTCGCAACATCGCCGTGTAAGTTCCTGTTGTACGTAGTGCTAACTTAATATCATAGAAAATAGACTGTTATACATGTACTATAAAATGCTGAGCAATATATAGGAAACTTGATAGTTGAATCAAAAAAAAAAAAGTTAAGGCTCATAGTTACGGCTATGTATAAACCGTGACGGGTCTCTTTCTAAATCCATGGATTATAGGATTTCTAATTCAAATTATGATAGTGATTCTCTAACAACTTAAGTTAAAAGCAAGCCACTGGACGCAATAACGAGGACTGGATCAAACTAATTCCTTTAACGTATTGAGCCTGGGTGCATGTGGTCTCTATACCCCATCATATGCTACGCTCAACCAAGCCAGCACGGACCACCGCTTAAGCCGTTGATCTGGTCTCACGCATGAGCAACCCCGAACTCCGCAACTCTCGACTACACACGCACCTTCAGGCTTGACCATCTACCATGTCTACAATTTCCTCTCCTCGCCCCTCCATTGCGTCCTCGCGTGGCCACTCCCCTGCCCCTCCATCCTCTCGCGCATCCCTCGAACCCATAAACACAGGTGTCAGCGCCAATCTCAGTGCAGCATCAACACCCACACGAGCAATCTCACCAAACCCACGACGAAACCGATCCGCTCTACGTGACTACTACAATCTCAAGCCTCCCGGATCCGAGTCACCCGCCCTCAGATCCCCCAGTGTACCCCGAAATACTGATGCAGGAGACATCTCCAACCCAACGACTCTGGCCTCAGGGACGGAGCTCGACAATGCCGATTTCGATCCACAGGGCTATGTGGACCATCTCCTCTCAACATCTTCCTTGTCCACAATTTTGAAAGCAGAGAACACACTAGTTGGGGATATTCGGACATTGGATGGAGAACGGAAAGCGCTCGTCTACGATAACTACTCTAAACTGATTCGGGCTGTCGAAACAATTGGCAAGATGCGGAAGAGCATGGATGAGCGCGGTGCGCCATTGACTATGACAAAGACATTAGGTCCTGCTATTGCGTTTGTAGCGGAGACAGCTGGTGGTTTGATTAAGGAGGGCGAAGAGCAGCGGAAACGGATCAAAGAGGCCCGGGAACAGGAGCCAGTGTCAGATAATAAAAAGGATCAGAAGGAGACTGTGAGATGGGTGCTTGCGGCGCCGGCGCGACTTGAGAGTCTTGTGAAAGAAGGGAAAACCGAGGAAGCGGAGAAAGACTGGAATGAGATCCAACGACTGCTTGATGCTTGGGGCCAGGTGAAGGGTGTTGCTGAGGTTCGTGAGGCCTGCCAGAGGGCCATGGGTCAGGCGAACCAAGAGAATTGAAAGTGATTAACAAGGTACCCAGCTCCTTGTGCATTCAGTTCTCTCTCAACCTCAATCATGGCGCGCGTGCCGTTTGGTAGTGGACATATTCGCTTCAACTGTTCGTCTTGATCGTATATATTGCATTGATGACTGCAGTATCATGAGCTGCACTAAAAAGGTGCCCAGGTGGCGTTACAAACGCACATATTGTTTTGTTTTTAAGATACCCTAGCAATTGCATTGATAGATCCAGCATTTCATCTGTCTCAAAATCAGAAGCAATCATCATTAATCATAATAGTCATATTACATCACATCAATAACTCATTGAAATACCAACTAGCCCCCTTCACACCCTGAAATCCTTGCTCGAGTACATGCTTGCCTTGAGCTGCCACCGATTCTTCGCGTTAATCTCAAGTAAAGTATAAGCGTCAGCTTTGTAGTATATCGGTCTTTCCCGAGGGTTAAAGAGCTGCTCGCGAGCTAACATCTGCAAGACCCGCTTGACATCATCCTTATCGCCAAAATCCTCAGTGTAAACGCAGATCAAGCGTGATTGATCCGATCCATCATTCGTAGCGACCTTAGCATCCGCACATACATCTCCCTTATCCAACGCCTTAACAATAGTCTTCCACGTCGAGTCAACCATTTGGACAGAGGGGAACAACATCCATTTCCCCGCCGTAATGCCAGTACCGCGGGCCAAAGATAAAATATCGCTCTCCAGCTCTTTGCGCGCAACATTGAGTTTGCGCGTCAAGCCAGAGGTAGTCTTCGCGCCTGATTCATCGTGCACAGCACGTAGCTCGGCTTCTTTCTCGTCGAATGCACTGAGGAGCTCGGTTCCCTCTTTCACGAACTTGGCTTCCTCGCGAGACTCTAAACTCTTGCTTAGACTTTTTGCAGCTCGTCCGCGCGTCCAGATCCATGGGCCTGCTGTTGAGAGTGGAGTGATTGAGGGGGGTAGACGGGAGAGAAAGGCAGATATGCTCTCTTTGGCGCCAGCTTTATGGGGAGGTAAGCGTGTAGATGAATCACCTCCGTCTTGATCTGAGATACTCTGGGATGGGAATTCTGGTTTTGGAGATGCCAGAAGATTAAATGGATTGGTGGAGAGGAGTTTTGGGTGATAGTATGACCAATATGGCTCTGGGTCATAGGATGCTACTTCGTTTTCAAGGCGCGCTTTCTCGTTATCACTGCCTGGGTAAGATGTTAATGGTGAGTTGAATAGGAGCAAGGATCTGAGACTTGCCATAGAAGCTAGATTCATCTGAAAATATCTCATCTGGGGAGATATTGGTGGACGGCATTTTTTCATGAGGTGTGAAAGAAAGAAGGTTGCTTGTTGTTGCCCAGAGCCCCATCTTATCACTGTGGGGGACGATGTCATCTGCCGCTCCACAACATTGAAAGCAGGGGTATAGTGGCAGCCTAAGCAACGGAAGCCTAAGAATACGAACACCGGGGGCTTGTCGGAATGAGATTTCCTTCATTCATACATTATTATTATCTGGATTTCGATGGAATTGTTCACCTTCCAGGATTGATAGTTATACTTCGAGAAAAAAATCTGAATCATTTTTGAAAGATCTTTGAAAAGACCATCAGAACGACTATGTACTTTGCTCTTGGGATATGAATACACTTCAAGCTTGAGAACAACATCGACTTTCGATTTTGAAATTAGATCAATGTTGCCCGCAGATTGAAGAGAAGCTTTGAGATTGCTCGCACCATAGATGATCATTCAAGCTGCTCGTAATAGTGTTTGAGATCAAGCGCTCCATGATGCGGGATGTTTTCCTTGAATAACTCCGAAGCAGACAGTCTCAAATTGAGCACACCAAAATTGACGATATGGTTATGTATGATATCCCATCCCAGTAAGTTGCTGGAGGCCGATCTGCCACGTTAACCTGTAAATGACTTGCTGTATTTTCAAACATCGCTGCCCTTGGCAACGCATCAAACTTGGTATTACTTCGTGAATCCTTACAACCTCGCGAAGGAATCCTAGCTTCTAAATCCTTAGCGTAATATGGATTTCGCCTATCCCGAGCTACTTCGATGAGAGTTGTATCGGGGTCTACATCAAGAAGATTATATACGACTTCGTAATCTGCTATACTATATACTTAAGCGATAGTAAGCTTTATCTTGGGTTGACGGTGGAACGAACCTCGAAGAGCCGATTGGTGAGGAATAGACGGATACCAAATACAGTAAGGCAGATTTATTTGTGGGGTGTCTAGCGTTATATACGATATGTTGCTATTTATTATGAAGCGAGCGCTTATGGCGGCTTGAATCTTATAGAACTCAAATCCCTTTTCTGTTTGTATCGAGCACTATTTGGCAAATATAGTGTTATTATAGATACCTCTCACCACACATATATCTTCGATCTAAGTTAACGGCTTTGGGCGCCGAAGACGTACATAGCGATCGATATCACCGTAGTAAGCCGTTGTTAAGATGAGAAGATCTTTGTTGAGGGTAGGTAGATTATTCAGGAGTGGGGTATAGAGTAAGGGCAAGACCTCTTTATCTTTAATTGCAAAAGTGGGCTTCGGTAGATTATAGTTCGCGTCGCACAGTTTTATATCTTCAGTGATATAAAAGCAGTATTGATTCATCGCCCAATGAATTCCGCGATACTAGTCAATTGTTCCTCTCTTGTACGTAAACCGAATGTCAAGATACTTACAGACGACTGTATCCCCGATGAGATGGCCCTCAGTAGGCGCGAAAATCTCCCTGGTGTAATCATTCATGGCGTTGTATCTCACCGACGCGCCCATAATGTCGTCATATATAGCGCTGTGTCCGCTCCCTCGCGCCTCTTCAGCAATGTGACATTCGGGAAGTAGACCTCGCAGTTCTGTTCCAAATCCAGGATGATATCTGACACCTCGAATGACACATTTTCCGATCTTTTCTTGCCCAAGACCACGGGGGACGCTTTGTCCGTTGAGAGCCTGTTTGAACTCATAATTTCCGATCTTGTTAATCCGCAGATTAATTGCAGTCAAAGTTTCCATCCTGGCTGTTGAGTGCTGCTTGGGAGTGAGGCAGTCTCTCTTACTCTCAGTGCTCTAGCTGACAGGGTGGATTTACATACCTTATGTCTGTGCATGCTGTGTGGTAGTGGAGCTTACTGGCCTAGCCTTTCCTCGCCTCCGCAGTCCGCAGATGCGGCCCCGATACCAGGGGCGTAGCGGGCTTGGCGGCTTGGTAGGGTCTATGTATTTGTATTTGTGGGGGTTTGTCTTCGCAGTACAAGCGCACTTATTACTCGAAACCTTTATCGAGTTTTTCATTCAAGGACTGTTGTAGCCCTGGAGTATAGACAGTATTTGGATGATCAGTGAATTACAAACTTGAACAGCTTGAATTTGTAATTAAGGAGATATTGAGCTGTATCGATGCTTGATTGACAAAGTTGTATAACATCTCAATCGACCTTGATTGTTTGGCTGTCTCGTTTCTCCGCAGGCCACCTCTATGCACAGCATCAAACGATCCATGCGACATGAAGGATATCTTGAATTCATTTCGCACCTGAAATCCCTGGCCACACCTGTTGAACAAAATCGATGAGATCATTCTTTAGTGCTTCTGGCTGTTCTAGAGCAGCAAAATGACCACCCTGAGAGCTCGAGTTAGCACTCACTGGTGTGTCTGAAGAGAAATTATTGGAAGGGAAATGATTAGATATCATACCTTGTGGTGTTGATTCCAGAACACTAAATTTCCTGTTGTCTCTACCCATGATCTGGGAAGAGGAGCCAGTTCCTTTGGGAAGTGGGAGAAACCCAGAGGCTTCTTAATATACCAACGAGGATCATTGGCCCCGGGAATGGGAGGAGGGGGGTAGTTCTGTGTCACGTATTAAAATCACGCCAAATCAATAGCTTTACACATGATGGCAGAGCTTACCTGTCGATAAGTATAAATTGACCGAGGAAAGGTTTCAGTGAGCCAGTATAAAGTGATTGACTCGAGAATATGCTCTGATGTCAATGGGTCATCTACCCATTCCAAAAGCTTCTCACCAACCCTGTAAAAGTTAGTGATGATTTTTCGTTTTTGAAAGACGAGACTTGCCATGCCAAGAGAGCCATAGGACTTGTTGAGACAACGTGTCCGATAGTGCTAGGCCGAGTGCCATGCTCAGTCGCATATCCTGATCCTAGCATCCTGAAATTGGCCATTCTCTCAATACCGCTTTTCTCGATCTCAGTTAAGTGGTCGTCCGTCACTTCGGCCGGTTGTCTCATGAAAACAACATTTACTTTTTGTCGTGAGCACTCATTCTTGAAGTAGTATTTCGAAAAGAACTTACAATGCACAGCTTCAGATGGGTCAGATAAATTAGCAATGCCGAAAATATTAGATCACTCGGGGGTTCTTACCTTTACAGCTTTCATAGTCCACGGCCAACTCTCGGGCAACTCGACTGCCTATATCACCTCCTTGGGCAACATAACCTCTTTCAAATCCAAGACCTATCATTAGCTGGTTGAGAACACGAGCAATGTCCTGAGTTCCAAAGTTTCTGTCCAATGGTGGTCCGGACGAGAAGGTGTAACCGGGCAATGAAGGGACAATCAAATGATACGGTAAAGTGCTTGGTGTAGATTCATCTTTAAAAAGTTGAAGTATGGAGAGAAACTCCAAGAAGTTCCCTATTTCCAAAATCAGTGAGAGGCCTTTTGGGGTCCAATATTAAGCGATCTCACCTGGCCACCCGTGGATCAACAAGATGGGAATAGCATCCTGCCTTTCAGAAAATAACCCCACGAAATGCATATTTATGTCCTCAATCTCAATAGTCCACTGTGGAAAAGTATTAATTCGGTCTTCAGACGCTCGCCTGTCACGGCTGCGTTAGTTCTTGGATCATGTAGAAAAGAGTGTTATCAAAACTCTCGAACCATTTGTAAGATCTCAACCACTGGTCTTTCATTGCCACCAGCCAATCTGTAGTGACTCCATATCTGGCATCAAGCTGGGAGTTTTCATAGGTATGCGGTGCCAACTTGGACAGTTTTATCAGTGTCTCAAGTTCATCAAGCTGCTGTTTGGGCACGGAGACTATGAACGGCGTTGGCTCAACCTTTGCGGTTGAGGGCAAGGTAGCGTAGGGCCGAGACATAACTCATTCAGGGTTATGTATTTCAATTATGCAGCGTAGAATCTACAATTTAAAACAAAAAGTTCGTCCCTAGAGTGATTTTCTCCGATGCGATGCTGTACCGTGTCATGTGGTTAGTGCGGGGAACCTTTTCACCGGGCCGAGTAAGCACAACCATCACTGCCAGTGGAGTGCTCTGATGGGAAATAGGGATATTCTGCTATTGGTCATCTCAGGGTATAGTTCTTCCGGCAAATCGAACCTTCTCTTGGAACTTGAGGGCTGTTAGACTGCCACCAGTCACTATGAAGCTCGTGAATCTTCCATAAAGGATCTTCCCGTCTATTATTGGAGCCTAGACAGACCCATTTTGTCAGAACGAGAGCGATTTGAGACTCAATTTCTTTCATTTCAATGCGAAAATGGGTATTACACCTTTCGCATCGATATGCAATATCACAGGATATATCCGCTAGAAGATCTGAGATGAGCGTAGTCAAATTTATTTCAGCGTATATTTGAGGCATGCATGGAGGGCGAAAATAGCACCACCCTTTGCTTGCTACTCCATGAGGAAGTAAATCGGCTCGTTTATTAACAAGCTGAATATCTTGCATCCTCATATAAAGTCCAAGGGGATTGGGCCGTATTTTAGTTTTTTATTATTTTTTTTTTAAAAAAAGTAGAGTCAAACCCATAGGCTGTGGCATCCTATTTTGAATACTTTATAAAAGAAAAAAAAAGGGAAAGAAAAGAAAAAAGCGCAACAGAAATGTAGAGGTTAGGATATTGCGGGTTGAGAAGTAATTGGACTTTTCTGGGCTTTATGGGGAGTATAAATAGTGATTTATTTAAAAAGAACATCTCAATGCAAAATATCTTTCTGGACTATGAACATAAGAAAGTGCATCTATTCACGCGTCGACTCTCGACTATCGATATACTGTTGACGCTCTAACCCCCACTCCGGAAGAACAACCGACAACGGAAGAGGCTTGTCTTGCGATGATCCTACTAGACAAATTTCCGGATCAATAGTCCGAATTTTCGTCCCCCGCGGAAGTCGCAGTTGTTTCTCATCGGGCAAACTTTCTGTCTCAAGTCTTTCCAGTTCACGCAAAATATCAGGAGTCGCTTTCTCCCGCAGCAATGCCCAGAAATCATCATCTGAAAGAATCCAAAGTACCTCCTCTTTGACACGGCCACTTTCGACTAGTTCGCGAATTATACTACCAGTTCTTAGATAGAGATTCGCATGAGCTCGATTAGACCAGACGTCTTGATCTGTCGCCAGATATGCCCGGGCATAAGCCAACGCAAGCTGTGGATCATCAAGAACAAGTAAACGATTCGGTGCATCGGGCGATGGTGCTGCCTTGAGAGTTTCGTAGACTCTCTGTACCTCCTCGAGAGAAAGCTTGTTGAATACGACAGCGTCACGAAGCGAATAGTCAAGCCGATCGGCGCAAAGTTGGGGAGCCGGCATTTCCACCAGCGGGAATAGTTCTTCGTCGAGTGCTTTGAGATCGCCAAAGCCATACTGCGTGAGGATTTGAGGCAGTTGGCTTGTTTTCAGGTAGCGCGCTTTATGGAATTCATGGTAGCTTCCTTCTCCGGGCTTTGAAAGCGCATAGTCGACTACATGGCTTAGGCTGGTGTGACTTATGTCGTGTAGTAGAGCGGCAATTTGTTCTTCAACACTAGCGCCCACTTTTCGAACTAGTAGAAAGGCACCTACTGAGTGTTCGTAGCGGGTCACCCGGGGGCCAAAGCCAAGGAGTGCAGTTATTCCGTGTTGACAAACACCGCTAAGCCGTAGTAGCTCTGGGCTTTGGAGGAGGTGGCTGAGCACAGGTTCTGTTATGGTGTGTTCACCATATATCTTATCTCTAATGATGACTTGTTTGTCATTTATCGTTTCGAGGGTTTGGAGGAATCCAGTATTTATTTGTGACGACATCGTTGACCGATATGCGCAAAACCTCCAGGTAGCTCGACGGGCGGGGAAAGCAGGAAAGGGATTATGTCTGGCTTGAAGGAATCTTCGGCCAACAACGTTCATATTCAGGGAGAAGTTGACGAACGAGGATAATATGAAGTCGAAGTCGAATTTGATTTCGAGGATGACATCTGAGCCCCCTGGTACTTAACCTTCTGTTCGCGATCGAGCTAGTAAACGTGATCGGCCAATAAGGGTAGGACTCGTAGGAGGGATGGACGGCTTAGGCTGCAGGGCTTTAGGCAACAGACCGCTTAATGACGAGATAATCCCAAGAATGTAGTACACACGAATAGTAAATGTCTCAGGCTCATATAGATTTACACGTAAAAGTGGCAAGAAAATCCTAAATAAAATAGATATCTAATGTATATTGCTTCATGCGAAGATCCCGCTCCTATAACTAAGATACAAAAAGTATAGCCTCCTGGACATCTCAAACAACCCGTTGAATGATAGATACAAAATAAAAAATTTCAGCTCAAACCTGGAGCTCTTTCTCCTTGAAAACAGTTCCATTCTTGTCCTTTTGATCGATAGGCGACACGATTTCTTGTCGACAAGGAGAAGAGGGAAGATGCCTCGCGACACGAACAGCATCCAGTGCGCTTTCAGAAACTGTGAAGATGTCATCGATTTCTTCCAAACTTCGCCCCGAGGTCTCCGGATAATAGAAATAAATGACCGGTGTCATGGCGACATTAAGCCCTGCGAACACCAGGAAGTATTTTTGACCCATCGCATTGAAAGCGAGTGGAGTCATATTCGCGATTAAGATACTGAATGCACCTGATATGCTAATGCTGACGGAGTTGATGGTAGAGCGCAAATGTAAAGGTGCAATCTCCGATGCGTAGAGATAGGGTATGCCGCCAAATCCAAGGATGTAGGTGAAGTGGAAGAGGAAAAGGAAAAAAACGGCTGCATGTGAGGCCTTGATGTCGTCGAATAGAGAGCCAAGACCAGCTATGCAAGCTAAGCAGATTGCATTACCGAGTGCACTGCCAATCATTAGACGGCGGCGTCCAGCCTTCTCGATAACAAAAACACATAAGACAGCCCCGATAGGTCCTGCTAGTTGATAAACACCAGCCAGCAGTCGTGCGGTTGAAACTTCGAGGCCTAGACTGGTTTCGAAGATTGCGGTGGCTATAGATGACAAGTTAGATGATATTCTGTCTCCTCCCTTCCTGATGCGGATGCTGAAAAAACAATGATGATGAGCAAAACTTACTATAAAATGTAGTCACAGTAGCTCCAGTCAACTGTAAAAATATCATCGCACCAACAGCAAGGGCAGCTCGGTGGAAGGTTCGATGTGTTCCCATCTCAAAGAATCGTTTGAATGAAGACTTTCCAACAGCAATATCCAGTGAGCTTTGAACTTCCTTGATCGTGGTGTCAATCCTCTCATCATGGATATCGGTATCTGAGAGGGCTGCAAGGGCCTCTCTGGCTTCTGCAATTCTCGCCTTTCGGATGAGCCAGCGAGGGGATTCAGGTAGTAAGTATGCAAATATGACAACTGCCAAAGAGAGAATGACGGGAAACCCAAACGGGAGACGCCATGACATGTCGGTATTCTTTTTGAATGACATCCCGTAATCCAAAAATAATGCACTCGCACATCCCAGTCCACTGAAAGCTCCCTTTGTCACAACGTGAGAACCACGCTTTTTGGCCGGTGATGTCTCGGAGATCCACAGAGGGGCGGTTGCCAGTAGCAGACCAGTCCCAACACCAATCAATAGACGCGATGCAATTAATTGGGGTAACGAGCATGTTGTGGCATTCAACGCGTATGCAATGACTTGGATAATGGCACCTGTCATCATAGTCCAGCGTCGTCCCAAAACATCACCCAGCCAAATAACGCAGCAGGTTCCGAGAAACGAACCTACAGCGTAAGCAGCCACAACTGTGCCCTCCAACGTGGATGCATGGTCTGGATCCTTGGCATGAAGGACATCGATCTCGGGGAAGCTTTGTCTAAAACTTTCCACAGATAGAACTCCTCCAAGTACAGCTGTATTATACCCAACCGTCAAAATCGCAGGCATCAACACCCCCAGGATAGCCGCGAGTGTTAGGCGGTTGCCCCGAAGGCCAAGAAATCGAGCCATAATCTTGGAATAGGGCTTCAGATCACCAGGCCAAGCTTTTTGTTCCCGGAACAGAAAGCTGAATCAATTCATAGATCGACGGGATCGACTTTGAGGACGCGTAATAAGGCAGCTGAGACGTGGATCCCAAGAAGCTTAAGTATATTCCACTCGATGTCTATCAGTTTCCATCAAGCATTTCTCAATTGCTAGAAAACTCGGAGCTCGGGTGTAACGGGACCCATTGTCTAGCCTTGCATTCCATTCTTGAGATGCTTGTGTAAATTCCCGCAAGGTGGGCGAATGTAAGTGCGGGCTTTCCGCCACAAGGGTCGGCCCAGAGCACTTGGGGTGTATCTGCAGTCAAGGTCATCTGCAAGGTTTTTACCATTCTTGTCAGTTGACTTGGAAACTAAGAGGCTGTTAGAGGCATATTCGAATCCATGTGCCTAGGTGTGTCCATGGATGTTTTCCTGGGTTTCTTCCCGGGGCTGAAGCCTCGTGTTTTGATTGGTTGCGGGTGAACTATGTAACTATCGCGCTTAAGCTTGGGGAGACACGAAGATGCTTGAGTTCTCGAAGAATAGCAGGTGACATCAAATTGACGATAAATGTCTCAATTGATTCTTCTTTTCTTCTATTATCCACATTAATATCTCACTTGGTTCAATAACCGCTCACATAGGGTGAAAGAGTTACATACCTGGTATACATTCAAGATGTTGCTGTTTTGATGCTTTCTGTCCCTTGATTCGACAAGAACAAAGTGGGCCATTCACCGCCCCACTTTATGTTGAACTTGCTCCATATAAATTTTCTTGCCCATCAGATCGACAATACAGCAGAACAAACGGACATGAACACCTCCAACCATTAAGCTCCGGGACATCGGAGCAAGCTTCAATGGTGATATCAACATACTTATATACCCTTGCGAATAATACCCCCAAAGACAATTCCCCGGGTTGACCTGGTCCAATTACATACAATTTCCAATTCAACCTCCTGTCCCTCGTGTCATCAAGCACGAGATTGGATAGGATAATAATCACTTGAGCCCTGTGGTCTGGTGAGGTAGCAATAAGATCACAATGGCTAGCATTCTCCAGCGGCCAAAATCCGAGACAACGGTGTTTCTAGACCAGCCCCCCAGCTGTCTCGAATTTTGTCCAGAGATCCGTGACCATTTCCTAGTGGGCACTTACCTCCTCTCCGAAACAAAGAATGAGAGTGGAGACATCCAGCAAACCAAAACAGGCAGTTTGCAGCTTTGGAAGTTAGACCCGAGCACCAATGCACTGTAAGTAGAGCCAGACCACAGACACGGACACATTTCGGATTATCGGGTTTACCCCCGAGCTCCGTGCACGAAATCAAATAATTGACGATCCCCATTCTTTAGATCCTTAGTACATAGACTAGCTCTTCCCTATGCAGTCTTTGATCTCCACTTTCATCCAAGGGAGAGGAACAAGTTTGCAATTGTTAGCAGTACTGGGCATGCAGCCCTGTTTAGTGTCTCTGGTGATTCAGTACAACCAACCATAAGTCATATCTGGACGAAGCAGGTCCACGAGGATACCTCCATCCCGGCTCTTTTTTTCGCATGGGCCCCTCGGAGTTGGTTTCCTAAACCTGACTGTGATGGATTTGCTGTTACTTTCTCAGATAGCCGAACAGCAGTCTTTGGGACAGAAGGGGATATCTCAGACGCGGACAGCGTTACAGAATGGGGCTCCTTTGAAGCCTGCCAAATGATCGAGGTGTGGTTCGTTGCTCTGACTGTGATCAAACAGCGTTCTATTGATGAAGGGGCAACCTCCGACCATATTATACCTTACATGTTTACTGGAAATGACTTCGGATCACTCCATACGCGCCGCTTCGAAAACCACAGCGAACAGCCAGATGAAGTGGACGAGCCACTGAAATCACTGCTTCTCGAGCATGATGATAGATCTCGTCATCACACTGCTGGTGTTACAGCCATCCTCCCCCTCCCAGTCGATATGCTAGATGATGCACCGATACTGTTGACAGGAAGTTATGACGAGGGTTTACGGGTCTATCATGCTACGAGACGAGGCGATGTGTTGGCCGAACAGGGTTTAGGTGGTGGTGTCTGGCGACTACAACTACTTTCGTCAACAGAAAGTCGCAATCCCAATGATAAAGATCGAGTTTTGGAGCGACAATTCCTAGTGTTGGCAAGCTGTATGCATGCCGGAACAAGAATTGTACGCGTTTCCCAAAGACAACAGGATCAGGATCCAGTATGGGATATTGAGATTCTGGCCGAATTCACAGAACATGAGAGTATGAACTATGCGAGTGATGTTTGGAAGGGCGCGAGATCGGATCACTCGGATTCGCTTCAAGCATCTTCCGAGCTGCTTTGTGTGTCGAGTAGTTTCTATGATCGTCGACTTTGCGTGTGGCGAGCCAAGTCATAGCAGGCCGATAAGCAGGTTTCCAAGCTGACTTCAGCCTCATGGCTTTCTGGTTGTACAGATTTTACTACATGATTTTACCACGTACCGGACCGCTGGACATATTATCATAAAAGCGCTAGATCATTTCACAATGCAAGCAGCAGGTATACAAGTACATGTGCAGCCGAGGACCAGAACCAGACCAAAAACAAATAAAAGAGTAACCATTCATATCCATTGCCGAAATGCCACGTTTAATGTCTTTATTTTAAACGATTGTCTCCAGCTCCCGGGCGTAGCCTAGTGTATTCTCGATCACGGTGCCACTGGCCAACAAGATATCCTTCTCGGACCTGATAGCTGACTCGGGCTCAACGGGGAAGTATATCCGTCCATCACGTAGGATCCAGCCGCGCTGCTCGGCAAATTCAATAACAGCACCCTCTGACTCTAGGAAGAGGAGGTTCTTGGCGTTCGAGATAGGAAGGGAGGGATAGGCTTTCTCCGAGCAGTCGCCAATCTCGCTGCGAATGGTACCGATAAGAACCTACAAAGAGATAAATTAGCAATCGAGTTCAAATAGACATAATGCGATGTCAAGCGGACAAAAGGTATAAAACAAAAGAACAAAGGGATCACTCACGTTGGAGAATAATCCAAAGTCCTCATCCGGCACACGCTCCGACTTCGTTTCCCGCCACACCTTATCATAGCTACCCTCCATCAAGTTTCGCTCCAGATCAACTGGGTATTTGATGTATGCATCATCCTCAACACGAGCATCCTTCAAGCTGGCCTCCTCCACCAATCCCTCGAGCACGGTATGGAAGTTGGCGCTATCGCCACTGCTCAGGAGAAGTAACAAGTACAATCCTGTGATCTTACTGCGCTGGCTTGTGCTAACATCCACCTTTGCTTTTGGCTGGTTTGGCCCACCAACGTGTCGCTCAAGATCGTAGAAAGGCTGCAATTGTTGATAGTATCTTGTGAAGGTCTGGGCGTCGGTTTGTCGGATAGAAGCGAGGGCTCCAAGCTCAAGGACCTGTCTGGCAAGGACGACGAGCTGAGGGGGTGTAGTAGGTGTGGGTATCAAAGCATTTTGGATGAGAAGAGCACGCTTGGCTTTGCTGAGAAGGTCATTGGCTGCGTCGAGCTGTCGGCGCTCGAGAGCGTTCTGGAGCTCTGGCAGGAGGGTCTTGAGGTCGGCCATTATATGGGTGATGGATTATGCGAGAGCGGCGTAATGGGTTAGAGGGATAAATTCAGGCAATCTGGAGACTGAAATGCAAGGACAGGCGAGGCGTATGAAAGCTGTGGGTGATGCGAGATTCGCCCAGCACTTGATGACATGACGGAGCTGCCGTGGGCGGTCAGCGCGTATCCACACGTGACTATGGCCATATTTTGACCAGTTGGTTCTACTTTGCCTTTGCGCTCATCATATACAACTCGAGAGATATTTGAATTGTTTTGTCTGTTTTAGATTTTCACATCGACCAAGGGTGCTAGTGGCAAACTACCTAATATCAACTCCAGAAGAAACTTCATAGTAATGTCAACTGTGCTAGACTCCGGAACAATGGCGTTCCCAACCCTGTCACTGGATCCCAGCCAACAGTTGCATTCCACCCAGCATTCTGAATTGGAGATCGAGCACACCCTCGCGATCCCCCATCCACTATATCCATGAATCCAGTCCGCCCCAACGTATACAACCACGGGTTGAGAAAACCCATTCGAGGTTTCCCATGTGCCAACCGAACTGCGTTTAGCTGAGACACAATACCCGCAATAACAGGTGCAGAGGCACTAATTAAACATCAGCATAATTACTTGTTAAACCGAACAGCGATCGAACAAACCTTGTTCCTCCCACAGTTAAATATACTCCATGATCGCGGACCACGAATCGATTTGCCTGTGCCGCAACATCTGGAATTCCCCTACCACCAGCATTAAACATTCCTCTCCATTGCTGTGGCCCATGGGTACTGATGTAATTCTGGATCAGTCGATCCTGATACGAAGGCCGTGAGAATATTCAGAGAACCCGCCTCCAGAAAAACTTATTGCCTGCTCAGGTGAAATCTGATACGTTCCGCCGACAGATGTAATGAAGGGACAAGAGGCGGGAAATCCAGGGAGAAACTTCGCCCGATATGACCCATCTTTACTTTGGCATGATCCTCCAGGTCCAGCATCCCCACTACTAAAAATTATGGACACCCCTCGAGCTCCGAGCTGAGCGAAGAGATTACATGTTGCCGTTGCATATGCTCGCGGGACACTTTGCTCGGATTCACCATATGACATTGTTATAACAGCAGGGAGATCCCTGTCGGGTAGATTTGTCAGATAGTGAAGCTGCTCGAGATATGGTTCGTTCGAAGACTCATTCGCTGTTGGTCGGTCGCCATCGGGCACTAAGGGACCCCGACCGGCAGTTGTGTAAAAGGTCGTGTATGTGTGGTAGGCCAGTGAAATTGAATATTGGAGATCCATGCTAGCTTCCACGCTTTCATGAGCAGAATTTCCGTCATTCTGGCCGCCATTGATAGAGACCGCGTCGAAACTTGCATCCGTCTGGTTGGGCGCATATACTTTCTGGAAATGATACAGGTCGTTATGTCGACCATATTCTTCCAGGAACCCAGCTATTCCTAATCGATTCCGAGAATCAGGATACGCTGTTGTGTTATATAAACCGTAAAGATCTCTTAAACAGTCTGGTGTGATTACTGTTCCGCATGGAGCTGAAAAATCAGCTTCGGTAGCAGGGACAGGCTGGCTTTGTTCGCTGCGCAAAGGACGAAAGTCCCCGAACCGTGTACTCGGCTCAATTAATTGGATATAAGAATGAATCTGACTAGGTACAGAATACTCCAGATTTCGCAAGATCCTGGTATCGGTAGTATCACTATTATAATAGAAGAACTCTGTCTTGAACATTCGTTCGGCTTGAGACACGGCTGCTTGGAAAGTAATCCAGTTGCCACTCAGTTCAATTGAGTCCGAGGAGACGTTCTCGGAATTCAACTAGGAAAGGATTTGATTTGATACGTCTGCAGACGGACTTACCAACTGTCTCACCTGTTCAAGATTCATGAACTGGCCATACCTAGGGTTTCCCGGTGTGGACAGATCAATAACGCTCTGTTCAAAGGCCGCTAGATCTGCTGAGTTTACCGCAAGTCGAAACTTTATTAGAGCCGATGATAGCGGTTTCTCTCCTTTTAGCCATCCAGATGGTACCTCTTCTAGCTTCTCAACGAGTTGGTAGGTAGTACTGTCTGCTAAAAGCCCCCCGATCGCGAACGCTGCTAAGCTCAAGATAGTAAACTTCAAGAACATTGTGTATCTAATGATTGATAAAAATTTATAATATTGCACGATATCCATTTCTACTCAGGAATGGTATTCCGATCGTTATATAATATACTAGTATTTCTTTTGGCTATCAAAGAAACAAGTGAGATGGTGATGTGTCGCACGAAGACGATTGGGTGTTTCTTGTACAATGTTCGTAGTTCAAATACGCAGTACGAACTGAACATTGACTTTCCGCACAAGACACACTACCTGCAAAGGAAGGATTTTCTTAAAGGTCTGGTCTATATTGTAGGTAAATTGAAGTAAATCACAACCCTGGTGGCGCACAACTATCAGTTTACTCCCGCGGGTGCCACCCATATCACAAACATTAGCAACACTAGTATGTACCGAGGTGGAGATACACACACTTAGTGCTAATACCTATATCTATGGCATGATGTAGGACGCAACAATTCTGGGCTAGATCTTCTAAGATTTGGAATTTGTCGCACTCGTAAGGTGTCGAACACCGCTGACCTGATGTATATGATCCGAATACTATACTTAAATTGCTGGTATACTACTTGTACAAATTGCGTAAGTAAGATTGATTCCAAATTTGGCAGTGAGATCTGGATCATGAATTTAGCAGGTACTAGTTATATTAAAAAATCTGCAGCTTTGCATATTAAGGGTCTGATTGATAATCATGATCTTGACATCCTGTCATCAATGTATATCGCCAGGGGTGTAACCTTGGAACACTGTCTGGCGTTCATAATGAATTTAGATCAAAGGTTCAGGCGATTCCGTACTTTGCACCCTGAACAGAAATTTCTTGAGCAATTAGAATACCAATATCCACGAAACAGCACCTCAAAATTGCACAAGTGATATCCATCATGGTAGCGCTGTGTACAGTGTGGGGATAAAGTTAATGCCTGGTGGCCTGAGGACATTAAGCGCGGATCATCCCTAGATCCGACGCTGATGATCGACGTCACCGCAAGTGTTGAAATTGTCTTGCAGCTGCGATTTACTCCCCACATTTCAAGGCCGAGTTATCTGTCTGCATAATTGATAAAGGTCTCTTTGAATAGTCTGTTCATTCGGAATTGGTGAATCGCAAATTCTGGCCGGGTGAGTTGTGGTTCGTCAGCTTTTTTGGCACATCAGCGGGGTGCGTGGAGATTGTGCATCTGACAGCTCTTACTTAGCTTGAGGAGTTCCTTGCCGAGACCCGTGGACTAAGATCCCTATTAACCCCGCTTGTGCTTTGATCAGAAGCTTAACTTCAATTTTTCTCTGATCTCTTTCAAAACGAGATACATCGGAAACATTGAAGTGCGGGGTGGCATGATTCGCTCAATATCGAACCGACGTCATTCCTACACTATAACATCCGCGTGATATCCTCATATTCTCATCGTCAAGTTTCCCCAACGCTTTCAACCTCACTGTAACTTAGGTTTCATCCGTCATGGACGAGTCTGGCATACAGCAAGTCCGTCGGCTTTCAGCTGACAACCAAACAATTGCGAAAGCTGATATCCCGCTGAAAGAACGCTTCTTCCGGTACTTCCAGTATGAGATCACTGGTATGTCTCAATCTATACTCACGATCCTCACTTCGAAGTCGCCGGCATCATCTAAGATTTAATCTCAATGACCAGCTCTCCAGCAATCAATGGACCGTCTCTCTGACACTTCTCTTGTCGGAGGGGAACGAGCAGACGCAACGGACCATTGCCTCGCTGGCATCGTACGACTCTCCAACGAAGTTAAAGATGCTGCGAGTTACATTCCAACTTACGACCAACGAGTCTACGCCGATGTAAGAACAACCACTTCAAAAAACCAAGAAGCTTTCCATTAACATCTTTTAGGCCATCAAAGCTTTACAAGAGAAACTGAACGAAACGCGCGCAGCCTTCGAGCCCCGTTCTAAATTCAGCTTCAAAACCAAAAAGAATGCTTCCGCCATCTCTATAAACGACGCAGCGACATTAGCCTCCCAAGGTCGTCGAAGTATCCCCGGCTATCGTTCCCCAGGAGCATCCTCCGTCGGATCCTCAGCAAATGACACACCGAACTACCCTTCTACCCCATTAAACGAGCCTGATAAACAACTGCTGGAAAGACCTGAGATCGCACCAACCTCTGCACCACCGGCTTTCCCAGATATCAATGACGGGAAAGGTTCCCCAGATGCGAAGACCTTTGCAGCTCGTGGCATCTCTTCAGTCTCAGTGGATAACCACAGTGGCCTACACATCATGCTTCCGGCTTCGGGTTCCACATCCTCCGTCCCGGCATCAATCACTTCTCTTCGACACTGCATTGTGGATATGTCAATCCCAACTGCTAATGGAAAGCCATACGCCAGTCTGACTGTCAAGAGCATAAAACAAAGTCTTCTAGTTTGCAGCCAAGTTCAGGGCCCCGCACATATCACCGGACTTGAGAAGAGCATCCTAGTCATCTCATGCCGCCAGTTCCGTATGCATAATTGCAAAGATGTCGACGTGTACCTGAGTTGCTCCAGCAATCCCATTATCGAAGATTGCTCAAATGTCCGCTTCGGCCGAATCCCCAAAGCCCATGTATGCTCGTTTTAGTTTCATTTCCCTCTTTCCGTCAAACTGTGATAAACTAACATCTCCTTTAGTGCCTGCACAATGACCGTTTTGATAACGAAGACAAATGGAGCCAAGTGGAAGATTTCAAATGGATCAAGCCGGAACCTAGTCCGAATTGGAGCCTTTTAGACCCCAGCGATGCTATTCCAGAAGAAGTGTGGACGGAGATTGTGCCCGGCGGGCCGGGTTGGTCGCTTGACGATATTTTACGCGCTATCAAACTTGTAGATTAGGGGGTTCTTCGAGGTTTTCTTTCCATGCGCTTTCTATCAACCACTATCCTTTGATATGCGAGATTCATGGCCCGCTCTGTTTCAATAATGGATTTTTAATAAAATTATCACACAAATGGGCTTATGGTTGTTTATCATCGAGTGTTTAGCGCTTGTGTTGTTCTTTCTTCAAATTGAAGTACTGTGTCGAAGAAGAGGCGAGTTCCTCCCAATCGAATCAAAACCAGGGATGTTCAGGACAGTGTCGTCGGCGATATTATTGTCAGAATTCAGGATCTGAATGCTTCAAGGTTTTTACATGAAATACGCATTGTTCTCACTCAAAGAAATGTACATATTGCTTGCCAATTATGTTAAAGAAGTATAGGGTACGTATACCTAGGGCATACACTCGAGCAAGTTGACCGAGACAGTTCCTTAAAACTGGACCTTGAAAACCAGAACCTGGCTGTCGAGGCTATACCCAGATGTATCCTTATAGTGAAGCTTCCCACCATTCATGTGCCCTAAAAGTAATCAGTCATTTGTTCACGAGGAATCATGGCAATGCTCAGCAAACTTACCATCCTGAGTCATAAAGTCATTATCACTCATACTGAATAAGAAATATTCATTGTCGTCATTTCCCGGATTGACAGGAACAAGAGAAAGACTTTCCCACTTCTCATTCAACAGACTTCTATCCGGAAGGCCACCGTTATGAAGACCAAATTTCGCAAGCTCAGAGTTAACATTATAGTCCACGAAAGAACAATACTCAGCCGGCGTGATCTCCGATTTCAAAAAACCATCAGACGAAGCAATAGCACCAGAAGGCGTATCATAATCTTTCTGCCCCTTGATATCCGAAACAGACTTCGTATTCAACACAGAAAAGACATCCGCATGTCGATAAATAGATCTAGTCTCGCTCTGTCCCCGACCAAAGCCAGCGTCACGAGCTAAAACTAGAAAGTCACCCGTAGGAAGCTGGTGAATCTCAGACTGCGCTGCAATCTTCCACTCCTTACTTGGATCGGTCTCTGTGTAATCACGATACTTCGGAAGTTGAACAACCCACTCATGGACATATTCTGGTGTTCTACCCGAGATGTCATAAGCGAGTAGACGAGCATTGCGCGTATGTTGAATATTCGGTCCACCCTCCTGATCAAGCGCAGACTGGATAAGTGTATACAGTGTCTTTCCGTCTGCGGAAATTGTCACACCCTCAAAACCCTGGTTATTGTCGCGTCCAGTCTCTGTGTTGATGGGATTAGGCACAGCGGAAGGATCATAAATAGGCGGGGTGTTCGAGTTAAAGCTTAGAGAACCGTTACGACGTGGTAGGAATGCTTCAGGTGGTTGGATAGCGTGTTCCATTAGACCCTTTGAGCTGAACTTATAGATGTAGGGTCCGTATTCATCTGAGATCCAGAAGCCGCCGTCGGATGCAAGTGCTAATCCCTCTGAATCGAGGGAGAGTCGTCTCCCTCCTGGACCGGAACCTCCGAATCCATCGCCTGTATAGGTTGCAACGGGGAGAGGGGGGAATCCTGGATAAGAGAGGTTACCCGTGACGTCGGCGTCGAGACTGGTGACTGGTTCGCCGTCTGGTCCTTTTAGGAGAATGGTGTCAAGGTATTTGAGGCGTAGATTTGGCTTAGATGGGTTCTCGGCTGAGGCATTGGAAGCCAATTTGAGAGAAATTTGGAACTTCTGAATACGATTCTGATAGTTGATTGTGCCATTTGTATTCCTGGAGTTGTGAGCTTTATTGCTTCGATGGTGTTGATTCATGAATCCATGATTTTTGTGGAGTTGTGACATACCAACCGCGATCTGGGGCTGAGAAGAGAATACCAGAGTATGCGCCTTGAGGGGTCTTTTGCCAGGAAGCCTGATCAATAGCGATAGAGCTGCCAGTACCTCCAATTGTATCACCGTATTTATCTGTCAGATTTGAAGGGATGAAGCCAAATCCTTCTAGGCCGGTATATTGATAGGTCGTACCGCCACATGTAGTCTCGTTGACAACATTGTTGGCGGCTGCGGCGGTTGCCAGTAGTGTAGTTGCAAATATCAATCTCATTGTGAAAATAAGACTTGGTTTAGAATAACCTGCGGTCGTGAACAATCGTTGTGTCTCTGGATGGGTCTTGAGACCCTTTATATCCATTCCTCGATCTTGCCTGCAGGACTGCCGCACGACATAGTACAGAACGAAACTAGAGCGCGAACACAAGTGATCATGCAATAAACCTGGAAAAGAAGATCGTCATTTGTTGGTGGTGCATACACTGCGCCAAGACTCGGGCGTCGGTTATCAATCTACGCCAGATCGTCAATCCAGGGGTCGGATGACGATAATCCTTACCATCCTGGGAATGTATAGCCTCTCATTACTACGTGGGGGAGGGGTGACTTTTATTTCAAGTTCTGTTAATTGCCAAGGTTTTTGATACAGCTGTGTTGAGTTAATTTAATAATAAAAGTTTTGAAATACATAATATTCGACAAGAAGGAAGAACATCTGAAACCCGACTCCACAGGATCGACTAGCTGCTACTCCAGGTAGTCGGAAGGGAGCGGTACCTTTTTGCATCTAATCCAAGATCGAGGAATACAGTTTCATTGCCTGCATATATGAGTATTAGAGAAATCTTGTACATGATGAATTTGATGAAATTTGCATTGCGGTACTCACCCTGCAGAGAATGGATTCGCTCTTCATTCTCATCAGCAAGCCTGTCAATCTCCTGGCCAGGCTCCGCTTCCCCAGGCTTTTTATCTCCTTCGGCTGTGGCCGCTTTTCCCAAAGTATCCGTTCCTTGTCCGATCATTAAGATTTGGGCGTTTGGATATTCGATGAACTCTGGCTGCAGTGGAACCCATCGGAGGTCTCCGAATTTTTCCAACACACTGCATAAAACGATCAACATGAAGATCTTCAATATGAGACAAACAAAACTTACTGTTCAGGATACTGCGGCTCCTGCGGCAACTGTCCGAGAGGGGGACCGGGAAACTTTGGGTTTTTCGATTGCAAGATCCAGTCACCACGTTGGTGAAGACCAAAGTTCTGTTGAATTTCACCCAATTCGGCTGGGATAGTCAATTCATAGGCAAGATGAGATGATCGTTGAGCTGATACGATCGCGTAGACACCTTCTGCATAAGGTCTAGCATCTTCGGTAGTACGTTCCCCACGAGTTGCCGTCTGGTAAGTACTGCTTGCTATAAACTTTTCTTGGAGATCGGTAACCGATTGCCCTGCTTTCTCCACAAATGCCATATCCCGTTCCTTGGGCGAAGTGGGAAACTTCTTCTTTGGGAGCATCAACAAGCGACATCGGGCATCTTTGTCCATCGGGCCTTGGCTGCCGTTGAATTCAGCGCCGAGAGGAGTAGGCCGAAGCACGAAGAAGCTTCGAGCAACGTCACCGATGCTTTGGGGATCATCTATATTGACGCGTGGTCGGAAAAAGAAGTAGATGATTCCCTTTTCCACAATGTTTGACGAGATGGAACTTGCTCTTTCGTCCGATCTGTGGACACCGGCTTCCATGCCTTGAGCAAGTTTGGGAGACTGATCGACAGGGGCATTGGTGCCCAGGATACCTCCGGATGCTGCCCTCTGTTCAACATTGGGCTTTGTTTCAGTGACTGGGGTCCGCGATGAACCCGCAGAGTCGACAGGCTTTTTGTCCAGCTGCTCTATATCTCTCTGTTTATTTGGCTTTTGTTGGTTTTCAGCTGCAGCTTTACGCTTGATGCTAGATCCATCCTGGCCATGTCGATCCGTATCAGGTCCAGCGCTACCTTGTGTAAAGCCAGAAATTGCTTCCTTGGCCTTGTGGGCGGCCTGACGTGCCGATGCTCGTGTTGCCATGATGAAAGACCTTCTCAGAAGTATAGATTTGAGGCTGGCAATGATGAATTGTGGTAGATAGCTCTAAAATTCCGAGCAATAATTTATTAATATTGTTCAAAGGCGGAGAACAGACTCGTGCGTCTAGAACTGCATGAGATATACGTGACGTCACGATTGCTCACATCACGTATATGGCGCGTCGTGTTCATTTTATGGTAAATTAATTAATGAACACCGAACGTAGGATTGTTTATATCATTGTAAGATATTTCAAGTGTTCAATCGAGATCCATGTCGTCCGTCACGGAAGAGTCATGCATAGTATCAGCACTCTCATCCGTCGACCATACGTCGGAACTTGAGTCCTCATTCATCTCGGGATCTCGGAAGTCGTCGAGTGAAACCACGGGAACCACCTTTGCAGAATCGGCAGCGAGTCTGCTGCGTCTTCGGCGTCGCTTTGGATTCAGACCAGGGACTGGTAATGCTTCATCGGCAAGGCTGGACCCTGCGTTAGGCCTGTAAGATGATGGAGATGCGGAATAATGGCCAGACCCAGCAGGTACACTTGATGACTTGCGCTTCTGACCTCTCCGGGGACTACTGACTTGCTTGGCGACAGGAGAAAGTGCAGACGTACTATCATCCATGTGGTCCGCAAAATCGCGCTGCCACCTTTCGAACGAATCTGGTAGGCATAAATCTAACCCGCGGACAGTGAAATCGAGATCATCATCAGGCTCCTCAATATCATATGGCTGATAAACCTTCATGGTTGGTTGTTCTGGTGCCATTTTTGGCTCACCGTCTGTCATAGGTATCTGTGGACCCGACTCGTTCGGACTATATCCACTGCCTTCTGTCGGAGTGTCGGATGTTGTAGTAGTATCGGGTATGTCGCTAAGTTGTAGAAGTTTCTTGGATCTAGAGGCCTCTAATTTAAGTAGTTCAATATTTAAAGCTCTCTTCCTGAGTCTGAAGCTTGAGATCACTCTTCATTGATGATGTACCTTCAAATTGGAGTTCCATAGACATATCTATTCCATGCGCCACAGTTCTCGGAACATCACGTCACTAATTGCTCAGTAAACTTGCCATCTAAGGGAAATTTGGTGGAGGCAAACATAAAAGAACTGTGTTCTAGAAGAGCGAGCGCACGGTCAAAATTTTATATTAGGAATGGTGCAGGAGAAGCAAGAGGCTTTATAGGTTGATCGTCGCAACATGGTGTTCCAGATGTTTCTAGCAGCGGGGAGATGTCTCCGTCCCCAGATCACCAATTAAGAGCCACCACGACCGGCACCAATGGAGATTTAGCTACTTGTCGTTTGAGACGAGTAGAATAACAAATAGAATATCTAAAAATTAAAAATTAAAAAACGAATAAACATATTCCACTCTAAAATAGCACTTTAATGTATATAGACTCGACGTCACGACCCTGTTCCCCTGACCGCTCACCGCCCGCGAAGATGATTGGCTGCCGCCATTCGCTTACTCAATAAGTCCACGTTTAGTTTACCGTGTTGCTCTTGCTACGCTACATAGGTATCTAACCACCGTTGCGCCTTGCCTTGCCCTCTTGTTATCTTTGGCAAGTGTATGCACTGGTTGATTCTGTCGCTTCCATCGCTTTAATTGTGCGGAGCTTGCAACTGCTCAGTGCGGCTCCGGCCAACTCTTCAAGATGCAGTCCTCCCCAAACATGCTCACTAAGGTAACAACACCCCTCGATCTCCCCGATGGCGGAAGAAGCATCTCGACTTCGCTCAGCAGTGCTCCCTGATATCAATTGGATTTACTAACTTCCGTCTGCTGTACAGTTTGAGTCCAAATCGTCCAGAGCCAAGGGAATCGCCTTCCACCCTACACGGTCAGTCTGTCCCGCGGGGACACCTACACATGTACACAACCTGGAGAATCTCCAACTGACATCTTCATCAGGCCATGGATCCTTGTTTCGCTTCACTCCTCCACCATCCAGCTTTGGGATTATCGTATGGGAACCCTCATTGACCGATTCGAAGAACACGATGGCCCCGTCCGCGGCGTTGATTTCCACCCTACTCAGCCCCTGTTTGTGTCCGGAGGTGATGACTACAAGATCAAGGTCTGGAACTACCAGACACGCAGGTGTCTGTTCACATTAAATGGTCATTTGGACTATGTGCGCACTGTCTATTTCCACCCAGAGCTCCCTTGGATTCTGTCTGCCTCCGATGATCAGACGATCCGAATCTGGAATTGGCAGAACCGATCTTTGAGTAAGTGTTGCTTGGATTGGAGTTCATAGCTGGCCTCTTTGCTGACATTTTTTGTTTTATTTAGTCTGCACGATGACCGGTCACAACCACTATGTTATGTGCGCCCAATTCCACCCCACAGAGGACTTGATTGCCTCAGCCTCGCTCGACCAGTCCGTCCGCATCTGGGACATCTCCGGCCTGCGGAAGAAGCATTCAGCCCCAACCTCGGTTTCCTTCGAAGACCAGATGGCACGAGCCAATCCCAACCAAGCAGATATGTTCGGAAACACAGACGCTATTGTGAAATTCGTTTTGGAGGGCCACGATCGGGGTGTCAACTGGGTGTCCTTCCACCCAACATTGCCATTGATTGTCTCAGCTGGCGATGATCGCTTGATCAAGCTTTGGCGCATGAGCGGTTCGTCAACTTATTTCACCTGAAAGTTCATATCGTCTAACTTGCTGATTGATTACAGAAACCAAGGCTTGGGAGGTCGATACCTGCCGCGGCCATTTCCAGAACGCCTCCGCCGCCCTCTTCCACCCTCACCAAGACCTCATTCTCTCCGCCGGCGAGGACAAGACCATTCGTGTATGGGATCTCAATAAGCGAACCTCAGTGCAATCTTTCAAGAGGGATGTGGACCGATTCTGGGTGATTGCTGCCCACCCCAAGATCAACCTGTTTGCTGCTGGTCACGATACTGGTGTCATGGTCTTCAAGCTGGAGCGCGAGCGACCGGCTTCCGCTGTTCACCAGAACCAGCTTTTCTACATTACAAAGGAGAAGCATGTTAAGTCATACGACTTTGCCAAGAATGTCGAGTCTCCTCCTATGCTCTCATTGCGCAAGCTTGGTTCCCCATGGGTTCCCCCACGAACCGTCTCCTACAACCCCGCCGAGCGTGCTATTCTTGTCACATCCCCCGCCGACAGTGGAACCTACGAGTTGATTCACCTTCCCCGCGATGCGACCGGTGCAGTCGAACCCACCGATGTTAAGCGTGGCCAGGCCACATCTGCCGTCTTTGTTGCCCGAAACCGCTTCGCCGTCTTCAACCCTGCGACCCAACAGGTTGATATCAAGGACCTGAGCAACTCCACCACCAAGACAATTAAGCCCCCTGCTGGTACAACTGACATCTACTTCGGCGGCACTGGTTGCCTTCTGTTCATCACCCCCACAACTGTTGCTCTCTTTGATATCCAGCAGAAGAAACAACTTGCCGAGGTTACTGTTAGCGGCGTGAAATATGTTGTTTGGTCAAATGATGGTCTCTACTGTGCTCTGCTCAGCAAGCACAATGTTACTATTGTCACCAAGACTTTGGAACAAGTTAGCACCTTGCATGAGACCATTCGCATCAAGAGCGCCACCTGGGATGATACCGGTGTCCTCATCTATTCCACCTTGAACCACGTCAAGTATTCTTTGCTGAACGGGTAGGTACCTAATTATTTTTCATTACGACGCAATTTATACTGATATTTACCTCCAGTGACAATGGAATCATTCGCACCCTGGACCAGACCGTGTACCTTGTGCGTGTCAAGGGCCGCAACGTTTACTGCCTCGACCGAAACGCGTCGCCTCGGGTTCTTGAGATTGACCCTACTGAGTACCGCTTCAAGCTTGCTTTGGTTAAGCGCAACTACGACGAAATGCTGCAAATTATTAAGAACTCAAGCTTAGTTGGTCAGAGCATTATTTCTTACCTCCAGAAGAAGGGTTACCCAGAGATCGCTCTTCAGTTCGTTCAAGACCCGCAAACGAGATTCGACTTGGCTCTCGAGTGTGGTAACTTGGAAGTGGCTATTGAGATGGCTCGCGAGCTGGACCGTCCCAACTTCTGGAACCGCCTTGGAGCTGAAGCTTTGGCCCATGGTAACCACCAAACTGTCGAGATGACCTACCAGAAGCAACGCAACTTCGATAAGCTCTCTTTCTTGTATCTGGCTACCGGTGATCAAGAGAAGCTCGCCCGTATGGCGAAGATCGCCGAGCACCGTGGCGACTTCACTTCTCGCTTCCAGAACGCCATCTACCGGGGAGACGTCGAAGACAGAATCCAGATGTTCAAGGAGGTTGATCAATGTACGCTCACACCCCTGTTCAACTTACCATTTTTCTTTATTTTATTTTATTGTACTTATATGCTAATCAATTTTAGATCCTCTGGCGTATCTCACTGCCAAGTCCAATGGTTTGACCGAAGAAGCTGAGTCTATTCTGGAAGCTTGTGGCCTTACAGAAGACCAGATCACTCTCCCCACCGTTGAACAACCCCTGAAGACAGCCCTCCCTATCGTTCCAACATTCAAGTCCAAGTGGCCTGTCAAGGCTGCGGGTCACTCCTCATTCGAGAAGGCCCTGCTTGGAGAGGTCGGTGCTGCTGATGAGGAAGATGCCGGCGATGCCTTCGAGTTCGATGACGCCGAGCCAGAGGCTGCTCTTGCTCAGGATACTTTGGGTGACGAGGAGGAAGATGCTTCTGGATGGGATATGGGTGATGATGTTAATGTCGAGGAGGATGTCGAGTTCGTCAATGTTGAAAGTGCCGAGGCTGGCGCTGGCAGCTCAGAGGCCGATTTGTGGGCCCGCAACTCCCCGCTGGCGGCTGACCATGTTGCGGCTGGCTCTTTCGACACTGCCATGCAGCTTCTCAACCGACAGGTCGGTGCTGTGCAGTTTGCACCTCTGAAGAGCCGATTCCTCGAAGTTTTCAAGGCATCTAAAACCTATCTCCCTGCCACCGCTGGATTGCCACCTCTTGTCAACTACGTGCGGAGGACAACCGAGGAGACAGACAGCCGCAAGGTTCTGCCCATCATTCCCCGGGATCTGGAGACCATTGCTGGCGCTGAGCTCCAAGAAGGTTACGCTGCCATGCGGGCCAACAAGCTGGAAGAGGGTGTGAGGATCTTCAAGGGTATCTTGCACGGCCTCCTCGTCAACACTGTTTCTTCCGAAGCCGAGGTTGAACAGGCCAAGAAGGTTATCGAGACTGCCCGCGAGTACATTCTCGCCATGTCTATCGAACTTGAGCGTCGCGGCGTCTCTACCGACTCGGAGGAGGGTCTCAAGCGAAGCCTCGAGCTGTCCGCCTACTTCACCATCCCCAAGCTGGAAGTGGCTCACCGTCAACTCGCCTTGATGGCTGCCATGAAGTTCTCCTTCGCCAACAAGAACTACAACTCCGCCCTGGGATTCGCTAACCGCATGCTGGCCAATGGTGGAGCTGCCAAGCTTCTCGAGCAGGCCCGTAAGATCAAGGCCCAGTGTGAACGCAACCCATCAGACGCGATTGATATCGAGTTTGACCAATTCGCTGAATTCGACATCTGCGCCGCTTCCTACACCCCCATCTTCAGTGGATCCCCCAACGTGGCTGACCTGTTCACTGGCGCCAAGTACCACCCACAATACAAGGGCAGCGTCTGCCGGATATCCGATATTACTGAGATCGGTGCCCCGGCTAGCGGCCTTCGCTTGTTCGTCCCTGGGCAATACTAAATTCAGCATCATGATGTTTTGACGGTTTTCCTCCAGCTTTTTCTTTCTTCTCCCTGACATGAAGGTATAAAATGGGGTTCGTTTTCATCTTCTTGCACGTGGAGAAAGTTGTGTGTTTGGCGGCGCTTTTTGGGGGGACAAAATCTCCTACTTTCCACCCTGTCTAGATGTCTTTGTACCCGAGATTATAATTGTTTAGCGGCTTTCAATTTATGCAAATGGCTATTTTTTCATAGTGTATTCATCTATCCTTGTAAACTTTGGAACCGTGGATCTTTCCAAGCAAAATTGTTGAGTCTATCGAGGTGTAATGTAGTATACATATAAAATACAGTCTATCAAATCGAATATCGTACAGAGTGCGGAGATGCCCAATACCAGTAGTAGAGAGGAAAGAACCAAAAGAAAGCACATGGCACACAATCCACCACAATACCCCCCCCCAGGCCTAAATCGAGTAAATAGTCGAAAACCCCATCCACAAAATCAACGTATCAATTAATCACATCTCCCATCCTTCCATCCAGTCCGCCACCTCTCCTCCCAAAACCGACAATCAAACTCCTTCTTCCCCAACTTCCGATTAACCTCATTATGCGCCTCACACATCCACCACCCAAACTCCTTCCTCCCCCCAAGCTGCGGCTGATTCCTCCCACTAGGATGCGCCATCCAATTCTGAAAATCATCCGCACAAACCCAACACGGGTACAACTTCGAGAAAAACTTCAGAAACCCCTGCATATCGGCTTGTTGTGCCGTATCCGCCTTTTCAGGATACGTAGCTGCCATCGAGTGCAGAAGGGTCCAAGTTGAGCGACCCAGTTCTTCAACGTCTGGAGGACAGTCGGTGGGTGTTGTTGATGCGGAGGCTGAGGCTGGCGCGGCGAGGCCAGTGGTTGATACTGTCACTTTGTCTGCTGGGGAGGAGAGAGGGGAGGTAGAGTTATCGGGTTTTGATTGGGATTGGGATTGCGATTGCGATTGCGATTGTTTTGTGAGTGCGCGCCAGGAGGAGACGGAGGTACAGGTTCGGCAGCTGCATAAGGTTAGTTTTTATTCTTTTGAGGTGGATTGAGGTGGGATTGGGAGTCATGGTGTTTTGCTTACGGTTTTCCATCTTTATCGAGGACTACGCCCTTTGGGAGTGGCTTTGTTTCTTCTGCAGAGTCTGTGGATGCTGGCTTTTGGGTGAAGAGATTGTATTGGCCCCGTAGGGAGGCTAGTTGTTCTGGTGAGACGTTGGCCATTTTTTGTGCGGTGGTGATGTTGGTAAGTTGGATTGGGGTGAGTTTCTTGATTTCTAATTTAGCGGCGGGATCGGCGGAGCGCGGAGCGGAGTGGGTCGGCGGTGTCAGGAACATTTACTGCATCAGCAACACTTAAGTATACCGCCCAGCTGTCGGGAGCGACTAGATCTAATTGGCACAATATAATTATTGGTTACTATACATATACATCATGGGACTCGATATGTATCGGAGCATTCTCTTCCTTCCAGTGGCCTTTCCAAATATTAGTCTAGCCGTCTCTTATAATACTTTTACTAGGGTAATTCTAGAGGCTTAGATGACTAGTACGGTGTATACCTGATATCACCACATATTATAACACCTTTTCTATAGGTACACAATTGTGTATAAAAGATGTGTAGTGTGGGAGAGTACTAGGTAATCAAGAATAATTATCATTCGCTCTACAGAAGTTCTGTTATATCTCCAACTTTATAAGCGATGCGACAGACCCTGGTATAGCCGCTCTTGGAACTACTACTGGACCCAACTCCGGCCAATTAAAAGTGGGTAGTATTACATCACCCTCTAACGGTATAGATCGTCAATAAATTCCATCATATAGAAAATATGAATTTTATAAGATAAAGAATGTAACATTTTGATTGACTTGACCTATCCGTGCAAAGAAAATAGTAGCCAAATCCCCATTTTGGTGGTGACAGTGCAGTCAGTCTATGACATCGGTACCCACTTTTACTATAGGCTTAATTGTTTCGCAATATGATCCACCAGGGCTACTTACAAAGAAGCTATCGTATCCTTTAAGTTCTTCTTACGCATCTCCCGATCTTCAATTCCTGCATATTAGTCTCCGGTCGCATCCAATACTCTACTGATAGATCATATCCGATTCGGAAGTATGTAGACGAAGCTCCTTGATACTACAGTTACACCTTTATTTAACATTGAACAGATCTCTCAATATGCATTTCTCAATCATCACCATTGCTATCTCTCTAGCCGCCTCCGCCATGGCAGCACCGGTACCAAGCAATGACGAGATCGTGAATGTTGGTGATATTGTCGCTATCAAGCGTGACCCAATTCCCGAAGAGAACATAGACGTTCTTCCGGGCGGTGTTGCCGTCGGTGGAATTCTGAAGCGTGATGCCATTGCCGAAGATGATCTCCTCCCTGGCCTGGTTGATCTTGGCCCTGTTCACGTCTAGGCGTCGACGGATTGGTTATCAAGGGAATATGCCGGATAAGTACTACCGTGTTAGCAATTGTGGTATGGCTTCAGTACTCGGTAGACACTGTGCTGGCGAATACTTCCCGGACGCTTTTATCTATACTCTTAATAAAATAACGTTGCTATTACGATGGATTTTATGGATTTTGAATATATCAGAGTAACCATAACATAAGAATATGAATATAGTCTTATATCTCGCTTGGAGAGAGAGTTTAGTATCGGAATGACGGAACATCGGAATGACGGAACATCGAAATGCACCTCATTATCGCACTAATAGGTTCCCCATATCACATCCCCTGCTCAATCACATTCGACCATTGATGATGCCACAAGGCCCAAAGTGACTTTTCTATTCTAAGCCCGTCGGAGTTTCATTCATCATGCAGTCAGGCGATAGCAGCAATACAAAGCCTGACGGAACAGGAGTCAAGATCATTTGGCGCGACAACGCCGACCCCGCAATTTACGAAGACGCACGTACCAAAAGATTATTCAACGCTCAAAAGCCACAACGTTATCCTATTGCAATTGCCTTTGTGAAAGATGCACAGCAAATAGTAGAAGTGGTCAATGTCGCCCATCAATTGAAATGTCAGGTCTCTGTTCGCGCGGGCGGTCATAGCTACGCAGGCTGGAGTGTCCGTGATGACGCTATCCTAATAGATATGGGAGAAATGTCCAAAGGACCCACTTTCGATGAGGATACGTCTATTGTCAGCATCCCGCCTGCTGTGACGGGAACAGAATTGGTAAATTACCTGGCTCCAAAGGGACGGGTCTGTTCAGTGGGGCATTGCCATGATGTTGGCCTTGGAGGATTTCTTCTTGGTGGAGGTATGGGCTGGAACTGCAATGTACGTTCTACTATTGATGCTTTTCTATATGGATAGGTGCTAACAATGATAGAATTGGGGATGGGCATGTGAGCAGCTCATCGCCGTAGATGTTGTCACTGCTGCTGGGCAGCTTGTTAGAGCGGATGACCAGAACCACAGTGACCTTTTCTGGGCAGCTAAGGGAGCTGGACCAGCGTTTCCGGGAATTGTTACGCGTTTTCATCTCTTGACAAAGCCAACTGTGAAATGCATGCTATCTTCGGGATACGTTTATCCTATCAGCAATCTTGAGAGTGTTTTAAGCTGGGTACCAAAGGTAATATAGGCAAAATGATCAGAGGTCTCGGACAATTCGCAGTCAAATGAAAGTGGCTAATTCAGAGATAGTTCTCTGCCCATACAAGCGGTCAGATCGAGGTTTTGGTTATGGGAAGCTATCCTCCGGGTTTGAATCAGCTATGTGTTACGGTCTCCATTGTTGCATATGGAGATAGTGTGGAGCAGGTGATCGAAGCCTTGCAACCGGCCGAGGATTCCCATCAAGATGGGACTGTTGCTCATTGGTTCTGCGAGGCAACAAGCATGGAGCGACAACTAGAGATAACGGCGCCCGCATTTCCTACTAATCATCGGTACTACGTGGACAATCTATGGCTGAATGATGGCACGGACCTTTCAGTACTTCAGCCTGCCTTTGAATCGCTACCGACGAAGGAATCTTTAGTTCTTTTGCAATCAATGCGTCCAGGAAGCCAGAGAAGCCTTCCAGATATGGCACTCAGTATGCAATCTAATTATTGGCTTTCAATGTACGCGATATGGGATGATCAATCAGACGATCCCCGATGCCAGTCTGCCGTTCATTATGTGATAACAAAGCTTGAAAAATATTCAAAGGGCTCATATATTGGTGAGCTAGACCCCAGGGCTCGGAAGGCAAAGTACTGGAAAGATGATCATCGCGAAAGACTCATCGATATCCGACAAAAATGGGATCCCCAGAATCGGCTCTGTGGCTGTCTCGGTTTGAAAATGGAGTGAACATGAATGTCTTTGTCTATATTTTACAACCCGAATCTCAATGGATACTCGTCTTGAAGCTTGGTATCCTTTTCAGATAACCAGCGAGATAGAGGCTCCCTCAATCCAGACCACTTCGACATCTTAGACAAACTAAAGACAGTAAATCCTGTATCAGGGTCAGGAATAGTCGGATCTGCCCCAGCCCGCAAAAGCAAATCCACAGTCTCGAATTGTTGCCGATAACTAGCGGCAAAGACAGCTGTAGCTCCAACACGCCCTCCTGCAGCATTTATATCAACATCAGGATCGAACTCGAGAATCATCTTTACGACAGCCTCCATTCCAAACGAGGCAGCGTAGTATAATGGATGGGTTGTCGCGATGATTTGCTCATCTATCCCAGGTAAAAGTGTCTGCATCCAGGCACCGAAGTTTCCTTGCCGTGGAAGATGTCGAGTATCAAAGAACTTCCTTATCAAATTCCTCTCGGTCTCTCCAAGGTTTGAAGTTGCGGCGTATTTCGGCCAAACGAAAGCTGTATATTTCAGACAACTGTATTGTTTGATTCGTCGGAAGATCTCTTGTCTGGAAGTGTATCCGCTCTTGAAGTTGTCAAGACATAAGTAAACGAGGCATTTTCGGGTGATTCTAGCGTTTGAAGTGTGTGGGTTCAAGCTAAAGTAGCTAACGTGTGATCCTTTGATCCAGTCCGATGTTAAGAATTCTTTGATGGATGAATGCGCGAGGGTAACGTAGCCGGATTGATCTTGGGTGATCAGACCTTGACAAATATCCAGAAGAACATGAGCAGGAACAAGCATCATATCCTCATCTAATGTCGTGCAATCATCATCTAAAACTACTACTTCGTTGAGAACATCAAGTGTCAGGTGTTCATTTGCAAAGAGATGATCTTGAGCAAAGCTAAGCCAGAACAGAGCCTCGCGCACGAAGTGTCGATCTTCCATTGAGACTCTCTCTAAAGTGCTGGCGTACATCTCACGCAAAGTTCCAGGAAGATTGCGCAGCGCTTCACGCATTGATCTCGCGGTTCTCTGTGTGCAAAGATTATCTATCGAAAGCTGTGTCCAGCGAAATCTGCTAGTCGTTAGACTTGGGGATTTCTCGTTCAAATTGGGGGTTCAACTTACGATCCATCGGCATTTTCGAGCAGCTTTGTACGGATTTCTTTTTTAAAATCAGGCTTCAGTCCCCTCATTGCATCGTCAGACTGAAGCCGGTAGTCTATATATGCTTTAATATCACCTGACATTGTAGCTGCATCGAGGTTTAACATCTCAACTTCCTGAGGTAACACAATTGTCGAAGTAGTAGTAACGACAATGCGAATATTCGGGGCAAGTCTAGCAAGCTTCAACAGTATGAGTTCAATTCTTCTAGTATCCTGACCTTCGTTAATAGCATCAATGAAGAACACCACTCGGGTCTTTCCAGATGCATGTTGGATTATCGCTTCTTCGAGAGCACTGATGTCCACCGGTCGCTTGTGTGCTTGGGACTTCGGAATGTCATTGTATACTGATCGTATTTTGTCAAGAATTGAGTCTTCCTTTCCAGATAGCTGTGCTACTATTGATCCCAGAATATTTTGTGGGATTTGAGAAGCGGCATTGCTCATCGAGCAGTAGAAGTATGCGAAGCTGAGCGTTTTGTCTTTTGATGCCATTGAGACGAGTTCATCGACAGATTGCGCGCTAATATTGTTAATTGTCAGCTTATGATACTTCGTATATCGTCATTCGAGACGAAACGAACTGACAACAAGGTGGTCTTTCCAGTCCCAGCTAGCAAATTATCAGATATCATCCAAAAAGATTTCCAAAGCGGGTATAAAGTAACTGGGGAACGCACACTTTCCAACCACGAAGAAGATATTCTTATCACCATAACGTAGCCAATGCTTCAGATGTCCTCCTATAAACCATTTCCCAGACTCAATTTGATATTTTTCATTTGCCCGCAAATGCGAATTAGCCGGACTAACAGGAGCTATCCATTGGAAAAGCTCCCGATTCGCTTTCTGATCTCGTTCCTGCTCTCTAATTCTCATATCTTCAGTCAAAGACCGAGCCAAACTTCCAATTTCTCTCTGAATATCTTTTTCGACCGCAGCATGGTCCGCAGTCAGAACAAGAATCAACCAAGATTTCACCCTTTCTAATCTGGTAAGGTGACCCTCGATCTTTTCTTGAGTAAATGGCCACTTCAGCTTCTGTTTGATGCCTTTGAATGTCGTTTCGGCTGGCTCTAGATCTTTCATGAGAGTGTCGAGGAATTCTTTCGTTGCTTGTAGGACCCGGTTCATGACTTCTTCATTGAAGAGTGTTGGGGTTTCAGATTCGATCTTCTCATATGCTGGGGGCTCTGAAGATGATTGTGCTGCTAGATGATCGAGAATTCCTCGTAAAGCGAATAGTTCCTCGCTTAGTTTTCTCATTTCTGTTTTTGCCCCCTGTACTGATTTTGTATACTGGATTAGGCTGGCGACGATGTGGCCGACTTCCAGGACCAACCCGGCGATCGAAATTGGATCCATAACGACCGATTCCGAGAGTAATTGGCAGCTAGTCAAGATTTAGTATATTTCAGACTTTCTAAAACGGTCGGCGTATTGAAGCAAAGGTCGCGTCTGACGATATGGAGCTTATTTCTCGCTAACGACAGGCGGGGTAATTAGAGGACCCACATCTAGTTTAAGGGTCTAGGTTCAACCTACACCAACTCAAATCATTAATTTGACAAAACAAATGAGAATCGCATGAATCAAACTATTTCGCTTTGAATCTGCAAGTGCAACCCATATTGCATAAGCACCAAGAAGTGTTGATCTTTCTCCTTCAACCAACTTGTCATCCCTGTCAGCTTCAGTAGAGCTCTTCAGGCTGTCATACTCTAGCAAATCCCATCCTTTAATATCATGCTCGTCGCTAAACAGCCTACCAAGCCGATATGTCCTCAGACATGATGCCAGCCACGCGACCCAATGTACAGCACCAATGGTAAAAGGTCCCCGCTGGATATTATCAAGAACACTTGGATCCCCAACACCTTTTTGTATTTGGTTCATGAAAGGCCGAAACTTTTTATCGTAAGCCTGAAATGCCTCCATGTGGCACCCATTCACTGCCTCTTCTTCTTGATCGAGCGTCGCACAATGTATTCCCATTTCTCCTGCTAGGATATAAGCACCAACGATAGCAATAGAAGTCCCCATGCCTGTACTTGCTGAAGGGCAGTAGGCGGCATCTCCAAGTAGCGCCACGCGGCCTTGATACCAAGGATCTAACTTAACAACGCCCTGAGTCTCGCAGTAGAAGTCGTCGGTTTCCCTGAATGAGTCTAAATGAGCAGTCAGCGGTGGTGTTCATTGCGAAGGCAATTCAAAGGGCCCCGGAGAATCTCTGGGCCCATTGACTGCAGTTGGACTTGGGGGGAACTTATCTTGGACGTAATTGTTCCAGCAGCAAAACGGGGTAACACGTATGCGTAGTCAATTGTGGGAAGTCTTCAGCGCGTCGTGCAGAGCACCTCTAGGTTGTCAACCCGACCTAGCCAGCCACCTGAATCTAAGGTGACCAGCACCGCGGACAAAGCTTCCAATAAGGCGGGTGCTAGGGCAAACCTCAAGAACGTTGTCCCGGGAATTATGCCACCATGAGCCGTATCGAGCCGAATCGAACTGGATTGGCGAGCCGCAAGTGGAAAGTCTTTTTCAAAGCGGATGTGGCGAATGAATATTGAGCCGCTCTTCTTGTTGCGTGGCACCACTATAAGACTGCGTTCGAACAATGGAGCCACCTGCGGATGGGACAAGTATTGACGGGGGTTCCGGGAACCCACTCTCGAATGGAGTATTTTTTTATGCGTGTACCGTTCCCTTTCTGTGAATCACGGCGGTAGAAGTCGCTCGGTTCTTTTTTGTTATTTTCAAGACGATGACTTCTTCGCGTGCGAAGTCCTTTCTGATCGCAAATCTGTACTTTGTGGCATCCATACATGTGCGAGCAATGGGGAAGGTAACCAGGAAGAATGGAGGATGAAGCATGCACGAAACTTGGAATGTAAATGTTCATATCCATGGATGTGTGTTGGCACGAATTCCATGATATCTTTACGTGTACTCTTGGACAACCTCATCCACACATCTGATTTTATCTAGGCAAACAGTACGTCTTGACGGTTTGGTCAAATACTCTATCTGATCAGCCTTGGGTAGAGGCCATTTAAGATAGCCTGAGGTAATCTTGGACCAAAAGGGTATGTAAAACCCTATACACCCCTCCGCTTTGAATATTGTTTCCGAGGTCTTCAGAAGAAATAAAAAAGGGAGGAGAGTTAGTTCTGACTAAATTACTTCCTGTTTTCTACTATAACTATCCTTCAATACATCAATTAAATCTTTATACTGTCTTCCTTTTCTTATTTATTCTATACCATCATTCCCTCACTTTTCCAATTCTTTCTTCATCACCATCACCTATGCTTTTTCGAAATTACTGTCTACCGGCAGATGACTTTATTCCAGAGCCTTGGAGCTAGCGCTTCACACGTTTACTCCATACAAGTCAGTTATAGATGTTGTCTCATCGCCTTAGAAAAAGATTTCGCATGACTCTACTTGAACCACCGATTGTCTTTCTCGTCTCGAAAACTCCTTCCATCGCCGACCGTAAGCATTCATCTCATTTTTCTTCGATCGTGAGTACACAGCACTATACGTCAGGATTTCCTGCGTTCCTCACCTCCTCCTTTCTTGGATTCTTCTCCGGGTATTCAACAGAACTTCAAATGTTGAATATAAGAGTCTATGGGTCTACTCATTTTATCAATTCCCGCTTTATCAACTTACATGTTCTTCGCCAACCGTGAACAGTCATCCACGAAACAGATTTTCTACTGAGCACGTCTTTCTCTAAACCGTCTTCATCGACTCACATTTTCTTCGCCAACCGTGAGCAGTCATCTCGTTCTTCGGGTATTTGGAAAAATGCAAAGTCCATGATAAGCCCGAGTACTACTAAAATGCCTGACAAAGAAAAGGGATATAGGAAGCATCATTGGTATATTCTGCACTTCATGGGGATATGGAAAACAGTATTCCTGCACTTTTTTTCCTTCCAGAAATCAGTAAGTCCATTCCCATCCTTCTAAGTGTGTAATTCCTAACTCTTCACGTCTCGAGATAACTGAAGGATCTCCGCTGCTGCCTCATCCCCCGACGAACCCCTCAATGACACATAAGCTCCCCCGAGGCTACGAAATTGATACTAACAATATTTCATGATATTGGAATCACGATATCTACTCCTACGCCCGCTTCTATACCTGCCCCTGCGGCTGCGATGTCTCCCCCTGTGCCCATTCTCGTGATACCTTCCTTCAAGGCTATTATAAAGGCTATCGCTGTTACTATCGTCGTCCTCACTGTCCTAGTTGTCGCCGCTTACTTCGAGGGCCACGTCATCAGCTTCCTCGGCATCTTGAAGAAGATTATTGAAGCCGCAGCTCCTGTCGTAAAGGATACCCTACAAAAAGGCAAATCTAGGGGACTAGCTGGGTATGCAATCGTATGTACAGCCTATAGTTAACCGGAGTTGTGAGGAACTTAGGATTCGATATCCTCCTCCACTTCTTCCAGTCATCCCACCTCCAACGCAGTTCGCAAAATGAGTATCTCAGAGACTCTTAAGGCTATCTAGCCTCTGCGTGGAGAGGTGATTCCCATCCGTACAGTTCAGGAAACAACCTTGGAAATCCCCCAGGAGAATTCGGTAGGTCGTCTGCAGGATTCATTTTACTATAGTACGGCCATATATCTAGTTAAAAAGGAGTTTATACTACATATAGCAGTCTGCTAAAAGACGCTATCATCGCCCGTACACGCCGTTCAGACATAAGTTCATACGGATTCCCAACTCAATACGAAGACCTTCCCTAGACGGATCTTGCGGATGGGAATCAGGTGGGGTTAGGGTGCAGATGATAGTTTCAATATAGTTTCTTTTCCTTTCTTTCTTGTTTTTCATAAACAATGAAACCAGTTACTCGATTTATTAGTATGTGGTGCCTACGTCTGTATGTACTACAGTACTCCCGCTAAAGAATCCCACTCCTTCTAAAAAGAGTGGCATAACCAATTGTATTGCTCATGTGAAACTACAAAAAAAAGCGATAGTGTGCCCTTGCAATCTCACCACACTAAATTTTACACACCTTACCATCTCCGAGTTCCATTAGAACCACACTCCTATTGGCTTTGATTGGGGCCTTATAATAGTTGATAATACAGTAGATATACGTCTTAGAGCTTAGATATGATACATACTACTACGATCAGACATTTGAAGCCTCTAGAATTACCTTAGTAAAGGTGTTACGAGAGACGACTAGACCGATGTTTTGAAAGGCCATTAGGAAGCCGTGTAGTGTAATATGAGGTTAAACGCGTATTCAAAAGCGATCGCTTCTAGCAAGGAGTGGGGTTATTTATCGGGGTGGCTGTAGTACTAACTCTTAGCGCGCCACGGTCCTGCCATCAATTGATAGTATGCCAGTGTATTAAGTGAACAAATTGAAGGAGCATATGATATGGCACGCTGTATAGTATACCTTGGGTTTTCGCCTTGATATAGGGATATAATATTGTCTTGATTGACTTCGAGGGTGAAAATAAAAGGGATCCCATATAGAATTAAAATCACAAAATATCATGATTGCTCAAAGAAGTTGCATTAAAGTTTGACTGTTGAACCCCTGGAAGCGCTCGGCTTTGATAACAAACGCGCGGATCACGATAAGCTTTGTCATCGCTGCTGCTGTTCACCACCAATCGCAACTCCCAACTCAATCAGGACCACGCGACTGGACGTGTCAAATTTCTTGAAATTCAATTATACAATCCTACTGCACCCCTTTCCCTTTACCTACGCGTAAATTGGACCCTAGCTCAGCGTTGAAGCTTACGAACACGCGCCATACAAGACACATCTCCGACTCTCCACACAATATACCATGGCACCTACGTATAATTTATCGGACTCTGAATCAGAAGCCGAAGCAACCACTACGCCATCTGATTCGGTGCTAGAAAAAGGTCTACGCGATGAAGTTGCCGGGATATTCAAGTCGGGAAACATGGAGGAGTTGACAGTGAAACGAGTTCGACTTTCTGTCGAGAAGAAGCTTGGTCTTACAGAGGGCTACTTTAAACAGACTGGGGATTGGAAAACGCGGAGCGAGGAAATTATCAAGGCAGAAGTGGTGAGATTTGAGAAATTTTGATGTCCGATTGGCATGGACATCGCTCTTTAGACCTGGAACTAAATGGGAATCTCTGTAGGAAACACAGGAGAACGCCGACAACGACGAAGAGCCACCTACAAAATCACCCTCTGCCTCACCGCAGTTGAAGAAGACAGCCGCACCCAAACGAGCCAAGCGAGACAGTGTACCAAAGCCAAGGAAGCGACAAAAGACACAAACACCCGTTTCGGAGGAAGAGGACAAAGAGGACGATGATGAGGAGCCTGAACCCACTGGCGACGAGAGTGAGGAAGAGGTTGAAAAGCCAAAGAAGCGTGCAGCGGAGCCTGTGAAAAAGAAGAAGTCGAAGCCTGCGCCTGCTGACTCGGCAGAGGGGTCGGACGCCCAGAAAGAGGAAGACACACCGATGGACGACGTCAAAGCAGACTCGGAAAGCGAAATGTCCGTTGTACTGGATGAGGAGCCGAAACCGAAGGCTGTTCGCAAACGGAAGAGCTCCGAGTCAACAACCAAAGAGAAAAAGAAGCCTGCACCCAAACCCAAGGCCAAAGATGGGGAGGACCCCGACCAGGCAGAGATCAAGCGATTACAAGGGTGGCTGCTCAAATGTGGTATTCGGAAGATGTGGTTTCGAGAGCTCGCACCTTACGATACTGCAAAGGCGAAGATCAAGCACCTTAAGGGGATGCTGGAAGATGCTGGCATGACGGGGCGATATTCCCAGGAGAAGGCCAATAAGATCCGCGTCGAGCGCGAGCTTAAGGCAGACTTGGAGCAGATCCAGCAAGGTGCGAAGCAATGGGGAGCGGTCAGCGGGGATGAGGGCGAGAATGATGGCGAGGCGCCTCCGCCACGACGCGTAGCCCGCGGTCGACAGGCGCTTGCGTTTCTGGAGAGCGATGGTGAGGAATCCGATTGATAACGATTGGCGAGTGTTGTATGGACGATACAATTCGAACGATCACATAGCCATTATATCCCGCAATGACCAATTATATGTATCTTTATCTGTTGAACTAGCTCACGAGGCATTGTTATGGGTACTTCATAATGCGTCACCGGCCGGCTTTGGATCCACTCATGCGTTGAGCGGCCAAGCTGAAGACTGCGACAGATGAGATAAAAAGGACTAGGTTGTAGAACTTTTCGTAGTCAGCCACTGAATACAGCTTTGCACGGGGTTTAAGGGGAGGTGTACTGCTGTCCGGGAGTACTCGTTCTCCTCGACCTCTGTTCGGGCCTCGACGAAGAGACGCCGTAAGTTAGGGAGGTTAGCCTGTGTGTGAATTAGCTTCAAAATCAATGATAGAATGAAGAGTTCTGATTACCATTTTCTGTCCAGCTCAGAAGACGACCTTTTCAAGGAGGAGGAAGCTGTGGTGGTAATGGAAGTAACCCCAGAGGTGCAAAGCATAAAGCGGACGGGAGAGAGTCCAGAGCCCGCCATTTGCCATTGTGGACAACTTTTGATCGCCCTGACACCCTTTCTCTCCTCTTCCGCCTCGTCAGTCCTCTTACTCACCCCCGAATCCTCTCTCTTTCTTCTCTATCTCATTCAATGTTTTTAGCGAGAGAAGGGGGAACGGTCTAAGTTTTGTTTCCGATCGCCTTTCCATATCTACCACCCCCCGAAGTCGCGCGACCGGTGAGAGCTTGCGATTCCCCGCAGTCTCGAATACTGGACCACCCAACCTCCACGCTTGATTCCACGATATTTTCCGAGAAGGGATAACAACGACCGTGGTGGGAGCCATTGATTTCTCAGTATGGCAATGAACAAAATCCGCGGCGCCTTCGCGGTGCCCCGAAAAGGAGAGACATTCGAACTGCGAGCTGGTCTTGTGTATGGATACCCCCTCTAAGTACAGGTGGCCATTTGGTCATTCTGGAGTTCCGATTGTACTAACCAGTGGAATAGCTCCCAGTATGCTTACGAACGGTATGTGGCTCGCCAATTTCGCAGATATGATGGATGATCTATTCGGAGGTAGTGTAGCGTGGCTGACACCCTCACAGGAAAGAGTCTATTCAGAAAACCATCATGGCCATGACACTAGGCAAAGATGTTTCTGCTCTTTTCCCCGATGTCCTGAAGAACATTGCTACCGGCGACCTGGAACAGAAGAAGCTGGTTTACCTCTACCTTATGTAGGCATTATGCCCGAACTCCCCCAAAAAGGGGACGGCGTTTGCTGACCACTCGAATCATATAGGAACTACGCGAAATCCCATCCTGACCTCTGTATTCTCGCTGTCAACACATTCGTCCAGGACTCGGAAGATCCAAACCCCCTCATTCGAGCACTTGCTATCCGCACCATGGGTTGTATTCGGGTAGAGAAGATGGTGGACTACATGGAAGAACCGCTGCGCAAAACTCTCCGCGATGAGTCGCCCTATGTCCGCAAGACAGCCGCAATTTGCGTCGCCAAGCTTTTCGATCTAAACCCTGGCATGTGCCTCGAGAATGGATTCTTGGAGTCACTACAGGAGATGATTGGAGACCCCAACCCGATGGTCGTAGCCAACTCGGTCACCGCACTTTCGGAAATTCAGCATTCAGCACCGGAGACCGGAGCCCTCAAAATCTCTAACAACACACTGCGCAAGATGCTGATGGCATTGAATGAGTGTACGGAATGGGGTCGTGTGACCATTCTCTCTACTCTTGCTGAGTACAGAGCGGTCGATGTGAAGGAATCGGAGCACATTTGCGAGCGAGTTGCGCCTCAATTCCAACACGTGAATGCCAGTGTCGTTCTTGCGGCGGTCAAGGTTGTGTTCTTGCACATGAAATATGTCGGCCCGGAGTTGGCCAAGACATATCTTAAGAAGATGGCACCCCCACTAGGTATGCTACATTTTCGATTTATTGGATGGGGGATTGGTCGCTAACAGATAGCAGTGACATTGGTATCTTCAGCACCCGAGGTGCAATATGTGGCGTTGCGAAACATCGATCTTCTACTCCAGAAGCAACCGGATATCCTAAACAAGGAGCTACGTGTGTTCTTCTGTAAATACAATGACCCGCCATATGTGAAATTCCAAAAACTTGAAATCATGGTGCGAATAGCAAATGACAAGAATGTCGACCAGCTCCTGGCCGAGCTGAAGGAATACGCAGTCGAAGTTGATATGGACTTCGTTCGACGTGCTGTGAGAGCTATTGGCCAGGTTGCTATCAAGATCGAGAGTGCTAGCGAGAAATCCGTGAACGCACTGCTGGACTTAATTAACCTGAAGGTGAATTACGTCGTCCAAGAGGCTATTGTGGTTATTAGAGATATTTTCCGAAAGTACCCTGGTTACGAGGGCATCATCCCAACTCTGTGCCAGTGTATTGATGAGCTGGATGAGCCTAATGCCCGCGCTGCATTGATCTGGATTGTTGGAGAATACGCTGAGAAGATCAGCAATGCCGGCGACATCTTGGGTGGTTTTGTCGAGGGCTTCAATGAAGAATTCTCTCAGGTTTGTTTACATCTCCAAATTCCTATACTTGACGTATATTGAAACTAACACTTCGCTAGACCCAGCTGCAAATCTTGACCGCGGTGGTGAAGCTCTTCCTCAAGCGGCCTGATAAGGCTCAAGGCCTGGTCCAGCGTGTACTCCAAGCCGCTACCGCTGAAAATGACAACCCTGATGTCCGTGACCGAGCCTATATTTACTGGCGTCTGTTATCCACCACAGCCGACCAGAATGCCACAAAGAGCATCATTCTGTCCGATAAGCCTGCCATTGTCACAACTACTGCCTCATTACCACCTGCTCTCTTGGAGCGCCTTCTCCAAGAGCTCTCTACTCTCTCATCTGTCTACCACAAGCCCCCAGAGCAATTTGTTGGACAAGGCCGCTTCGGTGCGGATGCCGTCCAAAGAGCCGCTATTGAGTACGTCCATATATCTTCCAATTTCTCTTTCCACAGTCACTAATTCGTTTCACAGGGAACAACTTGAGAATGCTCGCGAAAACCCACTGGCCGCCGCTGCCGCTGCCGCCGTCAGCGGTACCGCCCCTGCTCCACAAGCGCAAAACAACGTCGAGAATCTGCTGGACATCGATTTCGACGGCGGTGCTCCGGCATCTGCGCAAAACAACGACGCCGGTATGTCCGGCCTAGAGGGCCTCGCTGGTACACCAGTTCGAGTCCAGTCTCCTGCTGTCGGAGTTCCTGCGGCTACTCCATCGCCCGCCCCACCTGCCAGCAACAACCTGGACGACTTGCTCGGAGTATTCGGTGACTCTGGACCCTCTCAGCCTTCATCAAGTGGCGCCAACGGCAGCGGAGCTGCTAATGACTTGATGAATGGATTCTCCGGCCTCGATCTATCCGGAACGGCATCTCCTCCACCTAACAACAACCAGGGAAAGAAGACAAACGAGGATATCCTGTCTCTCTTTTAGATCCTGTTATTGGGTATACCGTTCCCAGCAAAAGGTAGAGGCTGGTTGTTTTTTATATCCATATGTTTGCAAGCGAGGATCTGAACAGAACGAGATAGAATGGTTTCTTTTTTTCTTCTACGTGTTTAATTTGTCGTCTTTCCTCCTTTCCCGCATTCCTATCCTCCTGCCGGAGTTCAAAAGGCTCGCATGTATATCTTTTCTTCTCTGGAAAAAAGTGATCCGAACGAGTTCTCTTTATTTCTTCTGCCGTATGTATTGGCTAGGTATGAATATCATCATGAGGATTGCTTTATCATGCTTTCTCTATTGCTATATATAGGCCCCTTCCACAACTGAGCGTAGGTGCGGAACCGGAAAAATATAATTCCGGCGGTGTACCTACACTAAACATTCATGCTATGCAGATGACTTATTATCCATTTTCACTGCGGGGAGTAAGGCTACTACGACTGAATGTTACTTCTCTAGACATCCAATTCTTCAACGATTCCAGATCCCCTGCTTGAAGGAGTATTCAATCGGATATAATTGGCAACACAAGAAAGCTCTGATGATCACCCCCGCTGTAAACAACATGATCTCCCTCATGCTCATCAACGGGTGTTGTTAACTTCATTGATTCCACTTCTGGAAGTGACATATCATGACCAGAAACTCGAAGTACGAGCCCTTCGCCAGCCTCAAATACCACACCCACGGGCCATATGGGAATTAATAGGGGTACAACAGATCCGGGGGTTATAGGTTCACGACTTCGATGGTCATAGTTGGGAATCTCATCTTCGTCACGGCGCGGCCGAAGGCTAACACGGTGCGAAGCCCGAAGCATTCCCTGCTGACCAAGTCGCTTTGCAATATTTACATTCGGCACTTCTGGCTGCGGTTTGCACATTGGTGACCAATTTAGATACTCGAGCATTTCTCCAGATGAGGATATTTTGCGAATTTGAACGACAACATCGATTCTTCTTTGGCAGAGCAGGACATGTATAGCTTCACGAAGGGGCGGCCGCAAATTTCAGTATAGTAACGGATGTTCTTTTGCGTGCTGGAGGCCATGCCTGCTCCAGGCGTTCAACAATTGTTTTAGCCAAACTATCTTCATATCCGGGAAGACTAAGGCGAACAGGGGGTGTATCTTCTTCCCATCGGTTTTGGATTCCTTTTGCATAGAAATCATAGAATTGCTGCAGATCGTCCATAGCTTCGACTCTATAGAGATCATGCCATTATTGGGTCGAGTGAATTCGTAGCCATTTGCGAGAACTCTTCGCGCTCTCAAATGTCTGTAAAGAGCCTTCACAATGAAGGCCAGTCGAGTAGGAGGCTGTCAAATAAAGAGGGATGTCGCCTATGTTTTCAGGGTGGATTTGCTTTTCTTCCCAGTACTCATCACATAATGGGCGTTTTTAAACCATAGCGCCAAGGTTTTCTACCTTTCCGAGGCCTGTTAAAAAGTAGTGAGTATCTATTGTGAACTTTTCTCGCGACATTTGCGCCATAAGTGACTTTCTTAATGCCAAAAATCGAAAAGAAATATTTAATGTTCATTATCGACTTACCTGCAAATCCATGAAGGATCATCTCTCCAAAAGACGCCTTTGGAATCCCACCACGACACATTTGCTGGCTGTGCATATCGGTCAATCCTTCCCAGGGCGCTAAAGCTTTGACGTTGGGGTGATTCAATCGCGATGCAAAATTGATCTTTGAGATAGCAAGCCTGGAATTTCCCCTAATCTTTCGGTTAGAAAATCCACCGGCCATCAATCATTGTACTCATTTGTCGCGACTAACATCATAACTACAGATCCATTGCACCATGGCTGCTGAATGATCCAATCCACCGAATCGTAAATATCCGTTGCCTCCTACCAATTACTTAGTATTGAGCAGTTTTCAAACTGTAGATGCGCGACTGACCTGTTCTCCCCAGAACATTAGATTTCCTTCGGAATGACCAGCTCCTCGAGCGTCAATATCGACAATTGCGTAGCCCCTCGAGCACCACTCAGCTGGGTTGAGTCCCTTGATATTGTTCAGCAAATGCAAATCCTCATCTTTGGCGACAGGGTATCATCCTTTTCTTGGGAGACTCACTTCAAAGGTCTCACATCCACTGAGATTCTGATATGGAATTCCCATTCTCCATGGACCCATTACATCGTAATTAAAAGAGCCGGATCCAGCTTTGCCATATGGGGACCAGGGAGTGATGGCGGGAACCTTTTAGAATGTCTGCTCAATTCCCACCCACCCTTGTTGAACACATAGTTCTGCATCCTCATCCCCACCGATCTTTTCAGTGGGAGGACATACCTGCCTTTGTGAAACAACAGGCGGAAATGCGCTTTTACGATGGATCAGCTGCGAATGATGCATACAAAATCTATGGTGTAAACCCAATTCAGGGTGCATTGGCGGTAATTAGACCTGATGGGTATGTTGGTATTCTTGCGCGCCTTGATAATACGGCGAGTTTGGATGATTATCTGAGACGGTGTATCCGCCCTGCTGCATAACGGACATAGACGTTTAGACTTGGAAATAGATTCGAGTCTATGAAACACATATTCTACTGCTTAGCACGGCCATCTTCATGAAGTATCTCGATATCCAAGACCACACAGCTCAAAAGTTGAATTATATCATTCATGGATAGCGTCCATCTGATCTCAATTGAAAAAAAATGGCGGTTTTATAGGTTTTCCCACCAAAACCTAGATAATTTCCCACATTCACACATCAACGTGCCCAAGTAGAAGATGTATGCCGAGGTGTAGAAGTCCATGGTAACCGGTGTGGTGGGGTCTAGGAATGATTACAAATCCAAGAGAAAAATTGGATTGCTAATTAAACTTCTCACGTGGCGCCACACTTTTCCTATTAGAGGCAAGTCTCCATTCAATTTTGCCGCATACACTTGCCACTATCTCTTACTCCAAATGGTCATCAAGGAAAGAAATTCGAACCCAAAATGGTCAATAGATAAATGGGATAATTACACATGAACAGATTGAAAAAAAAAAAATTGTAATTTTTTATCAATAATGTAGAATCTCTCTGAGCCTATACGTACGCAGAGGAGCAATAAGGATATGCGTCTCGAATCAAGCCTTTCCCTCCACTCAGAATGGCCAGGACTCCAGGAACCAAAACTCAACTATGGAGATTACCAGGTTTTTAACTCCGCCATTAGACCCATTGCTGACACCACTCCTTGGACATTTCAGGATAAAACCCCGTTTTTTCTTTACCTAACATCCGATGGATCAGTGGATCTACGTCCGCGGCCAATCATGCGGTTATGCGCGGGCCCTGAGGAAGCCGGCTTGCCGAAGAAGATAAATGGGACCGACCCAGAAATTTATCTCGGCCGCGAAAAGTGAAGTGCAATCTCAACAGTACACATATCCAACATACACAATGGCACAGACAGATTATAAGTTTGAGGGCTGGATGGGCCTTGACTCCAGCTCTGCTGAGGGTAACATGGTCTGGCAGGAGTTCCAGCCGAAGGAATGGGAAGAGACCGATGTTGATATCAAGATTTCTCACTGTGGTATCTGTGGCTCGGATTTGCACACTCTTCGCAGTGGATGGGTGAGTCTTCGTTGTTTCCTCCTTTTCTGAAATCGCTTGCAATAAAATCAATTGCTATATTCATTAGTATTCGTTACTAACTCTATAAAGCGTCCTGCTAGCTACCCTTGCTGCGTCGGGCACGAGATCGTTGGTACCGCCGTCCGCGTTGGATCCAAGGTAACCGACATCAAAATTGGAGATCGCGTCGGCGTCGGCGCCCAGAGTGACTCCTGCCAAAGCCGCTTTGGTGACTGCGAAGAATGCGCCATGGGCTTGGAGCAGTACTGCTCCAAGCAGGTCATCGGCACTTATAACGGTACCCACTACAACGGTAGCAAGTCATTCGGTGGCTATGCGCTGTATAACCGCGTTCCTTCACACTTCGCCATTAAGATTCCTGATGGGATTTCTTCTGCGGCTGCGGCGCCCATGCTTTGCGGTGGTGTTACTCTGTACAGCCCGTTGAAGCACAACGGTTGCGGACCCGGCAAGCGCGTTGGTATCATTGGTCTTGGTGGATTGGGTCACTTTGGTGTGCTCCTTGCCAAGGCTATGGGTGCTGATCAGGTTGTTGCGATCTCGCGGAAGAAGGAGAAGAGCGAGGATGCTCTTAAGATGGGTGCGGATCTTTACATTGCTACCGATGATGAGCCGGACTGGGCTACTAAGCACTCTCGCTCTCTGGATCTTATTGTTTGCACCGTTTCTTCTATCAAGGTAAATTTGAGGATTGTTTCCCCGTATGCAGTTTTATGCGATTCTTATGCTGATGGTTTTTGTTAGATGCCTCTGGTCGAGTACATTGGACTTTTGCGAACTGCTGGCACTATGGTTCAGGTCGGTCTTCCTGAGGAGGGAGGTCTTTTTGCCCCCGTTCGCCCCCTGATGCGTCGCCTGAACATGCAGAGCTCGCTGGTCGGTAGCCCGAGCGAGATTCGGGAGATGTTCGAGTTGGTGGCTGAGAAGGGCATCGAGCCATGGATTGAGGAGATCCCCATGAAGGATGCCAACAAGGCGATTGTGGATATGGAGGATGGTAAGGCGCGCTACCGCTACGTGCTTTGCAATGAGTAAATGGTGGATACGGCCATGTACATATAGACATACAATATATTGTAGAAAGCATAGAAGCATAGACGAGACGAAATGAGACACGAATTATCGCGAGCCAATCATTATCCACGTGACTCCGCTTTCGGAGGTGCACCCCGCGCTAAACCAAATGGGGGAATGAGGGACCGGTCTCTATAGAAGATTATCGCGATGATTCATCTTCGACTTTCTCTTCCTCCCTTGAAAGCATCTGCACTCAATCGGCTCTCTACAGCCCTTTCATAATGTCACCTACTTTATCGCAAAAGTATTTGAGCACCCGCGGTGCGGAGTACGGCGTAAGTCACGGAAAACTTTTTCCTCCCCGCCATTGTGGCAAATATTCTAATACTATGCGATCAGTTGAGTTTCGAGGATGTCGTCTTGCAGGGTTTAGCCAAGGACGGTGGCCTCTTTATTCCCGAGGAGATTCCCTCTCTTCCTGACTCGTGGGAGACCGAGTGGGCTGATCTCAGCTTCGAGGAATTGGCTTTCCGTCTCCAGAGCAACTTCATTTCCGAGTCCGAGATCCCCTCCGACGACCTGCGCGATATCATCAACCGATCCTACGCTACCTTCCACCACCCCCAACGTACCCCGCTCGTCGATCTCGATGGCGAAAATAAACTCCACCTCCTCGAACTCTTCCACGGTCAAACACGGGCGTTCAAGGATGTCGCATTAGCCTACCTGGGCAACCTTTTCGAATATTTCCTTGTGCGCAAGAACGAGGGCAAGACTGGAAAGGACCGATTGCATCTCACTGTTGTCGGAGCTACAAGTGGTGACACTGGTAGTGCCGCTATCTCAGGTCTTCGCGGAAAGAAGGATTGCTCCGTCTTCATTCTGTTCCCCGAGGGCCGCACATCCCCCATTCAGAGTAGGTTCAATTCCCTAATTATTGCGAAGACCATAAAGTCGCATATCTTGCTAACTCTCCTACTTTTACTTAGGACTTCAAATGATCACTGTTTGCGATGCCAACGTTCACAACCTGGCTGTCCAGGGAACCTTCGATAACTGCCAAGATACGGTCAAGGCTCTGTTTGCCGACCCTAAGATGAACGCCGAGCACCACCTTGCCGCCGTCAACTCTATTAATTGGGCCCGTATCCTCGCCCAGATCACCTACTACTTCTACGCATACTTCCAGCTCAAGAAGAGCCCCGGCTATAATAAGGAGAAGCTCCGCATTGTGGTGCCCTCCGGCAACTTCGGCGATATCCTCGCTGGTTGGTTCGCCAAGCAGATGGGTCTCCCCGCCGACAAGCTCGTCATTGCAACCAACGAGAACGATATTCTGGACCGCTTCTTCCGCAGCGACGGCCACTACACCAAGAAGGCTATCGGTGCGCCTGCCGATGCCGAGGATGTCAAGGAGACACACAGCCCCGCCATGGATATTCTCGTCAGCAGCAACTTCGAGCGTCTCCTCTGGTTCCTCGCCTACCAGACTAACAACGGTAGCACTGCCGAGGAGCGCCGCGGACACGCCTGCGAAAACGTCAGCTCGTGGCTTAACGACCTTAAGTCTAAGGGTGGTTTCCAGGTTCCCAGTGCTGTCCTCGAGGCTGCCAAGGCTGAGTTCGAGAGTGAGCGTGTTAGTAACGATGAGACCATCTCTACTATCCGCGACACCTTCACCACTTGCTTCCCCACCAACACTGGCGAGAGCTCCCCCAAGAGCACCAAGACCGGTGGTTACGTTCTTGATCCCCACACTGCTGTGGGTATTGCTGCTTCGCGCCGCTCTATCCAGCGTAATCCGGGTGTTCACCATATCTCTCTTTCTACCGCTCACCCGGCCAAATTCGCTGATGCCGTTGACCTGGCTCTGAGTGGTAAGGAGGGCTACAGCTTCAAGGAGATCCTTCCTGAGGACTTCATTGGTCTTGAGAAGCGCGAGACGAGAGTTACTGATGTTCCTGCTGGTACTACCTGGGAGGGCATCCGTGATCTTGTTATTGCAGAGGTTGACCAGGAGCTGCAGGGCCAGCGTTAAGTAATACCAGCTTGAGTATATGAAAAGTTCATTATTGGGAGATGACCAGTAGAATTTCTCCGTCATTATGTTGTAAAAGACATGACAAAATATTCTTACTGGAATAGATGAAAAGAAAAATGCGATATAAACATAAGACTTACGGCATACAGCTGGCAGGCGTACCCTATGCTCCTTCAATTTGTTCACTTAATACCATAGCAGGACGGTTTAAGAGTTTCAAACATACTTTCTAGTTACCACATCCTAATGAACCGAGTAACTGGTTTCATTCTTCATGAAATGAAGAAAGAAGAGGAAACTATCTCGAAGCTGCCATTTTCACCGTAATCCCTGAATGCATCATAATAGCCTCCAATCCCACTCAAAAAAAAAAGATAAACGGATGTAATATTCAAATATCAGCGAAAGGATTTTTTTTATTAGCGGGATTGGCGGGATAGAGGAATTTGGAGATCCGTAAATGGTCCTCTTTAGCCCGCTCTACAATTTGCATAAAATCGATGTGCAGCCTGGGCTGGACCATGATTCCCATCGGCAAATCTCATCCATACATCAGGGTCATCCAAGGGCGATGTGTACCAACGGGTACTGTATGCGGTACAGCCAGATGTCTTTCAAAGATGGGACGGCTCGCATGAGAATCAGATACTTGTAAGATCTGAGATCGCACAATTCTTGGAAGACCCGCGAAATGGAGATCATGAGTTTGTAGTGAGTAATTATTTGAGTTTCTGGCATCAGAATGGCCTATCTCTTGCGCTTCATCGTTAATCCGGCCAGAACGGCGAAGTTAGGAGCAACAGGGGCAGAAATATTTCCTCTTCGTTACTCAATGATCGGTTGTTGGTTGTTAAGGGCCTCAAGATGATCAAGAATCTCTGCTGGTAGAGCCATGGGATCCACTCGGAAAGAGCAACATGAGGGATTGCAGGCGGTTCCGCAATTAGTGCAAGAGCCCTAATAAGCAAGCGGCTCCTCATACTTTGATACAATTGCGACAACACATGTACCAAAAGGGCCCGACTTCTTCCTGCAGTGATCGCATGCAACCACACATATGTACCCGATTTGATGAATCACCGCTGCACGAACCCACATAGGCTTGTTGGCAAGGGGGCTGATAGTAGAAAGATTACGTCAATCTACATCTCGAACTGGTGGCTCAGCGAGGGTTGCGTTCTGAAACTTCGTTCTCCAGTGTTAAATGATCGGGTTTCCAAACCGATTCGGGTAAGTGATAATCTTCTTGCTTCATCTTTACAAAGAAGCTCTGTCCAGCGCAGGTGCCACTTCGTCCGGGCTATCTTAGCCGGATTGGCTGTTTATATGTCAGATTAGACACCCCATTGTTTATGATCAGACATCGCTTACCCATGATGCACCCATAGTCCATAGACTGGCGAGATTCAAGAGTGATCAGGTATCAATATCAAGATAAGATCCAGATAGTAAGAGAGACGCGTGGAAATGGCGAGGGAAGGGGTGGGATGGAAGTAAGAAAAGGAAGACATGGGAATTAGATAGGGAACAACTTGAAGTACTAGCCGTGTCTGCGTGGGTGAAGTAATGTCCGTAGGCACGCTGGAGTTCAGGTTGGATAAGAAAGAGAAAAGAGAGTCTGTAGGTAGAGACTATCATTTTATAGTCCTCTCACTACTAGTAGTATACACTCTCACTACTATATACTCTCATTTCATTGAAGTAGTGAGGTGATTTGAGGCAATGTCAACGCGTGACACGTCCACGAGTGTTTCATTCAATCTGTCAAAGGTGACCTGTAAAATTTTCGCATCATTATATATGTTGTAAAAGATTATAAATTATTCTTACCTACTGGAATCTATACATAAAATGGAAGACATACGGAAAGACAAACAGAACTTAAACGATTGAATATAAGAAATTCGTATTATATGAAGTATTCGTGTACAGATAGATAGCTTCATGAAATGTCAAAGGCAATAATACAAAGGAGCAATGATCCAAGCAAAACAGCTATTTATTGATTACTATTACCATATATCACTAGCTGGACATCAGAAACGATAAAAAAATCTCGAAATGACCAAGCAACTTTTATGCCCTAACCCAGTATGGGCGGAGCTCAAGCGGATCTATAATCGATGCACTGTAGACCAAGCAAGTAAAGCACAACAAATTAAGGTCCCGACTCCTCGATCCTTAAGACCCCCACCACGAAGGTCTAAGAACCACTGAAGTTAGGTAAGTTGAGAAGAGTAGAGTACACCTATAAGTAGGTAGGTGACAGCTACCTCTCGCTCATCCGCTAAGCTGAAATTTACAGCAAAGCGAAGAGACCGACGATACCAGCCAGGAGACCGGCAGCGGGCTTGACGCTGGAGGCAGCACCAGTGAAGACACCGGTGGAGCTGGGCTGGGCAGGGGTCTCAGGGGTAGACTCAGGGGTCTCAGGAGTAGAAGTAGACTCGGGGGTCTCAGGGGTAGCAGGCTGAGTCTCGGCAGGAGTAGCGGGCTGGGTCTTCTCAACCGAAGGAGCAGGCTTCTGGGACTGAGTGGGGACAACAGCGGAAGACTGGGGAGGCACAACAGCGGAAGACTGAGGAGGCACAACAGCGGAAGACTGAGGAGGCACAACAGCGGAAGACTGGGGAGGCACAACAGCGGAAGACTGGGGAGGCACAACAGCGGAAGACTGAGGAGGCACAACAGCAGAGGACTGGGGAGGAACAACGATAGAGGTCTGCACGACAGGGACGGTAGTCGCGGGGACGGTGGCGTTGTGGAAGGTGACAGGCTTCTCATTATCACACTGAGTGCAGACAGTGGTCTTGGTGAGAGTGATAGTGCTGGTCTGGGTGACAGGAACAGTCCAGGTGGAGGTGCCAGAGGTAACAGTGGACGAGGTGACTAGAGATAACATGTTAATGATTGTTCGACTGTATGATATACTTCTAGTCGGGCATTGACTTACCAGGGCAGGTGGTGGTCACGATGGTGATGGTCTTGGTGGTACCAGGGTGGCTAGGGGTGTGGGTGGGCTTCACAGGGGTGGTGCAGGGAGTGGTGGTGTGCTCCGGGGTGTGAGTGGTGGTGTGCTCCGGGTGGTGGGTGGTGCTAGACTCGCAAGGAGTGGTGGTGTGCTCCGAGTGGTGGGTGGTGGAGTGCACCGGGGTAGGAGTCGTGCTGGTCTCGCAAGGAGTAGTCCACGACTCATGCTCATCAGCAGGGCGGCTCCAGGAGTGACCCCAGCTGTCGGCGCTGTGGGCAACGGAGGGCTGAGCGACAGCGGCCTCACCACGGGCCTGCATAACACCAGCGAAGGCTGGGCTAGCGAGGGCCAGAAGAGCAATAGACTGGATCATTTCGAGAGATTGAAATGGGGTTTTTTTTACTTGGAAAGAAAAAAAGAAGCTTGGAAATGTCAAACGAGTGAAGTCGGTGGAGGAATAAAGAGACTCTCTCGAAGAGGCAGCAGGAGGCAGTTTATATGCTTGCTCCAAGACACATCGTGCAAGTTGTGCCGGATATGGCTGCCATGGTTATCCTCAGGAGAAAAAAGGTTGACCTGATCCACATCGATGTTGTTCTTGGCTGAAAGCAGGTACGGTGACAGTGAGCCACGGATAGTATGAGCAATTATTGATGGCTACAGACAAGTCATGATGCATCTATCTAATGACTGCGGATGCAAACGTGACATGCTGTTGTATCATCTGGGTTGACAGACCCATTAAGCTCCACAGGAGTTCCAAATGCGGAAATAAAGCAAGAAGAGCTTTGCAGTAATGCAATTAGACCCGCAAAAAAGTCTTTAGATTGACGAGGTTGACCAATCAACAAGATCACCGTCTTGCAGAAGTATAGGATTTCAAACCCCGATCCTAGATAGAGATATTAGTACAGGATTTTGTTGCAATTTCATATCCCAAATATCATCATAAGGCGGGCTCAACGTCGTGGCAAGGCGTAAACCAGAATATTAAAGCCAACACCAAGCCGGAAACAGTACATGTGGCATTCACCACCAAGCTACACGCGGACAGCAGAGGAGATCTCATCCAAGCCAATAGCAGACATTGGTTTGGACTGGAATCCTGCGATTGGAATGCACACCCATCTGACAGGGCTCTACTTGGCGATCAAAAACGGCCAGGGTCTTCCGGTACTAATCGGAGCGTTTCCTAGGAATGAGGAATGTAGATCCCGTATGGTTTGGCTTCGGTCCTTCCTCTGTGATTCGCAGACATCCAGGGTCAGGAATGTGGATCATGAGCTGATTTCTGGCTCAGCCCGGATCTGCTAGCTGAACAAACTGCCAAATCAAGACAGCTGATTCATGGATGCTATATGAGATGCACCATTGATGCGACACAGCGATTTATTGTCGATGACAGAAACATCCTGGTTGGCACCGAATGAGAAGTCCTCTCCACTCTTGAAAAATCATTATGTTCCACTGAGTGATTTTAGATCTTGCACCACTACCCGAAAGCGGATGGGTACTTGGCGGTACATGGGTCCTAACGATACTAACGAATCAATCCAGTGTAAAGCCTCTTTTCTTGGGTAGCAGCTTTGGCCAAGACGAGGGCCTTGTAACACAGTTCGTCTACGGGTGGCGGGGACTCCAGAAGATTTTGAAGAGAATTTGGATGCAAACGGAAATAGTAGAAGCTGAAGCTTTTTTATTGAGATATATTCAAATTTGTGAAGGTACTGGATGCTGTAAAGGCCATACTATGTAGTTGTTAGCGCCTGCAGGAGGAGAAGTAGACGCGCTGTCCGGAATAGGCAAGATTAAAGGCACGTGATGTAGGGCTTAGGGCACGACGCGTCGACGCGTGAGGCTTGCCTGTTCGAGTTCGATCCCGTGTATGTCAAGTATACCAAATCGATTATAGGTAGTCACAGCAATTTCTATCGCTGCCTTTTTTCAGAAAAGTGCCAGTCATGCCTCACTCAGTATCTCCCCCCGGCTCAGCGCCCCGAAATGACGACGAGGCCATGCCCGATGCCCCTACAGAGGGCAATGGAGTTAAACTAGAAGACATGTTTGACGATGACGATGATGAAGAATTTCCGGCGTCAAGCGCACCTGCGCAGGATGTCAAAATGGAGAGCTCGCCAGTACCTATACCGGAGCCGTATGTTGCATGGATTCATAATTACAACGCGATGTTTCCCCGCTTACCAGTTCATTGAACAGGATGCCAACTTCATCCGGCGTGGATCCGGATGTCATGCTCGCCTTTTACCAGCGCCTTTTCCCCTTCCGATATCTCTTTCAATGGCTCAACCATGGAGTTGTGCCCACTCGAGACTTTGGCAACCGCGAGTTTGCATTGACACTCCAGAATGATGCATATCTTCGATACCAGTCATACCCAACCGCAGACCTGTGAGATCGTGCAATTCCTGACATTGAAAAGCGGCGCCCGTGTGGTCTAATCATCTTTCACAGTTTTCGGAAAGATATCTTGAGAATGAACCCCTCCCGTTTCGAAATTGGTCCCGTTTACAGCACGAACCCCCGAGACCGCAAGACCCTCCGCGGGGGGCAGATGAAACCGGTCTCTAAAGAATTGGTTTTCGATATTGATATGACTGATTACGATGATATTCGAACATGTTGCTCTGGCGCTAGCATTTGCGCCAAATGTTGGGCGTTCGTCACAATGGCTATTAAAGTGATCGACGCTGCGTTACGGGAGGATTTCGGCTTCGAACACATCCTTTGGGTCTATTCCGGTCGTCGTGGTGCTCACGCGTGGGTCTGTGATCCCCGCGCTCGAAACATGTCAGATGATCGTAGGAGGGCTATCGCTGGTTATCTTGAGCTTGTAAAGGGAGGCTCTTCAAGTGGCAAGAAGGTCAATGTGAAGCGCCCTCTACACCCTCACATTAATCGCAGTCTGGATATTCTGAAGAACGGCTTTGGGCAGACAACACTTGTCGATCAAGATACATTCGCAAGTCCTGAGCAGTCGGAGAAGCTTCTCAATCTGCTTCCAGATAAATCGCTCAACGACGCCCTGCGCAGGAAATGGGATTCATCTCCCGATCGCCCCAGTACCAACAAATGGGCCGATATCGATTCTTTGGCGAAAACAGGAAAAAGCAGCACATTGAACACCAGTATCCTGCGTGATGCAAAGCAGGATATCGTATTGGAATATACCTACCCGCGTCTTGATGCGGAAGTCAGCAAGAAAATGATTCACTTGTTGAAGAGTCCATTTGTTATTCATCCTGGTACTGGCCGAATCTGTGTTCCCATCGATCCCAAGAAAGCAGAACAATTTGATCCTCTCTCTGTTCCGACAGTTCTGGAACTACTTGGCGAAATTGACACTTATGATGCGACACACCCGGCAGGTACAGGGGAGGTCGACATGCCTGGTGTAGAGGGTAGTGCAGCTAATGGTTCTGACACGAAGGGTTCTCGAAAAATGCATGACTATGAGAAGACTAGTCTGAAGCCCTACATTGACTTCTTCCGAACCTTTATTGCGAACTTGCTTAAGGAGGAACGGACTGTCAAGCGGGAGCGGGATGAGTCTGGTCCAGCAGTGAAAGCTGATCCAATGGAGTTCTAATTTCAACGCCGGAGAACTGAATCATCCTGCCCCTTTACCTGTTCTCTTGTGAATTATGACCATAATGCCCCGTCTTCTCTGTTTCATTTACCGAGACCTGTTTATCATCAGAGTTATCGCTCGCAGGATCTCTTGCGCTGGCGTTTTGAGGTGTTACTGCATGATCCTCAATTCTGTTCATACATCGATAGTATATCAATCATCATTATACGATTTAAAACCAGTCCATCGTCATCAATTGATCTAGTTCGTCTAAAGGCCCTCCTCTCGCCTCTGCGTAGTATGCGGGGGCCACGTCAACCTTGGAATATTCCAAAGTTGAAACTACTAGTACATACTAGAGTAAACCTTACAGCTTACCTAGTTTATACCATCCAGAGGTCTTTTGCAAAAGAATATAGGTAGTGGAGTTTTGCTATACGTACTAAACTTGGGTTATACATATCCATAGTAGTATATGCAAGATCTAGTACCTACTACATATAGTAGCGTTCTTTTTACCCATTCAAATTGTTGGCTATATCCACGGATCCTCTCTCGCACACATATGCACGTCTTTTGTTTCTGCATGTTTTATATACATTCGTACATATCTAGGGCACGGATAGGATCCTACATGTATAAGACTTCAAGTTATTCCCGAGGTAGTATTCAAGCTCTTGGTTACATTGTACTAGTTGGTACCCAGTAGTACCTATTATCACGCTTATCCGTCGATATAAATCGGGGAATATGAACCATGAACAGATGAGTACTGGTATTGAATAAAATTGGAACATAATACGATATGAATTGGATGCTCGTGGTTTTTAAAGAATAAATCATTTATATAGTTTAAAAGCTCTCCACCATTTATCAACGGTGAGGATTGGGGTTATATTTAATTTGTAATTGTTGGTACATATCTGAAAAGGTAGGCTACTAGCCAAACACAGACCAGTTCACATAAGAGGGTTATTACAACGCAAGGAAACGCGTGATGAAAACGTCAGGGAGTAGAGGGTGAGGTACAAAGAGTCGGAACATGATGAGGAAAAAGTTCAAGCCAACGACAAATATATCGTTTAAGCAGCAATGAACTTGCGAACATTCTCCAACCAGGAGACGTACTCCTTCTGCTCCTTGAAAGCAATATAATCGGTGACCATGTTCTGGAACTCGACGTTCAGACCACGCTCCTCGAGGTAGCGACCCCAGAAAGCAATTAGCTCAGGATCAAGGTTCTCGGCAGGGGGACCGGCGTAGAGGTTCTGGCGGGACCAGTCCTTCTCAGCGGTCTGGGAGTGGGCGAGCTCGGCATCCTTGAAGTGGGAGATCTCCTCAACCTGGAGGTCACCGTCCTGGATAACAGCCTGGATCAGGAGAGCACCGTTGTTGGCCTTCTCAACAGCAATGTTCAGGCGGGCGGGGAAGGTGGGGGGCAGAATGTCGTCCTCGGACTGGACCTCCTGGTTCTGCTGGTAGTCGGCCTCATCGGACAGAGCGTCGTCGGTCAGGTCGTTCATGGGGTCCTCGGAGAGGTTGTTAATATCGGCGACGGTGAAGGTGACGCGGATGCTGTTCGGAGGAATCAAATGTCAGTTTATTTGATGGTCCGATTGTTTCTGGATACGATTGGGCTGCATACTTCTCGTTGCCAAACTTCTTGGTCAGAACAACCTCCTGCTCGCCAGCGACGTCCTTAACCTGCCATTCACCAGCCTGCAGGGTGTAATCAATGCTGGCCTTTTGCTCCTTGGCATCCTCAGCACCGGAGGCCTTCTCGTGCTTGACTTCTTCGTCAAGCTTGGCCAGAAGCTCGACATCTCCTATACAAAAAAAAAAAAAAATCAAAACATTAGCAATCTATCTAACAGAGCTCACAATGCTAACACCAACTAGGGCTGATCACGTATTAGCATAGATTAATTGCAATTTAACTTACCCTCAGCAGCGGGCTCGCGGAACACGCTGGAAGTAGAGAAAGCAGCGTAGATGGGCTTGGAAGCCTGCTTCCAAGGCTGGAGAGCTGGCTTAGGGAGAACAGCCGGGCGCAGCGAAGTGCGCGCGACAGAGCGGGAAACCCGCGGGATGGAGCGAGAGAAGGCACGGAGAGAAAACATTATGAATCAAAGGATGAATTGTGATGGTGACAACTGGAAACGTGTTGAAGAAAAAGATGGAGAGCTAGCGCGATGATGTTAATGCCAAGCCCGGGCCTTCCCTGGCTCCGGCCGATTCGGGGTGCAGATCTGCCGCAGTCATTATTGGTAGAAAGAGCTGTAGTCAATGGGCAAGCCAATAGTTACATATTCTTATGTGTTGTTATTATATTTTATTTAAGTTGATGTGTTCCGTTTCAAAATTCATATTCAATATATTCATCACATCGAGACAAGAACTGGTATCAACTGGTACTTTTCGTGAGAAAACAAGCTTTTATGCATATCCCATATTGCGCCAACTACACCAACTTGAAGCAGTGGCGAAGAGAAACAGAGATTAAAATCAAAGATCAAACAGAGTATTTGCAATTATGACATTCCCTTGGGCGGAAAACTTGATTCCTGCTTGCTTCCATCTTGACACAATCGAATGAACTTGGCCGAGCTCAGGGCTGTCCATTCGCCATTCCAATGCTTTAACTTCAATAACGCATCCTCTTCGCCAAGATCTGGCATCCAAAATCCGGTCTTGAATTCCTTCTCTTCTGTCTGCGTCCGTTGTTTCAAGGCCTCCTCTCGGCGGGTAGGTGGGCGGCCCTTGCGGCGTTCTTGATGAAGCTCGGCAATCTCCTCTGCGTCTCGGTTGATACACCTAGGTGTCAGGTTAGGATTGTACTGCAATGTCCCGCTCCGGTGTGCACATACTTATTTACTACCTCTGCCAATCCAGAGTCGGTCAACGGTTCTTCGATAGCTTGAACAGCATCGTGGAAATATTCAATTCGCTCCACTAATATCACTATTAGAATATTGCCTCTCCTAGATCATGATTCAATTCCCATGCTCACTGTATGGCTGACGAGCCTTCATCACGGCTGAAGTGTGGCGGATCAATCGGTCGTCGCGGGCGCCTGCACGGCGCAAACGTCGAGCATCACGGCTGAATTCATGGAGGGCGTCGACAGCACCGCGCTTCTTAGCGATTTGCTTGTGTACTTTTTGGAGTGTACGAGGCATTATGGCAAGAGATCGTTGGGTGAATTAAGTTGGTATCTTCATCCACCGCTTCAAGATTAGATTCGATAATTATTTTTTTGGGCACCTGCAGAATCAGGCGGTCACCACGCCACCACCGCCTTCCCTAATCATCCCCATCGCGTCTGCGCGTCGAGAGGGGAACAAACGTGAACAAACATTCCACCAGCCATGGCGGTATTTACTTGGTGATTCATGTGTCCGTCCTTTCTTCTTACCATATTGCACATTGATTGCTCCCTTTTGGTCTTTGCACTTTTCCAAAATCCGCATGTTATTGTTTTTCGACTGATCTCGAGGACCCGCTTGAGCCTCGACCCTCGGTGCCGCTATGGGTATCAAAGGTAAATTTATTCGATGAAAGGGAGGGTATGTTCAAGCTTAACACAACCTTTGATAGGATTGCACGGTCTTCTCAAATCCATTCAAAAACCATGTCATCTAAAGAAGTTTGCTGGGCAAACACTTGCTATAGATGCTTATGGCTGGCTGCACCGCGGAACAGTTGCTTGTTCCGTGGATCTGGTCCTAGACAGGCCAACCAGGAAGTAGGAGATCATCCAACCCCCCGCGAAAGCACCACAACGCACCATGGCACCAATACTCATTATAATAGACATATTGATTTCGTCCTGCACCGAGTCCGCATGCTCCTGTACTTCGGAGTAACTCCCTACCTAGTGTTCGATGGCGACAATCTTCCCAGCAAAGCGGCTACGGAAGCAGACCGACACCGCCGTCGTCAAGAGAGCAAGGCCTTAGGACTGGAGTTGCAGCGGAAGGGCAAACTGCCAGAGGCCTATCAAGAATTTCAGAAAGCCGTCGACGTAACACCCTACATGGCCCGACAGCTCATTGAAGAGTTGAAGCAAATGAATGTACAGTATGTGGTGGCTCCATACGAGGCAGATCCTCAAATGGTGTTTCTCGAACAGAGGGGGATTGTACAAGGGATAATTTCCGAGGATTCGGATTTGTTGGTGTTTGGTGCAAAGCGTCTGCTGTCAAAGTTGGATCAGCATGGCGAATGCATTGAATTAAATCGCGCAGACTTCACAGCATGTCGGGAAGTCAGCCTTGTTGGCTGGAGCGACGCAGATTTTCGTCGGATGTGTATTCTCAGTGGGTGTGATTACCTAGCCAATATCCCGAAGATGGGACTGAAGACTGCCTACCGCAGCATTCGCAAACATCGTACTGTGGAAAAGGCTCTAAAAATGATGCAATTTGATGGACAGTTTAAGGTCCCAGCGGACTACCTGACGAACTTCATACAGGCCGAGAACACTTTCCTTTATCAATGGGTATTTTGTCCCACCGCTAAACGGCTTGTGACCTTGACGCCCTCCGATGGTGTCAATCTTGAGGAAATGCCCTTCATTGGGGCAGATGTGGAGCCAGAGATTGCGGCTGGGGTCGCTTCTGGGGATCTAGACCCAACGACCAAGGAGCCGATTGAGTTGAAACCGTTGGCTACAGGTAAAGTGCCCCTGGGCATTAGTCGTCGTCAAACTTTGGGTTCGTCTTCAGAGCTGAAGCCCAGCAAGCCGATCAACTCGTTCTTCACCCCGAAACGGAGGCCTCTGGCCGAGCTGGATCCAAACAGCCTGACCCCATCCCCCAGTCAGCAGCGCCTATTGGAGAGGAATTCGAACATGTCTTGGCAAGCGAGCTCCGCACCCTTGCGCTCTAACACAGTTAGGTCCACTCCAGTAAGGGCCTTCTCCGACCAGGGTGCTAGTCCCATGATTCGAAGTGTCGAGCGAAATACTCCTTTGGCTCAGAGCAAACGAGTATCGAGCTTGCAATCGACTAAGCGGCAGCGATTGTGTTCAGAAGCTGAAGATGATTCTCTTCCTGTCCGTCCCAATGTACAAAGTCGGTTTTTTGCTGCTAGAGAGCAAGCTAGCCCCAGTGGACAGAAATTTTCCCGAACGAAGAAGCCACGAAAGTCGACATTGGATGTCTTTTCAGATGAGGTGGCGGAGGACATATTCTCCCAAATTCCCAATCCTGACCCAGAGGCTGAGCCGGTTCAAAATGCAGCCAAAGAACAGCATGAAGAAACTATTAAGTCTGAAGTTGTTGAGGCTGGATCAGCTAGCGAAACTGATGGCAACGCCGTATCAAATAAAACTTCTTTATTGCAGCCTGAGAGCTCTGAAGACTGCAAGTTCAATGACGCTCTAACTTACCACGTCCAAAGACAGAACTCGGATCTCGTAAGCAGGTTCACATTCAAGTCGGGGTCCAAACCTGGGTCCCCAATCCAGCGCTCCCCCGCGACCAAAGTTCCGGTGATTCAATCTGGTAACACAGGCCCATCCCCATCGTCGCCTCGAAACTATACCGTCACGACGCCAAGCAGGACCCCTCAGCGCCAACACCTCACTGTACTGCAGCGACTGGGCCAATCAGCCCTTAAACGATCTCAGAGTATCAACTTTCCAACTTCTCTTCGACATGCGGATTCTTCGGAGTCTCAATCAGATGAGACGCCAGCTATTACACAGCCCAATACACCTCATGGCAGTGAGGATCTTATTGTCCCGGACAGCGACGAGTCGGAAGAGGAAATATCGACCAGCTTTGGACAAACTTCATCATTTGACATGAAGCACTTTTCGTTTGCCGCCAAATGATACTGTCAAAGCATTTGGGGCGTTATGCATTTTCGGGTCTTGGGAAAGGAGTATTGAATGGACACAACCACCCACTTGTGGAGTGCATTTTCATGGATCGGTGATCCCAATATTTTATTGTTCATGGCGTGGGGTAAATGGCGTTATTTGATATGTATTTTATTATTGGACCTTGCACTGTTAGTGTCTAAGAATGAAACGTGCATTACTCTTATTCATCTTTTGGCCGCTTGGATTCCTTGATATGGCCACCGATCCTACCAAATTGCGGAGTACGGACATATGGAGCGAGTGCATCAGATAATTAACTCAAGTGCTGTGGAGGCTGGGGATGAACCCACGAGTGGCGCTTGTGGAGCCAACTTACCAGTAAATCTGATCCACGCTAGTCTGTTCTCGGATTAGTGTTGATGCCTGGATGAGCCCGATCTCTGGCAGAATTACCCTGATTGGGAGGCGGTAAAATCTGGTTTCCCGGGAAGCAGGAGAGTAAACAAAGGCGGTTGGCCCAGCCTCCTAGATTCCCATACTTGGTCTCCATCCCCAGCCTCCAAGTTGACAATTGTGTGGAATTGAGCCTGACGTGGATTTCCTGGATAACAGCTACGATCTTTTCTCCTCCCCTTTCCATTCCTTCTACACATTCCTCTCTCTCTACAACTCCCCTGTGTTAAACACTAGGTGGTGCAAGAAGCTTCATTTCTGACCAAATTCGACTCTTGTGATTTAGGTGCGATTCGAATCGAAAGACCTGCCAAAACTCCGACTGTACTTTAGTGTACTCCGTTGAGCCCAACATCTACCTTCGCAAGAAGTGTCAAGTCTTCTCATACATCGTCTCCCACATTCTTTCTCCGCATTCCAACCATTCTTGACGTCGGCTGCGTCCGTTAATAGAGATCCTCGATCTACGAAACAGCACGTCGCAACTCGACTGGGCAGCAGGTTTTGCTCCTGCACTTGATTCTACAACCTCCTTCTCGGGGACCCGAGGGGTGAGTCTGTTGACGTGAAAGAGGTGGGCCAACTTGTGTGCCATCGTTCGACGCAATGCCTGTTGATTTTGCTGCTGGATGGGCCCGTATGTGATAATAACCTTCCTATTTCAATCAGTCAACATTGAAGAGATTCACTAACTTGAACGCAGGATTCGTTCCCATGATCGGGTACCACCATGTGTTGATGATTATCATTGCAGTTGCTATTATTTTACTGTGTAAGTTCGAGGCATCCGCTATCGACCCTAATTTCAACGCCCGTGCGAGTCAGGAATGTAACTAATGGCCATTCAGCATTATTATTGGCCGGGTGTTCCTCATCATCTCCGCAAATCCCCAATATCTTCTTGATCTCGCTCTACTATGAAAGCTACAAACCCGACTTCGACCTGTCACAAGTCCAACCTGATGTCACAACAGCTATCGCACATATCGTGGCCGGTGCTGAACTAGAAGTCCGAGTCGGATACTTCGGTATCTGTATTCAACCCGACCACGGTTCCTACATTTGCAATGCAAATGCCACAGCGCTAGCAGAGGTTGTCACAGTGGACCAAGACCCACTCAATCTTATTTGGGTTGCCTCGACCTTCAAGGATGCAGTAGTATTCCCATACCTCCTGTAAGTTTATCTCTGATATATGCATGCAAGTTCTTGGCAAAGTAACTAATAAACAACTAGTATTGTGGCCGTTGTGCTCGCTTTCTTGTGTTTCATTTTGCTTGCCACATTCCCTGGCTGGCACGAAGAGCGCGATGACGCTGGCTCCGAGCTTGAAGTCAAGCCCTTCCCCTCTCGCCCTGTTTCACAAGCAGCACTCGCCCTCATCTTCGTTTCCTCAGTATTTGTCCTAGTGTCCGTGTTATGGCAACATACAGCGTCCGTCGCAGCAAGTACTATCGCCCAAGATATGGGCAACGGAAGCGTCAAGAGTGGAGTCGGTTCATCAGCCATGGTTCTTGGCTGGTTCGGCTTTGTTCTTTTGGTGGTCGTAACCATCGGCCTTCTTGTTATGATTCTCAGCATCAAACTCATCAGGCAATTAACAGATGATGAATGAGTTAACTGATATTTTCTGCGATTTACTTATCTTGCGTTGTTTATTTTCCATGTTTCACGCGACCATCAACACAACATACGACTACTACCCCTTATATCCGACAATACGACACGAATGGGAAATGATTAATACCTACGAACACACGGCACTGCTCAATAACTTATGGAGCCAAATGGATTACATGGAATACTACTGGGACTCGATGTCTCAGGGGAATTGGGTTTGGAAATTTGGAGCTCTTGAACATATCAGAGGATCGGGATCCTCTTGCCTATAATCTTGACTCAAAAAAAAAGTCATAAGCAGATCTAAATGGCTGTTCCCCTTATCAAATCAAATCAATATGTGGAATCTGACATAGAATGAATGCCAAATTATTTTGTACAGCTTTGCAACTGGTGTTGTGGTTTTTCTTGTATTTGATTTTTGCCGAGGCGTTTGTTTCCCTGTATAAAACTTATTTGTCTTTTCTTTTTCCAAACTTTATCTTAACTCACCACCGACCAGTGGCTTCAATATCATTCATCAATGAGCTCCAAACTTGACTGCATGCATCTTAACTAGCAAATCAGAGAAGAAAAACCGCCAAGCACAACTTTGTTATCTATCCACCTCTATATTAGTCACTTCAGCTTTAAATGTCCTATAAATAACTACAGCCCTTAGAGGCTCCTTCGTGCAACGGTTATGTGGCGCCTACATTACTGACGGGGGCCCATCACGATCATCGGGAAACCCCCCATTTTTGAATGAACTTACTAGCATAGTCTACGACAATTGGGGAAAAAAATTCCTCCATTTGCCTTTACACTCGTCTTTCCACTCGTCTTTCTATCAATGTAGAGCTTACAGTATAGTATGTAGTAGTGTAACAGTAGGCGGCCACTACTAGTACTACTAGTGGTAGACTCGGAGCTCATCTACCACCTACTAGTACTACTATATGTCAATGGCCAAGGGGGCCCGGGGGGAGAGGGGCATTTTTCCAATGATCGCTATGGTCCCCCGTAATTACTTCGTGATTCTCGCGAATCTCATCCCAACCAAGAAAAAAAAAGAACCTCATCGGTTCATATCCCCCTGAAATACCTACAGCTCTCAGCGGCTCATAGGATAGACTCATAGAGAGGTTCAAGTTCAAGTCTGCGGGGAATGAGTTATGCCTTTTGATGAACAACTTAATATGAGTATTAGGCTATCCAAGAGACGATCATTTCAGTAGGGATATGATGTGCATAAAATCAGCTCAGCTCCAGATCTGACCTCGTTCTCAAAACAAGGGCAGATTTGGCGTAGTACAAGACTTTCAGCCAAGCTATTGATCGGCATGATTATTGAAAGGGTCAGATCCTCATTGGCCTTTGCTCTATAGATCGACAATGTGCATATTTTCAGCTATATGTACATTGCCAGCCTTCTGTACTTGGGTATGTGGAAGTGACTTTTTGTTGATGCTAGTGGTTAATTTCGAATTCATAGAGTAGCGGTGAATGCAAGAAAAATCCATAAATGCACTATCCGATGCAACCTGACGTATTGCTTATGCTCCCTTTTGTACTAAGTAATACTACTCGAGGTATAAAGAAGAGGGATTATCTCGCCCTGCTGCTGTATATTCCATCTTCATTCCATTCATCTAATTCAATATGAAATTCTCACTCCCTTTTGCTGTCACTCTACTTGCGTCTATCAGTCCTGCTTTGGCTGATCAATTAACTGTATGCAAGAAATGATGCTACTCCAAAAGAATGTTGATATTAACCAAGATATACAGGTGACATTAACCTCAAATGAAGGAAGTGTCGATTATCCAACTTCTGGAGATGAGTGTGTGAACTCGCACTCCCCGTATGACTCCTTTCTCCTGATGCACATATCTGCCAGTGTACTGATAATACAACAGAGACGAAAAGGTGACCAGCGTCACTATTGCAGGCTCGGCGCCCCTACCTCCATGCACCTTCTTTAAGTATGCCAATCTCATTCCTTTGAATAAAGCATAGCTAATAAAAGTAGGGATGAGGAGTGTAGAGATGACCTGGGCAAATATGACATCCCCTCCTCTAAGGATGCCAGCGTGACTAGAAAATTTAGCAAGCCATTCTATGTGGGGAGCTTTGTATGCTCAAGCTCAGAATGATGGCGAACTGGGACTGAGAAGCAATACATTCCAATGTATTAGCTAGTTTGGAATTGGGTGGAAGTAGAAGAATGAAGGATAGATGGCTGTTGAATTCCAAGGGAATTAGGGTCATTTGATGCCCAAGAAAATACCTCATTGGAAACCTGTGATCCAGTGCGTTTGTCTACTAGCTCTCTAGTTTTAGTTTGAATCCAAGATCTGCTGCTCGTCTTGCTTTGGCTTTTGAGATCAGGCAGCATATTCTGCAGATCAGAATCTCGTTTCCGACTTCTGATTTCCTCCTCATTCCGCACATAGGAACACTCCACTCTGACTGCAAGAGCGAAGTCTGACTTCAAAAGACAAAGATTACCAACAATTTCGAGGGCATCAAAACTATCAAGAAGCATAACACGGTATCCTCGTATATGGATGTAGGTAATTACTCCATATTGAAAGTCCGCTATCTATTGGCTTCTTTACCTTCGTCAGACCAGGAAGAACTTCCATATTCCAAGTATTAAAGTCGGCAAATAGCTGTGTCATGCATAACTAGCTTGTCCGAAAGATTTCAAACTATGCACCTCTTTCTTTAAGCTCCTAATCTCCCCATTTCAACAGCGCCAATACAAATTAAGTAAATAGCCCCCACCATTTCTTCTTGGCAAGCACCCGTACCAATCACCTCCCGCGCCAATCTTCGGTCTATTTAACCTCAGTAGCAGCCTGATCGTTGCCTGGGCGCTAATATAAGACAAATTGAGATAAAAGCCACCGCGGCCGCAATTTACGAAGGTTTAGCAAAATCCCAGCATCCGGGCTTCAATATTCAGCAATGGATCCTACCCACGAATGGTTCCAAACTCAAATGCCTGGGTTCAATGTGCCCTTGAATGCTGCACCGGCTGTGAGCTTTATAATATCCCACGCCATATTCACTAGCGAATGCTAATAGCTCAGCCAAACATCAACGAGCTACGCCGGTCGTGGTTCCCAATTGATTTTGAAAGCAGTATTGAGTAGGTCTCGATCATCAATGGATGTCTACAGATAAGCGGCGATGCTGATATACTATCTTGTCTAGCGAAATGTTGAAGAGGGGGGCCACTTTGACTCACATCTCCAAGGGCTTCTACAACGCGCTGGACCCGAATCATCTGCACGATAGTAGACTTGAGTGCGTTGATCACTAGCATCCAGCTTACATGCGCTCATTCATATTGACATAATATTTCTCCTTTCATTTAGCAAGCTCCTTGTTAAGAGAGAAATCATTATGATGCAAATAATGAATACCATCACTGACAAGCCCGAATGGGAACGAAAGGTCTGTGACGAGACCATCACCAACAAATGGCACGAAGAGATCGCCCAGAGTGGGCAAGATGTTACGCCTAAAATGATGGACTGGGTAATCAAAGAACTGCAGTGGAAGAAATCTTGTCTCGAGAAAAACGGATATCTCGAGGTCTTTGAAAATGTGATTAAGTCGGATACCGCCATTTCCAAAGAGCTTCAGGATGCGTTGAAAGGGGCAGTGAACCTTCTCGAGGATGTTCTCGAGGACCAGAAGGACTACCACCCCGGCTCTGATGACAAGGTACTAGACCTCGTGCACCCATCCCTCTTCCCGGTTCTCTACGGCAAAACGCGAGTCCTCCCTGATAAGATTCTCGGCATTGAAGACTGCCTTGACTATATCGGGGAAGGCGAAGTCCTTCCTACTCCTCCAGATAGCGAGTCTGAGGTCAATTCTAGTGACAAGCGCCGCAGGAGAGGATTACCCAAACTACCTATGCTGAGCATGAAATTCCAGTGGATGCCATGTGACATAGACATCTCAAAGGATGGAGAGTGTCGCATCTTGTCCTATATCAACAACGCCCACCCAGTCAAGCACCGCGCGCTATACCAATCTATTGAAAAGATCATTTCACGAACTGTACCCCTGTGGGAGGCATCTCTTACTGAAAAGAATTACCCCCAGAGAATTTCGTACAAGGATTTCGAATGGGAAGAAGGCTATGGATATGGAGAGTTTCCGGAATGGGACGAAAAGGAGGAAGAGTATGACGGAAAAGGTGACTTTCAGGAACATCAGAAGCATATTGAAGACCAATACAAGCGCCAGAAAGAATATGAGGCTACTCGCAAAGTCAAAATTCCCGAGCCGGGGGAATTCAAAATCCCCGATCCAAAGAATGACCGGGTGAAGCCTATTAATTTCCGAACAGACTTCTGCCATCGCAAACTGCAGGTCATTGTCAAGTTGGCGAATATTGAGCTGACACCCGGGAAACCTGAGTACGAGGGTGGAAGCTGGCATATTGAGGGCCAACTCGTGAGTTGATTCTATCTCCCGCTCCCCATACCCCCGATACACTGAATTATACCTTACCTTGTATCTCACAGAACGAACGCATCGTGGCATCAGCAATCTACTACTACGATAGCGATAATATCACCGACAGCTCGCTTGCTTTCCGCCATCGCGGAATGACTGATCATATGAACGACCTCGGATACGAACAAGACCAACACCAATTCATGCAACAGGTATATGGCTATTCCATCGAGTTGGAAAACAACAGCCCCTGCCTGACGACGCAAGAACTCGGCAGCGTGGTCACCAAGGAGGGGAGACTCATCACCTTCCCCAATACGCTTCAGCACTGCGTAAGTCCATTTTCGCTGGAGGATCGGTCCAAGCCTGGTCATCGCAAGATTCTCGCGTTGTTCTTAGTGGATCCGCACCGACGCGTTATTTCTTCGGCCAATGTGCCGCCGCAACAAGAGAATTGGAAGAAGAGTAAGGAGACTTCTACTGAGAATGAGACGCCTGTCGAGAGTCAGAGCTCTGATCGACCAGCGAAAAAGCAGAAGGTCAATCAGGTCGAAACGGAAACGGTGGACTGTTCGGCTATGTCTTTAGAAGAAGCTAAGGCGTACCGACTTGAGCTTATGAAAGAGCGTGGCCTCAAATCAGCGAAGCAGAACAAGCAGTTTCAAGAGGGTCATTTCAGTCTCTGTGAGCATTAGATGTCAAAGGTGAAGTCAAAAATTGAAGGATTACATGCCAGTATATAGTACTGAGGAAAGGTTTGGAAGCACTGTAATTCCGCAATTTAAGGGCGAATATTCTAGACGTTTCCTCGAGATATGAAAATTGAAAGCTAATTCAATCCCCCGACTCCAAAAAATACTAGCTAGAGTCTAACTTTCTTGTAAAATCGCCTCTAGGTAGGCCAAACAATCATAGTACCATTGCCACAAAATCCGGCTTTTCGGTTTTTCGGCTTTACGGATAAAGGTGTAGAACTTGCCCGGATACGGATATAGTGGTTAAGTCATCATCAATTATTAACTACATCTAAGCAACTTTAACTATAAAACTCAATTCAAATGTCTGGTTAGGATATAAGCTGCTTCAAATATCTCTTTTGCATTTCTTCTCATAAAACTACAATTCTCGCCTTAACTCCAGGTCTGCAACACTACAACATATATATACCCACACCTCCAACATGGAGACCTTACGTGACACTGCGTTCGGCAAGCTAGTCCGCCTAGCTACTCACTACAGATGGATGCAATATCCAGAAGAACAAGATCCATCAGTTTGGACAGAGTATCTCAAAACCGAAAACAAGGAAGAAGAAACAACAACTTCCACAGCAGAAACGGAGAATGAGAGCCCGGATGATCTAGAGGCCTGCGGGATCTATACCGTCATGTCTCAAGCTTCGACTCGGACCCGACGGATGTCTTCTGTGTCTACTATTAGAGCTCCAGAGCAATCGCTTGTAATAAGCTGGCGTGGTCCTGATGATCCGGAGGTAAGATGGCGTACTTGACACATTCCATAACGAGAAAAGCCGCTAATGCTGATTTCTAGAATCCTCAAAACTGGAGCACGAAAAAGAAGTTCTTTGTCAGTTGCCTCATCTGGCTTTTGACTTTTGCAATCTATGTTGGTTCCGCAATATATACGCCTGGTATCCCTGGCGTTCAAGCTCAATTCGGCGTGAGTAGCGTTGCAGGAACCCTAGGTTTGACTCTTTTCGTGGTCGGCTACGGAATAGGTTCGTCACCCTCAGGCTTCACAATTCTATATACCCCACGCTCCAAAGATTTAAATCTAACAGAAGCCTTCTAGGGCCTATGATATGGTCCCCATTATCCGAAATTCCAATGATAGGCCGAAGCCCAACATACGTCTTGACACTATTCGTATTCGTCTTCTTCAACTTCGGCGTCATCTACGCCAAAAACTTCGGCATGCTTCTTGCCTTCCGATTTTAACCGGCTTCATCGGTTCTCCTGCCCTAGCAACAGGCGCCGCATCAATGGGAGATATCTGGAGTCCCAGAATCCGCGACTACATGATCGGTGTCTGGGGCATGTTTGCCATCTCAGCGCCAGTTTTAGGTCCCATGCTCGGCGGTTTCGCGTCCTCCGCGAAGGGATGGACCTGGACAATTTGGCAGTTGATGTGGGTGTCTGCTTTTGCTTTTGTCTTGCTATTTTTCGGTCTGCCGGAGACTTTTGCGCCGAATATTCTTGCAAGACGGGCACGACGAGTAAGACGGATAACAGGGAACTCGGGGTATATGTCTGAATCGGAGATTGAAATCAAAGAGATCAAGCCGGTAGACGTTGTCTTTGAGGCGCTTGTTCGACCTTTCCAACTTTGTTTCGCTGAGCCGATTGTTCTTCTGCTCAATCTTTATATCGCTCTGATCTATGGTATTCTTTATATCTGGTTCGAAGCATTTCCGATCATCTTTGAAGAAATTCACGGCTTTAATCCAGGTGAAAGTGGACTGGCTTTCATGGGTATTCTTGTCTCGACCTGCTGCCTTACTATCCCTGGGTACTTCTATTGGAAATGGAAATATCAATCGAAATATTTCGACAAGGACGGGAATATCGCGCCAGAATGGCAGATGCCGCCTGCTTGTGTTGGTGCTTTTGCGCTACCCATTTCATTGTTTTGGTTTGGCTGGACTGGCAACTTTGCTAGCGTGCATTGGATCGTGCCAATTATTGCCTCGATGTTGTTTGCGGTGGGTGGATGCTTGATTTTTAATTGCATTTTTTGTTATCTGGCACATGCGTATCCGCGGTACGCTGCCAGTGTACTCGCCGGGAATGATTTCTTGCGTTCGTCGTTTGGAGCTGGGTTTCCGCTTTTTGCGTCGGCCATGTTCCATAATTTGGGCGTTGGATGGGCCTGTACTTTGTTAGGCTGCTTGACCGTACTTTTTGTGCCTTTTCCTTTCATCCTGTTGTACCGTGGAAGGAGAATTCGGTTGGCGAGTAAGTATGCTCGACATGATATTTAGCCATTTATGCGTGGGAATTCTTCTGGTGGAGTTTTTGATATCGATACCCTTAAATAATACCACTGAATAAAAGTTCTTAATTTCTCAAGTTTGAAGGCTCCTGCAAGGTTCTAGTTTGATTACCAAGGATGTAAAACTTGATTCCGAAAGAACTAACGAGAGATGTACCATCTAAACACCATAAATATCTTGACAAAATGCCTTGAGTACGAATTAATGAATCGATGGAAATAATGCATAATGTATTCATGATCATGAACCAAGTTTTAAAAAAAATAAACGCAGGCGCTTTGAGGCCAAAAACCATGACTTCATATCAACGCCTAGTCCATAATGATAAGCGCCTTCCAGATGCACTGAGCGAATGCAACAAAGAGATTTATGCCTCCATAGATTGACTTGAGACACAAAGAGAAACACAGCCAGCATCACACGACTTGGTATTTATGTACCTTAGTAGTCCATTGGATATCCACCATTGTTCGGACCTTTGTTTTCATATGAGCCGTCATACGCATTGCTGTAATCATCCAATGATTTGTAGAATGGATTTGCGCCCCCTTCACGGGCTCCGCGACCGCGCCCACCGCGCCCACCGCGTGTGCCTTGGCCCCGTCCCCGGCCATTACCACGACCTCGGCCTCGGTACGAGCCTCTCTTGGGGCCGCTGTCATCGTGGTAACTGCGGTTATCGCCACCAGGTCGCTGGTAGGGATGAAAACTATGTGATTGGTTCTCGTGGCTGGCACTGTAGGCCGTATTGGGGTGAGCATGCTGTTCTTCTCGATCTTGCAGATAACGTTTTTTGTAATTTTTAGGTCCACGCGGGGGGCCAGCCTTGTCATCATCGTCAACACGCAAAATGACTTTCTCTCCAACCTCAGTCTCGAATACTAGAGCTTGGTTTGGTGAGACGGGTTGCCAATTTGTGATCTTGGATGCTTCAACGGGGCGAGCCCCTTTACGAACAGCCAGAACAATGAGAGGCACTGGGTTTTCAGTATAAACCTGTTCTGTTGCAGGAATTGGGGAGACACGAGCTGCGAAAACCCTATTCTCGTAGGCCGCCGTCCCCGTAACCTGCCAATTTACTTTCTTTCCAAAGCCACCAACCTTATCCAAAACGGAATGTGAGGCAGGACGAGGTGTGATCAGGATATTGTTAGCCATATACTTAAGATCATTCGACTCAGCAAGTCCATTAGGAACAAGTGGGCTTAGCACTTGTTCAATCATGCGGTTTGAGTCATTTTGGGAAATTAAGTACCCAGTGTAGATGGTCGTGCGTTTGATACGCATATATCGCTGATAAGCCTTGAACTTCCCTAATGGGCTTCGGAGAGCAAGATTGTGTGAGTTGATCATGCGCTGCACCTCAGCAGTTTCATTTACTGGGTCAAGATAAGTAGATCCCTCGGATACCTGGATCACCTCAGCCGTGATAGGTCTCCGGGATGCGTGACCATGTGCTGCTTGCAGTTTCCTGTTCATTTCTTCAAAATGGTCACGGAATCCTTTCACACTGATATCGAATCAATCAGACGATACAAAGTCCTAAGAACGTAGACAATTACTTACTGCTTTGGACGATCCTCGTAGATTCGAATCTCTTCAGCCTGGTCATAAGTATGAACAAGGTCCTCAAGGAAAGCATGCTTGAAGGCGCCAGTCGAGGGAAAGCGTCTTCCATCTGGCCCAACTTCAGGTTTCAGGCTGATCATGTCGAAATCAAGCTTTTGGGCGGCAACCATGCGCTTGATGAGTTCAGCAAAGCCAGCTTCGCTTCGACCGGTCAAAAGCACTGTAAGGGCATCTTTCTGTTCCATGCTATACCTCACAAGACGGAGCTGGCATCGGTTAGTGAACAAAACCCCTCGCTCCTGAGTAAACACGACAGCCTCACAATGTTTTCATTCCACCATCCCTCCCAAGCACAGGGCTCTTCCGCCTCCAAGCCTTTTCCTGTAGCCGAAAGAATATTGGGGTCATGCCACCATCCACCATTTGCAAAGTGCGCTTCTGATTGAAGGTGACCAATGGTGCTACCATGCCAAAGTTGTGGGTTCGGTAAGGGACTGAGGAACACTATGGGCAAAGTAGGTCAGCATGGCACATTTATCCAACAGTGTGATCTGGCCTTACGTGTATTATCAAAGTCGTAGACGTGAACTGCCCGAATTTGAGAGGTAGCTGTGAGAAAAAGATATAGTGAGCTTGGTCGCTTTCCATTAGTCTCCCCAGCCAATATCCATACCTGGAAGCTCCTTGCTCGCGACGGACCACCTTTTAAGTGCCGTCAGAGTATGTTGATGTGACTGCGACGATCCAGTAGCGGTGCTATAAGGCATGTTCGCGCCCCCTCTCCCGTATCGAGCGAAGTTCTCGGACACAACAGCTTTCGCTGAACGCATCGAATGGTGTTATGTAGAGGAAAAGTAAATCGGAGTCAATTAGTTCATCGCGCAGCCCGAGCGAGTGGTTATAAGCAATAGCGACTGCGAAATATTCCTAGCGGAGTTTTCCGCTGGTTCGAAGTGACGTAGCTTGAGCAAATTGCAGCTTGTGAAATAGGAAGCTGCGACTCTACCGTTTTTCTGCCCGTGCGCGGAAGGCGGTGGACTCTTATCTATGCCTCTCCGCATCTTCGTCTGTAACTAATTCAATCTTAGTTTTTCTTCTACTTCATGGCAGACGATGGGGATGTTAAACAGGAAATACTCCAAAAGACCCTTAGGGAGGTAGCTGATGAAGAGGCCGAGGGTAATCCGTGTGTGATTTGTTTGGAATCAATCACGGAACCAAGTATCGCAAAGCCATGCAACCATACCAACTTTGACTTCTTATGTCTGCTCAGCTGGCTAGAGCAACAACCAAGCTGTCCTTTATGTACGAACACTTATGCATACCATTACTAAACTCTGGCTGACGATATAATAGGTAAGGCTCGACTTACAACTGTTCAATATGACCTGAAAGCAGCGCAAGGTCCAAAAATATACAGAGTGCCACTCGAAGAACGATCCGGACAACAATCTCGAGGCTCTGCGCTAGGTCGTGGAAGATTCCCTGGCGCTCGACGAGCCAGGCCAAGACATCCACGGTCCTGTCCACATCCGCAATCGGTATCGGATGACCCTCTCGCTGTCCGGCGGAACGTCTACCAGAACCAATTATACTCTCTCCGGGTTGGGTCAAATCGCCTATCGCAATACAGTGAGGTGACACCAGGAGATTTCAACCGTGATGAAGCTTTAGTCTCGCGCGCGCGAAAGTGGATTCGCAGAGAACTACAAGTCTTTAGCTTTTTGAACCCGGAGGCAGAGACGGATGAGGTACGTGGCCGGGATCGAGTACCTCGCCCAGGGAATCAACGATTGGATGAACGCAGAGCGAATAATGCCGAATTCTTGCTTGAGTACGTGATTGCAATCTTGCGAACTGTTGATATTAGAGGCAGTGCTGGCCAAGCTGAGGAGCTTCTACGGGACTTTGTCGGGCGCGACAATGCTCGGCTTTTCCTGCATGAATTGTTGGCGTGGTTGAGAAGTCCTTACATTTCATTAGAGGATTGGGATCGCCATGTGCAATACCCTAGGCAAGCGCAGAATACTAGTAATAGGAACGACCGAGGCTCTAGTCGTCCAGCTTATCCTGCAGCTCGTCCTCCCGCTCGGCCTCGCGATACTGGTGATAGAAGTTTATTTGATCGGATCTCAAGACCTGACACAAGAAGAGGAACAGCATCGAGGGGAGCTCGCTTGCAATCTCGACCATATAACCGTCATTCTAGACCGCCCCGATATCTTCTCGATCGATATATCCCAGACTAAAACAGTGATATCTAATTATTGTCCAATAGACCCGTCATGATTAATCAGTTAATGTCAAAATATTGCAGAGCTATGAATTTAAGAAGAGACAATGCAAAAATTCAATTGCTATTCGATAAACTACCTAGGTGCCAATGCTATATTAATGCAATCGTTATGTCGTGAATGGTCTATAGAGGGGTTTCCTATAGTCCTCATCGCTTGCGGAACCGTCCTCGACCACGTCCACCACCTCTGTTCCCGATCTTCAGAGATCGATAGTTCGCATGAGTCTGAGGGTTGAGTTTCCGAGCAGGGCGTTGCTTCTCTTCCTTCTCAGTCTCCGGCTTCTTCCCAGCTTGCTGATTTTGTGTGATATCAGCTGGCTGTTCCTTAGCAGCTGGTTTAACCATCGCAACAGCCTCTTTAATTCGCTCTGAGAAACTCTTTGGTCGAGGTGGCGGTTTGACGCTCTCGCCATACTCGGGATCACCGTCGGAATCGGCGTCGGTATCTCCCTCGAAATCCGAGCCTGCTTCGGATATAGAATGAAGAGATGCTATATCATTTTCATGGTCATCATCCGCAGCATTGTCGTTCGGTGCTTGCTGGATCTGTGTTTCCAGAACTGCAGTCACCTCATCACCACTCTCCTCGTCAGAGACATCAGGAGTAGTTTGAGTTTGAGTTTTAGACTTCGGTTTAGAAATAACCGGTCGCATATTGACTTTTCTCGTAGTTCGTTTCTGGCCCTTCTTTTTATATGGACGCTGGTACTCTGTCTCAATTGCCTGACTCTCCATAGCTTCAAAATTGAGCATATCCTGCTCCTCTTCAATTTCACGAAGCACATCCCAATCATCTTCTAGTCGTTCCTCTTCCATAGCCCGAAGACCCTGCACCAAAGAAGACAAGCCCCGACTAGCGAATTGAGTCGGTTTCCGTGATGCAATAGGACTGAGACCCCCATTCTCATTTGCAACAGGCGGAGGGAAACGACCTATATTCGAGCGACGGAGAAATGACGGCGTTTCTGACGGGTTTGAATGTCTAGATACTGGCCCTTCTGGTTCCTGGGCGTTTCCATTTGTGACATGTTGGTCTTCGCCCTCTACCATAGCTGCATAGCGCATCGTAGTAGGTGTTGCAAAGAGATTTGCAAGATAAAACTGCTTCGTTGAGGATGCTGGTGTTCGTGAAAGTCGTGATGATGGTTCTTCGACCTCTTCCTCCGGATCCTCTGCGATGGGCTCAAAGCGCTTCGGTTTAGAGGGTGTTCGGAATCCTGCTCCTAGTGCATCCTTTTGCCTTTTCGCTGATGGTGTTGCGTTGCTTCCACCAGATTCGGAGAGCATGTCAAATAGTCCAAGTGCCTTTCCATCGCGCTGGGGTGTAGGTCCAATTGCAGCTTTGAGGGGCGAGGGTGCTGGTAAGCCTTGTTTATGAGTGCTGGGACTGAATAATCGGCGAAATGTAGAGGGGGAGTCGTAGGGATCTAGTTGCGAGGGATGAATTTTCGCTGTACGGTTGTTGGTTGGAGTCGCAAATATTCCTCTAGCTGATTTCCGGGGTGTAGTATCATGGAATGAATGCGATGGACCGGTAGGAGAGGTATGTTTTCGTTTCTTGGCTTGAGAATCGACTTCTTGTTGTTGGCGATTTTCGCGACGAATCAAAGCGGCTTCGAGGTTTTTAAGTCGGCCATATTCTTTGTATTTGGCAGCTAGATTTGAAATAAGACGAAATCAGTCATTGCTGATACTCTCAAGTTGTCGCATGGTTATGTGCGTCTTTTCCAGTATCTTATTAGATCAGACGTACCGATTTCTGGGTTGTTCTTGATATCGTCCCGACCGGCCTTTTTTCCTTCGTGAGTGACTGCAAATTCTCTTTCCCATATTTTGAGTTCTGATCGAACAGATACAGCCTGTCCTGCTACTTCTGCGCGAGAATTGGGCTGGTCGACCATTGTTGCGAGAACGTGGTCGTTCTAGATCACGCAGGACGCGGATTGAAGATTGAGAAGACGCGAAACCACTAAACGCGGTGACGTCGCGTGTTCGGCCCGCCGATTACAGTTCCGCGGTACAACTGCAGTCATGCAATGCTGGCATCTCTATCAACTACAACCTCGTTTACCTGCATGTTAGGCCAACAGCATGGCTTGTAACGAACAGATTATTTTAGATGTTTATCTATTTTGTGCAAAATTTTCATCTATTCTCAGCCAGCTCTGACTTGAAAACTCAATCATTCGCCATGAAGTATTCATTGTCCTAAGCCACCCCGCGGACTTGGGGGCCTGAGGGGGGAAGAGACTCTGTGCGGGGGACTGTGCGGAATGCGTATATAAAGAGAATCCAAGCCATAAGCAGATGTAGGACTTAGCCCAGAACCCCGCGCTGACACCTTGGATGTCTTCGGAGGACTGTGCGGAATGCGTATATAAAGAGAGTCCAAGCCATAAGCAGATGTAGGACTTAGCCCAGAACCCCGCGCTGACACCGTGGATGTCTTCGGTAAACCGCCATGGCCAATTCCACTGAACGTCCTCCTTTCGATGCAGAGTTCGACACACTTGTCGCACAAAGCTTAGAAGAATGGAAAGTTCCAGGATTATCTATATGTGTAGTCCACGGACCTCATACCCACTCAAAGGTAAGGATCCCGAAGCCCTCGCCTATGCAGAGTTCTAAAATTGTATCGATAGGCCTACGGGTTTGCAGAACTCCCAGATAAATTGATGACCACAGATGCAAGCTTTCAAGTCGGAAGCCTAACCAAACCCTTAACGGCTGCTTCCATGTCCATGTTGATTGACGATAGCAAAGGAACAGATTCCCCCATCGACTGGGATACTCCTCTATCATCTATCATTCCCGATGACTTCGTATTATCAGATGACTATGCAACCCAGCACATCACTATCGAAGATGCTCTCTCTCTCCGCTCCGGCTTACCAGACCACCTCTGGAAATACATCCTAGGGCCCCGAGATGGAACCGTCAAAGATCACGTCCGAAGTCTCAGACACATGCCCATCACAGCTCCACCTCGAACGAAGTTCCAATACTCAAGCCACATGTATGTTGCCGTCACGCACGCGTTACAAGAACGCACAGGCGAAACACTTGGCTCGTTCATGAAGAGGCGGGTCTGGGATCCTCTTGGGATGAACAAAACCTATTTCTCTGTTTCAGAGGCTGAAGCGGATTCTACAAACCGGGAAAAGATCGTGAAGGGGTATATATGCGTCCCGGGTCAGGATCTGCCAAGTGGAAGTGGCCAGTATTTCCTGGCGAGTCCACCGAACTTCGAGGCGATGACAGGAGCCGGTGCGATGGTTAGCAATGTTCTTGACTATTCGCACTGGATACGCGAGTTGATTGAACGGAACGGCCCTCTTAGGGATCATGACTCTTTGACTAAGCCGAGAATAATCCATTTTAATTCCGGTGACACCAGTCTACCCGGGCCATATCATGGATATGCTTTAGGGTGGGTGGTGGAGAATTACCGTGGCGAGACTGTATATACCCATTCCGGTGGTATGCCTGGTTTTGCGAGTTTAGTCTTCTTTGTTCCTGAGAGACACTTCGGCTTCGTGATGATGGGTAACTCTGGTACAGCGGCACACGCTTCGATGACACTAGCAATCCATTTATTGGACAGGTTACAAGGACCTTCAGTGGACTCACGTCATCAACAGAAGATGAAGACTTATTTTGGACAACTGGCTGGAGAGAGAAGTATGCGGATGTCTCCAAAACCAGATGTATCGGTTTTGAAACCTTTTATTATGCCTATGCTACCTGATCCACCACTGCCATATGTTCTGCCATTGGAAAAGTATCAGGGTACATACTGTCATCCTGCGGATGCTTCTTTTACAATAACTCTTGATGATGATATTCTGGTAGCTCATATACCTCATAGCTCGGTTGAGACTCAGATTGTCTTGACACACGCTAGTGGTGAGTTCTTTCTGGGGAAGCTGACTGCTCCGGCACTGAGTGATCTGCCGCCTTTGCCGATGGAGTTCTATGTCGATCACTCGGGGACAGTGAGCAAGGTAGGCTTGACTGTGGAGCCTTCTATGGGAGGTGATTGTATATGGTTTAATAGGAAGGAGTCGTAAGGCTCAATCGGTATGGATCTGATCTGTCCACTGGCACTTGATGGATCTCCCCAGCCACTGGCATGAACTACTTACACATCTCAACTCTACCTGTCATCTCCACTCAATGTACAATAGTAACCTCAAATCATGCACTTGAATGATATAACAATGACATTATCGGGTATTAAATCATATACCATGTAATAAGTTCACAGCTTCTCGCTAGAGAGCAGTTAGAAATGCAAATATGATCGAAGCCAACGAACATAACCCCTCACATCTGATTTTAATCGTTTTTTCTCACCAACTCGTCAATCCCCTCGCCCGATCAAATCCACCCCTAAGCTGCGACTCAGGATGTACCACCTTCCCCTGAAGAAGCGTATACTTAACCAACCCCTCACAATGCTCAGGTCTCACACGCGCTAACCAAATCATCTGCTGCTCCTTCTTTCGATAAACAAGTACATTCGCCGAGAACTTGTGTCCACCAACATGCGAAACGTAGAAGATACCCACACCACCAGGTCGAGTATCATCTGCGTCGCGATCAAGCCCTAGAGGACGGAGATGGCGCTCGAGTTCGCGTTTGATGAGCGGAGCGGTAATACCACAACGGGCGTCGCGGCGTCGATGAGAGCATAATAAGATGACATAGTCCAGTTCACAGGGACGAGATGTTAGTCCGGACGTTGAAAGGGTGGTGTCGTTATTGTTTTCTGGTGAGGGGTTGTCGATAAAGTTGTGTACTACGTCTGACACTTTTGATGAGGAGACTGAGTCCACGAATGTGAATGATGGGAGAATAAGCAGTGTTGTTGGCTTTGTGTAATCTTCAGCTGCTGAGTGGTCATTTGGCTGGATATTGGAAGCAGAGACCATATAACGCTGAGAGCAGTTAGTTGAGATTCGTAAAGTAAATCAGACAGAGGGTTCACATACGCCTAGTTTCGATTTTGCGGACGACTGATCAAACGCCTCCATTAGTGATCCGGACTCATGCTCGACTTTCTCCTTCCAGTCTGATCGTCCCGTCGCCACAAGAACATGGGAATGAAACTCTTTAATCTGTCCATATAAAGGTCTTGAAGTTTCGATTTTCACTTTCGATGGAAACTGAATCGTGCAATCTGCGCAGTCCTTCAAACACTGATCACCATCTTCTTTGGGTTCCACTTTCGGGAATAAATAATCTGGTGTGCGACCCAATGAGAGCAGTGATTTTAACATGTTTGCGGCGCTTGAAGAAACACAGACGGCGGATAGTGTTCAGGACTGTCGTGGTTTTCAGTTGTTAAATATTAGTTCTACGACTTTGTGGTTGCCTGGTAGTTATAGCGTTGAAGGTCTCTGTATCTCCGAGGTGCGAGCCCGAAGCGTTAATCCCGACGCAACTCCGATGCGCATTGGGATCTCCGGGTGTCTTGAGCTTATCTCCAGATCCTTGTCATTTCGCAATATTAGGGTGTATTTAGGAGATAATTTCCTTTCTTGGGCTTCCTTTTTCGTGGACTTGCTAGTCGGTGTGTACATACTGTATAGCAGCTACAAAAGTACACTGTAGGGTACACTATAAATTAGATCATTGCTGCCCATGAGCACTGGACTCTTCCAAGTCTCGGTAGAACATCTACTCCCGGGCCCGAGCTACCTATACTAGTACAATATGAGCTAGAAATACGTCTCAATGCCCCGGGCCACAGTGCAAAGGGTTGAGAGCATGACACTGGCTGAGGGGGTTTTGACATGAGGATATGAATGCAAAAAATGGATCTCTAACTTCTAATAAGCATTGTGGCGTAGGGGAAACGCGCCGGGCTCATAACCCGGAGATCCCTGGATCGAAACCAGGCAATGCTATATATTCATTTCTTTTTTTTTAACTTCCTTATTATCTGTATATCCATGCAATACGAGTCTTTAAATAAAGATTCAGGTCAAAAATCTACACCAAGAGTGGTCCCAGATCACGGGAGTCGGCAAGAAGTTGAATTCTGGCATTACGCCATATTAAGAATCCTGGGAGTGTGTTAGGGAATTTGGCATTTCAACACGTATTACTGTCAGCTCATCTATAGTACATGTATGTAGCCTACATGCGGCCTAGGGGATATACCCGTCTCAGAAGTAAGAAGTGGATGTCCTGTCGTAATTTATGAAGGCGCAGTAACTCTAAACTTATACTCTTTACAATTTAGTTACTGATGATCAACTGTCATAATCCGACCTGGATTTCAACCTGAACAACGGAAGCTTCGGATCGTCGGGTCATAGTAAGAATCCGTGAGGGGGCACCCTGAAAAGGAGGGGCGAAAGCAAGATCGGACGATGTTTCCGTTTTCTTTCCACTTTGAACAAAAAAACAGATAGATAACAAATCCAGAAGGGTCTCGCCTATCACCATCAACTTAGTTGCCAAGGTATTCAGATTCTCATCCTGGAATTATCTCCGCGATCGGACAGACTTACCGCATTAGGCCTGACCACCAAATCACTGTGGGCCATAGTTACCACGTAAGCAACAAGCAAGCCATCCCAGTTTCCTTGAGCCCAAACTCTCAAAGAGAAAAGCTTAGGGTCGTTGTCGCTTCTTATCCAGAGTTTTCTCAATACTACCAATTGTTTGCAATGGAAGAAGTCCACAACTTTAGCGCACAGCCTGACCGGCCGCGCAAAAGGCGTCGTCGCACCATGGCATGCACCCAATGCCGCAGCCGCAAATTACGCTGCGACCGAGAATATCCCACTTGCGGTCGTTGCCTGAAAAGCAGAGCGCCCACAAAATGTACCTACGAAGATGGATTTCTCTGGCAACAACCGACAACTGTAGCAAGTTCAACAAGAGGAGGGTCCACTATATCTTTCCCCCGGACTGAACAGCAGCCTCTCCAGACGCCCCCGGACTCGGGGATAGGAGCGCCGTCGATTCGGTCGGAAAGTCTTGTTTCGACAACCGCGCCCGCTGCCGGCTCGGCCATAACATTAGCCTCTACCAATACGGATGGGAATGGTCATGGCCCCCCATTCCGAGGAAAACATGGGAATGGAAAGGAGAGAAGAGATTGTTTCTTAGAAACTGTTTTGGGGGCTCCTAAAGCTGCTATTAATCAGGATCCGTTTGCGACGACAGGTGGAATTTTGCAAAGGCCGAGACGTCCTTTTCCTGAGATTGACGCTACTTTCTCTTCGCAGGATAATGAGGATGTCGATGAGGCTGGCTTTGAGGACTCGTTGACTCCGGCTAATCAGTTGGATTTGTCTCCTCGGATCATGATGAGAGGTCGCGAGACGAAGACGAGGTTTAGTGGATCGGGGATATATGCTAATTTAGTGACACAGGTATGGGGTCCCTTTCCTTTTCCTTGTTCATTCCTTTGTTCTGTTTTGCTTTTTTTCTTCTTCTCGTTTTTCTTCTTCGCTCCTTTATTTGATTCATGCTGTCGTCCAATACACTCAAGTGTCAATTAGTTTGGCTACTGACAAAACTCTATAGTTCCCCGACATCAAGGCCTTTGCAGAGGACATCCGTTTGACAAACCCAATCCTCTCAAGGGTTCGTCCAGATCTAGAACGAGTAAAACGAGGACTCTGGAAAAGGAGACCACTCAATGAACCATTCCCAGACCCAACCGCCGTGTCCTTAATAGCTTTGCTCCCCACGCGAGCTGTCGCTGACGAGCTTATCCGCGTGTATTTGACCTTCGTCGAGTCCACACATCGTATCATCCACGTCCCAACTTTTCTCCGGGATGTCGACGAGTTCTGGGCTACTTCAGACAATGCTAACATTCAATCGGCTTCGTTCATCTCACAACTACTGCTGGTTCTTGCCTGCGCATGGAATTACGCCGATGTAGACCTTCTCCAAGAGAAAAGTACCAAACCTCTCCGTTGCTACACTGCAGTGGAGTGGGTATTACATGCCGAGAAATGGATCAACAATGCGCGTATCAAGCGAGCAGAAATCAATACGTTACGACTGTACATTTTGTTAATCACCGCCCAGAACTGTTTTGGTATGAAGCGCAGCCAGGCATGGCTAGCTACCAGTCATTTGGTTAAGTCTGCCATGATGTCAGGGTATCATCGAGACCCAAGCAAATATGCCGGGATTTCTACCTTTAACATGGAGATGCGCCGGCGCATCTGGTACACTATTGTTGAGCTGGATCTCCAGGTCGCTCTTGATAGGGGTATGCCACCGACTATCCACTGTTCGGACTACGATACCCGTCTTCCTTTGAATATCAATGACGACGAGCTTAATGAATCTACCCTTGAACCTCCGGAGGGTTATCCCCTAAGCAGCGCGGTTGATTGCTCCTACCAAACTGCACTTGGTCGGTCGCTTCCACTTCGGCTGAAAGTGTGTTCGCTCATGAATTCCCCGAGAGTTAGCTGTCGATATGAGGAAATCCAACGACTTGACTGGGAGTTGACGCGTCAAGTAGCTCAGATTCCTTCATGGTTCGCGCCTAATGTCACATCGCCTGCGACATTTGAAAAGGCGACTCTATGGAAAGCTTTGATTGAAAATAGGCTTGCGCAAACCCTTCTCTCCCTTCACACTCCTTTTGCCATTGAGGCACGCGAAGAGGCTTTATTCGCTCCATCTGCACGGTCTCGTTTGGATGCGGCAGTTATGATTCTTTCTACCCAGCGCCGATTACACGAGACATCGCCGTTGCTGTCACTGTGCGTCCTTGGCGAGTGCACTATCCAAGCCTTGGTTACCGTTTGCCAGGTATTACATTCATTGGATCCCCATCCAGGTACGGCCCTCCCTCTTCAATATTCCCCCTCAATGATTCCCTCCTCGTTCTTCAGTTAACTTACACTTCCTCAGCTACAACCCCCTTCCCACCATCCTCTCTCTTCCAACTCGCAACCCTCCCCGGCCTCCCCGAATCCCTACTCTCACTCACCGAATCCGCCCTCATCGCCCTAGAAGTCCGATTCCTCCTCGTCGTCAAAGGAGCAAAAGACTACTTCTTCCTCTCAACAATCAGCGCACTAGTAAAAGCCAAACTCTGGCCACTACAAGCAGCCATGTACAAGCAGCAAGTAGTTGAGCGAGTTCTATCGTTCGCGCAAACATTATTCCAGCGACATGCAAGTTGTGAACATCTGGGTAATCCGGGAATGGGCAATTTCAAAGATAATCAAGTTGCTGCTTTTCTTTCTACGCCGGGTTTGGCACCGACTCTTCCGACCGATCTTGATGGAATTATTCCACCGCCAAATCTTGGCGTTGGGGTTACTGTAAGTTGTGATTTTATTATTCTTGTTCCTGCAGCTTTGCATTGCAGATTACCCCTGACCATGACTCTGATGACGATATGCTGATCTTTGATTCACTAGCCGCCCGGGGATTTTGACCCCTTTTTGGATGTATTTGATTGGGATGATCTTGCTGGGATGGCGGCGATTTAATCTGAAATATTGTCGCGTGTATGATAGAAGTATGATGATTGTTCATTGGATCTGGTTTGTTGCTTTTATTTTTTATTTTTTATTTTCTATTTTGCTTTTTGTCTACAGTACATACAGTATCTCGATATCCCATAAAGAATTGATTTGAATACATTTTTCTTTTCTTTTCTGTATCTTATCTATGACGATGATCTCATCATAATGCCAATGCCAACTTGCCTCAATGAGCACCATCATTAATCTCGCCAAATCGAGAAAGAGAAATTAAAAAACATGATTCCAAGCTCTGGGCGGGTTCCACCATGAAATCATGATCTGACCTCGGAAGTGACGATCATGACTGCGCTGCAAGGGTATGCCGATCGGGGAAATCAGCGAGCCTCAGGGTTTGGGGCTACAGCACAAGAATAGTAAATAAACAAAGCGACGCACTAGTTTTTGAGTATGGTTTTACTTATTAGCTGATTATAGATGAGCCTTGCGATTCTGAACTTTCTTTGAGCCAGGTACTTATTGTGGGGCTCAGAGCAGGAAGCGTTTCGAACTTGAAGAGCGTTCCACATTTTCGGCCCCCGGGTTATCCTATGGAGTCTGAGAATTATCAATGGGTCTGGATCAGTATGGACGGCACAGCATAACGGAGGTAGTGAAGCTGGGGCCAAAAGCTTGAGCGAAAGAGAGTGCTGGAGAGACCAGACATGGTTGGACTAGACAGATGACAAAAATAACTTGAAGAGAAAACACAAAGTAACCACTAAAATAGCCCAATATACTTTTTCTCAATTGCTTGATTAAATCTCGACTCAACCCCGTGAGTCCAGCGCGAGCCGTGACAGGCTGTGTTGTGTAAGTGGGGATAGTGATAGTGAATACTACATGCGAGGTACATCTTCTCACGCACCATCATATACTTGATCGTCGGTAGCTACATGTATCCACCCAAAAATGGCAGCCTAACTTCCCTAAAACACTTGGCTTTTGCTTAGTGTCGATCGCGTGGGACCCTGTGGTGATTGACAAGGCTCGATGGCTGTGTTAATTGTTTTATTTTATTTTATTTTAATTTCTCTTTCTCTTTTTCTTTTTACTCTTTCATCTTCGCTGATCCCTTACTTGTTTACCATGTGGAAGGGATCCTGTGATAACTTTCTCTTTTAGTTATAACTTATCATCGGCCGTTCTTCTCTTCAAGTTTCTCTGAACTCAATTGAATTGCTGAACGGAATTAATGCGCAAGATGCGCTGATCGCCTTGATTATTCCTTATTTCGTCTCCTGATAGCGATTGGTGCCTATTTCTTCCCTCTCCTCTAAAATAACGCTGCGAAAAGCTGGAATTGCAGTATAATATTTGCACCACAAGTTTCTGTATATACGACATCGAAGGGACTCAGGGACGAAAATTCTTCTTCTTAATCAAAAAGCCATCGCCAGCATTGGAAAATAATTCCAACTATCGCCACAATGCATCTAACCACCAATCTATGGCTTTTATCGCTGATGCTGATATCCCCGTTATCGGGCGCAACTCCATCAACACAACCAATTCACAAAGCCTCCCAAGTCTACGACACAACGGATCAATTACCCCTACCAAATAAAGGGAATATAGCCGTTCACGACCCCAACATCCTCCTCTGGGAAAACTACTACTACCTCTTCAAAGGGGGTTTTCACATCCCCATATTCCGCACCCAAAACCTCACCGGACCCTGGGAACAAGTCGGCACCGTCCTCTCACAAGACTCAATAATCGACATGAAAAACAGATCCAGACCCTGGGCCCCGACAACCATTCAACAAAACGGTACTTTCTACTGCTACTACTCAGTCAGCCAGTCTGGATCCCAAGACAGCGCAATAGGCGTCGCAACATCCACCTCCCTCGACAGCAACGGAGGAAAATGGACAGACCACGGCGCAGTAATACGTACCGGGAAGGGAACTGATTCCCATATCTGGCCATACAATATCACCAATGCCATTGATCCATCCTTCATCACTGATAACGAGACTGGAGCAAGTTATCTCAATTTCGGAAGCTTCTGGCATGATATTTGGCAGGTTCCTCTTTCGGAGAATCTACTTTCTGTACAGGATTCGGATGCGCCGGACGCGAAACAGTTGACTTTTATTCCGGAGCAAAAGCAGAAGCCGGAGGAAGGGTCTTGGATGAGTTTTCGGGAGGGGTATTATTATGCTTGGTTCAGTCATGGGCAGTGTTGTCAGTTTCGTGGGGGATTCCCGGCGAGGGGACACGAGTATGATATTCGGGTTGGAAGATCTGAGAGTGTGAGGGGACCGTTTTTGGATAGACATGGTGATAAGTTGCTTGATGGTGGTGGGACGATTGTTTATGCGTCGAATCACGGGGAGGTTTATGCTCCTGGTGGACTTGGTGTGTTGGCTGGGAATGATTCGGTGCCGGATATTTTATATTATCATTATTTGAACACGACTGTTGGGTTTAGGAATGGGGTGAGTTGGTCTTTCGTTTTGATTTTGATTTTGATCCCTGACGGGGCTCTGAATACAACATTTGAAGAATTGTGAAGCTGACAACTATCTAGGAAGCTCACCTGGGCTGGAACTATCTGAGATACGACGATGGATGGCCCGTCGTCCTTGATGGAATTGATATCTCAAGTAGTGCTGGATCTATCCTGCCTGTTCCGAGGTGGTTAGCGTTGACGATATCAATGAGTACGTTTCACACTGTACAACATCCAAAAAACCAAATTGATCGCTGACTTTAATATTTACCAGGTTTATCGCTGTATATATGGGCATAAAGATGCCTTATCCTGGCATTCCTTGATGTGGATAGACTTGCATTTTCTTTTCGAGCGATTTTGCACATAGACAGCGTTCGAGTACAGGCGTTTTATTCTGGACTGAATTATTTGGATTACCTAGGAAGCATTTAGCTTATCAGATACCATTAAGCTTCCGATTTCAAATTAATTCCTTCTCCCTAACGATTTCCATGAAGATGAACGGGCCTCGGCGTTGACGAGACCCCGACTAGGTTCGGGTCGCCGCTAGTCCGCAATGCGTTACTGGATCAAAGACCCATCTGGCTCGTATTCATCAATGGTTTCCTTAGGCACCCGTGGATCTTTTCACGGATTGGATTTAGCGTTCAAATTAATGTGAAGCAATGTGCTAGGCAGATGCTCCTCGCAGAATGTTCCAGCGATTTGGAACCCCGCCTCTCATTGCTTTTATACCCAGTCCTCGCCTTCTCCGTCTCTGACGACGATGCGATGTGAGTTGCGGAGTCTCCACTCGTTTCCACCACCTCACCAATTTGAGCTTTAATCACAACCAAACATATTTCTTAATTACATCGAAAAGCCTAATTTGCTACGCATTTTTGGTTGAACACGTCCAATAATTCCGAAGATGGAGAATGAAGACCCCTCAAGGTCATTCTGGTTTATAGTCACCGGCCAATATCTTGCAATCAACTATAACGGCAATGACTTTGAGATACGCAGGGCTCATCACGGCAGTGGCTCTATATTTTATCTCTCCGATGACGAAGAACAAATAATCCATCAGAACACTTATATTGGGACCCTTTCCACCCATCCAAACTACGAGGATGATGTATTCTACATCTCAAAGGACACGCAGTACCTAACCAAGGATGCAAAATGGACAGACAACATTGAAGAAGCCGTCGAAGTTCAAATCGAACCCGTAGAAGACTACGGTGACGCCGAAGTACCTCTTCCCCCAGAAATCTCCAATCCAATCATCGACGAAAACAATCCTATCTCTGCGAATGGAATTGATCTCTATCTTCCTGATAAATGGTTCTCGTTATACGCTATCACCGGAGACTCACTTTGGCTAGGTGATGCCTCGGAGTTTGAAGATAAGCTGTGCTTTACGGGAAATCCGTACAATTTCGGGATGCCTTTTCAGCTCTCGAAACATGAAGGGAAAACGCGGATTCTTTGTGGGAATAACAAGTATTTGACTGTTATGATGGAGGATGAAGTTGCCGAGTACCTGGATGAGGCGTGTAAGCGGCATACGAGGTCTACGAGATGCTCCAGGTGCATGATATGCTGGTCTGTTGGATTTAGCTCTGAGCCGGATGAGTGCTTTTCTTTGGTGCCGAAGGGCTTGCCGAGTATGTTTGCTTTGTATGATGGGCTTTGCTATTATCGGTTCAGTGTTCTTAAGGGTAGTTATGCGGAGTTGGAGCGTGTTGAGAGCATCGATAGCGCTACTCAGTTTCAGTTTGTTGGGTAATGTTGTGTTTGTGTCTTATTCTTTTGACTTTCCAAACTTAAATAAATCGGAAATACTTTTTATTCATAAAACTGAAACCGAAACTGAAATCAATCGCATTGCTATCTGAAATCTCAAAAGGGTATCTCGAACAATAAAAGCAGAGCAGAGTATAGTACAAAAACTTCAAATCCATCTATAAAAACATCCCCGAAAAGACCAGACCACCAACCAATAAAGTCGTACATATTCCCATCGGCAAAGTCGCCCTCGACCCAGCAGAATCCTTCAAATGGCCCCCATATTCAATACCTTTCGAATTCAAACAATAAGCGACATCCTGCGCTTTTTTCTCCGAAGTCGAGTTGCAAACCGCAGTGCAAGGTCTCGGGTCCGAATACAGCCATATTTCAGAATGGCAGCACGACTGTAGAATCTCAGACATGTTGTCATTTAGCTTGACTGTCTGGTATAGCGGGACCTCGGCATAGTATTTTGGCGTATCGGGGAGGGAGGGAAAACTGTCGCGCGAGTAGTAGCAGTAATCCGGTTGAGTGGAATTTGTATTTGTGCTTGTAGCGAGATTCACTATTGCGTCCATGGTGCTGATCGTATTCGGATAAACGCGGGTAATCTTTTTTGTGGTGGATCCCTTATGCAGGGTGTAGATGGATCGTCGAGTGTAAGTTTGAGTGAGGCTCGGATGGTGTTAAGTAGCACCGGGAAGAATGGAGAGCTATTTGGTATTCGGTATTTGATGCGATTTCGACTCTTTGAATGTGGAAATCTTCGAATTTGAGGGGGAAATGCGGAGTTTTGTGATGAGGGGACCTGGACCCTTTTTAAACTTGGACTTTTTGCCAGAAGGGAAAGTGCCAAGGCGCTACGGCTCACTGGCTTCAGTTGAAATGAATTCAGCCGCACGCATGCTGTCGGACACAGTGGTGAACGCGATGTATCGGTGGTTGATGGTTAAATTGACATACGGTCTAAAGAGCGTGCGCTGCTGGTCTGAGGGGTAATTCTGCAGTGGTTCGCAGCATTAACATCCCCGATATCTTCAGTCAGCCGGGTTGGTTGACGGTACACAACGCCGATAAACTTGAAAATTAACCTCTGAAGAGGAGAAAAAGAAAAGGTGGATGGTATATTAAAGATGACTCGATGAGAGGAAGTTATTTGGGCTATGGAGGAGCTTTTGTGATGATGGGGTGACTGAGTCATTATTTTATACTATTTTGATCCAGCAATCTATTCTAAGTACAGAATACTGACCGTGATTTGTAGGTCTAGGTATCGATAAGCGCCGTGATGCTAATCCCGGACACATGAGAGCATATGCTTCGACGACAGTCTATGTCTTTGAGAAGTACTTCGCGCGATACGGAGAAACATAAATTCATCTTGCGTGGCTTATTACACACCCCGATTTTCGACGGCGTGGGGCTGCAACCATGCTTTGTGATTGGGGACGGGAAGAAGCCTCTAAAAGGGGGCTGGATGTGGACTGTGATAGCTAGTTCGATGGGGAAGTCGCTATATCAGCACCTTGGATGCAATCTTGTGGGCACTGAGACGATTCGAGTTCATGGAGAAAATGAAAGTGTGGATATCTATATGATGGAGGAAGGATTCAAGCACACTAGTTGGCAGACATATTTTGTCACCTCAGGCGCTATATTAGCAAGTCTTAGCCTCGGAGCACTGTACTACATTCTCGGGAAAATATAGGTAGCTTTGGTGAAAGGCCACTGGCGCGTGGAACTGGGTTGAACTATTCAATGGCAAGATCTACTCATCGCTAGGGGATATCGAAAGAATTGAACGATGAAATATCATGTGTAAATATCTATAAAATGCCAATGTGTAGACTCAATCATGCTTCTCTTGATTATTGTTTCCAGATGCAATATGTAAGAAGTAAATCAGAACGAACATGTACATGCATATAAACGCAGTATAAATCCCTCACAGTCTACTAGTAGCCTCATGATTCGCCTTTCTCCACATCCTCTTCCGACGCTCATGGCCCGAATCGAAATCATCCACCCATTTCTGATCAAAAGGCGGCAATCGTCGTCCCGGTGCCCCCTCGAGTGGCTCCCCTGCAATCTGCCGAAGATCTTCAAAATACGGCTTGAAATCAGGATTGACCACCATAAATGCAGGCCCGTCACCTTTCTGCGCAATCCGGTCCGTCTCCCAATTTTCTTGCTCCGCCAATGACGGAAGAGTACCCCTGCCCGCAAGGATACGAGCCGCTGCCACAGCCTGCCATTCAAAAACCTTGAAGGTCAGACCAGCACCTACAGCCCCAACGAACGCAAGGCTGGTATCATGGCGCCAGAAGACATGCTGATACAAATCTGGGACTCGGTTATTGCGCGTGGGCACTTGAGGCAAGAAAGGTAGAGTCCAGGTGAACCCTGTGCCTAAGATGATATTGTCGACTTCACTGACGGATGTTCCGTCTTCAAAATGCACTGTTCGGTCATCGGGTGTGATGTGGGAGATTGGAGCTCGGCGCTGAATCTTAGGATGCTTGAATGCTTCGTCTCCGAAGAAGATGTTGTAACGACCGCGCACTACGGCGTGGATGGGTGTTTGAGCACTGTCTATTAAACTGACTGCTGTGTCTGCTGCGGAAACTGATGCGCCAACGGTGACAACTTTCTATTTGTGTGTTAGAAGACGGGAAGTAGGAAAAGGCACTGAGATGGATGGGAGATCCTTACCTTTCCTCGATAGGTGGCTGGTCCACGGTAATGCTTTGAGTGCTCAACGCTGCGTGGGTATTTAGCTGCAAATTCCTTCAACCCTGGGATAGCAGGGATATATGGAACAGCATAATGACCTGAAGCCAAGACAAGACCATCAAAAGATTCATTCCACCAATAATCAGAAGGGCTTCCATTGTGGAGCTCTCTCTTGCGGAGGGTTAGGTCCCATTTTTGAGTATTAGGATTTTTGATCGCACGCTCGACAGTTGTATTATACTCAACGAGATCACCGTAGCCTTTCTTGGTAATGAGGTCTTCAATATACTGGCGAATCACGGTGTGATGTCTGAATGGTGTTTCTGGGCCATGTCGATCAATAGACCACTTGGAGCGAATAGTAGGAATTGGTTCCTGTGAATAAGACATTACGCCTGCATCCACGTTTGTCTCCAGCTCTGGGTAAACAGGAGAATCCGTGTATCTATCTTGAGTCTCTGCTGGGGTACGACATGGCAACTGATGCGGGATGGACAGCGGTGCATCTGCTGTACGCGCCGCCAAACCATCAAAGTCAAGCTGACGAGGTGGTTCGTCAGCTCTAGAGACCCTATTCCCAACATTAGATTATGTGACCATCTTGCACGTAAAAGTAAGGGCAAGCATACCAGCATCCACCCGCCTTTTCTTGACGTTCAAACACTCGAACAACATCAAACGCTTTCTCTTGCATCAATGCATCAATCGTAATAGCACCCGAAGGGCCAGCGCCGATAACGGCTACACTTCTAGCAGCCGACATGGTTACTCACGTCCAGGAGAGCAGCAAAATGACCAAGCGAGGTTAGATTAGAGTAGCCAATGTAATCCAGAAACTGTGAGGATCTCTCGGCCGAGCGGAGCTTGAATATTTAAGCTGTAAGACTTGACGATGATCTGGAGGTAAAGTTAGACTCTGTCACGCCATCGGATCTATTTTTGCGCCACGAATGTTGATAAAAGGAGCCAATCGAGTGGGATGCTTGAGATCCGCAATATGGTATCTCAGACATTCAGGCCCAGATCATAACTTTATAGGGTAGGGTATTTGTACTGACCTGTCACTATTGTTGAATTTTCTTCGTTATCAAACCCCGGATTTTTTTCTCTTCAAGTAGCCGACGAGTTTGATCTAAAATTGCGCAATGCCGAGCCGCGTCTCCAGGGTTCGGCACGGGCAGCCAATGATTGTGATTGGTTGGGTTGTGGATGAATCAGGAACTGTATTGCGATTGGCCAGATTAATTGTATGCCTGATATTCGAGGCACATATTAAGTTGCATCTCCTCTCCAAGTGCATTTTAGCAGTTGTTGTGTATTTAAATTAAAGTTTGGAAATGGAGATAAACTTTGAAATTGGCTTATTCGCTGAAAATGCATGTTTAATAAGTTTTGGCTCTTTGAGGCCATAAATTCTACCATTCTTATATTTGTGTTAGCCCCAGCGACTATTCAATCATTGTCGCCCGAAACCCAAAATATTATATACAAGTAGTGCTTTTGTGAGGCACCTTGGAGGATAAATCTGCCAGTGAGGGGCAAATAGCCCAATTACCAATTGATAGCTTTGGCTTTACAAATCCCCAACAGTCTGCCGCATGGGAGTTTCTGGCACCCATCCAATTTCCTCCATCGGCCATCTGATCCAAATCCTATATTTATCATTGACAACGGAATGGATCCGTCGGATGAGATGTATCGCCCAGCCTTCCATCCACCAGCATTTCTCTAACTCTCGAACAAGAACGACAAAGTAGGCTAATACGCATAACGCTTCGTTGTTCCCACCTTTAAGCAGCCACAAATAGTCGTCTCCCATTTCGAAAAGCCACTGATAGAGCCCTCGCATCTTATCGTCATTTTTGAAATTAGGATCATCGCGAAACGTATAGCTGCGCCGGAGCTTTGAAATTGCGTCAATAAGAATTAAAACAGTGGGTGCATGCTGTTCATCTGAGAGGTCCTTCCGGATGCGGGCCTCGAGCTCATCAAGCGGCTTGTTAGGCTGAGGAGAGTGTTCTAACCAGAAGTCCTCGGATCTTTGTGTTTCGTGAGCGATAATCCACACCGGAGAGTTCATTAGGGTTTCTTCAGCTCTGCGGAGCCCGTCAATACCCCGTAGCAGGTATAGCCATTCTGGAACTACTCCATTTTCAAGAATAAGCATAGTATCAGAGCCCCTTGGTCTGGCGAGATTGTAAAAGAGAGTTAAAAGAGCGAAAATGAATAGACTGCTGCAGTTCTGGGGCGTAATGTTTGACACTAGTGGTAATCCTTTACTCAAAGATACAGCATGATACTCAGTGGCGTGTTCAATGAGATCATCGTGTCTTGACGGGTTGAAACGCGCTAGGTGAATGGCTGAAAGCGCTAAAATACCATTGAGGATGTAATCTGTCTCAAAGCCCATTTGTGGTACGAGGACTCTGAAAACATCTCGGACTTGTGGGTCGCTGGCAAGTGTGTAGCATGTTGACACTGTGTAGTGATGGAGAAGCTCAAGCTGTAGATTGACTGGTGCTTGGGCGGGATGAGGGTGGTCAACCCTCTGGAGAAAACCACATTGCAGACTACGCTTTAGACAATTCCTACAGGAGGGGCGCTCTTCGTCACACTGTCGCAAAATATTAGTACCCGGTGAGGTTATTTCGGAGAGAAGCATAATAAAGCGACTGACCTTGATTTTGCGCGTTTTACAACTTTGGCAGCCGGTTCGAGACTTTGAGTGCCATTTTCGGTTACCTGACACAGCGGCAGCTTCATTTCGGGACATATTCTTTGTATCTGTGTTTCCCGTCCCACTCGTTGTGAAGGTCAGTTTGAATGGGATACCGTACGCCACGGCGCCCCAGCGTCCTTAGTCAGCTTTGTTTATGAAAGACGACGAGTCGCAAGGAGTTTCGCAATTATATCCGAATTCTACAAATTTCGAGCTTTATTTATGATATTCCTGAAATAAAAATGGGATAAAGGAAGTTTAGCATTTATTAAAGGAATTATGTCGCTCAAGTCACAAATAGATAAATACCGATGGGCAGCCAAAGCAGTTAGCTCCATATCCTATACATTCTGACAAAATATGGTATCCGAGATCAATTTGGTGAATTTGTCACTAGCATTGGATTGCCAGTCGAAGACTACAAGCGAGCAGACTTTTGGCTTATTGGGTCCAAAACCACATGCACAGATGAGATCCATATCGCATTTTCTTGCAGCGGTAAGTCAGTTCCTTCTGAACTAAAGAAATCGGATCTAATGATAAAGTGTAGATCGCTCGACCGTTGATGCTTTCCATGCGGCGGGTATTGCAGCTGGGGCGAAGGACAATGGTGCGCCTGGACTGAGAGAGTTCTACCATTCGAACTATTATGGCGCGTTTTTGATGGATCCTGTTGGGAACAATATTTAGGCCGTTTATCGTGGTTGCCCTTTAAATTGTAAACCCGTTGATAGTTGGAGCCAGTCGTTTTCTCCAGAAGGTCCAGTTCTTAACTGGCTGCGGGAATTCATGGAGTATATGTGGCGTTTTGGGAATAAGGATGACTTGAGTGTGTCGGAGTATCTCTAGTTCTATTGTGTATTTCAAACAATTTGAACCTTTTGTTGAAATACAACATTATTTGCGAGGTCTCTCTACCCGTAACATAGTTCACTTTTCGAGCCTAATCATGGATCAATGAAATCTCCTAGACCGTCGCCCAGGCCCTGAAACTTTGCTTCATTAAAAGATTTTCTTCGAGATAGAACAAGACCACCGCATAAAGTGCAGGTCCTCAGTATAGTCGAACTAGCCCCATATTTTTGAGGTTTGATCATAAAACCGGAGATCCACATCACAAGGTAGGATCATCAGAGGGTGGTGTCAGAAAAATGTCGAAGAGATTACAGAACGGAAATGAAGGATTGCTCATTGCGGGACCGTCATCTAGCAGAAGTCTCTCATATAACCAATCGTCCTCCCGACCAGATAAGTGTCCACTTCCAGGAGCCGCATCGTCCTTCTTCTGGTTTGTTTGGGGATTTCTTGCTTCTTCTTGAGCACCATTCGAATGTCGCTTGAAAAGCGAAGCGAAGAAAGGGTAAACAGAAGCAATGATCGGCCATGACTCCTCGGACTCCTTGAGGATGAACATGCAGAATTTCGCCCGGTGCTCGGATATCTTTCTGGCTTGGGAGTCCCCTTGACTGACGTTCGCGATGTGGATACATAGTGTAGCCATAGTGGCTGGTAAACTGTATAGTAATGAATGAGTTACCACAGACGTCAAGCACGAGGAATAGAAACAAACAAACATATGGCCAGCGATGAAAAGGAAATGGCAGCTCGTCATCAAGTCCTCGAATATTCGAAAGAGCCTGGTGCTTATCTCATATACTGGGGATCCAGGTTTTGTGCTTCGCTCAGCACCAGGGCTCTTTCGATATGATAAAAGTTGATATAAGCTACACAAATATTAGTAATCTGGTTATCTTCAACAGGCTAGCATGAATACAGACTCATTGGTGATCTGGGTTAACATTGCCCATGGACTCCTGCTTGTCGGAAAAGCAAGCTCTAGCGGCAATGACTTTGACCATTCGGAAATCCGATCGATGAATTTCTTATGTAACGAAGGGTTTAGTTCCGAGTTTTGCCAAGGGTGAGAAGCATTCACTGTAACTGTTAGTACTGTGATAACAACATTCAGATTGGCGGAAGAGACCATACCTGTTCTAGCAAGTTGAACATAATTTATTACGAACAACACTTGCTCACGAACTGTGCCAATGCCTCCCTGCAAATCTTCACCCAACAAATCTTCTAAATCGACCTCCGTAATCGTCGGTATCTCACAGAAACTATCTGACACATGTGGCACTCTATCGAGACACATGGACATATGGATGTCCGCAGCCTATGAAACATTAGCAAATAAGCTTCTCAATCATTCATCGATAAACGTACATAAACAATCCACCATATCCTTCGCCACAAGGCTCGGCGTTGACCATGAAGAAGCGAGTATGTTTTCCTGGGCAGTGTGTTAGCATCTGAAAGGCCACCTCCGATCGGGCCAGCTCACATCTGATGCATTCCAATCCCTTGCGCCATCCCGGCTGTCACACCAAGCCAATACCAAGGGTCTTTTTGCTCGAGAGGACCGCTCCACCAATGTGATAAAAGAAATGTAGCTTGGATGACGGTGATGGCATCAGTCTCATATCCCGCATCATAGATATCTTTCGCACGATGGTAAAAGGTAAGGCTGGCGACGAATCGAGAAACAAAACCAGCCTCGCTGATAAGTGAACCAGGACAGTATATAGTCGCAACCATGAATATCGCATTCAACAAAAGTGGCGAGCAAGTGTTTGCTTCGATTTTTGTCATGAACTCTGATTTATCCAGAATGGGGATTGAAGGGAAACTGTGTTGGAAGAATGTATCCAACAAGGGACTAACGATGCCTGGCGCCGGAAGATCAAATGCTCCCTGACGCTTCAGCCGCTCGATTGTAAAGTTTCGGGAGTTGTCAATATGCTGAACAGTCGGCTGGTCGAGTGTGTCCAACATGGCTTTGTGTAGGTATTCCCCTATTGGCCTGCCTTCGGTATTTGAAGCCTCCTGGGGGTGACCAAACTCTCGAATAAGATAGCTTATATTCGATGGGTCGACCATGTAAGGCGTCTGCTCATCGCGAGCTTGGACAGTTGTATTTTGTATCGGCCGCGATCCGGTATAAGGCTGGACATTCCTCTCTGATGGATCGCGTTGGAAATTGTGAAAAGTGGATATGGATCCTTCATGAACGGCATTGGCCTGAGCTCGGGTAGTCAAGAGTTGGTCAAGGGTTGGCGGTGTCTGCTCACTGCGAGTTTGAACAGATCCGTTTTGTATCGCGTGTAGTTGGACATTTCTCTCTGGTGCATCGACTTGGGAATTGTTAAAGGGTCGGGTGAGACTAATCATTGGACTGAAAGGAATTTTCCGATGTCTATGAGACGGTGATGAGTCTTAGATGTTTTAATCAACTGCTTCTTGGGACAAACATACCTTCCCCGGCGTGAGGTTTTAGGGATGCAATTCAGGCGAGCAATCTGACACTGGGTGCAAGGTCTTCCTTCACCCGAGTCACTCCGGTCGCATTTTACTCTTTTCTCGTGACATCTCTGACAGGCAACCTTGGATGGGGCCGCTCGAGGCATATTTGTGTTCATAAATAGGTGATATGGATCGTTAGTTGCTGAGGTGGAATCGGGCCGTGACTGGATGAAGGAGTGTTCCGTCCCCACGAAGTCGCCGAATTTTCCACAACATGATTGGACTCTACGTAGGACCCACCATAACGCCGATTTTGTTGTGTTTTCATTGGTTGAATCTGAAGCACGTATTATGGGAGATGGACAAAGGGTCTTCATAAAAAAGAGAAGATATTGTCAATTATAGCTCCAAATACGTCGCTTGCAAGTGTTACAACCTATGATAGTAACATGTTTACCCCATCGAAGGTTCTCTTACAACGGAGCCTGTCTACACGTTTATCAACCAATGCTTTGATCCCGTCACTGGCCCGTGCGAATAGCCATCAATGGACACTTCCTCTACATCATTCAGGGCCATCAAATTCTCAATTATCCCACCATTCCGCCCAAACCCAATTAAAAACTCACCAGCCTGGCAATAAATCTGCAAAATGGGATGATAAAAAGCCAGGATCGCTCGGCTACATCCTGTAAGTCACCCCATCTTGTCCAAAGTCAAATTTCTCACATAAGACAGAACAAAAGCGGATCAAATCCTCGCATGGAGTCGAGAGGGATCTTTATGGCCATTAACATTTGCCCTAGCCTGCTGCGGAGTCGAGATGATGGGTGCATCGATGCCTAGATACGACCAGGACAGACTGGGAATCATCTTTCGTGCCTCTCCACGCCAATCGGATGTTATGCTCGTTGCTGGCACTGTGACCAATAAGATGGCACCTGCTTTGAGACAGCTCTATGATCAAATGCCGGACCCGAAGTGGGTCATTAGTATGGGGAGTTGCGCGAATGGAGGTGGATATTACCATTACAGTTATAGTGTATTGCGGGGAGTTGATCGCATCGTACCTGTCGATATCTATGTACCGGGATGTCCACCTACACCGGAGGCATTATTGCAAGGTGTGTTTTTGCTTCAGAGGAAGATACGAAGAACACCTGTGACTAGAATGTGGTATAGGAGATGAACTTGGATCTTTAGGGTGTGAAAGTACTTGGAATAATTATCAGATAAATGTAAGCAGTTGAAGTAAAATTTGTACGCTCAAAGTAAAATCGTAAATAGTAAAACATATCTCCAGAACCGTTAAAGAACATTAAATTATTCATGAAAATAGACCACGTTAACTCCTGATGCCCATGCATGACACCTTAATCAAATTTTAAACCATCCGCACGGTCGGCTTAAACCTCCTGTCGAGGAGCCCAAGTGTGAGCACCGTGGTACTCAGTACCGGGGGCGTTGACACCAGGAGCCATATGAGTGTACTCGGTAGGCTCGGTGTGGGGAACATTGCCGTACCCAGCAGGCTGAGTAGGGTAAGAAGGCGTATCATAGGGACGGTTGTTATCGTAGTCAGGAAGCTTGTAAGCAGCACCCATATTCATGTTGTCAGGCGCAGTGTACCGGGCCTTGGTATCAGCCCAGTACCAGAACACAGAGATGAGCATAACGATGTACATGAGGCCAACATCCAGACCGTAGTTGGGCCACTCGTGATCCAGAAGATATCCACCCTTGCCATCACCAGACTTGTATTCGACCAATCGGTAGCCGTTTCGAACAGTGATCAAAATACCGCAGGCGTAGATTGAAAAGAGCATGGCTTGCAAGTGAAGCGAGGGGTCGATAGACTTGGAGAGACCGTGCTTGGAGACTCGGATGTGGAAGACAACGGCAGCAATGAGGAAGAGACAGAAGAAAGCCACTTGGAGTCCCAACCCAGCTAGGATGATGTTCTGGGCTGTCTTGATGGTGCTTGACTTGTCCGCATTTGTGAGCATGGTAGCTCCGGCGGCTTGGATGAAGAAGCAGAAGATATCTCCGACGACGAAAATCTTGGTAAGCCAGTTGATGCGAATGATTGAGAGCTTTGGGTGTCCTGAAGCACGGATCAGGCGACCGAGGAACATGTATACTCCGGCAGCGAAGACAATTGGTGCCAGAAGAATCAAGAGAAGCTGGACGATGTAGATCCCCTTCTTTGTCAGATGTTCACTTGAATAGGCTCGTGCGGCAAGACCGAAAATCTCGACTAATTAATAGGTTAGCGACATTCTGATCCAAAAATCCGATTCCAAGCAAAACTTACATAGTCCACCGACTATAAAAGTGAGACCGAACCATTGGCGTGTTCGGAATGTTTTCCAGATGTGTGGAAGTGTGATGATAATGAATAGGATCGCAAAGATCGCAGCTACGATTTTGGAAGGCTTGTAGTCGTAGTACGGGTTGGGGTCACTGGCATCGGAAGACGCCATCGTGATCGTGAATGTAGTCGCTGGTCAGTGAATAAAGAGAATACGAGACGAGAGTACACGATGGGGATGGGAGAATAGCGTGTGATGTGTGGGCGATGATGTTGAGAAAGATGAACAAAAAAAAAGTATTCATGTCCGGAAATCTGACGTTTTTAAATTAGGCAGAGTCATCAGAATCGGCCCCCAACAGCCAAGAGGCTCTGACCCAAAGCTGAATGTACAAGCCCCAAACACAGCATAGCCATCGCAATGATATGGGTCCCCTCTTTTTTTTCACGTCGCACCCAATTAAAGACACCAGTACCCGAGATCTACGGTTTTATGACCAAAGTAGAGATTGCTATGATCTAACTGGTACTAGTTAGATAAGTGGAGATTTCCCCAGCCTTACCACTCAGTTTCTCAAATCCGGTCGAACAGTTTGCCTATCTTGGGCTAGTATCTCGAGAATAACCTCAGCACAGTCCGGTGGATTCAGGCACCACTTAACGATTCCAGTCAGCAGAACCTCCGCAATTTGGTATGGGGATTTCTTACTAGAAAGTCCACCCGTTTTCTTCAGAGAAGAGAATTGAAGTATCCGATTTTCATGTGCAGGATTGCCTTCTACGTATGCGTGCATCCAATCCCTGTAACATTTTCGCCCGTAAATTTCGCAAAGAAAGCACGAGATAGACCGACATTGCCAAGTGCGAGATCAATGCTCAGTGGAGCAAGTAAACCGTTGATCAGAAGCAAAATCCTTCATGCGGAGTGTGTAATTACCTACTAAAAATAATATAGCCGCCAAGATATCTGCCGCACTATCACACCCGTTTCGTTACATTAGAATGGGCTCGAAATGACAATTTTTGCGACCGCGGGGGTTGACGACGGGACTGAAATGCAATGGCGGAATATGATTGGGACGCAACAATGGGGCATTTTAAGTTAGAGTGAGAAGTGGGCTTGTGGGCTTTTCTCTTCGTGTCTAAGAATAGCCAAGCTTAAGCTACTGTATCCCGTTCCGCACCAGCCACACAAAAAACTCAGTCTTTCCGCTCAGCCTTGATCTCAATTCGCGGTCGATACTCAATTCAGCGATATCTAGTTAAATTGTAACTGGCTAAGCCTTGGTGGATTCATTTTAAACAACTGTTCTGCGGAACATCTACGGGTACGAATAGACGCTCGGAGGTATCTTGCGAACCTTCCGCGATTGAGGCTTTGCGCACTGCATGGATGCTCTCCGCATCCCCTACCAATCCTGGTAAGCGCCAAATTAGAATTCGACATTTCCGCGTTGTTCGTTCCTTCACCGTTCAACGTTGAATCTGCTCTGTACAGATTCTTCGTATCAGTCATGCGAAATAGAGAGTAAACAAAGAAGATGTGATCATTCTTGGACTTAATATTATTCATCTAGATGTGTATGAAGCACTGAACATGTCATGTGTGTGTCATTTAATTGAAGACCCCAGTAAATATGATGTCTGCCCAGGAGGTGCCAAGCTAAATAGACAGGGGGATGTTTTGGGGGCTAAGCATCCCGTCGCATACCCACATTTCCATATGGAATTACGGAGGCCGATCGCAACACTCGTGGACACATCAAAAATCCCCATATTGTTGATATGATTTTCATATAGAATAGTATCAAAGACTATGGTATTCATTTGGCCTGAACGTATGTGGAAAAGCAGTGAAAAAATCAAAATTTGAAATATACGATCCGAATGTATATATTCCGGACACACATCTTTGATAAATGATTGACATCATTAGCTCAAATTTACCCCTGTCACAGTTGAATGAGCTAGGAGCAATCAGTATCATGATCCGGGAAACTCAGAAGATTAGGTGGATTGAAGTGTCCGGAGTTTCAATGGTGGCAAGTATCGCGATCACGTAGAAAATGAACATCAGGACTGTTGTATGAAGCAAGCCAAGAATTATCAAATCCACAAGAAACGGATCTCCTGTCATCCCTCAACCAATGCATATATACCTGAGCTCCATCTCCCCACAGCTCAGCCCTATGCCTAGCGCCGGCTCGTTTACTGTGGCAAATACGCCTGTGAGTGTCAATTCTAGGCAGGGGATGTGTTGAAAATGCTTTATATGATATCACAGATCGATTCACGATTTAATACCATTTGCCAAAAGCAATGTTCTGCTGAGTACAGAGAAAGTTTTTGATTGAAGCGATATGAACATCAACTAAAAAATCAAATTGCCGTACATTTTGTGTATCCATGAATGTGTTTTCATATCCTTGCTCTGAAACATTGGAATTTTTAATCAAACAGTGAAAATGCGGTTTTCTCTCTTTTTCACCCCAGTATTAGTCCCTAGACTTTCAATTGAATTCGAGATCCTGATGACGTCTTTACATGCAGCGACCGGGGTGTTGGTTCAGTATCCCGGTCGAAGCTGTTACCAAATCGGATGTAAAACTCCAAATGACTCGTTGGTGAGCACGGTCCCAAAAAAACGCGACACGCATGCCGAGTATAGATGCCCGATGTCGTCAGAACCCGAGGGCTGAGGGTTAAGTGAGGCTGAGTGAGTACTGATGTGGCCGGAAAAGTCGATAGGTAGACAAACCCCTACGCAGGGTACTCAGAGAAATTAACTAGGCAGCACTGGGGGCCAAAGCGGGGGTCGGGGCCAAGATAGTGTGTTTGAATTTCTCGCACATCATTGGCTCTCTAGTATGCAGGGGCTTCTCCTGTTTCAACTGTTGGGCGGTGCAAGTTAATCCCGTAATTCTGGTAGACAAGTCAAAAATAACAAGACAGATTGTTTAATTAGAACGATGGCCCGATGGGCAACCATGGGAAGTAAATAGATGAATTAAGTACATTTGTGCCCTAATGTCGTTCTTTCCAAGCTCTCCTATATGTATACAAACGATTCTCTTGCCAGAGAGTCATTTAAATCAACGAACGGGCTGACGACCTTTCGACAGGGAAAATAGCCTCGATTAATAGTTGGTCGCAGGACCGGTTGGGCTATACTTGTAACCAGGGAAGTCGTTGAACAAACTCTGGTCAAACTGGCCTAGCTCAGGGCATTCAAGCTTATCCAGGATAGGAGACAGGAATGGCTTCAAGAAGGAGGTTGCGTTGTTGATATCCGCCAGGGGCCCCTTGAGGAAATCAGGAATGCCCTGTTGAAGAAGTACAAAAACAAAGCATGCGAAGTTGTCTCCCTCAAAGAGGTTCTTGGCATTTAGGACTCCGCCGGTAAGGTCACTGACAGCAACTCCAGTGAACGAATTGACGGATCCTGTGTTTCCGCCGAAGCGAAGGGTGTCCGGGTATGCAAGGTATCCGATTCCAACGTCGAGTGCGACATCGGCAAGGCCATATGGCGAAACGGCTGGGCGCTTGTACCAGTTCTCAGGGACGCGTTCCTGTCCTTTGTTCCAGACGAAAGAACCAGGGCTACCGGTCACACCGAAGAACTTCTTGAAGTTGTATCCATCCTATTGACTGTTAGAGTTTATCTCTCTCATGTTTATGGGTATAGTGTCTTACCAAGTATCCAGATGGCTCTGCCTCGGAGTGGTTAGACATGAAGTTAATGACAAAGTTATACGCAGCAGGTACAACCACAACAGTGGAGAAAGCGCCGGTGAAGTAGTACGGGTTGGTCGCAATGGAGTGTTCTTGAACCTCCTGATACCGGGCACGGAACTTGTCGATGGTGAATCGTTGATCAAGTCCATCCTCAGAGGTATCATTGCCACCAACGGCGTAGACGGCTTCGAATTTGTCAATGTTGAGCGAGTGAGCATCCCCATCGTTTAGGTACGCGTCATTGCGGCCGATGGATCCATCTCCCTCATAGCTGTTGTGAGAATAGGATAGACCTTGACCGTTTCCTAGGACGGAGCCGAGAGCGTCGGTTTGTTGAGGGCCACCGATAGACCATGTTCCACCGAGCAGGTCACCATCGATAATAACTGCGTACGCGGCAAGGACTGCACCGAGTTCGAGGCCCATGTTATAAACTATTTGAAAAATGGTACGTTAGACAGTTCTTGATGTGAATCATGATTCCTGGTACTTACGCTTGTTAAGACCGCTAACAGTCTCTTCAATTGTGGCAACTCCAGAACGAGGCAAGTAGCCGTGATTGGCAGCGGCGTTGAGACCGGGGCAAGGGCCTCGGATCTGATCAGGAGCTGGAGAGGCATACGCATATTCTCCCTCTACTGAGATCTTTTGCTCCTCTTCATCGAAGTAGGGACAAGGGATTGAAGGTCCACAGTTGGTCTCTGCTCGGCTGAGGCCCAAGGCATCGGAGGGAAGTGGAAGCGATTGACGCTTGACGGGTTGGTGTGGTTGAACGGCTTGTGCCTCGAGGTTTTTCAGAGTCCTCGTGGCCAGCTCAGCTGCCCGTAGATGAACATCAGAAGGAAGATTATCGATGACCGGGAAGCCGGAGACAACAGTCACTGCGGCAGTGAAGGCAAAAAAAAGCTTCATAGTGACGGTTTGAGAGAAGTACACGAGTGATTCAAACTGAAGAGATGCTACAGCTGAATACCCTCTTTATATACTACATCAACAGGTCTTACTATAGACTTTGAAAATCCGGTTCCTGAGTCTATGAGCATCTTTTAATGGCTATCGCGTCAGAACTGACTATTGTCATGCCTTTTCGAACTATCTCCGCCCGTTCCTGTACCTGACGAAGAACTACGAACGCCTCGATGACAATTAAAAGATTCTTCGCCTTGTGACTCGTGCGATCGCTCGATCGCAAATCTTGAAAATTGAGAACACAATACAAAGCTTTATTGCGCAACTTTACTAGAGACCGACCGCATGAATCTAGATAGATGACCATAAGCTACTCCTGATTGGATACCATCAGAGATGAGAAGAGATTGATAGCTCCACAGCTGGGGTAAAGGGGTCTTTCGGGCGAGAGAACACTTGCGATCGCCAATTATCTTCAGCGCAAAAATCAGTATGATTGTTCTATCGTGATCAAATCGACGTGCTGGGCGGGGGAGGGTTCCATTGCACTGTTTAGGTGGGGATCTGCAGTATACTGCAGTGTTAACCTAATTAAATCGAGCTAAACTTGTAATTCGCTTTGGACTTTGTACCTGGGGCCATGTATTACCCCCTTCACCGAATTCCGGCATTGGTGCGGGTTGGTCTCGAGGGTCTGATGTCGCAATTGAAAACGCAGAAGATGTGCGTGACAGGAGTATAACTTTTGTGCAGATCATCGCGCTAGCGCAAATCCTGCAGCCACCACCTTGACAAAATGCATCTTGGACCTATTATGATCATTTTTACTTGATTTTTCTAGTGGCTTGTTATGAGAATACGAAGCTAAGTTCCAAGGCTATTTGTCTTTTTCATCTGACGAACGGATGCCAAGAAGCGATCAATGCATAGCTGGGATGACATGGTCATCATTGATAGGTTCGGTGGTGCAATCATTACAGCACATCTTATTTCCTTGGCTAATAGAGTTCCGAAGCTTAAATTTGCGGCATAAGAAAAGTTTTCTTGACATTTCTAACTATCTTTGTCAAGGATGGGATTAGGAAAAAATGTTCATCTCAATAGTTATGGTAGAGAGAAATTGGTCTGGCCAGCAGACTCCTTTCAGAACCACGATGGATGAGAAGCTATGACGATGGCCCGATTTATTAACGAGGAGAATTGATAAGAGTCAAGTTTGGATATGAAGGAGACTTAATGAAATGGCATTATGATTATCAGTTGTATTCCAAGATCTATCACGAAGACTAGTCAAATAACCTAAGCCCTGGAGATCACCTTTCAAAGGATAGTCATGCCCCTTCATCATGATATCATATTATCTAAAAGCAGGCCATAGCAATTTAGTAAAATGTTCATTTCAGCCAGACCCATTTAGGATTACATCTGCCGCTTTCTCGCTGATTATGTAGATCGGAGCGGTAATGAAAACACCAGGAATATCAGGGAAAACGCTAGCGTCAACGACACGAAGGTTTTGCACACCTCGAACTCGGAATTCTGAGTCCAAGACCGCATTGGCATCATCATCTGCCCCAATGGGAACTGTGCAAGATGCATGGTGACCCCACGCCACATCTTTCACGTACTCCTCTAGCTCAGCATCGCCATCCACATCTTGGCCGGGGTTCTGCTCCACAAATGACGAGCCGCCCAGAATATCATAGTTATAATACTCGGATAGCGCGTGACGGGAAATATTAATTGCTTGCACGATTGCACCTGCGTCAAGATCGTCAGCACCACCCGTAGTGGTACCCGTGTCGAAGTAGTTGAAGTTAATCAAAGGCTGGTCAAATGGGTCTGCTGATTGTAATTGGACAGTTCCAGCGTGGTTCCGTGTATGCGCTTTGAGAGTGTACCAGGAGAAGTGTGAGTGGTCTGCTACAGCCTGTTCTGCCCATCCTGGGAAATAGCCCTGGAAGTTGATGGGGCCCCCAAAAATAAAGAGATCAATGTTCGAATCAGAGGCATAGTCCGAATGTACGGCTAAAGTTGCCGCGAGACCATTGGTTGCATATGCTCCTCGCTGGCCCAGAATATATGGATTGTCTTCCCATTTCTTTAGGCACTCATCATGTGGCTTGGCGTCGAAAGTGCATCCGTCGAGAATAGCGAAGTCTTCCTTGTGCTGAACATTGACTGGAACCTCGTATCGATCCATTAGGTTTGTACCGACACCTGGGAGATCTTTCACAACAGAGATGTTGAATTTTTCCAACTCTTCCTTGGGGCCGATTCCGCTCAGTTTCAGCAGCTGAGGTGTGTTATAAGCACCAGCGGAGATAATGAGCTCCTTTGTGGCACGAGCTGAGCCAGGGGTGCCAGGTTTGCTGTTGAGATTGCGGGGACTTGCTCGATAGAGGTATTCGCCATCCTGGAACTCTACACCAGTGGCCTTTGGAGTATCCCCAGACTCATCGAAAATGATTTTTGTCACGAAGGCATTTGTGCGAACATCCAATGGAAACCCGTCCGCGACGGTAGCTTTGATCCACGAGGCGACATCTGTGCGATTGCCTGAGTCCATAGTCAAGGGTACTTGAAAGAATCCCTGGGTTGAGTCGCGCGCAGGGTTGATTTCGCTATTTGGATCGTTTGCGAGGAGATTGACAAGACCTGTAACAGCGTCGAGAGGATCTGGGCCAATACCCCCAGCAGCAGCGCCAGCAACATAGTGTTGAGCAAGGGCGAGATCGTTCACGAGAATTGTAGGATCGGTTGGTTCCGTAGGCAGCCATTCGTAGACTTTCTGGAGATATTGGTTCATGTTCTCATGGTCCCAGGATTTGTCACCAGTCAAGTTGGCGATGTTATCCCAGTCACTCTCATGTGGGGTGATCCAGATAAGTGCGTTGTGGGGAGTACATCCTCCAAGGGCCTGTGCACGGGGGTACAAGATGCCGCGTGGGGTGGCACCCTCAGGAGGATTTGGGCCGACATGGTACTCATACGGAGCCGTTTCCCATGTGTACTTGGGATCGCGTTGTGCACGCTCCTGATCTTGATAATGATTCACGAATATATCCCAACGAAGTGCTTTGTCTTCTGTAACGACGGCTTGGTAACCAGGGATGGAAGTGTTCAGGTTACCAGTCTGGTCACTGCCAGCTTCGATAAGGAGAGTTTTGCGTCCTTCTCTAGCAAGTCTACTAGCTAAAGGTCCTCCTCCAGCTCCACTTCCCACGACGATATATTCGTATTCAAGATCAGTCGCTCGGGTAGTAGGCGCTGAGCCTAGAAAGAGTATTGATAGAAGAATGAAATGGAAGAGCTCCATGCTGAAGAGCTAAATAATAAATTGATAGTACTATCTGATTCTCAACATCATAGGTATCGAACCTTTACTTATAGATGTATTTCCTAGATAGATTGTCTTCTCTAAAAACTAAATTATATTGCGTGATAATACCCAATCTGATGATTTGAGCTATATTCCAATCGAAATTGGAAATACCCTCGATGCAACAATTGCGGGTGATGAGAATGATGTACGAATTGAGCTTAATGTGCCCAGCGAATGTGCGCAATACTGAAACTTTTTACGTACGGCTGAAATGATCCTTCGGCACGATAGTCACTCTTAGCCTCAAACTAGGCCCGTTCCTTTGCTTTTGATCTGCATGAACGAAGGCTGACACCATCGGGGAGAGATATTGTCACAGATCCAAGGGTAGATGAGAGGAGGGGTATAGAGATAAACATCGAATCAAAATTCGAATTGAAAAACCCCCTCGTATTTGACCACTGTCCAAAATTGGGTCACATTATGAAGAGGCCAAAGCTCCTAGTTGATAGTTCTGCCCTAGTGTGTGTTAACCAAGAATGTTCGCAAATACCGTGGAGAGTCTGCTTATAGGAAATGGAGGTTGAGCTACCCTTATTGTCTGCTTTGCACGGAATGCATGGAGATTGTTTCTGTATTCTTCATAAGACTCTTGTTTACGTCGTCAATTACTAGTCTACGAAAATAAAGTGCTAGGCGAAGGAATCCTGCGGAACACAGAAGATCGCCAGTGATGTCTCTAGTCAACTGCATTGCATGGTTCATACTTCACACAGAAACAAGTGATACCAAAAATGAAAAGATGGTGACTAGATCCAGCGATGGGGTATAATAGCGCTTACTTTGGTCCGAGGTCATCACAATGATCTGTGGGGTTTCGGCCGATACCCCGTGGGTAATGGCTTCAAGTTGAGCAATATTCAAGTAGCTACGAGGCATGTCACATATAATTCCATGTAGGGTCTCGGCCGACAATGTACCCCGGTAGTTCATAAGGCTCTGAATCCACAAGAGGGTCTTTCAGGTCCCAAGCCGGCGGGTTTAGTCTCATGCAAGCCTTGCATATCTAGGGTCATGAGGTGATATTATGCCAATGATACATCAGTTCGTGGCGCCATCGAGATCGACACGGTAAGAAATATAGAAAAACTTTGATATAGCTCGAATTATCTGATCTTCATCCTAGTCCCTAACCAGGCCACTTGCGTGAAATATGCAAATCTTGGTCGTATATTGTGCGAGTATTCGCTGTAGACAAAGCCGTGAAAGCCAGAGACCTCATGATATGATTCGAGATCTTCAATATATGGCGCAATCTTTTACTTCCTCGTGCTAGATTGAGAGTGTCGGTAATTTTGACAGTTTTTATGAAATGATAGGCGGAGTCATCTCAAGCTTTATACTATAAAATCGGCCTTCAAGACACAAATTACCCTGCATATCAGCTCTTCTTGACGATCAACCAACAATATTCCAGTGATCAGTGAATCTGTGATCTTTCAATATGACATCTTTGTGGAACAGGTTCTACAAAAAGAACATCCTCATTACAGGAGGCTCAGGATTCCTTGGAACTGCGATTGTATACAGGCTTGTTACAAAGGCTGCCCCGAACAAGATATACATTGTCTGCAGAGGAGGTCGCGAGTAAGTTATGATTCTTATAACCCATATTTTGAATTATCGGTTGCTTGTATTAACCTTTTGTTTAATCATCACAGCTCGCTGGAAAAGAAGTGGAAAGAATGGCTTGGCCCTGAAGCCGACGCGTTGTTGAACACGGATAACATACTCACCATTCAAGGGGACATTGAAACAATGGATTTCAATTCGGCCCTTGATGGCCTAAAGCTTGATTTGGATATTATCATCCACAGTGCCTCAACTATCAATCTTGCACGTCCATTGAAGCAAATCAAAAACATGATAGTCTACGCCAGCCTGAACCTTGCCGAACTGGCTACCAAGTGCCCCAACTTGGAGCGATTTGTGTATGTTTCGACAGCTTATTCGAATGCAAACCTATATCAAAGTCGCGGCACCCCACACGTGAGGATCGAAGAGCAGATCTACCCTATCGGCGATGGCGATACTACCGATGATGAGCTTGCGGAGCTTGATGACCTGAAGGAAGACGAGCCGAGTCAGTTCAATGAATATGTTGAGCAGTTTCCATATGCGTACACCTACGCAAAACACTTAACGGAACGTTTGATGAAAAAGAAGCTTGGGGATAAACTTCTCATACTGAGGCCGTCCATCATTGGCCCAGCTCAAAGTTACCCTTTTGAGGGATATAGCATGCCGCTATCAACTCCCTCAACTCTCTTCTCCGCCGCCATCATGCTGACACCTTCTCGCTCAATGGTGCTTGCCACGCGAGCATCTAATCCTATGCTCGAAGCAACAAGCGATGAAGTGCCAGTGGATGTAGTGGCAGACCGACTGTTGGCTCACCTGGCATATGGCACAACGGGGCCCGTGCACGCTGTCAGCGGAAGCAACGCCCTTAGCATCTTCCAACCGTGGTGGGAAGAGTGCATGAAGGAGCGACGTCTTCCATGGAAGGTCAAACCAGTTTGGAGGTCTATCGATTGGCGATCCTCCGAGTTGCACCCAATCTGTCGCACTACTGTGCTTTTTGGAACGTCTTTTGAATTTGGGGAGGAAAAAACCGCCGATCTGTCTGACATGCTAGATGATGATGAACAATTGGAATGGGAGCTTTACACTAAGAAGAGCAGCACGGAATATGATTTATCTAAACGGAGACAGCATATTCGCTATTGCATGAAAAGGCTTGCAAAAAGGAATGCTGGAGCTCGAATGTTGATCCGGGTGTTTTACCGAAACTATGGCGCGAAGTGATCACATTGATGCGGAAAAAACTACGTTGGTTTAATCCGCTCAAGGTTCGATTTAGCGCGAACAAATGTCCTGTTGAGTTCAATTTTATGTATACGGAGTACTACTCAATTCTACTTTTTCTGTTTTTACCATTTGGAATCTATATTTAGCAACTTCCTGTCAGCTTAATCTCTATTTCTTGCAGTATATTATTCTTCTGTCAACACATGGTCCATATGAAGGATGGATAGAACCGTATCTACGGCGGCCGATAGCGATCATCGGAGAAAAACCTGTTTCTGCCTGTTTTTGGCCGACAGAGGATCACGATACCTGTAATACAATAACTTAAAGATGACATATGTGAGCTGTGGTATTCGCCCGATGAGGTGACAGGGGTTTTGTGTTGTGAATCTTTTGGATATCGCCGATCGCAGTCATAAATGATGATCTACAGTTGGATGAACCCACGCCTTCATTGGGGATGGAGTTGAAATAATACAGAGAAAAAGCAAATTGTAGAATGAATTCCGAATCATAGAAGTAAATCACATCGTCATACAGCTCAAGAAAGGCGTGACTTGAATGAAAATACAGCGCACTGATCGCTAGTTCGTGATCAACTTTGCATCCTAGTAGGGGGAGGTTTGACTACTAGATGGGCGGGTCATTGCTTTCCAGTATGCACAGGTACAGTATTTCCTGGAAACAATATATTCCACATCCCCAAAACTCCACATTTCCTTGAGTTCTTTGGCATTGAGACAGAGATCCACACTAGCCAAACCTTGATCTCGATAAGCTGGTTGCTCGCTGTTCTTAGCTCCGAAGTATCTTTCGCACGCCATCCAGTAACAGACTTGCAAATTCTAAGCCAAATCAAATAGTAAAATTTTATTAAATTGCAACATTTGACGAATTATCCAGTTAGAAGACACAAGTAGGTCATAAAAGTCGATGATCGAACCCAAGTCCTTCAATCTCTCCCATCACACAACTGTCCTTTCTTGATCCACCCAAAGTTCGTTTCCAAGTCTGCCAATATGAATCTTCAATACCTTTTTGTCTTTCTAGCAGCTGCTGGTGTATCGTTTGCTGCCCAATGCCCCTTCGCAAAATTTGCCAAAGCTGGTGATAACGGGGTCCCTGAAATTGATCACGAAAAACTTGGCGATTTCGTTGCCAAGATGAAGCAACTCTCTCCTGACAAAGCATCACTCCTGGATGAGCAACTTCACGAGGCATTCGACAAAATTGCTGAACATGATGGTATCCGAGGCGAACTATAACGGCAATGCTTGTGCGAATACCACTCATAGACGCCAGCGCCCCCGAGCGCATGTCCTGAGGGAGGCAGCCGCCAAGCGCCCGAATTTTGTTCTATCGAAAGAAATCTGACCTTTCAAATTCATTTCTTTGATGAGCTTTGTTTGCATAATTCTTTTTTTGGTTCCACTGGAACACAATATATAGCTGAGCGTGCAAGGCAACAGCCTGAGTCGTCCAGCTGATGTCTATAACGTGCCGTTCGAGAGCACAAGAAAATCCAACTCGATCCCATCGTTCGCATATGTCGGCTGCGGTCTGCGTTGGCCAATTAGTGACTCGGACTGGGTTGAGAAATAATGGCAGGGAACTTGAAATATGGTGGCATGATCGAGTTTGATATTTTACGAGGTTTATTAGGACCACATCTACACAATTCACGGAGTATATAGCTCTCTGGACTGAATGATTTTAAATGTTTGATTTTATTCATGTACTCACAACACTTTGCTGTCAAAATAATACCTTGATGATCTCCGTTCAGGATTTATTATTTTTCGCGACATACCAAATATTTAATGGATATCTCGAGCGTTATTGTGTCGTTTCTCTTTCGCAAGCAAGTGATAGCGCATGGCCATAGAGGCCGGCTTTGTTTTGAAAGCACCATGCAGTGCCAGACGCAACATTAAAACACTGCCATGCTGAAGAAGTGTTGCTAGATTAATTTTAGCTGAAAGAAAAGCATAGCAATAATGCGAGATACGGGTACGCGTATACGAGCATCGCCACGGGAGACCCTGAGTGGGGGACTTTTTCCTCATTCGGATTTCGGCCACGATGAACCAGAAAGTTACAACCATCATCTGAATAAGTTTAATCATGCGAATTTGAACCTGCATATTGACGGGCTATCAATACTCAGGGGTATATCCAAAAATAACTTCCAATGTATACACGTGGAGTTTGTAAGCCAGGAACACGTTGCAATGTGTGCAATGTGGTCTTAAAATTGTCTTCCGATGTGTAGCACTTACTTAGCTGGTGTTGTCCTCTTCTATTTATGATGTCATGTTCGGCATCCCAAGATTTTAATCCTAACAATACACAATAAATTCGAAAAGCTAGAGAAAACAGTGAAATATTTTGAGTGATTATGATAAACCCGATGGTAAGGCCGATAGCGACAGGCCAAGAGAGGTAATCATGCCTCCAAAAAAAGTGCCTCGCACTAATATCTTTATGCAGTATGTAGGGCTCTTCCATTTTGCTAGTTTGGGTTACTGCAACTTTGAAACCCTCTTCGGCAGGGGACGACGTATTTAGTGGATGCATATGCGGATGAATAACTGGGGAAGTTGTTGTTTCAGGGTCTCGGGTTCGCCGCGATGCCGCGTAAAGGCAAAGTTTTGAAACATGCCCCCAGATCACCGTGGGTGTATTAAGTGCATAATCCACAAATTCATGCGGTGATTGGCCCTCATTATTTTAATTGTGATGTTTATGAGCGATTAATCAGCAAATGGCCCATAACAATCATGATGATACTGGCCCCCAAATTCAACCTTTAGTGGCGAACGTACAGGGATCGACCGGTTCCTAGTTTCCGTATCCGCAATCCTGGAGGCTTGCACTGAGGAGCCACCGGGTCTGAGCATGAATAGGCGGGGGGGTTATATCAACTCGAGTGTCTTTTTTAATGCGATCAATCTAATTTTGAGAGTAGAAATAAGTAAAAGCAGTAGTGGCCTATGTAGTTTCGATTCTGTATGCGTGGACTAGCACCGCCACTTTATTGGGGCCAATTATCGTAATTCATGCGTTGAATACTCAAACAGCAATAGAAACAATGGGCGAATAAAGAAGCAAAACCGATGGATCAACTATCTTACTCACTGCAGGTACAATAATGTGTTGCCGCAACATGACTACCCATAACTTTGCCTTCGAAGCCCTCCAAGGAAGGAAGCCAAGTACACTGCCCCACATACCCTTTTGCCCAAGCCAAGACTTGGAAACCGATCTACGGTGGCACATTGTTCTATGTTTGGTTTCAGTCGACTCTTTCGGGAAACTATTGATATCATGATCTCAATCAATGCAAATCTACTATGCGCATCTACCACACGCATGATCTTCATCAGGGGCAGCAATACCTATAAAGATGTCCTGATATCCTGTCTCTTTCATTCTTCATCAACAACAATCAAAACATTCTCTTCACAGTTTCACAACTCAAAACAATTCCACTCCAACGCTTTTCAGCAATCTTCTTCTAAACAACACCAATCATTCAATATGCGTTTCTTCACCATCCTCGCTCTTGGTCTTGCCGGCGCTGCCGCCGCCCTGCCAGCTGGTTCTGGCACCGTGACTCCCACTCCTACCAGCTCTGCTGTCGCCTCGGGCACCGTCGCTCCTTCAACCACTGCCTCGCCCGCTCTTCCTTCGCCTAAGGCTCGCCTTGACCCCAACGCTCCCGTTCCTGTCCAGCACCTCCAAAACACCTACTACCAGGACTACCACAGCTGGGAGCGCGAGACTGGAGAGCAAAAGGAGAAGCTCTACAAGCAGTGCCAGAAGGACTTGAACAACCTGGGCCGTGCTGAGGCTACCCACGCTATCAGCCCTGATGCCACCCCAACCCCCAGCCTGCCGGCCAAGCGCACTTACTAGATCATTCTACATGCGGCCATGACTAAAAGTCATTTTCACGACGAATCGGGTTGAAAGAAGCATACAATTATAGAAAGGGTCTGTTTATATTAGTTCGAATTATTACGCCGGTCGTCATTCTTCATACTATTCATGAACTTCCCGGGCCTGTATTTCCTATGTTTATGGATTTCTTGTCCTTATTTTTGAGTTTTTCGCGTTGGAGCTGGAATGTTTTGCATCTTAGCACATTTGGTTAGTGACTCTGTTCATATGCATGTCGCTATAGACTTGGGCAATTGAAGCATGTTGTTTTCTATCTTGAGATAAATACTCATTTCTTTCGAAAAATTCGGTTCTTTAAGATAAAAATCCTCTATACATTGTAGACTCACTGCTTCTCAAGGAACACCACCTTGCTTCCATATTCAGTATCGAATGGGAACTGCAGGCCAAGGTTCATCAGAGTTGCTCCAGAGTATGTAGCATTGTCATCAACACTGTACATGGCCGTTGGGTCCAGTCCTTGCATCCTGACCCATGGAATAGCTTGGTCCACTCTGGGGTTCAGTTGGAAATAGAACAGAACTGCCTCGCTACTGTCTTCGGAAATGAAAAGTACAGCAGGCCAGTCGGAATCTTCGGGTAGGCTTAATCGGTACATGTCACCCTTTAGAATTATCGGGTTGACCTTTTCTGCAAGTTTAATGAGGCCAGGCAAAGCAGCCCGGTCGGCCTCGGGTGTATTTGCCGGATCGAGCTCCAAACCGAATGAGCCCCCCATCATTGCAACATGGCCGCGGAAATCAACTGGAACTGTCCGACCGGTTTGTTGATTTGGAACAGCGGAGAGATGCGCACCCATTGCACTTGGTGGGTAAGCGAGCGATGTTCCGAGTTGAATAGTGATACGCTCAATGGCATCGGTATCATCCGAAGCCCAGATTTGTGGGAAGTACTGCAGCACACCTGGATCAAATCGACCACCGCCAGACGCACAGCCTTCCCATAAAACATCGGGGAATGTAGTTGTCAGGTTGTCGAAAACACGGTACAGTCCCAACATGTATTGGTGATCCGTCGATGGGGAGGGCATCTCATGGATTCCTCTGTTGTTATCCCACTTGACATATGTAATGTCCGCACTGTTGAGGATGTTCGACACAGCCTCAATGATAAATTCCTGGACTTCTGGAAGGGCGACATTAAGGACCAATTGATTTCGAGTTTGTGTGCGAGGGTAAGATCCTGCATGGAGTGCCCAATCCGGATGCTCGTGATAAAGGCTAGAGTTGGGATTCACCATTTCGGGCTCAAACCAAATTCCGAATCGCAGATTCGTTGATGTATTAGCGGCTTTGAGATCTGTGATGCTATTCACAGCATGTGCGAGACCTTCAGGGAATCGTCGTGGGTTGGGCACCCAGTCACCAAGACCTGCGGTATCAGAGGTTCGAGGATACTTGTCGCCGAACCAACCATCATCCAGAACAAACATTTTGATACCTAGATCTGCTGACTCCCGGGCTAGCTCATAGATAGTACTCTCATTGAAAGTCGAACCAAGTCCCTCCCAGCTGTTGAGCAATGCTGGGCGATCAGCAGTTGCGAATTTGCTTTTGATAAGATGGTTTCGGTATAGCCGGTGCAGCGAGCGAGACATCCCTCCGATTCCATTGTTCGAGTAGACAGCAACGCATTCTGGCGAAGTCAAGTTCTCACCTGGACCAAGGTTCCAAGATAATTGGCTGGGATTGAGTCCGAGCATAGTGCGAGTGAAGCCCTGTGAGCCCTTTTCGACCTCAACGGAGAACGATCCTGAGTAAATTAGGGAGAAACCCCATGCCTCGCCGGAAGATTCGGTGGTCTCTGGGTTCACAATGGACACGAATGGGTTATGAAGATGAGAAGCGTAGCCTGTTAAGCTTCCAAAACTAAATGTCATTGAGGGTTAGCCAACAAGTCATTGTAGTTTTTAAAAGTCAAAGGCTTAGGTACCTCTGAATCCCGTATTCGACCTTTCTCCGTTCACGGTGAGCCTCTCTTGCCCAGTCTCCTCTTAAACTAATCATGTCCAAATCTTCATATGGAAAGTCGACACTCAAACTTGCAAGTGACTCGACTGTAATGTTGCTCTTTCCTTTGTTCTTTATGCTGGCACTCCGGACAATTGCGTCTTGTTTGGGGAAAATGGAGTATGACAAAGCTGCTGCGACATCGCTATAGTCATCATACAAATGTATTACCAGTGTGGACACATCATCTTCGTCTCCAAATGTCGACGGTAAACCAGGCAAGGTTGGCTTTCCACGCTTCGTCTCATGAGACCTGTACTGAAGGTCGGATACAGTATATCCTTCGGTCTGCCGAATACGTATAGCGGGTATACGGAAATCTCCTCGGCCTTGGTCTGGAAATTCTCTTCGAATTCGACCTGGTCTCCCAACCCAACCGTTGACAGCGCCTGTGATCTCAGTGGGAATGGGGCCCGTTACGCTGCCACCGAAGTGGTCGGATAGCAAATCCCCAGTACTATTATCCACATGGAAGCGGTAGGAAACATGATCACCATTGAGCGCAAATGTTTTTCCATCCACAACAATAGCTAGATAAATCCAGGCAATTAGCATCGGGAAAAAAAGACTACTAGAGCACTGGCTTACGATCTGTGCTTGAGGATTGATCAGCTGCAGTGACAGGGCAGTGACCTAGGAACGAGACCACGCTAGCGATCACGGTCGCCCTATTTACAAGTCGGAACATGTTGGCTTTTTGCGACGAAAGAAAGCTGAACAAGATATCCAGATTGCACGATAAAAATCCAGCCCCAGGCGACAGCATGCCTTTATATGAAGAATGTGAAGAATCGCGCCGATAGAGCTCCGCGTCAGGGTCCAATCACATTGACCTCTCCCCGCCATTTGACGGCATGATGTAGCAGTCCACGGGCCACGGCATCCGGCGAGGCATTGCAGGTCCTCGGGGTACACCCTGAAAATACGGAACAAGCGCTGTAGATCCGTAAATGGGGACCACATCGCGTGGCAGCAGCGCGTCTCATTGGTCTCATTGGGTCACGCACAGACAATTTTGCCAAGGGTCTCAAGCCAAGAGCTCAAGGTGGAGGAGCACAGTCCGCTGCAAGCTGTGGAGTGCTTGGTGATGAGGCATTTTGAATTCTGCTGGGGAAACAGGTCGGCTAAATTTGATGTGGAGCCTACTAGGCGGTTTTAATTACCTTGAGAGAGATGAAAGAGGTAATTCGAGAAACTTTGCGGCCTATGATGGTAAACCTTGGAGAGAGAATTGCCGAAGATACCCCGCTGTGGAGTCCCCGGATTTGTTGTGCATCTTTCGACGCCTCCTCAAATGTTAGTTTCTGTACAAAAAACGCTACAAACGAGGTGGTCCATGGTATTTATGGCTCACCGATGAGACGTAAGAGGTATAGGACAAGTAGCTGAGCCGCTTGTTACTTATAAATTCAAGTTATTGCCGATGAGCACAGTGCACAAGATATATGATGTCAATTGCACCTTGTTGCCCCAGCCTAGAAAGGTCGAAGATCATCAGTTCATGGCATATGAAATAGTCGAGATGTGCAGTAGCACATGAAAAGAGCCAGGAATGCACATAGAGCCCTATATCCCCTGCTCCGATCTTATTAAACCTTGCAAAAATCTCAGAGGGAGAATTAGGCAAGAGTATTAGGCGTCTTATATTTAGTTATTACTTCTTTGTAATCTCTATATTCTCCTTTGACCCTTAGATCTTTGTATCTCTAGAAGATAAGACAGCTGACGGTGCTCATAGTCGCAGGCTTCGAACGCTATTGGGCTTTCTTCGAGCATATACTAGCGCGAACGACCGTCTTTTTCTTGTAGCGTCTTTCTTTGGATTTAATACTATTTTTGATGGAATTCTAGCCAATGGAAAGATTAAAACGGGGGAGTGTGCAAATATGCCTTCATTCGAGCAGATTCAAAGCTGTATATCATGGGTCGATCACGTTCGAAATATCTCACTGATGGAAAATCAGAGCGGAGGGGTGCTGGAATGACCGAACAGGAAGCAATGAAGATTTGGGGCTCGAGGGAGCATATAATGGGTATCCACTCGTATTTGCGAGAATACTGAGCGATGTAAGATGCGCAGGTGCCATCTGTGCAGCTGAACAGGGACATGGGGAAATGCTTAGGAAGAATACATGAATGATCTGTCTGTCAGAGAATCACCCTGGAAATTTCCGTTTAATCAGTTTGGCACCATCTTCAATAGCTGCCAATGTCTAGCTATTGCCGGAGGTCACTTCGGTGTGCTTGAAGCCTTAGGCTCGGTGGTGAGAGACTGTTACATGCATATTCAACCACAATCCCCATTTGGCTATGTAAACGGTAGTCTACTGGGATTAGCGGCGTTTTTTTTTTTGGAAACAGAGAGATTTTTATTTACTGTAAAATGAGATGATGGCAACTCCCGGATGCAAAAGAGCTTGTTTCCGATCTGTTGAATGCTGTCAAGAGGGAAGATGTACGAGCCATCAAACTAATCTTGGAACATTTCGACGTTGATATCAACCACCAACTTCACGCCTCTACCCCAGATCCAGCTGAGGAAGCGGGTACGACAATCCTGATGTCTGCCGCAGAAGAGGGACATCATCGAGCGATCAAGGTGCTTTTACAGCAGCCAAATATCGATGTTAATGCCAAATCCTATTTTGGTGATACGGCTTTGATGGAAGCCGGCAGTGCACTCGCAGTTGCAGCTGTATGCAAACACTAGGATTTGGATATCAATATCCCAAATCTGCTGAACGAGACAGCTCTTGATGTTTTCATAAAATGTGGGTATGAAGGTGAGGTTGAAGCATTATCAAAACATCCTCATTTTGACCCGAACCGGCGGAATAGGTGGAATGAAACACCAATAATTACAGCTGTACGCTTAAGACACGTTCAAGTCGTTCAAGTCGTTCAAGTCGTTCAATTTTTACTGGGGGTCCCATTCATTGACCTCGAGCCTCGTTATAAAGATGGACTTACCGCGTTGGAGATCGCAACTCGACAGGATCACAGCCATCCCATAAGATTGTTGTCTGGATGCGCTGATAGCAGAGAGGTAGATCTGGCGGAGCTCATGGAAGATCTATCGGTGGCTATGATACCATTACTAATGGCCTAGAAATGAGATCATTGTTAGCGTCATTTGAGATAACCGTGGCTTTTTCCTCCTTACTTTTTGTGCAGGAAGTCAATGCTACTACCGCATGAAGCTTTTCTTGTTTTACTAGTGAACAACTCGCAATTTAGAGTGAGCACAGTTTGTCTATGATGATTCTCCTAGTCAAGTTAGAGTAGCATTTTGACTATTTAGCCCATAATCAGTAGTGATTCGTGAACAACTACTGGGCATTCTTGATAACTCCTCAAATGAGGTAAGTAAGCAGGAAAGGTGAAGATAAAAGAGGAAATATAGAATAAAGAAGCGGGACTTCAGTTGGCTGCTCTTTGTGCTTGGCGGAATCCTTCTGGGGCTGAAAATGAGCAGGGCGCAAATGATAAAATTGCTTCCACTGCACACCTTTTTTCGAATGTTACAGCCAACATTTTATGAATACTCATTACAGGTGGATCTTGAAACTATATCTAATATTTGCTTTTCTAGTTGACGCTGTTCTAGTGGCTCGTCATTCCCTCGTGGGACCGAATAAAACCATATATCACGTTTCGGATTATCTAGATAGGAAATTGCACTAGATTTCAGCAATAAGATCTATCTATTAAAATGGCGGCTGTCGAAAACTCGATTTCACCGATATTCAATGACCTGAAGGCAATATTTCATCCTAAATATCTCGTTGGTGACCGATGGGGCAGAGTTTCAAGAAAGGGCGTACGGATCGGGATCTATGTAGATTAAAAACTCTGCCCAGGGGCGGAAGTGAACAGCGAGTATGACGTGTTTTATCATGAGACTTTAATCAATAACATCATAGGCGTGGAATTGGTTCTATTTGGACATTGGTGAATATGCATGGGGCCGTTCGGGCGTGATTCTTCAAATATCGCCCCATTTGAGAAATTATCGGTAGCCAAGCTTTCTTAGCAAAGCTTGGACTTCAGGAGATCCGATTTCTTTTCCTGTTGCTTCTTTCAGTATATGAGTATGATTGCTCTTATCATGACCGAATTACCACTGCCATTGATAGTTCTCGGGAATATCGGGAAGGGCATCTTCAAGATTGAGATCCCGAAACAGATATTAGTCATGAAGTGGATTATTTCATCTAGCATCGCGAGGCTATGCTGCTTCTAGTTACGGCTTACATTCAATTAGTACCTCGGAGGTCTAAACCCTAGGCACGTGGCTATGTATGGACTAGTCTGTGGGGGTTAGAAGCAATTTCTGTGAAGGTTTAACATGTCCATGTTTCATACCCTTGTTCTAGATCCCTATTGCGGTCATATCAAGTGAGTAATCCTAAATCGTGGCTCTGTAGGATTTTTGCCAGAATAATCCTCAAGCAATGACGTGAGGTCGATTTGATGAAGATAAATACGAGCAATATCCCTTTCTTTATTCCATCAGCTCTACATACATCAGCACTCTACAATAACTTGAATACCTCGGCTCAATATCAACGCCTTCACTTGACAAAATCATTTTTAAACTCTTCGAAACCACCATCATGAAGTTCACGCTTTTCGTTCTGGCAGCCATGACTTTCATGACAGCAAATGCCGCTCCACTTCGCCCGAGGGAAACGACGCAAATTATTGACGGTGTTAAATACTGCACGGTGACCAGCACTGAAGACCCTAGCTGCAATGACCTCTACTGTATGCCTTTCCGCTTCCGTTTTATGAGAAAATAGTTTCACTGATTATCTTTTCAGGCACATTCCCATGTTAAATCAAGAGGGCTCATCCTCTCTTCATCCCTAATGTTGATCATGATGGGAACAAACTTGAATTCCACGAAACGACGACGATTTTCCTTTGTATATAATAAATAGCTATCATTTTGAAAATTGATCCAGAGCCAAAAGCATACTAAATTTGTAGATCTTATTGCTTATAAAGACAGTTTGCCATACCCGTTTCAATCTTTCGGCGAGACGCCAATGTGGCTCGATGGGCAATTTAGTATACTAGAGTCTTGTTGTTCACTCAATTTGTTTTTGATGAACCGAGTGAGGAAGACTTCATAAATTCATATACAAGTTCAATATGACCAAATAGGGTTGCAAATAGCCATCAAGTGAAAACATCTGTTGCATACCGCTCCTTCGCCCTCAACTGCTCGAAGAACTTGTCGGCAGCAGTATCTTCATCAAGATCATCATCTGATCCCGGATGCTCCCCAGTTTCCTTGACCCTAGCAAGCCTCTCGCGGCGTTTCCTGATAGCAATATCCTTGCAAACATCTCTCACCGCAGAGCCGACACTAGTACTACCACAGACATAAATATTCGCTCCCTTTCCAAACAAGGCAGCCAGTTCTTCGCCTTCCTCTCGCATGAGGTCCTGCACATGGCGACCCTTCTCACCGTCCGTCGGACGACTGTATACCCAACGTATATCAACAGCTCCGATTTCAGCCCATTCAGCTAGCTCGGCAGCATGGATGTCATCGAGCCCTTTGGTTCGGCAGCCAGCATATAGAATAGCCTTGGCTGGTTGCTCACTAGGATCGATATCAGGGGAAAGAAAGGGAGCTCTGACGTCCACGGATTCTCTCAGCGCGATCCATGACGAAGCCGCGGAAAGGAGCTAGACCACTTCCTGCACAGGCCATTATCATCGGAGTTTGTAGATCAACGGGTGGTTTGAAGCCAGTGCTTGATGGTCGGACGGAGATTTGGGCACGTTCACCGGGTTGAAGCTCGGAGAGGTAATTGGATGCGACGCCCATGTATTGCTCTGCTTCTGCGCTGTTGGGGTCGGAGGGACCTGATAGAGCTGGTGCATTCAGGACGGAAAAAGTGATTGTGCATTCGGAAGGGTCTGCGAGGGGTGAGGAAGAGACGGAGTATTGTCGGGCACGCATGGGCGGAAGCATAGCGAGAAAGTCTCCTATGGATATATTGATGGCTGGGTAGCGCATTAGAAGATCTAGAGGGCTGACACGCTTCTGAACAATCTCTGAGGTGAATCGGCTTGGGCTAGAAGCGATGTAGCGTAATTCAGCTTGGGTCTCGGCATCTTCAATAGCTGCATCTGCCAGTGCATTGAGGTCACGCTTTGACGCAGGCTGGGAGAGCTCCACATAGGTAGAAAAGAGCGAGAAGGCTGTGATAGGCGTGTCAAGGGGTATGCTTGGTGGTGCTGTACTCTTCACTAGCTTCTGGATACGAAGCATCGCATCCCAAGGCAAGTTGAAGCGCTTAATAGCCCGGCGGACGATTTGGTTGGGATTTATTGGTAAAACCGCAAGATAGTCTCCGCATTGATAAGTCATATCGGTCGGGAGTTTGAACTTGACCATTCTCTTTATAGGGACACCGGGTTGGGTCAATAGCTGATTTTCAACTACGAATCCCTCCTCCAATTGGAGCCCCAAAGTTGACGCACGAACTCCCGAGCTCACGTCAACTTGGAGAGATGACTTGTTTTTACTGGACTTATCCTGTTGTCCGCCGAATTTGGCTGTGATGGCGGGCCAAAATTGTGTCTCGCCCCAGCCATCAAAATCGGTGAACATATCTGAATTGGCTGCGTCGGCAAGTCCAATATCACAAAGCCTATATCCACCATTTTCTAGAGCGATATCATTAACTGCCTTAGGAACACGATGGAAGGTAGTAGCCCAATCATCTGCATATCGAGTTAGGTCGTGCGACTTATTCAGAGCCAGGAGGCGTACTTACGATGGCCGCAGCCAAAGACGGCATAATTGACACCTTCCAGATCATTGCCCTTGAGTGCGCTCAACCACTCAAAGAAATGAGCTGCATTATCAGGCGGTTGTCCCTCATAGGAGGCAGTAATGAAAACAACTGGATCAGTCTTGGGAATGTTCTGCATAGCCGAATCCAAAGAGTTGGTCGATGCCGAAAATCCATACTCAACAGCATCATCCGCCAATCTGCGCGCAAACGCCTCACAAGTACCCGTATTGCTACCATAAAAGATATGCATGGGTTTGAGATCACTGCTTATAGGCACTGGCTTCTGCTTTCTCTCCCGACCAGCAAATCCAGGATCCTCAACCGCGTGCGGAGTGCCGCTCAATGACATGCTTAACTTGGTGGGGTCAAGGCCTGCACGAAGGGATGCCTTCATTTCAAACCCCTTTGGCTTAATCGTGAGAGTTTGTTTGATACGTAGATCATAGCTGGGGTTGGCCATCTGGAAACTGAAATTCTGCAACAGCATCGCAACGACAAGTAAAGCTTCCTGCCAAGCAAATGCTCGTCCAATGCACCCACGCATACCATTACCAAATGGCTTCCATGCATTTTTGGGAAGCTTTTCGAAGTTCTCGTCCAGCATTCGCTCGGGCTTGAATTCTTCTGCGTCGGGACCCCATACCTTGGGGTCACGATGAAGTTTAGAAAGCACAAGAAGAATCTGTTCATCTTTGTGTAGAACATATTTCCCTCCGCCTAGTGTTACTGGATCTTCCTTGTTCTTTGTCGGGTGCGCGTGAATGCCATTGATGGGGACTGTTGATCTGAGGCGTAGCGTTTCGCGCATCACGGCGTTAATATAGGGAAGCTTAGACATGTCGTCGACCGTGATCTTCCGCTTGCCAATGACTCGATCCACCTCTTCCTGAGCCTTTTTGTAGGCTTGTGGAGTTTTGAGGAGGAAATAAAACAAAAATGAAAGCATTCCGGATGTTGTTTCATGGCCTGTCCCACTAATTAGTGCCACTTGATCAACTATCCTCTTAATCGATCAATTAATTCATACCTGCAATAAGAAACGTGATCATGTTATCAACAATCGAGTCGTCTGTCAAACCTTGTCCAGTTTGAGGATCACGACCTAGAATCATGGCGTTGAGAAGATCTTTTTGGTCTTGGGGGTTGTTTTTGCGTGAATCAACAAGCTCTTGCGAGAGCTTTCTCAAGTACTCGATATCAGCCCAGTACTTTGCATTTTCACTCGTGGGCAAATTGTTGAGGAGCGCCGGACGACGTGCCCGAGTCCCTGATCCAGCTAACAGGCCGTACATAGCCTCAACAAACGGATGCATCTCCTCGTGGTAGAAGGAATTGAAGCGCGTCCCCATCGCACATAGGGCAATTGTATCCAGTGTTAAACGGGTAAACTCATCTGCGACTGGAATCGGGGTACTGGCACCTTGTCGCGCCCACTTCATTACGAGCTGAGTTGCAATATCATACATCTCTGTATACGGAAGTGAGCACAAAGGATTTTTTGTATATGATTACTCGTTCAGATAGGCTTACCATCAAACATTCCACGAATTGCCAGTGGCCCGAACGCAGGAACAAGGACTCGATGGGCCACAGCCCAGTTCTCCTCCCCGGGGTAATCAGCAGTGAAAAGGCCGTCATTTGTTCCATTTCGAATTTGTTTTAGCGCCTCGGAGGCCCCTTTCGTAAATCGTTCCTCGTCACAAACTTCGTTTATTAGTTCGTGAGAACTGAGGAACACTCGGGGAACCCCTAATATGGTGAGTCGGAAAATCGGACCTATATTGGTGTCATGAGTATCATCATAATTTGCATTGGGCGCATTGAACTTCAACTTGTCAATATTTACCGTAGCTGTCCGCCATTAATTCAATACTCTTAATCGGTAGCTCCGGGTCAATATCATTAATGTTCCCCAGAAGGGGAAACCCCTTGGGTCCTGGAATGGGAACCTGTTTGCTTGAGCTCATTTTCAATCGATACAATGGCGTAGAAGGAAAGTAGAACAGAAAGAAATCAGCAAGGCCTAGCCTTTATGTAGTGCATGGCACCCGAGTAAACCCATCTGATCAAGGTGAGAAAACGGTCAACCCCGCCATCCTGTCTAGCATTCACCAATCCTGTAGACTCCTGCTTCCTGCAGCGCATGGGGGCCAGGCTAGCATTCATTGAAGCTTATCATAGTGGAGGGCGTCGAGCTCTTGTCTCGCGTTTGGACGCTGTGGACGCCTCGGCGTTCTCAAGGGCCAATCACTAACTCGCACTGAAGTCGTAAACTAAAACTCCGACCTATCCAACACAATTGAAAGTCCGGCCATTCCAGCGAGACTGCGAAGCTCGAGAAAGTTTTTATTGGCTCGGGAATACCAAGCGGGAGTCGGGACAAAAATATCCGTTCGACTGAAGGATCTCCCACACGGCCCCATCGTTATTGGGTTTTCCGACCCGTGGACAATTTATCTTGAGAAAGATCTGACAAGCCAATAATTAGTGTTCAAAGTAATCATGCGGTTGTTCTAGCCCCCACATCTTACAGCGTGCGGGGTGTCTGACATGCATTGCGACAAGTTAGTAGCTGTACTTACAAACGGACTGGGAGAAGTGCCAGCTACTTAATTCAAGGTAAACCTGACAAGACGCGCAAGATAGACCTCTAAGCCCAAATGTCACATAAATACAATATTTTTACTCGGTGAAGTATGGCAGGTCAAGCGAGCTACACGTGATAGTGTGGGGCGAAAGAAGAACAGCTCGGCTGAGTGATCGATGTATCCCTTTCTTGGATATTACAGTTAGCAGACCCTTGCATCATTGTGAGGAACGAATATTGAAAGAAAGACTCAATGTTTTGAAAGCAAAAAGAATATGTACAGGTCATGCGTATATGATGAAATGGCTTTCTAGCGCAAAACGAAGGCAAAAAAAGGTTGCTGCAGGCCTAAACAACGCCAGCGGAGTCGAACCGAGAAATGAAAAACAGACCAAAGAACGTATATCAACAGGAAGGGGTTGCCCAAACGATTTAGGGCAGATGCTTGGTTCATACGAGTCAAGGCGGAATAAAATGGTCATTAAGAGATTCCGTGACCACATTGCAGACGCTCACGGCGCGTGGTCGGGACGTGAACCTGGTGGAGATTCAGGTCATCATGATGGCGATGGATGCTTAGGATACCGGCATCGCATCGCAAAATGAACAACTTCGAGAAGCTGTTCAAGTTCGTGGCGACTTGCAGAAAGGGGTCAAGGGTATATCAGGTGTCGTTGCTAATGGGACAGTTCCCAATCTAGCTGACTTGTTTGTAGCCACTGTTTCTCCATTCACTCATTTTCCAATCTTGCTGGAAGTTCTGTGCATCGTCGCGCTGGCTGTTGTATCGAGTGTCGTCCAGGGCATGTTCGAGGCGGCCCTTACGGCGTTGACGCAAACACCACCATAAGAATGCACCAACCATGGCAGCACCAGCAACGCCAGCACCGGCGTAGACTCCAATGTGGGCGCCTTCGCCGAGATCAGCCCACTTCTCAGCCAATGTTTCCTTGGGCGCCTTGTTAAGTTCGTTCAAAACTGAAGAGTTACCACTATTAAAAGAGTCAGTTTAATTCCATTGGAGCGGGAAAAATATCAGGGGTACTCACGAGACGATATCAATACTTTGCCAATCACCAGACATGTTGCCATATTTGTACTCTTTGCCAGTGCTGAAGTCTTGAACATGCATACGCTGAACAGTCATGGTGAATGGGGCATCGTCCCAATCGACTAGACCTCCACCCCATTCAATAGTACCGTTGGACTCGCTCTCCAAGCCGGAAGGCCAAATACTCATCTTGACCTGGCAAGGAGTTTGGGGATAGTTCTTGCCGTACACGGTGTCCGACTCGGAGTAGTTGACTGTTCGGGCCAGAGAGCCATCAATCCACCATTCCAGCTTGTCCTGATCCCACCAGGTGGTGTAGTTGTGGAAATCGGTGTCCGCGTCTGCTACAGCGAAATTCTCACCACGGGTGTATGTTGTGGTGTTACCCTTGCCGAAGAAGTTGGTCTGCACTGAGCTGGTGTTATATCCAACCCATTCCCAGTCGATCTCATCAAGATCGTCAGACTCCAGAATGATATTGCTGACGATACCAGCCCCCTTGGCCATCTTCACCCATGTCTCCACACGTCCGAAGAAAATATAGAAGTTCGACTCGACGAGCAGGGCGGAGGTGTTGTCTTTGAGGGTGAATTCGGCTCCTTCATCGGTATAGGTCAGTGAGCCGTCGGTGATGTTCCAGATTTTCGAATCGACTGTCGAATTGAACCACCAGGTGTGTTCGGTACCGAGTGCTGCATCGGCAGGACAGGATTTCTTGGTCGGGTTACAGTTGCTAGATGTCTGGGCAACAGCGGTGCTGGCCAGAGCCGCAATAGCGGTGATGCCGAAGAAGTTTCTCATGTTGAGTACTGGTTCGGTTGCTTCTCCTTATCGTGGATATTTTACCCGGGGAAACAGATCTAATAAATGATTGGATACGAGATCAATATCTCGTAGTTGGTATGTGCTTTGCAATAAAGAGTGGATGTGCACTATGCGCACCAAAAATGATAGAAAAATGACAGGAAGTGGAAGAGACTGTCCACAGGCAGCAAACGATTGGGGAAAGAATATTAAGAAAACGAATGCATCGAAGGGAAAATGGGGAGAAACGCCACGGCAGGTGTGGATGCCCGCATTATAGACTAGTTTGTCTGCGCTAGCCTGTCTTTCATTTTGATAAAAGCAAAAAAACATTATTTATTTTATTTTGTTTTGTTTGGTTCCTGTGCGCCGTATCTTTAGGTACCTCGTACTCCGCACCAAAAGCGCACCTGGTTCTCTATGCAGTAAGGGGAAAGAGTACATGAAGATTACGCCGATTATTGTCAAGCTAGACTGGACCAGGTTTAAGCTAAACGGATCCGTGCCTGAGACTAAACCCCTTATAATCATAGTCTAGCCATATTTAGGACGTGAGCAGCCACAATCCAAGCCTACTTTATAAGAAATCCCGCTTATTGGCCGATCTTCTATTCCCGATTGGACCATGACCCACGGTTAAGTGCAGAATCAGGAGACACACAGTCCTGTTTGATTTGACCCTCTTGTGTCAGTTTGATTTTTGTGTATCCCCAAACACCCTGATGGTTTTTAAACGTATAATATTTCTTGCCAAGCTGTGCACCTTTATACATGTACTCCATAAACCCCATCTGTACATGTTCGTTGCATTTTCCCGAGCTCGAGTTCACGATCGACAAACTCTGACCTGGTTCAGGAACAAAAAGGTACAACCCCATAAAATTAACCCCGAGGCCAAGCCTTGGTCTAGACCAGCAAAGGAGCAATCCCAGCTGATATCCACCAGCTAAGTTCAGTCCTTATCTTTCCAAAAAATACTAAGGAACAAGGGGCAATAGAAACAGGTTTCCCATGCATGACTCCCGGCGCAATACAGAATAAAAACAACTCATCCTCATTTCCCCCTTTTTCAATTCAATTCAATTGCAGAATTAAATGGATCCTGTTTTCCATGGTGCGAACCGGAGACATCCGGTGGACATTATCCGCTTAAAAACCCCCACTCAAATCACAGAAAAGGAAAGTAAACCAAAGCTGTGGAGATCTTCTGCCCAAAAAAGATCCCTGAAATTTTCCGGACCCTGCCCACATCGTTCAAAGGTTCTCTATTTAAGGGACGTAGGTACTTTGATCTTGGACCATAAGCGAAAAATCTATCCACTTGAAAAGGGGGTATCGCGCAAACACGCCGTTATTCGCGGACTTTCCGAAATCTGACCAGGCGAAGCTTTGCGGCGTCGCGCCGTCGCTACGCCGGCTCTTGGACGTGACGTGGATGGATCGCTAGCTTCGTTCCTTCATCTTCGATTCGTAGAGATCGAGTTGTTGTGGCGTACAAGGATGTTTTGTGCGATCCCTAAGTACCCTTAGTCACTCTTTGTCCGCGTCATCACTCTTTATCTGAGCTCGCTTCGGGGCGAAAGTGGTCCTGGTCCCTGAGAAAAAGGGGTACACTTTACCCCTAAAAACCCTTCGGACTTTTTTCACCGTCGGCGCGACCTCGGGACCCATACAGATATAGTACATAGTTGGCGGAGACCAAACTCCGATCAGCAATCTAAACCGAGAACATATTCCAATTAAAGGATATTTGATTAAATTATTTAAAAATTCCAGGCAATCATTTATAATCGTCGAGTCATTCAGCTGAATCTGTAATTCCAATCGTGATTCGTGCATATCGTGCAGATTCTCGTGGTCCAATTGAACATTGCATGTTATGTTCCTCATACCCTTTTTCTCTGCCCTGAAGTTCATGGACAGCAATGAAGAAGAAGAAATCCCTCATCAAAAAGATATAACCTTCTTGCGCCCAAAACATAACTCATCCAGTTCGTAAATTCAGATTTCTTCATACCCGGTCACTGACATAGACTCTGGGTGGGTGTCGGACATCATCTCGGTATCTCCGTGAACTGCGCGTGCTGATAGGTTTCTCAACAACATCGACGTATGACCCAGTACTTCTTCTTCTCCGGCCTCGGGTGCGAGTCACTGGGGGACGATATCCGACGTCTGGTTCACGGCCACCACTAAATGCTCCGGGTAGTCGACAAACATGCCATATCCAGATGAGAAGAAGGGTGCCAGCAATAGATCCGATCACAATACCAGCTATGGCGCCACCGGATATCGTACTTGGACAACTATCGCCCCCAGATGCTCGAGCAGCGAGGCGCAAATCGATTGGAGCCTACATTGAGGAAAATCAGTCATCGATCAAGAATAATCATAATCGCCCATTGAGGATTGGAGCCGTGGTTCAAAGGTTGCAGATCCGCTGGGACTGTCTCAACTGCACCATGGAAACAATGTACTAACCATTTTGTTTATTGACACTTCTTTAGATCAGAATGGAATATTTGATTTTGTGAATAATAAATTCCCTCCTGCAGACTTTGATGGTGAAGTGTGCAGATACTGGAGACCCCGATCTAACAAGATGTCAGATCCTCGAGGTTAGGGACAATTATCGCAATTGCCGACCGAGAAAAAATAAGGAAACGATTTCCTTGGAACCTCCAGACAAGACTTGGACGTCTTATAAAGACTCATTCCTTTATTATGGCGCACTAAATCGCTTTCATTGTCCCAACCTCCTACTATCCCGCTCTGACGTCAAAGAATCGTCGTTCTTGGCAGCTTTGAAAAGCAGCGATCTGCTTTGTCCAAGGAAAGAAACCTGGAATCCTTGTTGAAATTTTCGGCTTTATCAACAGTCATTGGCCACTGGATCAATCAAAGGAAACTCAATCCTCTTGCCGAGGGATCCTGCGCTGGACAGTTCCAGTTCCCGCTTGACTGGTAACCCACATGCTGTTATGTACCCGTGGACTTATTATGCACGTCACAGCTAAGTGGGCGGTTAACTACTAGATGCGGGGCAAACGAGCTCAATTTACTGAAAACAAGAGAAAGAGAAAGTGACACATCGTTGAGATTGAATTCATTGTCATGGAATGCATCTTAGACTTTCTGCTTGCATACTAGCAATCTCTTTGACAAACTGCCATGAACTCAGCTCAAGCTTGGAATTAATTCAACTCCACATGGCCAGGGGACGGAGGTACATCCCCGCTTTCCCAGCCTTTCGCATCCTTACCAAGTTCAAACTCTATGGTTCCCCCATTGGTCATGACATCGTCATGCTCAAACCAGTTTTTAGTCCACTGCTTACCATTGATCTTCACGCTTTGCACGAAATATCCATCATCCAGCCCAGTGGCTGAAATGCGCAGTGTGTTGTTTCCATTGATTGTCATGTTCATATCAGGAAACCATGGCGATGAAATCAAGTATACTGGTTGCGTGACAATTGGATAGATTCCTAGCATCTGCCATAGAAGCCACGAATTCATGGCCCCCGCGTCACTGTTACCAGGAATACCATAAGCGGCATCCTTGAAGCTATTGTCGGATTTAATTAGTGATGAGTCTGATGATTCGATGAACACTGGCAGCTCATTGGAGGAACTTACTATTCATTGGCGAGACTGCGAGACTGTGCGACACTCTTGTGCTGTTTGTTGATATAGTTGTACAAATAAGGCGTGGCGAAATCGGGCTCGTTTCTGGAAAGAAATGATTGGTTAGTACTAGGACTTATTAACTTGGACTTAAACATAATTTAAACACGTACCCAATGTTCATTAATGTGGTGATACCAGCACCGTTCGCACCGAGGTTCTGAATGGACATGTTTGGTTTAAACTACCGATGGTTAGCTTGGAATGACTATCTTCCCTGGACCTGGATGTAATTTACCATCGTGTCAAGACGTGACTCAAATCCGTCCGCTCCTCCCATATGCTTTATTAATGTCTTAACATCATGTGGCACCACGAATGAGTACTCTTAAGACAACGAGTCAGCTTTTCCATCCCAAATTTTATGGATACATCAAGACAACCTACCCCATGGAACTCCCTCATATGTATACGAGCTCCACTCGCAATCAAAGCATAGTCGCGGGTCATAATCCGAAGTATTGAAAGTTCCATCCGAAAGCCTAGGAGCCAAGAAGCCAGTAAAGTTCAAGCTCTTCACGTTTGAATCCCAAATGTTTTGCCATCCAGCCGATCGGTTCAGATATTTCTGTACATCACCCGGTGCTTCGCCTTTCGCAACTTGACTCAGAGCAAAGTCGTTGAGACTGTACTCTACAGTTCGAGAAATGCAGCGTGTGTTGCGGTCCTCAGAGACGTAACCGAGCTCTTTCCAGTCGTCTAAGGCACCCCGACCCTCCTTGGTGCTTGCAGTGAAATCTGTAGGGTCGAAGGTATTATAAGGGGTCACTTCGGCATCTTTGACCATTGCCGCGTATCCATCTGTCCAGTTAATGGCTCCTCGAAGTCCCTTAACGTATGCATCGGCTAAGACGTTATCGGAATCCGAGCCACCCTGGACAAGGCCGTTCCAGTTTCCGGATCGTCCATCTGGCATATACCCCGTGTGTCTATAAGGGCCTTGTTAGTAAAGGAACATTGTCTTGATGAAAATATAACATACCTCCAAATGTCAATTAGAGAACGGATCATAGACTCGTAGTACTCTGGTTGGAAAATATGGTAGAAGCTGACAGTACAACGGAAAATATCCCCTGCAAGATAGTCAGTATGCGTTCGTGGCAACGGGTCAAGACGAACTTACACATAGTGTAGAAATCATCCCAGTAAGGCTCCTCCGACTCCCACAGTGGATTCTCGCCGGAGCGATCAGATGGCATCAAGTGAATGAAGTACAAGGAGCTATATAGCAACCTAACATGGGTCATATTTGCCGAGTCGTCTAGCGCTACCTGGACCTTGTTGAAGACATCTGTGTTCCACTCCTTAACTGCGTCGGTCACAGTATCATTCAACTTCCAAGATGGAATCTCCTTCTCAACATAAGAGCGAGCTCTTTCCGTTGAGATGGAAGAAATTCCCACGCGCGAGACAACATGAGAAGCAGATCCGGAGTTCCAGCTCATAAGTGCACCGAGGCGGCGGTTCATTGGGCCCGATGTGACCTTGTTTGTCTTGTTGCCGTAAGTAGGGTGACTGATGCCTCCATCTGCTAGATTCTGGTACTTGGGGATAGGGTCTGTGTTGACACCGCTGAATGTCTGGGCCTGGTTTGGGGCTTGGGAGAATTCTCCATAAAAGAAAACCGTAAAAGGTGCGCCTTACAAATAGTGTCAGTACATCTTATTTTCGAAATGTAGTTAAAGACTGGATAGACCTACCGTTGTTCCATCCGCCGATGTACGTGCCATATCCACTGTAAGCTTTTCCATCGTCCTCGATTTGGATCTCTCCAGCGACATAGAACTGGCTTCCTGAATCACCAGGCGATCCGGGGAGATACTATGTAATATGATCAGTATTTTTCAGGTAGAGAAGTGAAATCCGGTCACAACTCACATGAGAAACATCGATAAGAACATGCTTCTCACCAGCAGGGAACGAATAATCCATGATACCAGCATGACGCGACGCAGAAAGCTCAACAGTAACACCACTCTTCAACTGAGTCTTATAATACCCCACACTCGCAACATCATCGCCAACCTAAATTATTCCATCCATCCATTAGCCAAATTCCCCAAACGAACAAACAAACAAAAACTCACTCTGGGCTGACTATAAGTCTGATTATCAAGTATATTAACCGGGGAGTGAACAGAAGTCAAAGGCATCTGAGCAATCAACCCATACTTCGGTGCACCACCAGTCCCACTCTCATGCATCATACTAATACCCGTAACATTTCCATCCGGCGTCCATCCACCATTAAGCACGGCCGTAGACCAATTCGCAGCCGTCGAGTCAATTCCAACCTTAACAACTCCGAATGGACGTGCACCTCCGACAAAAATATCACCTCCTCCGAATCCTGTACCGTCCGGCCCTTCGGAGCCTATGAAGGCATTCACATACTGTGAGCGATCTACCGAGGCAGCTTCTGCTTGTACGGTGGCAGTGAGCTGAATCAGGCTCACACCCAGGCCTAGCCAGGGGAGCCGAGAATTCCACAGCATTTAATATATGCTATGCTATGGGGTGAGGTAAGTGTTTATGTGCTTACACCATGAGATTGATGGAAAGGGTACATGCAAGGGAGTGCGGCTTCCAACTTCAGTTCTTATACATTCCCCGGCGCGGCGATGACCTCCGATCCTTGCCGGGCTGGTGGAATTCTTGTAATTTCAGTAATTCTTCGTTTCCTATAGAGGAATAGATTCGCAAAAGCTACTATATGTCATTGTTTGTTACCTAGGTAGTAGTAGATTGTCGGTTTACCCCGCATCCTGCATCCATGCGCATGGTATATTGACTGAGACTGGGTTGGGAATCCGGCCATCCGTGCTCCGTGGGGGCAATTAACCCGTGGACGCCATGACATTTTTGATCGGCAGGGTTGGAGAAATTCGGATGTAACACTCGATGGTACCTTGGAGTCAATGGGTGCTTATGCTTATGAAATGGAAAAGAGCCGAGAAGTGGGCCTCGTGGAGCTTGGTGATCGATATGATCAGTGCAATGAGAATTATAGTTTGGGGCTTAGCCTAAACATGGGGTCGGTACATTCCAGCCCGACAGCTTCGGGGAATGATCTGAGTCTGTGGGTTACTAGTATTGAGTTGATGTAGTTGCTAGCGCTAGCGCTAGCAAAGCCACGCTTATCTATGTGTATGTCCAGCTGTAAAAGAAAGAACTTGAAGGAGAGAAAAAATGTTCATTCAAAAATCCAGATACTCCTAACCCATGATATCATCAAAACGAGCAAGGAACCTTATCCAGCCAGGTGCCTATCCATGGATGCTGAAGGAAACAGGGAAAGAAAACATGCAAAGCTATCCTCTAATCATTACCGACCCTCAATATAGTCTCTGTTCTCGATCGTGACACTCTTGGTCATATGGTTGACCTTGTAAACACCAACAAGTCTAGAAGCAAGTTCGAACTGCATACTGCGTTAGCTGAGAAGCTCGGATAGTGTTTCTTTGTCGGTGACTTACCATATTGTTTCTCAGAGAAATGACAATAAATTGGGCGTTCTTTGTTCGCTCCTTAATGTATGAGGCAACAATAGAAACCTGTTTAAAAATGTATCAGCGTCTGATGGGAGGGGGGATGGTGAATTGGGGATGGGGATGCGCCGGAGCACTTACGTTTCGGAAATCAAGGGCAGCATCAATTTCGTCCATGACATAGAGCGGAGTAGGTTTATAGTGGTGCAGAGCAAACACCAATGCCAGACTGGACAATGTCTTTTCACCACCAGACAGGTTACCAATGTTCTTCCAGCTCTTTTTGGGTGGCATGACGGAGAAAAGGATACCCTCTGAGAAAGGATCCAAAGAGTCGACGAGTTCCAATTCGGCATTACCACCCATGGTGATCATTTGGTACATTTCCTTGAGACGAAGGGAGATGATACCAAATCCTTCCATGAAGCCATTCAATCGAGCGGATCGAAGGCCATCCAGGCGAGCCTTGGCACTATCACGGGTTGTTAAAGCAGTGTTCAAGTCTGCGGACCGGGCTTCATGCTCGGCAGATCGACGACGGTACTCTTCAATGACTGCGAGATCAACAGAGGCATTCTGAACCTTCTCCTCCAGCGTAACGATCACCGCTTTCAGAGACTCCTTGTTCATCGCATCAAGCTCGTCCTTGGTGTACGTCTGGAGCTCCGTAGACTCTTGCTCTTCGCCCAAGTCACTAACGTTCTGCAAGGACAATTTGGAGAGCTTCTCTTCCCAGTAGCGGCTGCGCTTCTGGTTTTCGGCCAAGGCTTTCTGGTTCTCCTCTAGCTTGTTTTTCATTTCGATCTCAGTGGCCCGAGTCTCATTGAGTTCAGCCACCTTTTGGTCAAGGTTCTCCTTAAGGGTCTTCAAGTCCTCCTTCTTCGTCTCGAGAGCCTTAAAATTATGTTAGCATCAGTATCTCAAACTCATCTACCTCCCTCCACTTCATGAGATTGTCTTACCTCTTGGGCCTCATCGGCTTTCTCTCTCCAGCCAGAAGACTCAGTCGTCTGGTTTTCAACATCTGCCTCCAATTTCTCTAAATCATTAGTGATCTGACCGATCTCCTTTTCAGACCCGTCACGAGCTTTGGTGTGTTTAGTGATAAGCTTCTCGTTCTTAGACTTCTGCACTTCTGCGTTGGAGATTTCGTCAGACAGCAGGCTGATTTGCTCTTTCAGGCCATCGACCTTGGCTCTCTGCCCACGCAGACGTACACCACCGACTTCCATAATCTTGCTCTGCAAGGTCTGGATCTCTTCTTCAATGCCGCTCTTTTGGCTGTTGAGGTCTTCGATCTCATTGTTGATAGCCTCAATTTGCTCCTCCAGCGCGGTGGCCTGGGTTTCATCAGACTTAGATGGCTTATGCTCGGCACTGATCTCTGTGATGCGTCGCTGAGCATCTGCAAGACTGCGCTTGGCACTATCGATCTCAATCATGATCTTTTGGATCTTGGTCTCGACGCGCGGGATTTCATCGGTCTTGTCGCGTATTTGAGATTCGACATTTCGTTGCTTGTCTGAAAATGTTTGGAACTTGCGTTCCAATTCCTCCAGATCGGTTTCCAGGCGGCCAACTTGCTCTTTTGTGGTGTCTGCGACTTGCTTCGAAGACATACCACCACGCGCGACACGAGTACCGCCACCACTCATGGTTCCTGATACATCAATTAATTGTCCGTCCAATGTCACAACACGCCATCGACGAGCACCGTAGGCAATTCTGTTTGCTTGTTCAAGATCTTTGGCAACGAGGGTGTTTTGCATAACACTGTAGAAGGCCGGTGCAAACTTTGGATCCTTGGGCTTAACAAGATCAAACAGACGAGGAACACTCTCGGGTGTGTAGATAGTTGACATGTCACGGCGAGGGAGGCGATCCAAGAGAATGAAGTTGGCTCGGCCAAGGTTATTTTTGCGAAGATAGTCAATACAGTGTTGACCAACCTCCACTGTTTCTACTACCATATTGTCGAGAGCTGGGCAGGCGGTGGAAATGGCAACATCGTACTGCTCGTCGATAGTACCCAAGTTACCGAGGCGGCCGTGGAAACCATCGATACGACCAGATTCCTTGAGTCGCATTAATCCTGTCAGAACGCTGCCTCGATTTTGGGTGCTTGCAAGACTTGCTCGTGCTTCATCGGCCTTTTGACGAGCACTGGAAACATGCGCACGAACTTCAGGCTCGCGAGCAACATACTTCTTCAAATCATGCTGCAATTTTTGAACTTCAGCTTCCAAGGTCTCCTTCTGAGCTTGGCGTTCTTCAAGATCAGTTTGCTTAGTCTGTAGAGTTTCTTCGATCGAAGCGATCTTGCCATGGGCCTCTTCGAGCAAGACGGCGCCGGCGTTGCTTCTCTCGCGCAAAATATCGAGTTCACTCTGTGCCACGGCAACCGCGGATTGTTTCTTGTTGATCTGTTCGTTCCAAGGCTCTAAGGACTTTTGCTTGGCGGAGATCTGGTCTGAAAGACCCTGGGTCTTTCCTTTCAGGCTCTCACGAATAGAGTTCAACTCCTCCTCCTCTACTTGCATCTCCTGCTCTAGCTCAGTGGTCTCGCCAGATTTCCTCTCAATGTCGTCGGTGAACTTCTCAACCAAGCTCTGGCACTCAGAAGCAGCAAGCCTGCTGGTCTGCATGGTTTTCTCGAGTTTCTTTTGCTTGCCGACCAAGAATTTCTTTTTCTCTTCGAACTTGACGGATTCCTTGTCGTACTTAGCCATTTCTTTCAACAATCCTTGGACATCTTTCTCCATCAACTCGTATTCCCGAACACCACGCTTGTATTGCTTCTCGAGCTCTTTGATGCCGGATTCATTTCCTTCGTGCTTCTCAAGCTCCATGTTCAAGAGTTCTTGCATCTGAAGAATAGCCTCTTCGGTCACACGAACGTTGTCGACACACTCATCAATGTATATCTGATAGAGCGCGGATTGCTTCTCAGAGAGTTCGTTCTCGTCGCGAAGATAAGCAAGTGCCTTGTCTTTCTTATCTACCAGCGCAGTCTTCTCCTTCTCAACGTGCTGCACGCGGTTGTTCTTCTCGGCACAGACGTCATTCAAGGTCTCAAGCTCAGTGGCGGCTTCATCAATCGGTGTCTTATACTTGGAGGTTCCAATAATATCTTCAAGATATTCAAGGAGACCTTCGTCGTGTTCGTTGCTGGCCTTAGCTTTCATCTGAGCAATTGACTCGACTTCACCCTGCAGAATTAAGAAACGCTTGTGGTCGAGATCAATGCCGCGATCACGGAGAAAGGTGGTGACAGCGGTGAAATTTGTCTCCTTCTTGTTCATATAATATTTGCTGCTGTTGTTCTTGAATGCGCGTCGAGAGACGATCAGTTGGGAATCTTCGATGACTTCGTGGCCGCCGTCAGGAAGGTCGAGAACTTGCTCAAAGTGGACCTCTACTTCGCAGAATGGTAGGTTGGGGTGTTCAGCAGAGTTGTGGATCAACGCCGAGATTTTGCCCTGTCGCATCTTGCTAGCACGGAAGCCAAACACAAAGAGAAGGGAATCAATAACGTTGGACTTGCCCGAGCCGTTCGGTCCAACCACTGATGAGAATGAAGCATGGAAAGGACCAACAACTTGTTTTCCTGCGTAACTCTTGAAGTTGGTGAGAATCAAGTTTTGGATGATCATTCGAGGCTTGGCCTCAGCGGGCTCCTCTACGGTGGGAGCAGCCATATTCCTTGACTTCATTACAATATCCATGGGTTTTTCGAGCACAGTAGAGTTGGGATTGATATATGAAACCTGGGACTTGGGCTCCTCCGGTTGTTTCGATGGCGATTGCGATTGGTTAACGGCGGACTCGGTGATGTCGGAAAGAGGCGGTACGCTTTCCCGATGAGCCCGCACTTCGGACTCTGGCGACGCGGACGGCTCTGGAGTGGGAAGTGAGTCCTTGGCCGGTTTAGGTGTAATTGAGCCACGACTCTTGCGGGGGTGAGCCATACTATGTTTTTTCAAAGCAGCCTGGGTGGAGGGGGAACTCGGGTCCGCCTCCACAGCCTCGACACTTTTTCTTTTCAATGCTGCATTGTTGGAGGGAGACTCGGGGTCAGCCTCAACCGAGACAATGCTAGCTCTTTCTTCGTTCTCGTTATTTTCGTCCGTATCGGTAACCTGCGATGCGTCGGATTCGTCTGCGACTGACGCCGCGACTGATGGCCGAGACCTGCGCGCCGGTCGCACAGTGGAAGGCGTAGTTGGTTCGAGCTTCATAGAGCTCCGCGACACTCGTTTCGCCTTCTTGGGTACCGGGGTATAGTCCTGTTCTTCGGATTCATCTTCGTCGTCATCAGTCTGTGTTGAAGCCGTGGGCGTAACATTCCCAGCATCCTCTGATTCGGAAGTTTCTTCGACAACATAGCTCTTTCGGGAAGCAGAGCGACGCGAAGGCCGACCCTTTGCAAGTGAAGCCATTATGCGCAGATCAGTCGGGAGGTCTGCTTCATAGGCGCGAGGGGCGGGGAAAGAGATGAGATGATGAAAGACAGACGCAGCAGCTGCGGGAACCTTAGAAAGTGGGTTGTTTACGTCCGCCCCAAATAGGTTTAGCTCCGTTGTTCTGCCACAACACACCTTTTTCCCTTCAACACGAGCGGCTGCATAGCATTCACCGCCAACGTAGCAATCTGCGTGTTTATATTACCAAATACGTTACAAATATTACACGGCATCTTCCAAAGTCAAGTGCGCCAGGTCTGCGGAGCTCTTCTCATATACATATCCAACGTTACTCTAAACTTTTGGAGAACCTTGCAGCCATGGCACCATGGGAGGATTTCAACCACATATTCAGCTTCAACAAGAAATATCATTACGATGCAAAAGTTATTGAGCAGATCACCTCCAACCGCCGCGCATTGGAGAACCAGCTCTTCGCTGATCGCTTGTTGGGATTACTAGGCATTAAAGGAGGTTCGTATAGCTTGAGGACCAATTGTGAGCTCCTGTATCTAACCTCGGAGCTATATTTAGTGACCAAGGTCTATCCCCCGAAGACCAATGCGGACCTCAAGTCACTGGTTGACCACATCGTCGCTTCCGAACTCGACATCCATCACAAACAAGCCTTGATTTATTACATTCTCAAGGACTGTCGCAGTGCGCCAGATGCGGCGGCATCATTTGCGCGCTCATGTCATTTACCAGAGAAGTACCGGCTCTTCATTGAAGGCCTTTGGAATATGGATCGTCTGGAGTTCCGAGTATGTTGCTCTGCCTGTCACTACGGCCACTACGCAGTCTTGAAGAGCTCTCGCTAATAAACATTGTACCAACAGCGCGCAATCGAGAACCTCGCCGAACCTTCTCTCATTCCTACCTTCCCCGATGAAATCCTCTACGCCCTCACTCTCTCACAACTTCCCAAACATGACGACAGTCTTGCCATCGCCTATTATCTTACCGCTTCGCCACCTTTAGCTACTGAGAAGGTACAACGAGCGTTCTTCGAAGTTCTATGCCGATCCAACGTCACCGAAGCATTCTATTTTTCACGAAGATACGACGAGTCCCAACGGCACAGCTTCTTTCTGCAGCTGGTCGAATTCATTCACAAGACTGCGGCTGGGCAAAATCGCGGCAGGCGCGCGATGGAATTGGTTGGGTTGCCGCTTGATGACGATGAGGAAGTATGGTTTGAAGAGACTTTGCTCAGAGGGACCGCTAGCACACTCCCTGGTGCTAAAGATACGCTCATGATGCGCCAACTGGCAACTGGTAAGGTTGATAGTCTGGCAACAGAGCTGGAGGCCTTGGGCGGTAAAAAAGTGGATGGCCTCAACTGGGATGATCTACGGGAAAGCATGCAGCATACACAACTGTTGGAATGATGTGTGATGATAATAAAATTGGATAAATGATAGGAGTTTTGGCTTTGATGAGAATCTATTTTGAACTGTTTCCTGGGTGTATGTATGGATGTATGGACAAACTTAAAACGATTATTGCTAATTCTTAATCATGATTATGCTTGCCTGCATTCCCTTTCTTCCATATAGCCCTCTTTCATGCGGATATAAGTATGGCCAGTCTATAGTACACCATATCAATCCTAATTTCTTCCCCGTAGTGTGCGATCCTTACAGCTTTGAAACCATTTGGCCATAGTTAGACTTTTCGTTTATTACACTGCTACCTGCACTGCAAGCTCTACATCGATAGAAAACCAAGTGGAAAGACAAGTGGAAAGGCAAATGTAGACGGGTAAGTTGAACGTTTGAAGTTCATCATATAGCTGGAGTGTTTAGGCACATTTCAATGTTATGGACGTCTGCCACCAGTTAGTTGAACTTGTAGTAGTATGAATAGTACAAAGGCTCCAGGATTTTAATAATAAAAATACTCTCATTGTGAAGGTGTGGAGTCTGTAGTGTCAAGCTCGTTTCCAGTTTATGCTGAAAGGGAGCTCTGAAAGGCCTAGCATGAGCATCTTTATATATCTTCGTGTGTTTTCTCTTCCATTGTACCTAGGTATTTCTCCCTCTTTCTATTCCCCTATCTTTATTACTTTTGTTAGTAAACTGACCTCTACCGTTTTACTAAATGACTATTTTAAATGAAGTACTTTTTGGAATTAAACAATGCCTGTTCTATAATATTTGAAGGCCTGGAGTCTTCCTATATAACCACTGGCAGGTAACTGGGTAGGTGACATTTGAAAATTACTTATAATATTATGTGTACTACTGCTTAAACTTATTGATTGGCTAAATTTGAAACAATCTTGAGCTTTCAGCCTTTTCAAGTTGTTGGTTTGTCTCAGAATGGGTGTGATGCCATGACCGGAAATATATTAACTTGAGTCTTTCAACTTTCACGTAATACTACGACCCCATGACCATGTTTGACAACTTTGGAATCGATACTACAGGGGTATTCCTGCACTGCAGATTTATATATGGGATTGAAAGCTCCTAACTATTCATCTGATTTGATCCATTCAAATATCCTCGTTTTATCTTATCTTTGAATCTATATTTTCTTTCATTATATGGATGCGCAGATCTACACGGTTGATGCCCGATAACCGATAAGGAACCCGCGATAAGCTCTGGAGCCGAACTCAACTGGGAACTCGGAAAAACAGCTTCACGTCTTATTGGCACGCGTGAACTTACTCCTCTACAAAAACCCTGACCTTCTTTCAACTTGAGAGCTGCTACCAGCTCATCCTTACTCACATTACTTCTCGCGGACAATCGAGGCCGTTGCTACACGTGATCGCATCGAGGATTGAACAACCGCAAACTATCATCAAGGCAGTCACAGGGTGAGAGATGGCAATCTGTCGATACTTCCAGCAGGGTCGCTGCAAGTTTGGCGGTAAGTACACCACGCGAGACTGAATAATTGAAGCGATGGTTGCTGAGAATATCTAGATGGTTGCAAATTTGAGCATCCTGGTCGCGCCACAGCCGGTTCGTCGGGAAATCGGTTCGGTGCTCTTTCTGGAGGCTTTGGCAGTGAGTGAATTCCCTTCTTGTCCTTGTAATTTGGCAACGGGTTAGGTTTCTGCCTATGCCTCATTTCTCTCAGTCTCGCCCTCCCTCGGCGATCGAGAATCTTTAACCCTTCTCTCTCTTTGCTCCAAACCCTTCCCATCTATATGCACATCTACATATGATTACCCCCAAAATCCCACTTCACCACCCAAGAGAGTCATGAAAAGAGCCTTGAAGTTCAAATACATCTATCGGGAAGTCACAATCACTAACGTGAAACGCTTGGTAGACCAAGGTTCACAGAACCAGCCAGCAGAGTGAGTGATGAATATCAACGTTCTATGGGATCCTTGTGAAACTAACTCGATGACAACAGCTACAATATCAAGACCGAGGACATCAAGCTAGACCTCACTGCTGGAAAGGGTCGCCCAGAATGGGTCTTCTCTGCATACGCGCCCCTTCGCGATCTCCCGCGTCAGCTTTTTGGAGGTCCCCAACGTGAACAGAGCATGGAAGAAATGCGCCTTCGTCACTACCAGCTTACAGCAGCTGGCAACATGGACCAAGCTGTCCAGGAGGCTCAAGCCTTGTGGACGGAATCTGTGAGCCAGATGGATGTGGCATTGAACGATCTCAATGGGGCAGTCAAATACATCGTTGATGGTGCCAATGAACACCCAAATCGTATTGAAATCGTCGCTGGGAACACTGGTGCCAATACAAATCAATCACCAGCACCTGCCCAGTCTGCCTTCGGCCAGCCTTCACAAAGCCAATCCTCTAATGCATTTGGAAGTGCTTCTTCTGGCTGGGGGAAACCTGCAGCACCTAGTCAACCATCAGGGTTCGGGCAGCCATCCGCCTTGGGACAAACCTCAGCATTTGGGCAACCTTCAACCCTTGGGCAACCTTCTGGTCAAGCCTCGGGTTTCGGGCAGCCATCCGCCCTGGGGCAAACCTCAGCCTTTGGACAACCCTCGAATGTGGGAGCACAGAGTGGATTCGGAAAGCCAGCATTTGGTCAATCTGGATCGGGATTCGGCCAGGCTGCCAACAACCAGCCAGCGTTCGGACAAACCGCATTTGGGCAAACATCGGCTCCAGCAGCACCCTTCGGTGGTGCAGCAGCATCGGCTTCCCCATTTGGTGGCCTGAACCAACAGAGCGCCAATCCTTCCCCGTTTACTACCAATCAGCCTGCTGCACCCGCGAATGGTTCTCCATTCGGACAAGTAGGAAGTCAACAACCAGCTGCTGCACCCTCTGGTTTTGGGCAACCATCAGCTCAACAGCCAGATGCTGCACCCTCTGGTTTCGGTCAGCCATCAACAGGCGCCTTTGGTCAACCTTCCCAGACAACTACACCTTTCGGTCAACCTCAACAACAGCCGGCTCAGCCCAATCCATTTGGACAGCCCTCCGCCCCCGCAGTAGCCAACCCATTCGGAGCACCGCAACAACCTGCAGCTTCCTTTGGCCAAGCAGCCGCCCAGCAAGCAGCCGCCCCGCAAGATGTGCGGGCCGATCTTGGCCCGCCTGCATTAATGCAGATCGATGATCCTAATGAACTGAACCCCCTCCCTCGTTTGCAGGGCGAAACAAGACGTGACCCCATGTCCAATCGCCTTGTTTTGTGGAAAGGCCAGCGGGTGCAATACGTTGACAACGAATATCCCTGCTATATACACCCCCAAGATAACAAGACTCTGGTTCGCATCAACTTTCCTGATGGACCACCATTTCTTGCAACTCTCCGTGACTCTCAAGGCAAAGAACAGGAATACACACCGGAAGTCGAAGAGATGTATCAGTTCTTTCTGAACAATGGATACTTCAAGGATGGCATCATCCCAGCAGTACCACCGAAGAAAGAATGGGTCAGCTTCGACTTTTAACACTTGCATATCTACCTTGGTTTTTGCAGTTTTATTTTATCTTCTGAACCGAATCGTCGACCTTCCAAAGGATCTGGGATCTGAGATCTGAGATCTGGGATATGGGATTCGGGCATCGGATTTTTGATTTTCTTTTTTCGGGCCACTACTTCGCATGAGTTTGAAAGAACTCCATCAAAATGGGCGCATTCGGAGTTTAGCGGGGCCATAGTCTTACTTAGCAATTTACTTACTACCACTGCCATAGCATGACTACAATGAAGGCAAATTTGAACCCAAACGAACAGTACAAGATCTACAAGAAGAAAGACATATTGTTTTCTCAAGATGTTTCCATTTTTTTTTAAATATCAGGTATAACGGGCATCTACCACGAATTCCTTCTCAGGCTCACAGCAAACGGCCAACTATTTCGTAATCCTGAGCATGAGCCTTGATACCCACGCCCGTTCTAGACCAAATAGCCAGCCCAAGACCCTCCCTGAGCCATTTTGGCAACTACCCAAGGTAGCGCATTTATGCGGCAATGGTAACCTCAACCTCAACACCGGCCTCGATGTTGATGATGATCTGCTTGACGACCTCAGTGGGGGCGAGGAGGCTGTGTATAAGTCAGTAAGACGCTCGCCAAACTGCCAGGCTATCTGGCTGGTATTATGCGTTGATGGGGGACACTCACTCAATGAGACGCTTGTGGATGCGCATCTCGAACTTGTCCCAGGTCTTGGAACCCTCACCGTTGGGGGTCTTACGGGTGGAGATCTGGAGGGTCTTGGTGGGCAGACGGACGGGGCCCTTGACCTGGAGAGTCTTGGAGCGAGCACGGTCGATCAGCTCCTGGCAGACCTTCTCGAGGGCGGCGACCTTGCGAGAGGTGAGGGTGATACGGATCTTGTGGACCTTCTATAATGGGTATTAGCAATTGCACACAACAGAGCATAGCAGAACAAAGCCATCTAATCCTTGAACGTTCACCCCCTCTCGTCACGACGAATGCGCATCCATTGCGACGGCGGGGAGGGTGGTGGCCATTCATAGATAGTGTAGAACAGCAAGAAATGGGATTCCACGTACAGGGCCCTCGCCGAAATCCTTCTCGGGCTTCTGGAAAGACATCTTGAGTTTTTTGTGTTTTGTGGAAGAGACTAATTGCCAAACAAGACCTGAACTGTGTTCGGTAAGGTGATGCTGGCCGATGGAGATTGTGGGTGTGGAGCGAGAAATGTGAACATTTTTAGTGGGAAAAATCTTGGCACTTCGGTTATCACGGCGCTAGTCCTGATTTGGTGATTATGCTGAGTCATCCATCATAATGTCGGGGACCAGATGCAGCCTCAATCTACACTTGGCTTATAGGGATTTGAGGTGCTTTGTTTTCTTCTTTCTTCGCGGAGCTCGGTTTCTTTTGTTATATTGATACTTTTATTTCGGAATTACTTCCAGTTTTTTTTTCTTTCCCTTTTCGAGTTCTGTCTCAATGGCGGAGTTCCCGCCACTTGCTCCGGTACCGTCCCCCGCAGTGCGGAGGACTATCCCATCTGAGGACTGGGATGCTTGTTTGGATGCATGGGTAATGCTCTTGAGTATTAGGTTGATTGCAGATGACCAGAAATTTGAAGTTGCTGCTGCGGAAGACGCGTCAATTGCTTCTTTCTTGGAATCTTTCTATCAACATGCCTCGGCGGGCGATCAGGGTCTACACCATGGACCTAAAGCTCGAAAGATTAGGAAATTATGTTTTCTCGCGACAAGACGATATATGTTGACCAAGTCAAATTCCAACGCGGAGCTCTTCAGCTGGACACTACTGGGGAATATGTGTTCCTGTTATCCGTCAAGCGTGGCATTGAAGACGTCATTATCAGAAGTATGGGATCTGCATCATGAAAAGATATTGTCAAGCATTGAAAAAGCAAAGTCATTTATTATGGGCCGATTTTCATCGCCAAATTCATTAACATCACCTGGAGTCATTGGTGATATTCGACGTCTGACCATCTTAGCTTCAGTGCTTCCACCTTGCGGCCATGCTCTTATGGCAGGCTCTGATTATCTGGATACATTAGCAGAAGGCTACCAGTCACCCAAGGTTCGAGATGAACTCCGAAGGATGCTCGTCGCCAATGTTTACCTTGGCTTAATTTCTCTTCTGAAAGAACCATCAACAAACCTATCATTGTTATTGGATCAATTATTCAGCCTCAAGGCAGCCGCAGGATTGGGAACACCAAGAATGAAGAACGAAGCTACAATACTTTCCGATCTTATCTGCAGCACTGATATACTGCAAAGACTCGAAAAATACCTACAAAGTCATCCTCAAAAACGAGGAGAAGACCTCCTTGCCAGTCTGCGACTCTACCAGCTCGAATCAAAGCATTTCCACCGCCGCTACCAAAGGAAAAAGAAACTCGACAAAGGCAAAGAACCATCGTCCGGTCTCGAAATTCCAGACGAGCTCCACACACACAAAATGTCTCTGGTCTCTCAAGTCCAAGATCTTTTCCCGGACCTCGGTTCCGCATTCGTCGTCCGCCTCTTAGACGCCTTCAACGACAGCCCAGAAACAGTAATAGCACACCTTTTAGACAACTCATTATCACCGGAACTTCAAAGTCTAGATCGTTCCGAACAACTTCCACCCCCGGCAGAACCTTTTCACGACCTCGCCCCACGCCCAACACCACCCGCAATCCACTCGCCACAGACTTTCACTTCCATCCCGACACGCAAGAACGTATTCGACGAAGACGTCGACATCGCCGAGCTCAGCCTCTCAGAAAATGCAAAGGGCAAATTACGCTTCGGCCGCGCAGACGAAGATCTCACAGCCGACGAAGTCCTAGCAGATCGCAGCCAACACGCAACTAATAAGGCTGCCATTCTTTCTGCCCTGGCAGCATTTGACTCAGACGACGACGAACGCGATGATACCTACGACGCTGCAGATGTCGGTGGTACAGTTGATGCTACAGCGGATACAGATGCGGACACCGAATCTCGAAACCAGCGTGCTGCAGCGGAGAACCTTGACATGGTGCTCTTCCGTGCTTACAAGTCTAATCCTGCGATCTTTGCCCGGGATGCTGGAACTCGTCGCTCACAGCCCCGTGCTCAGCTCAAGCGAGAGACTAATATGATAGATGAGGCTATTGAAGGATGGGCTGTTATGCTTACGCGGGATCCAAAACGTCTCGCTAAACTTGAAGATCGACTTGCTGTTGATGCTGATGGTTCTGGAGGTTCGTTGAATCAACCTTCGCTCGCATCTACTTCTTATCGGAAGCCGCGCGCTGGGGATGATGATGATTCTGAGGGCGAGTCGTCTGGTGGTCCTGCTATGCGGGGAGGAAGAGGGAGGGGACGAGGTGGAGCTGGAGCAGGACGCGGCCGTGGTGGGAGAGGTGGTCGTGGAGGTGGAGCTGGAGGCGGAGCTCCATCTGGGGAGCAGGGACAGAGTAATCCTGCGGCGAATAGGAGGAAGGAAGAGAATAAAGCTAGTCGGGCTAACCATAATCGTCGACAACAGCGGGCGAAAAAAATTGCGCGCGGAGGTGGACTACCTGGTTAATCATTTGAAAGGTGATATAGACTGCATGATTTTTGAGAGCGGTTATTTCTGGACCTTTTTTAAGTTGTTCGAAGCGTCTTATGCGAAGATGATTTACTGTGGATAGATTTATTTCCCATCGAGCACAGATGCATAAAAAGTAAATATATTCCATTCATTAATTTACCAAAAGATCCACGCCTGGTGGTTCTCATGAGGTGTCATCGCTATCTATCTGTTGTAATGCAATTTGTTTCGATGTTCAAAAGGCCCGCCTATAAGAAAAACATTGAGTAGATTCTGTCCTTAGTGCTGGTGTGAGAAGACGCCCTCCGCAGCAATTGACTTACGACACTCCTCCATAAGGCGAAGTTGCTTCGCCACGTCGCCCAACCGACTAATGACCTCCTTGTTTCCATCATAAAAGGTAAAGATGGCGTAGGGGATTCCAGTCTCCTTGCAGAATTCCAGAACGTATGTTTGAGCACGTCGTAAGTTATGGCGTGGCATGCGAGGGTAAAGATGGTGAATAGCTTGGAACTGCAAACCGCCGTGGAAGAAGTCCAGCCACGTGGGGCAGTCGACGTCCATTGTGGTTCGAAGCATCTTCTGGGGAAAAGACTCGTGCACGCCCATGTCAGCGGTCGACATGGCGAAGTGGGAGAGGGTGATCTGGACGTGCAGGGGCGAGGGTATGATGTGGGAGATCATCAGGAAGGCAAGTCGAGCGCTCCAATCTGGGAGGGTCTTATACAGCACGACGTAGCCATACCAGTACCAAAAGAATATCTGGCCAGCAAGTTCCAGCCAGACATGCCACCAGGCGATTCCCTTCTTAGGGGCTTGACCTTTCAACAAGTATTCCCAACTCAATCGAGAAAGATTGAAACGGGCTAGCATCATAATAGGGTAGTAAGAGTAGTGTTGGATCTTAAGCATGACCTTTGAGAAGGCATCGAATGTCATGTTGCGATCATAATACGAGCTGTTGAGACTGTCGAAGAAGCGGTGCGAGATAGCGAAGAAAGGCATATGCTCGATATCCGGGTCATGCTCAGGTTCATTAGTGACGATGTGGTGTACATTATGACTCCGCTTCCACCACCCAAGGCTCAAGCCTCCAATAAAGTCGGCAATAATAATCCCAATAACGGTGTCCACGTGGAAATTGTGTGTGATGCCCATATGACCTGCATCATGGGCAGTGAATACAAGCTGGTGCCATAGACAACCAAGCCAGAACGCAGAAGTTGACCACCATCCTAGTCGGAGGAAGATAAAAAACAGAGCAGCGAACAAACTATACCGAATGCATTCAATACCGTAGGCGGAGTAGTTGCAGTCGAACAATCCATCGGCTAACAATCGGGTATTCAACTCGCGGTATTTTTGTTTGATGCTTTCCTGGTTGGCCTGGTCCAATGACGGGTATTTGGTGGTATCGAAGATGATATCTTCTTTCGTTCGAACATCCAGAAAAGCTGGCCTATGCTGTAACTCTGTCTCCGGGGGTGTCGAAGCGGCTGTGTTTGGGTCTTTGGCGGATGTCTTGCCGCGGGTTGTGGATTTGGCATCGACGGCATCGAAGATTGGAGAAGGAGGAATCGATCCGTCTTGACTCGAGTTATCTTGGCTCATCAAGTCCTCCTCACTCGAGCATGTCTCTTCAGCGTAGAGGCGAAACTTGCCGCCTTGAATTGGAGGCAGAAAGTTGACCCAGATTCCTTCGATTTTGCCGATTTGGTACTTGATCATGAGATCACGGGCTTCTCTCGAGTGCAAGCTAAAGCGGAAAGACATTTGTTAGCAAATATCAGATTGGAAGGGACCAAATCAAGAAAGGGAAGCATACGCATTGATCTCGTCTGTTGCATCTCTGCCCACCATATGTTTGATTGCCTTTTCTCCACCGGGATGGAATTTGATAAATGCATCCACCTTTAGGACACGAGTCTCGAAGATTATGACATGCTTGCCCTCCGCAATTTGACCCTCAATGTACCGGCGACTCAAGACAGTGTCCTTCCGGGCCGGTCGGGGAGTGGGTTTCTCCATGATAGGAAGATGCGGTGAGCAGGAGAGTTGGCGTAGGGGGAATCTCAGGGCGACAAAAGAGAAAAGAGGGTTCCAATTTAAAACATTGTATGGTGTTGTCGCAAGTCGCTCAAAGTCGCTGGAAGAATGAAACGAAAGAAGTCCAAAAGCAATGGGGCAAGGCAGAAATGAAATGTATCAAGGAGGTGGATCAACAAGCGGGGACACGAGACGAGAGATCGGCCGCGGTCCTTCTACCGACATTCCCGTGATTACACTTGCCCAGTTACGTACTTGCTCACCTATCATAACTCCGCCACACTTAACGTGGTCTGTGGGTTCCTCTTGATCCTTCGAGCTCTGTTATATCCGTGTGGTGCCTGACTATTACTAGTGCACGCAGTTTCTGGGGGCAATTTACTGCGGAGTATACTGACAGCCTCGAGGGAATCGACAAGACATACGCACAATGGCTGATAAGGTGATTTTTCTATGAACACAACATCGACTTGAACACTTCTAACCGGTATAGGAATCTATCTCCTCACTGGTTGAGACATGGCTCAGGTGGGACCAGGTAATCAAGCCGATAACTTATGGTATGATCATCGTCTTACCGAATCGGATATAGGATCCCAAAACACGCACGGAAATAGAGCATTTGCAGAGCACCAATGATGTGGATGCATTAGAGCTATGTCTTCGCAATCGTATGTTAGCTCTGAGTATGCTGTGGCTTTCTTGAAACAAAGATCTAATAGCAATATTAGGTATTGAATTTGGCACCGCGGGCTTGCGGGGCCGGATGGCAGCAGGCTTCTCCTGCATGAACTCATTGACGGTGATCCAGGCTTCCCAAGGACTGGCGAATTACATCAAAACTGCACGTCCTCAGATTGCATCGCAGGGTGTTGTTATCGGTCACGATGCTCGTCACAATTCCCGCAGATTTGCGGAGCTTGCTGCCATTGCCTTCATTACATTGAAAATTCCTGTCTACTTCTTCACTGAATTCTCACCGACTCCAATGGTTCCATTCGGCATAAATTATTTTAAAGCTGCGGGGGGTATTATGGTGACTGCAAGTCATGTACGTCGATAATGGGTGGCATCGGAGAAACAGCGAACGAGTGCTAACAAATAGGTTGCAAGAACCCACCACAAGATAATGGTATGTTTTTGTGAGATATGTTCTGTAACACATTGCTAATCTTAAAATAGGCTACAAAGTGTAAGAACTGTCGATTATACTTGGAGACTCACTTTGTCCCAGAAAGATGCTGACTGCTGACTGCAGCTATTCGAGCAACGGAGCCCAGATCAACCGACCCGAAGATCATGAGATAGCCCAATCAATTCGTGAAAACCTAGAGCCGTGGGCCAATGCCTGGACAGAATTAAAGCCCAGTGATTATTTGCATATCGATGCGTACCAGAATCTTGTTCAGCCCTATAAGAGCCATATTAAAGAATATACGGTTTGTCACCACCAAGTCAAAGTCAAATGGACAGAAGCTGACTTCCAGAAAGAGATCCACAGTTACAGATTGGAAACCCCTGAGCCCATTTGTGTACACCCCGCTTCATGGCGTTGGGGGCCTAGTGCTTCCAGAACTATGTGACTCACTAGGAGTAGACAATTTCGTATCTGTTCCACTGCAAACGAAACCGGACCCCGACTTCCCGACGGTTAAGTTTCCCAACCCTGAAGAAGCAGGGGCTCTTGACCTTGCTATACAAACGGCAGATCAAGAGGGGAGGTCCTTGATTATTGCGAACGACCCCGACGCAGATCGATTCGCTGCAGCAGAAAAAGTCGAGTATGTTTGTTCCTATCTGACATACTGATATTTCGCTTACAACTAGTCAAAGCGACGAGTGGTTTTTGTTTACCGGGAACCATGTCGGTGTCCTATTCGCATCTCATATCCTTGATTCCTTGAAGACCAACGGAGACTTATCTAAAGCCGTCTTTCTAACCACAACCGTGTCGAGTGGTATGCTCGACAAAATGGCAGTGTCCGAAGGTGCTCGCTTCCAAGAAACCTTGACGGGATTCAAATGGATGGGGAATGTAGCTCGGGATCTTGAAGCTACCGGGGTGACAGTTCCCTTTGCTTATGAGGAAGCGCTTGGCTACATGTTTCCATCAGTATGCTACGATAAGGATGGAATCACTGCTGCGTCTATCTTTCTAGCGGCATACGCCAAGTGGAAAGCCCAGGGATTAACAGCGCATGCAAAGCTTCAGCAGCTTTTCGCTACGTATGGCCACCACGAAACATTGAACAATTATTTCCGGTCTCCTAACCCGGCTCTTACCGTTGAATTGTTCCGCGGAATCCGCAGCGGACCTTTCCTCGGAGGCATGCAGCTTGGGAAATTCAAAATCCTTCGCTGGAGAGATCTGACGGAGGGCTATGACTCCGCATCCTCTGATCATAAGCCTGATCTACCCGAAGACCCCACCAGCCAGATGTTAACACTTTGGTTAGACGGTGGAGTGCGTTTCACGATTAGAGGCTCAGGTACGGAGCCCAAGGTTAAGTGTAAGTTTACTATTTCTCATCCTCCCCACCTGCGCCTCTGCTACACAGCGGCCAATATCAAATCGGACTAACATACACCTTTAGTCTACATTGAAAGCTGCGGTGATTCTCGTGACAATGCCATCGAAGCTGTATGTGAAACGTTCTTAGCAATCCTGAAAGAATGGGTGCTGAAGTATACTCCTTCTATGACTCATGCTAGTCGACTCTTCACGTCCTCCGGCCATGTCCTAGAGATGGAATAAATGTTTCAAGCCCCATCAACGAACCCTTAGATAGGCATTCTCATAATAGCGACTGTGACTATCCATCTTCAATTTCCATTACGAGAGACGGTAGCCGTTCAACGGGAACAGACCACAGTCTATATCAATTTGTCACCTAGTATACCGTTATCTGTACTACTGTAAATTTTATATAGCTGAATAAAAAATTTAATAGAATGACAAGTAGAAAAAACAACTTGAAGTAGCTACCCTTGACTTGATCCTGGTATCGTAGGGCAACATGTCAGGCAAAAGCTCAGTGTAACTTACACCTGCAGGTCCCCGTTGGCAATCCATTGATCTTGCTCAGTTGCCACTTGATTCGTGGAACCGAAGATTGGATACTTAGAGAACTAAGGTCAAATTGCATGTACTGTTACACCTAGGTCAGTCCAAGATGGTTGGCTGCCGTGCAAACGAAGTATAAATCAAAGTTCTTTATCCGGATACCTGATGATCCGTTGAAGTCGAGTGTCGAGCCAAGGGACAAAATTTTGTATATCTCAAGACCACAGTATGTTTTACTCATCCTGTCCTCATGGACCCAGGTGCGGAAGACACGCACACCAACCAATGAAAGAGATGAGAACCGCCCACAGTCAGCACCATATCTGTCATGAGCACTCTAAATCCCACTCGAGCAATAGTTCGCGTACGCTATGTGAGCATGAAAGCACAAGGTCTATAGGGGGTCCCACAGAAAAGCATCGAAATCCCCTCCCGGTCAATCTGCAAGACAGAAAGAATCACCCGGCTTATCGGGGACATAACTGTTCTAGTTCTGGCCATCACACGTATGTACAAGTGCTGTCTTGCGAAATCTTTGGTTTCCGCAGTGGGTAATGTGGGATTTTAAATTTATAGGGTCAAATCCAGAATCGATAACCGAGCAGACACACAGCAGCAACGACATGCACATCCTTGCCCTTCCCATACTACAGCCTCCCATGCGCAGATGACGTACCAGAATCCTCATAGCCAACGACATATTCCAGGCACAGCTGGTATCGGTAATGGCGGTGTCAGGTGCAGAGTGAACAAGCCCAAGCTTGAATGCCAGCCAAGGCCCCCAACGCAACATCATGGTCACAGGGGTTGTCATGCTGTACCCATGGAGCCGGTGCATACTCACAGCCCAAACCCACCATACAAGGGGCATACAAAAGATAGACTGAATAATGGCGATGTTAATTGCCTTCTCCATCGATCTCCGCGTCCTAAGGTGAAAGCTACCGTCAGCATGGAAAAGAATCAAGAGGGACCAAAATGGGCTTATGGGCCTCCTCTACCTGTCTTTATTATGGCTCAAAGAGGTACCCACAAATGTTGAAATGATACACTGTCTAATGATTAACAAAGCCCTCCTGCCTAGATCATTCAATTTAAGTCTTATTGGTTCTGTTGTGCATAATATCTCTGGCATCAAGACAGTCAGACAGTCAAAACTTTCAATAGTGATGCAATGAGAACAACGACAGCATAGGGGCTTAAACAGTGATATTTGTTATGGATACTGTGTATCTGTATCTAGATTGATCCATAAGACTGAGGATCCTTAGGCAGCAACATGGTTGGTATTTCCCCATCGCTTCGCAGTCACTCTAAGCTATTCCAAACCTGGGTATCAAGTTTACCTACTCTTTAGTTTACATCCCTTCCTTACAACCATGGCGGACTCGATGGCTCAAACAGCTTTAGCCATACATTGCCATCCGTTATTGCCTTCCATAGCGGAGGTATATGCGATGCTATTTCAAGCCCTAATCACATGATCTGATGAGCTGAATAATATTACAGCGTCAAATACCGTTCTGATATTACATTGTAACAATACCGAGCCTTCGCCTGATACTTGTATGAAAGGTAGATTTCACCCAGCCTTGAGATAGGTCAGGGGCGACCGATAGCGGACAGCGGTGGTCAGCCAAATACCCACATGATGCTACTGAGGGCTGACTTCATTGGCTTATCTTATGTGCTAGGAGGGGGGAGGGATGCCTACAATGACCTTCGATCCGGTCGAGGTATTGCATGTGAGATTGTCCAAGAGAACCTCTCAGCCTTATTTCTGAAATTTGCAGCCGCCCTAGTGATGCGACTATAGTCGCAATGACACGTAATAGCCTGGACTTCATGCGTCTGCTAGCCATATGTCGCATTATTGATGACCGAAAACTCATTGATACTTGCAGCTGTATACTCGATGCACCAATCGCAAGCTATTTACGCTTGACAAGATTAACCTCGTCTACTTCAGACAAAGGATTTTTACCCCTCCCATTTTCTCATCCTATTACCCCTCTACTCTTTTTACACCCTTTACATATTTACTCTTCCTACAGAAGATCACTTGGTTATGGACTTCCTTCCAATGGCTATATTTTCTCTCCATCTTCCTGTCGAGTTAGGGAAGGATTGGTATTGTGTAAGCAGCCCCTCAGCTCCTTCATATTGTCTAGCACTGATATATGCCCAGTGCATTGAGGACTGCAAGTCATATAACAACGCCAATGCAAAAACCTGTGAGAAGTGTCAACATGAGAAGTGCGCGGAATGCCAAGCTCCGACATATGGTATGTCCCATTTGGCATACCTGTATATCTGTGTAAGACAGCAAAAATCTATTTCATTTTGAGAAAACTACTGACTTTTCAGTGTCAATGTGGCGCTGGTCCAAAACTGTATGATCTAGAACCAACTTGCTCTTCCTGCAATCATCTTGTATGTTCTGCCTGCACGACATTCAAGTGATCCATGACATGCTTGCCTTGTCCACATCTCCACCGGGACATGACGATTTGTACTCCGAAAGCCATGGAGATAGTACCAGCTGTGAAACAAACGAGACAGAGCCAGTATTTCCACCACGCATTCTCGCCGCTGACTTGATTCATACTGAAGATGCCCTAATTTCAGTTGCTTAGTATGTAAACCTGCAAATCAAACCGCGTAACACACCGTCACCAGAGTCACTGGGAGATAGATCTGATGCTTCATTAGCCACGCTTGGTTAATGAGTAAAAAAACTCACAATACTAATATACGTCAAAAGCCGGATATTGTCTCCCTGGCGGGTGGCCGTGATACTTTCTGCCAAGGACGATGCATTCACCAGCTAGAAACATATTAGAGAAACTTTCCTCGAAGGGTTAAGCAAACTAGGACTGACATACAACATCCGACATTTTTTCTAATGTTTCAATACGTTGCTCTAGAATCATCCGAGTAGAAGCCAACTCAGCGGTAAGTTGACGTACCTGGTCGAAGCACTCGCGGAACCGGTCGTACAGGGCTCCCTTAGCTTCAAGGTCAAAGTAGACGGAATTGTTCGTATCGAAGGAGACCAGCGTCGCGATTACTTGAGCTAGTAGGTTGCGAAGCTGTCGTAAGGTGACTAAAATCCAGGTATATTCTTTCGTTTTCCTCAAGGACGGGTCGTCTTCCAGGAATAGGTTATCCTGGTTAGCGATTCAGATTGTGTACGTATTAATATTTCAAGGGGTATTGGAGCAGGTGTAAATACATGCTTGTCAAGTTGGCCGGCGATAATATCCATCAAGACCGCCCATTCCATCGTAATTTGTCCCATGCGAATGACTAAAATGGAGAGGAAATAGTACCGGGGGTCCCAGATAGGGAACTTGGACATCCGCGCCCCCGATGACGGCCCATCTCCCTTATCTTTAAGGTGCTCGGTGATTGGATTACTGGCTCGGAAGTACGCGTCTTCGCAAAAATAGGCAGTCCAGAAGAATTCATCGACCCCGAAAACGACTAGGGACAGTTGTACCTCGTAGATAGCATCCTGGCCGGAGAGGTGAAAGCGACGGTGTTTCCGAAGGAGTCGATCATCACGGAGTTGATCATCCTCTCGCCGGAGGACATAATGAGGCAGATGAAATTCCAGGGTAAAACCGCGAATCTAGAACTAATGTCAGCTATCATATACTAAGTCCCTCCTCCAAGAGTAAGAATACCTGCGAGATCCCTATGTACGAGTTAAACGCCACGTATCGGGAGAGAAATGACCTTACTTGGGGAAGGTGAAAATAATTGACAGTTGAGATCAAGGCGAGACACGCTAGCGGTGTCATATCGACCAGATATCTTTTTAATTAGCCATTACTCATCGATGCAAGAGGTAACCTACATGATTCGGCGTTCTGCCCGGCCTGTTCTCTGTAAAGATCAGTAGGAGACCATATCATAAAAGGGAGGATAACATACATCCCTATTAAGATGTTTGTAGAGCATTTCCGCATCTACGCCGCAAAACTGAGTATATAAGCCCTCAGGAGGCCGTCTCATGTACTCCTCAGACTCCCATGGTCGGACAGGCAGGAAAGCTACGCTTCCTGCGATATCCGTTAATTGCGAACAAGGATCACATCGGTCGTCCACCACGGCGAGCACCCGTCTGTTTACTGGTTGATATTGACCCCCGGTAGTGTCTAGGAATGAATGTAGCGCTCCAGTCTGCTCGAGAAAAAGTCGCAGCAGCTCATGCCGGCGGGGCGGAGAGAGGCCTGGTTCGAAACTGCGAAAGAATTCATCGATCACCGACTCCCCAGTGGACACGCATAGACGACTATCCTGCAAGCGGTATATACTCGTCTGACGGGTAGAAAAAGATTTCCGCCATTGGAGAGAGTGCACCGGGGGTGAGCGAGACCTCTTTAGGGCCTCCATGGAGCAGAGGTAGAGAGGGAAGTCGAGCGAAAAATGTCAAGGCTCGAAAACCGAATAAAGCTGGGACGAGTCACATTTTACGGGCGCCAAAGACTCAGCCTACCATCACTCAGCCTGCTTTCGCGCAGCTCAAGTCGGCGCCGGATGAAAAGCAAAAACAAAGCTCCCGGGTGAGAGCAGCTGGACGTGCCCCAAAAGCAATTCCGAGCAAAAGTTCAACATTTGAAGCTCTCGATCCCATTCGAGGGGAAGAGAGGGAACTCGTTTTGCGGGAATTATTTTTTGAGGGCACTGTTTGTTGAGGGAACTATGTTTGAGGGGCTATTTTTGGAGCTGTAATTAAACACGACCATACCACCAACTCCTGTTTTATACGCGTTTGGTACTATACTGTTCAGGATCGGAACATTGTTACATATATCTTGACTAGCCAAGTCAGGAAAGAGTATCATGTGATTAGGGTTGCAAAAGGCTTCTCATGTACATCCGTCATGGAAGGCAATAACGGACGGCACCATACCGGAAATTCTCTCAGATGTTCTTCAGTACGCAACCTTCCGAGAACACGATTTTTTCAGCCCTTCAAGTCATAGATAAGATACTAGTAAATAATACATATATTTTTAAACCATCTATGTTTTTACTACCGTTAGTCAAACGAACCAACATTATATCCTAGTTTATTTAAGCCGGTTAGTAAAGAAAAGATAGTTGGCTGCAGGTTTTTTCGTGGTCTTGAAAAACCCCAAAGTCCCGCAATTCACTGCGACCCCCCCGCGGCTACTGTGACCCCCCTCAGGCTGCTGCTACCGCTTTCCACAGAATTATTGATATCTTCAGAATCCTGTCACTTGATATATGTGTGTTTTTTTTGTTTTTCATTGTTTGTGCAAGCGCTTCCTAGTTAGGACCCCCGAGACTTCTTGAACTCCTGATTCTAGATTTCACTTCATCATAGTGTAATCTATCCATCCGCATCCAATTTCTCCAGTGAGTTCCTCACCTATCTACTCTCTCCAGTTGAGCTTCCTAGATGGCTTACCCGTCTGAGGCGATCCGCCCCCTTTCATCCCCTCGATAGCTCCACTCTCTCGACACCGTCTGCATTGTATTTTAACCGCCATAGAATCAAAATTTACACACTTGGTTTAATTTGCGGGCTCCCTCAGCGCTCTTTGGTTTTATCGCCTTCTCGCAGCATTTGCTGTAGAGAGTCATCAGAAATCTGTCCCAACACTTGTAGCGAGTTAGATCCCGAAGTGATTCGTCTTGCAGAGACAAGGTCTTTTAGCGTTGACACAACAAGTTGGGTACTTCTATCGCCAGTCGTTACATCCTCGAAATGATTGGTTCGGCTTTCGCTTGTTTCTTGGGATATTCGATCCAAAAAGTTCAGAGATTTTTTAATATTGTCGGCCTCTTCTTGACTTTCATTCTGCTCGCCTGCTTCATCGTTTTGTAGCGGCGCAATTCGGTAATTCAACAATTGAGGCCGAATCCCTCGCTCATGGCGATGTTGTAGTAACCTTAACCTAGAACTAATGACCTCCTTCTCTGCAGAGTTCAAGGCTTGCGCGAGGATCAACCAAGGTATGTTGTGCTCTATGAACGATGGCTCCACTTCGGAAGTAGTAGGAACTCGAGTCATTTTCATTAGCGAAGTGGCTCTTGTCTGCTCTATATAAGCAGAAAATTGATCACAAATTTCGAGGCCATGCTGGGTGCTTTCTTTTTCCTCTTCCATCATCTGAACATTGATTTTTTCCACTTCTAAAGAAACACCCCCGGTGGATAATGACTTCAATCTATTTTCAATGGACTGTAGATGAAGTTCGAGATCGCATTTGGTGTCTGCAACCAGTTCGTTGTATTCGTCGATGACATTTTTCGTTGTTTTGGTCAAATTCCTGGAAAAGTCAATAACTGTCTAGTGGGAAACACGCCTCTTCGAACCCCAAGACAAGACAACAAAAAGGAAAAACGTACATATTGGCGTAGGCAAGGAAAATAGTAATCGTGGATTTGTAGCCTGAAATCATAGTCTGAAAGCCAACAACGTCTTCGCCCATATAACGCAATTTTGCCCAATCTCGGATGCTGAAGCTATCGTCGTTCGAATGTTTAGAACAACTTATGATCAATGCGTTAAAATCATTGCATGCTTTGAAACATCTCCCCAGGGGCCGCTCAAGGATTCCGCTGTTGGGGAACGGGGCGGCGCTAATTGATTCCCGGAGGATGTTTAGCACCTCATCAAGGTCTTGCAATGCATCTCGGAGATCCCTAATAGACTTTTCTCGGTTGCGAAGGCTTTTAACAGTTCTAAATAGCGTTTGGCTCGACTCGAGAGCTAAGGACACTAAGCCAGCAAGGCCCGAAGCAATACCAATAACCTCAGCCATATTGGAAGAGATGAAATGGAGCGGGGCTGGGCAGGGGGATCAATGGTCAGGGAATGTCAGCTCGGGAGCCGTTTTAGCTGCCCAGTTTCGACGAAGGTCTAACCTCCTTAAACTAACTCTTTAGGACATAACGGAAAAACGCGTACCAATGGCTGACTCGCAGTCACTCCGCTCGGACCTTTTAGGCCTAAAATAGAACACCCCACGTGATGGCCCATCAATGAGTCATCGAGACATTAGGTCATTGTTAACTAGTTAACTAGTTAACTTAGTTACCGTCACGAACTAACTACCCCGCACCCAAAGTTGGATCATGCCCTCAAATATTCCACGAGCCATGAGCGACCGAGTTAATTATTCCGACACGATCACAGGGGAATATATCACTCCTACTATGAGGCAAGAAGATGAACGTCGCAACGTCTTTGAGGATGTCGTTGCAGAGGAGAATGTGTTCCAATTCGTTGGCTCTGCAAACGGACATTTAACGACTGCACGATCAGTCACGGCTAAGGCATACGCTACTCAATGTCTTGGAGACGCCTCCGAGACTACGATTCAGCAGATTTCAAAAGACCGCAGCGGAATCACCGTGAAGAAAGAACATCCGAATCACCAACAGCAGACAAAGCTTTTTCAAGGGCCCGGTCGCACAGTAGACTAGAATTCGGAACTTTCCTCGGTATGCTACCACAATATTCTATATCTTTGTCATATGTGTCATAGATACTGAACCGAATTATATTACAGAAAGAAAATACGTGAAGAAGGGGAGAAGCATGCTGGAAATAAGAGATTTCTATAGGTCCAACTTTCAAGGCAGTTGCAAGGTCAATACTAGTCAATTTAGGTGGTGGAATTTACCAATAAACTCCTGGGATATGGCGCCCCGCCTGCCGTCGTGTGGAATACTACTTTAAATATCATCATTATATATAATATTTATAATAAGAAGTTCTCCGAACCTATATATTTTAACGACATGCGTTTAATATTTATAAGACTTTAACTGGTCCCTTAGTTCAGTTAGATAGCTATTTTGGTGCTCGATAAAATTACTTAGAGCTTAGTCAGCCGGTCAGCAAGACGAGAGATACGCTCCAACTGTCTGACCCTCTTTAGGATGCTTTCCCGATTTGAACAGACACGAATGTGCATTTGGGCAATTATATACAAGCCAAGTATAGGAATAAAAATTAATATTAACAATCTGAAAGCCTTTTCATTCCTGTATTTTACAGCCCCGCCACCACGTCGAGGGCTTTCATAAGTAATCCGAGCTGCCTTTAGTCAACAAAACAGGCTATTTCTGTACCCTCAGCCTCTATGAGTAGGCGTCAGGACTCCATGGTCCCGTGTCTGCCACAAGCCGATGAAACAGGCGAGCGAAATCAGTTTTGTTTCAGATTGTCCATTCCAACAAACAAGCCACACTTGAAATAACCCTTCCGAAAATTGAATAATCGACGATCCGAGGTACCCAGCCGCATCACGAGTGATGCGTCAATGCCCATGGCCAAGACTCATTTTCGCTGCTTTTGGTATTTCATGTCTGAATCATACTGGTAGAACAAAGTCGAGAGATGGTGGAGACGAAGTGTCCCAAAGAAACCAACGGCAATGCCAGCCATCACTTATTTGGTAGACTTGAACTTCTATCGTGCGACACTTGCTCATCCACGCTTGAAATTTCTTCTAAGGCACCTGGACCTAGATCTCCTCCACTAAAGACCTTTTTTTAGAGCCTTATATATGAATGCCATACCTCAATATTTGTATTTTGTAGCTTTATTGACATGTACGCTGTTCGTTTTCCTCTCGCGCAGATCGTTTTCTCACTTCATTGGAAGTAGGGTTGTACCTCATTTTCGGCCTGCTGATTTCCTCTTCAAAGCCTTTTGAAGTTGGGCGAGGCTGCCTAAAGTTTTGGGTCTCCCCTGCTAAAGGGGCTGTAGGTAAAGCTCCAAACCGGCTGTTGTATCGCTTTTCGGCCAAGTCTCGGAGTGCTTCATCCGTCATGGAACCAACCAGCTGTGCTGAGTTACCCAGAGATAACGCTTTCTTGATATCAAATAGATCCGCTAAAGTATTCACCACAACTTGATCGCTATCACCATCTGCAACAACCTCCCCGATTCTGTATTCCTTTCGAATGGAAACTTCGCTTGCGACCTTACAGACTTCTAAGCATTGCTTAGAAGTATTGATATCACTCAGTAAACGCGATCTCTCATTATCGTCACTGGGGTCATTTTTCAACAAAAGGTGTTCTAAGCGACTTCGAAGTTGACCGATGATCGTAGTAAAATTATCCTGATTTTCATGCAAGGCCTGGCGTGTGAGCATTTGTGCTTCAAACCGATTTTTTGTATTGTCCTCAGCCGTGTTTTGTTGGCCCTGGCCAAGAAGAGCCGGCTCTCGATCCGCCAAAGATTCGATATAGTGACTCGCATCTTCGCAGATACGAAGGCATTGTCTAGTTACTTCTTTTTCGTCTTTAAGATCAATAGTTGAGTTAGACATAGTTGTGGTATCGGTGGTCAATCGCGCAAGTTTCTCATCAACTCGTTGTAGGTGAATTTCAAGGTTATACATCGTGTCCTGAATCATCTCGTTATAATCCTGAAGAGCTTTCTGGGAGACTTTGGCATTTTGTCTGAAGGGATATTAGTGAAATTTAAAGGAATAGGAGAAGGACTGACAAACATAGTAATGGTACCCAAGCCGACCGAGATCGTGGATTTATACTCAGATATCGTATCCATAAATTCATGAATATCGCCTCTCATGAACTCCAATTTAGTCCAATCTCGAAAACCTGTCTTGGATTTGCGGGCAAAGGTCTCCATAGATTGTTCAAACTCTCGACATATGTGGGTACACCTCTCAATGGGGCCTTTGAGAAGCTTCAGAATTGATACCTCAGTGTCAACCAAATTTTCCAGAGAGTTCAGTATAGAGACAAGATCGTAAATTTCATTTTGAAGTCTGGCCAATGTTTTGTCGCGGTCTTTGAAGCGTCTGATGGTTTCATGGAGCTTGTTCGTTGAGTGAACGGCAGCTGTAATCACAGCTAACAGCGAAGCAGTTATACTTAAAGGATCTGCCATTGCGGGTTGGCGTCGAGCTTCTATTCGTAACACGTGTGATGTGGTATAATCTAGAACAAAGTATGGTGAGGAAGATGAAGGAGAAAAGAGGATAAAGAGGAGAAGTGGGGGAAAAGCCAAGACCAGCATAGGTCGCAGGCGGCAATATGGCGTATATGATAGGTTGATTTCGCGCTGTGGCTGACATGTCTGTCATGTGATCAAGTACCAATCCGCTATCACGACCGAGGATGGTACACTATGCTTTCATGATCCTTTAATGATGAAAACTTTGCGGAAGTCACGCATTTTCAACGACACGCCAAAGATGTTCATTCAACCGTGACGGGACCTCGGTGGTATGCGGTCCGTAATTGATAAGTGGTGTTTCTGGTGTGACTTTGGACAGTTGATTGGGGACACTTGGAAGTTGGAATTATCAACAATTGACTGCGATTGAAGGGACAGGTTGTATAATTCCTGTCGCTAAGGTTAGTTGGAATCAAGTTACTAAGTTAGATTGACAATTGAATCTGTAAGAGACACAATGAATTACCAGTGAGGTCAACTCCTCAGCAACTGTTTTCTTTTGAGCGGTGAAGTTTAGACATTGGATGATATCTTTCGAGGAACCGAAAGTGGACCCAGCGGAGCGAAGTGAACGAGCGCGCCTCTCCTGCTTGCGGGAGAGATGCACGAGTCTTTGTAGTTGACGTGTTTTACGACTTGGCGTACATCATTTAGGCGATTCGTGAGGGCAGAAGAGGGATTAAAGATGCTGAAGTGTTCTATCTCTATTTGAAATGAAGTAAAGAACTAACAGGGCACCTCAGTGGCTTTGGCGGGGTACATGGGATAATCCCATATGTTCTCACATAGGCACCATGATATCCCTGTAATCTTGTAACCAGGAACGACGGAACTGGTGAGTTTCTCATAGAGCTCCTTGATCCACATCGAGGAGAGCACCCTCACTGGTAGGGGTTCGCTGACAAGCAAAATCTATGTGCAGGTACACCCGGAAAACGCGATTTGTTGCGATAAGAAAAATTATAACGGGTCGCGAAAAAACCTGGCCAGGATAAAACGAATGCTTGAGAAAGGTACTATAGACTTTCCAAAGGCCAAATCAATCTTGGTTGATCTCGGGATCCCCAATATGCAAACGGATTGCATGGCAATGCTTCCTCAGTACAATTTAATTGCCCTCCAGCTGTATGGCCGCCACCACTCATAATTGTTCTTTCAAAAAATTGCAGGTATGGGGAATACGTGAGATCAGTATTGGCTTTGAAATGCTAACTTCTGCTCAGGACAGGGCCCACAACTTAAAGCTCTTACATTTGGATAATGGGCCTGACAGGTAATTCGACGTGATAGCCTCGGATGAACTCCTACCTAGCTTGGAGAGGCTGCCAGACCCGACGCACATTGAGCTTTCTTCTGGCTGGAAGGATATTATTGATGAAGATGTACAAAGACATCTTCTACTTCGCCCTAACCTGGAAATGCTCAATATGGAGGTCAGCTCGCCATTACTTTGGCCAGCAATGTCACGTATCCAAACCAAATACTCAGACGCGCAAGCCCTTTCCCAAATTCGGTTCCTCGACATTTTAACGGACAAGAAGTCCGCAAAGCTCATTCTCTCAAAGCTGGAGAAACTGCAAGGACTTCATCTACAATGGATAGGAGACATGCGCGAGGACGCTGCCGATGAGGGTTTCTCTCGCTGCGAAGTTCTAGGCTGGCTTTTGGCATGCCCACGGCTAGAGGAGCTTAATCTTTCCGGGAGTGTGGACTTTGCGATGCCTCTACAAAGCTTCATGGATTTTGCCAAAATATCCCCTATTCCGAAGCTTTGAGATAGAGAATGGGTTTTGTCTTGATGAAGTTGGCACTGAGGTTCAAGACGACTCGACTTCTTCGAGGAAATGGGATCCTGTCTCAAGAATTTGGAGCAGCTCCATTTCCCATTTTTCGGCGTCAGCGTCATCCCAGCCGTATCTCTTGGCTCCCTCTCCCGCCACTGTCCAACAATTACTAAGCTTCACATCCCTGTGGTCTTTACCCTTTCGACTCTGAGGGGTTTTAAGAACCTGGGTCTGCCTGCCCTTCAAAGTTGGGTTATTGGTTATTTTGAACCAAGCCCTATTAATCCTGTCAACTCCATGGAAGAGGTAAGAAAAAGCCATAATGAGCTAGCATCAATCATTGAAGCCTCGTTTCCAGCACTCACGAACATTCACTTTGCCTTTCGAACACAAACCACAGCATTTACCAGTGGTATTCGTAACTCCGTCATGAAATACATGGCGGGAAGGCGTCAACAAACTCAGGAAGTAAAGAAGTTTGAGTCAACCAGAACAAGGTTGGTCGAGCGACTGATTGAACCTCTCCCTGGCAACATATACAATTCGGATGTTTGAGAAGATACCCGAGTGCTTTATCCCCGCCACCATGAGGTGCTTATGGGCCATTGAACTAAATTTTAGTCATATCAATAGGCAATCTATCAGGTTTTTCTTACGCTACCTCCATGATTTGTGCATTCTATTCTACCTAAGTTTTCAGTTCGACGTACCCAATACAATACTAACATACTAGATTTTTGTTGCATAGTATGACCACATGTTTGCTGACAGATATTGAGCCTTATCAATAGTAAATATAAAGTTGCCCTCGCACACTAGTGCCATTGTAGAGGCGCACGCGTCTTCAAACATATTTCGACCGGCGCGGGCACATTCATTCTATTTACGACGTTGACGCTCGGTATGATTCTTTGTCCAAGAACCCTTCCAATCCTACATAAGATCCACCGCAATCTGAAACAGGCAATCGTTAAAAACATCTCTCCTCATCACAGCGCCGTACCTATATCACCGCGTCAATACTTTTCCGATGAAGTATACTCGTCCAGTACCATAGAATGTAACCTACCCGTAACATTTGATTGTTTCCATTAGCAACACTCTCATCCTTTTTAGCTGATTTCCATCAAGCCTATGGGCCCACGGTTGCTGGAGGATGTAACACCAAGCTTGAGTGGGGCTAATCTCATGATCAAGAACAAGCTCTTCGGATAAGACTAACAGTCTAGCAAATATCGCGGTTGCGTTTTTATCCAAGGATGCACTGTTTCCAGCAATTGACCGAGCTTGCTGTTGGTGCGGATCAATGAGAATTGAAGAGGCAAGGAGGCAATGACCATTAGGTTTATCTGCGTGAAGTTCCAGATGGGGGCGACACGGATGCTCAAGTCTATTCAAGGGTTTTTAGGCGGATACGATAGAGAGTGATGGTCTGTTCCAAGGGGACACATACGCTAGAACAAACTCCATGCCTGCGTCAATCATGTTTATGCTCTGTGATTTGGCATTGGCTGCTGGTGAAGGGTCCAAAGAGGTTGCAGGGGTAAATGAAGGAGCCTCTTGATGAATATCCATCAAGCCAATTGTTTGGTTATTGGCTTCTGCTGGTGGAGTGGTGAGTTCTTCAATGTGCGTATTCTGAATGCACAGATGCATTGGCAATTGGATGTCCCGGAAATCTAGATTAGTGGAATATTCATCGTCTTCGAATACATCGGGTTTATGATGCGATATGCATGAGGAAGTTGGTATCTGCCTTTCTGGCGTGTTTTGTAGTGCTTCGACACGATTTTGAAGTTCTTGAACTTGAAGCGTCAAGGCCATTTCACTCGTACGCAAGCGCAAGACTTCACTTTCAAGTTCTTTGAAATATTTATCCTTACGCTGACGATGTGTGCTATTTGCCGGGTCAGCATAAGCCTGTCATTATAAGGAGAGATACAATGTATCTTACTGCTGAGCTTTGCGAAGTTGTTCTCTGCGCTTTGTGAGAGCCGACCCGGGATTTTCTGTGATTCTCAAGCTTAGAAATAATCCCGGCAGTAATATTTATCCTGCTTACTTGGCTGTAAATCCGGCTTGTCTGACCGAAGGCCGGGAAGAAAAGTAAACGCTTTTTTCATAGTGCGGAGCAGGCGCCAAGAAGCCTGAGCGGAGCCTATGCAGAGCTTGGGTTCACGTCACTGAGGTCGGCCACAAGGTGAAGGGAAGATAGAGTAGCCTTAGAATGTGAAATTGTAAATCAACATGGAGATTCGCCAATACCGATAGTACTGATTCTCGTTGCTGACTTAATCTTTGGACCCTTAATCAGGCGGATTGTTGACCTGATCATTTTGCCCAATTAGGCTTAGCTCAAACTCTATATATCATGCCTTGTTAGCCTCCAGCTTGTATGCACTTACAACCACTTGGGCAGAGAGCATTGACCTATGTATTTCTCAGACTAGCGGGATTATAATTATTGATGATGATGATGTTTTAAAGGAACAGATCGACGTATGGAACCTAGGGGTAGATTGTTGACTTAATCAAAGTTTCCTAAATCGGTAGAATCTGAACATCCCTTGCGATGAGTATGATTAGTATTCATTTCTGGAATATTATTTAAGGGCCCTGGATATGCTCGACATTTCAAGCAAATATTAGATTAGTTTTTTCTTCCCAGTCCCTTTCTATCAGTGGTCTACTTGTTCTCTCAAAATGCACTTTTCCTTTCCAATTCACCTCATCGTGGCTCTCATTGCCAGCGGTACCAACGCCAATTTAGACGCATGTCCCGTTCGTCCTGGTGCAAAAGCGCTCTATCTTCAATCAAATGAACAACAAAATTCCGTCATATCTATCCCAATTGGAAGTGATGGCAAGCTCTATGGCGGCATTGCGACTTTGTCAGGCGGCATGGGTAGCGATATCATCAACGCAATGACCAACGCACCTGCTGAGTCTGATGCTCTCTCATCGCAAAGTTCCGTTTTTGTCATCGATGATGTAAGTTGTTTAATCAATTTATCACATTATTCCTAAGCTCATTTCAATCCGCAGGTTGTCTTCGCAGTCAACGCAGGATCAAACACCTTGAGCATGTTCAGAATCGATCCATCCAGTCCTACAAGGATATCAATGGTTGGAGAGCCGGCCACCATTCCTGGCGAATTCCCAGTCACCGTGGCCGCTTCAATGAAGCGCAAAACAGCCTGTGTTGGATACACTGGGGCCAGGTCCGGTGTCTCCTGTGCTAGGTTCACAGAACAGGGACTGCAGCAAATGGCACAAGTACTTGATTTCAGACTTAATCAAACCACTCCTCCTGTCGGGCCAACAAATACTGTGGCGCAAGTTTTCTTTGCTGCAAGCGATACTCGTTTAGTCACCACAGTGAAGGGGAATCCGACCACTAACAACACCGGGTTCATTTCTGTCCTCGCATTCCAAGATTCGCACTCGTCGGTGTTTCAGAGCCATGACGTCCGGAGCTCACTGCCTGGTACAGCAGTACTATTTGGTGGTGTTGAAATCCCCCACACGTCCGATTTATTCATAACGGATGCGTCTTTTGGAGCAACTGTTCTTAGCTTAGACACTGTCAACGATAAGGTCTCACTCAAGAACAAGCTTGTCATCGCGAACCAGCAAGCTACATGTTGGGCTGCCTACTCTCCAGCGCGAGGAAGCGTCTTTGTAACCGATGCTGCGCTCGACAGACTCATCGAAATCACACCCGATGGCTCGAAAACTTTGACAACGCTGAACTTGAGAAATGGTGACCCAGGTCTTACTGAGCTCAAAGCTGCTGGTCGTTTTGTCTACGCTCTTTCCCCCGGAAACGGCACTATTGAAGCCTCAATTACGGTGGTGGACACTTTTGAGGGGAGGCAGATTCAGCATTTTGAGCTGGAGAAGCTGGGTGGTGGTCAGCGGTCACAGGGATTGGCAATTTACTAATGCTGAGAATCGAAAGGAGTGTGCTAAAGGAGGATGATAAGTACGCATTCGTCAATTCTACGCATGAGATACTACTGTGCATTAGAATTTCTTAGGATCTCTTAGCATTTCATTGATCAAGTCCTTCCACCATTCATGAACCTATTCAAATACGGAACACTAACGATCCTACTTGAAAAGGTACTGTCTTTATTAGGGCAAGAAATTAGCTGAATGAAGACTTTGGGTTGTCTAACATATTCTCGGCTCTTGCTTGAAAATTGCTCTGCTGTGTTGTTCAGCGACAAAGGGTGGGTACAGGACGGTATATCCCTATTTAAATCATGCTGCGATAAGCAATGAATAGCCTCAATAAATAACATACGATATACTTGTTATTTAGTAGGACAAAATGTCTCTGTTGACAGATGTTTAGCCTCACTCATGTTAAGTAAAAAATTACCCAATAGTACTATTGTAGAGGTACACGCGTCTTCAACCGAATTTCGACTGGCGCGGGCACATCTGTTCTATTTACGGAGTAATTGAAGCTACCCCGGATTTGTCCAAATAACCTTGAAAATGAAATTGTTACTAGGAGAGCATTTCGAGAGGCGAAAGAATCCACAACTTCGCCCCCTTAGGTATCGATTTCCGTATTGGCCCCCACTCAGATGAGAAAAGAGCCCCCAGGCTGAGCTGACAGCGAAGAAATGCAAGCCCCCACGGCCCACATTACATGCACTTGGCGAGCTTTGGCCTCTAGGAGTGGCTACTAGGTTACAAGATTTTACGCTTAAAAACAGCGATACGGCTTTAAGCAAGGTCTGCAAGCCTCGTGCTGATCCAAATACCCTATAATCAGGAACGTGATGAATATAATCTGACAGCCTGGTCAAGAGCCCATGAAACAAGATGTATGGTGCCAAGGCTGACCGGCCCCTGATCATCCTGGGCATACATCAATGCCTCGTGGGTGGTATTTAAATAGAAGACAGCACTGGGCTCTGCTTATGTTGTCCTTCAGTTGTTCAAGTTGCAGTTTAATATTTGTTTGACACGATAATCAGGTCGATATTTTTTTCGACGTCGAGAGAATACGCCAAGATGCGTTTGGCTATTTTTTCATCTTTGATTCTGGCCTCGACAGGTCTAGTATCCGCTAGTTCTTGTCGCTGCCGTCCCGAGGAATCTTGCTGGCCAGCTGAAAGGGAATGGGAGAGCTTGAATCGAACAACACAAGGTCGCTTGCATACTCTGAGGCCGGTTGGAGCTGTTTGTCATGGCTCCGCATACAACTATAAGGCATGCAATGTCACAAAAGAGTACGAAAGCAGTTCCATCTGGAGGGCCGATCACCCAGGTACGTTGATCAGCTCAAGCTTTTGTGGAAGCTTTGGAAATTGAGCCACTCTCCATGAATATCTTCTGATGATGTGATTAATAGCTGCCGTGCAATACTCGAACTGGGAAATGTGGCCAGAACAGAACCAGTCATGCTACATTGACGCTAAGAGATCAATTCCATGCGGGCAGGGACGAGTGTCTTTATACACTATTGAAGCCGAGTCCCCCCACGATATCCAAGCCGGCGTAACCTTCGCTCGAACACATAATCTGCGGCTTGCTATTCGCAACACAGGCCACAGTTATCAAGGTCGATCCACTGCCCCGGAGTCACTGCAGATCAACACCCATCTTATGAAGAACAAGACTTTGCACAAGAACTTTAAACCCGCTGGCTACAATGGCAAGGGTAAGATTGAGCCTCTTGCAGTGACGCTCGATGCTGGGGTGCAGCTGTTTGATATGTACACATTCTGCGGTGAGAACGGTGTTATGGCTGTCGGCGGATCGTCCCATGGTGTCGGTGCCGCTGGAGGATACATCCAAGGAGGTGGGCACTCAATGTTCGCCGGTGTTGCTGGGATGGCCTCTGATAACGCCCTGGAATTCCACGTCGTCGTTGCCGATGTAAGTAGAATTTTCATTTACAAGCGATCCCAACACTAACATGCTACCAGGGCCGACATGTAATTGCAAATGAATACCAGAACTCCGATCTATTCTGGGCTCTCCGTGGTGGAGGCGGTGGTACATGGGGTGTCGTCACTTCGGTAACAGTGCGAGCATTCCCTGACCCTCCCATTGTCGGGTTCACCTTCAGCGGCGGCGGTGCTTTTGGCTCGGACTCCTATTGGGACGCAGTAGAGTATCTTAACTCGTTCCTTCCTGAGTTCAACGAAGCTGGTGGTGCAATGTACTACTACTTAGTTCCGGATTACACTGTATCTGGCGAGCAAGTATCAATGTTCTACGCTGAGGGCGGTTTCGCAAACCACTCAGATGTGGCGAAAGTGAACAAACTGATGAAACCATTCATCAAGAAGCTTGGTGAAATCACTGGTTCCCCATTCAACTATACCGCGACTTTGACACCGAAGGCGACCTCCCTATTTACCACGAATTTCAAAGGCCCCGACGGAGGTGGTATCCCCGTCATTCTTGGCTCGCGTCTCATAACAAGAGATCTATTGAAATCAGCCGATGGACCAAAGCAGGTCACAGATGCCGTGCGCAGCTTGAAGACAATTCCCGGAAACACATCTATTGGTTACGAAGGAATTCAAGGTCTTGTGACAGTTGGACCACAGGTATGGGCCAACTCTGACCTTGACAGTGCGTTGCATCCTATTTGGCGCGAGACACAATTGCATCTCATCATCGCGCGCGGTTGGGATGTTGATACGCCATTTGAAGAGCAACAGATAATTCAAAATAACTTAACTCAGGTTGAAGTTCCTATTTTGAAGAAGCTGGACCCTGCACCTAAAGGTGGGGCATACCTAAACGAGGCTGATGCGTACGATGAAGATTGGAAGAGCACTTTCTGGGGGCCTAACTATCCGCGTCTTCGTCAGATCAAGCAGAAATGGGACCCGGAAGGTCTGTTTATTGTGCGGACTGGTGTTGGTAGCGAGGACTGGGATAACGAGGGCTTGTGCCGGAAGTAATACTAGACCTGGGGTTGAATTGTTAACTTATCAATCCATGATTATATACCATAAATGATGAATTAATTATCGAACATAAAAACAATTCTATATATTCTTTTTAGAAAATTGACTTGGTTCACATAACCGCAACATGTAGTTTCTCTATTATTATTTCAAATGTTATTTATCAAGGGTACTAAGCTTCGGCACGAAGCTTGGAGCCCCCGCAAACCCGCAAACCTACAATACCCTACCCGCAATTTGACGGGTGAGGATACGAGTTTGATACTTCAAATGTTATATATGCCTTGTTACATATGAAATAGTAGAAGCACGTAGGCCTTCCTACCCTGCCAGGAATCTTGGGGTGTTGCTCGGAGCATTGATTCAGTTGGAATAACCGAGAGTAGGGTAAAATATCCACCTCTACCAGTTTACCAAGGAAGTATTTTCCTGGATTTAGGGGGTATGTAGCAGTAAATTCAGGACACTGATTGAGAAACCACCTGGACAGGCTTTTCGGCCCAATGGGATTATCCAATACGGTAGTCCCGTTCGGAAATATCTCACGCTAGATTATCATTATCAGTCATATTGGGTTAGATCGATGAAAACAGGGTCCTTTCTGCCGGTGGAGTCGGTTAAGTTAGCCATTTGTAGAATAACTCCAGATTGCGTTTTCCTTCCAACGGAGCATCTGTCAGCCTCACAGGTACTAGTCATGTACCATAAGCAGCCACAAAAACCCTGGGTGGTGCTTATGTATTTGATCAGGACCCTTGGCCATTTTGAAGGCTGAACTCTTTCATTCCCAAGGAGGCTTCTACCCTTTGAAATTGAATCATGGCCGCCATGAAGTTATTCCTCTTGGGACAATCTTTGCTTTGGTCTCTGGTTGCCGCCGATGCATCGAACTTGAACTCCAAGGGCGACGGCTGCGTTGACCCGAGTGGATACCTCAAATGTTATGAAGACAATATCAACACTCTCGCCACATGCATGGATGATGCGAAAAAGACTTGCTTAGATGATGAGTACAGCATATGTGTTCTGGCCTGCGGAAATGTTCAGTTGGCTGCGAATATTGGATGTTGGTTGACCAGCTGCTGGAATGAGGTAGGTGACAAGCTCCCTCCAGCCAAGAAGTTCCTCTCTGACATGGATTGATTTTAGGTTTATTCATGCGCATACCAAGAAACAGCCCTACAATACCTCATTGGCGCAGATCGGACCCAAGGATCCCAAATACCTTATTACCCTGCTCCGGATAACGCGCCTGGTGGATGTGGTAAGAAGCAACACCTTCATGTTGCGACTTGCATGACGGAGTTCATCCACTAACAATTTCTTCAACACAGTTTGCAATCTAGGCAATATCTGGGGAAACTTTACCGAAACCTACGCCCTCAATGCACCTTGTGAGGATTATGCTTTAGATGGTGTTCTCTCTGAGGTGGCTAGTTGCCAGTGCTGCTGGGATTCATCTTTCCTATCCGAGTAAGTAATACTAACGGCAACCTTGCCGAATATATATTAATTGACTGGATGATAGATTTATCGAATGGTGCCCCCACAACGACCTCTCCTTCATCGCCATCGACACGATGGTGGAAACCTTTCAAATTGGTTACAATGAGTCCGCCTCTGATCAGTGTTCCATTCTTTCCGATCCTAAAGAGTGTGTTGCGTCTTTCAGCCTGGACACTGGTGCATCGACGTGGTACAACCCAGGTGACCTTCCATCTGGGTTTCCAGGAACAGCACCTCTATCCACCACTACCGATGCGGGAAGCCTTACCAGTGCGCCAGATCCGTATACGTTCTCGATCTTTCCAAGCTATATTACCGTCATTACCCCAGTGCCATATAACAAGAAGAACGCGGAGGAAACAGGGACGGGAACTGCAGCTCAAACAGAGGCTACTGGAGGGACCGGAACTAATGGCGCGACTGGAACAGATGTCGGGACTGGAACTGCTACTGGGAAGAACGCCGCTTCAACTAGTTCAGGAGCTGCAAACAACATTGTATCGCCCATGAGCACTACATCTGGTATCTGGTGTCTAGCCATCTACACAGTTGTCCCTGCACTCTTTGGTGCAATGCTAATTTTGTAGAGAGTTTGGCGTTTTCTAACCCAAGAGGCCCGATACAAAATGTTAGTCTAATCCCAAGGTTCGTTCCATTAGAGATATCTAAATACGCGTTTGAAATGTATCTCTGGGATATGATAGTCATTTAGCCTCTCATACTTCTATACAAAACAAAATTAATAATGCCTCGGTATATAGACATGGCAAACATAGAATGAGAAAGAGTGCCATTGAAAGACCCTCAGTGAGGCTGTTACTTCTCTGCTTGTATCTTCAACTCTTCATTGAATCTCCGGTACTGGCCAAGCATCTTTCGTCCCAGTAACAAGGGACTCATCAGAAATGAAATTGGTCCAGAAAACTCCTCTGAATGGGTAAATAATGTGCCCCCAGAGGAAGAGAATTGAAAGCTAAATGTATGCAAGCCAGAAATCAGGCCCATCACAGGAGGTCCTTGCCATTGGAGGAGTTTCTCGGAGTTTTCCTATTGGTGACAGGTAATTAGCCATGGATAGGACGGCTCAAAGGGTATGTTTGATAAAATAACCTTAATTTCAGCGGTGAACTTCATTCCATCAACGTCACATTTTATCTTGTCGCCTGGTTGCAAGGTTGGCAATGTTTTACTTGAGTCTTCTGGCTCGAGCAGACGAAGAAGGCCTGAGGTCTGCCACTCGGGGTAATTTGCGAAATCAAGGAGCTATTTTCTTAGTAAGAATGATGTTCGATATATTGGAAGTAGTCAGTGAAGACTAGATAGACTTGAATTTGACATACCACCTCTCGCACATGAGACGGAGATGCATTGATCTCTGTCTGTGTTTCAATCATGATCACCTGGATGGCTCGCGTCGAGGGACAAAGCGATACGAGATGCCAGGCTGCCTATTTGGGAAAAGTGAGTGAATGTGAAGAACGTATAATAATTGAAGCAGAAATTTAGAATGATCATACAACGTTTCACCGTCATATTTATACGATGGATTCTTTGGGGAAATTAGGGAGCAAATGGAGCGTAGGTGGGGTTATCTACAAACCCAAACGGGTATAGCCTCTGAACGGCTGAACATGACCGATGGTAAATTGCCGGAAGCCAGTTACTGATTGGCTGTTTCGTATAATTGAAAAATGGGTCCTCAAGATTGATCTATTTACGCCGTGGCTTACTGTACTCATCAAGGCTGACAGAGCCTAATGACGACTATAAAATAATTTCTAATACCCTGGAACTTTTCCAAAGAATCTTATGGAAAGTCCTGAAACCCACTCAGACATCATTGCTGCCCCCTTAGTGATTCCGTTGAAGTGGCACAGCTTTACTGTTGCTAAGCCATCATTCATTTATTTTACCCTGTATGAGATGTGGTGGGCTTTAGCACATGGAAATATTTAGGATAACCAAGAAAAACAAAAAGAGAAATAGGCTAGGATGCGAAAAGAGAAGAAACTCTCCATCTCAATTCTTTTCGTAGACTATGTTTTAGTGTCATCTTTCTCCATCGAATGCGACCGTCGATTGGGAATTTTGTGAATTAGCTTTCCAAGAATGCATAGTAGACTGCAGGTCCAGAATCAATATTATGTATAAGATGAAGAACATAAACTTTCTAAAAAAGGTCGAAGCTTCCAGGATACTCATTATTCCACCCCAGCTATTCTTAGTAATCCAGCATGTTACGTGGACTCTTGACCGGCATTAGCGTCTCAAGCATAGTAGGCAGCTATTGAATTGATTTTCCGTGTTATCTATCGACAAGGCTTCTAGTCACTAGCAAATATCATTTGGAAACGTTTATGCGTGCAGAGACGAGAAGAAATGGCGTTTAGCGTACACTTTTCTGGCTGGGTAGCGTTGGTTTTGCTTTTTCCCGTGCAACATGCGGAATACCTGCATGATTGATATGAATTGATACGTTCTATACCTACACATGATGCAATATTGAGCTGAGTTGCATGCATACGTCAATGACGATTGAGCAAACATAGTCACTTTCTCTGCCGATTGAGTTATCTTCAAACTAGTGAAGCCCCGTGTTCCAGGAGAAATAAATAACGTGCTTTCTTCAAAACTCTGCCTTTAACTTCTCGACCAAACCAGTTTGTCCTAACAAGAATTTTTTATACCAGCCCAGACACCAAGATGGGATCAACGACTGTAACCATCACAGAGAAACTTCGTTCTTCTCCTAGTCCTCAAATCATTGACATTCGCTCCGAGTCATTGGAAGGGAGCCTGACAGAGTCTCTCCAATACAGTATCCATCGACTACGTCAAGAAAAGCCTTCTCTCCCAAATTTACTTCTCTGGAACGAAAAGGGCCTACGATACTTCGAACAGATTACCTATTTAACAGACTACTACCTCACAAATGACGAGATCGAGATCCTCCGCCGATCATGCCAGGAAATTGCGAGTCATATTCCAAGCGGAAGTATGCTCGTAGAGCTAGGCAGTGGGTATGATAGAATGCTGGCCCCACTTCACTCTTTTATTCCGCCATGCTTATTGATCTTTGCAGAAACCTGCGCAAAATCAAACTTTTGTTGGATGCTCTAGACCATCAAGAAAAAGAGGTTGACTATTTTGCTCTCGATCTTTCCGAGGAAGAGTTGCAAAGAACGTTATCACTCCTGCCAAAGAATTGCTTTACCCACGTTCGCTGCTTCGGACTGCTGGGTACTTACGACGACGGCAAGAAGTGGCTAACTCGACCTGAGTTAAAGGAGCGGCCCAAGACCATTGTATCCCTTGGATCGACAATTGGCAGTATGAGTCGAGAAGAGGCCGCAGACTTTCTATCAAGTTTCACATGGCAGCTAGGAGAAGGGACCCGCTCACCAGCCTTTCTGCTTGGCCTTGATGGGTGCACCGATGGAAAGCGAGTCTACGATGCTTATAACGACCCGGGTGGATTGAATTACGAATTCATTCGAAATGGGCTGTTCAAGGCAAACGATTTACTTGGATATGAAGCCTTCAAACTTGACGATTGGGAAATTAAGGGCGAGTGGAATGATAATCAGCGTTCGCACGATCAATACTATTATGCATTGAAAGATACCAAAGTCGGGGGACAAAACCTCCCGGCAAAAACGAAGGTCTTGGCTGTTCAAAGCTACAAGTACGATGATGATGATAAGTGCAACCTTTGGGAAAAATCACGTTTAGTGGAAGCTGAGCGATGGACTTCTTCCTCGTCAGAATATTGTGGGTCAAGACTCAAGATACATCGATTGGCATTTGACTTCGCGCCACTAACTTATTCGACTTTATTTAGGCATTCATATCCTTCGGGCGCAGTAGAGTATCAGAGGTCGACCGGGTAGGTTGACATACGATCATACAGAGATGGCGCAAGCGCCAAATTCACGCTTGCCACTTTCGGGGGCTAGGAAAGAACCGCACGCGAAAAATCACATGAAATTATCATTGTTGTTCAAATATCGTCATAATGGAGTCTATTTGAAGATGAGAGCGAGATACTAGTATTGGGGAGCTGAGAATATAGCGGGTAATATAGGTCAGATCGAATGAGATCTCAATATTGATTTCCCGCTGCATTATTAGCTTTGAGCTGCAGTGGAACGTCACACACTCTGGATGGGCCTGCATAATCTAATGCATCATGCATGCGATTTCCACACCGCTAGATTAGAATCGATCTATGACGAATTACTTTCAACCCAAATTTCAGTAACCATCTAAAAAAGACAAAACACGCCCTTCGACAGCCGATCATGGATTTGATCGCCATGAAGCAATTTATTGGAATGAGCCCCACCATTCAGCTTCGTTGAAAATCAATAGTTTCTGTATTCGGATAACAGATGCTTCTACCGTAGCAATTGATGCCTAAGTAAGGGATAAGGGGTCTCGCAATTGGAATGATATAATGATTCTTCTTCCCTTGATAAGAATTAGATTTGGAATACATAGAGTCAATTAAGAGGCAGTTGAATTGCCTCATCAAGTTCTAGCTCAACAAATGTGCTAAACTACTACAATTCCGCACTCACATCATTTCCCTCCCCTCACAACATCCATTCCACCTACTGAATTATTTCAATGTGTCCAGAGCAGCAATAAGAAAAGATGACACAGCTAGCAGCAAGACTCTCGCAGCTAGATCTCACCCAATTTAGCCGAGTAACCCTGTACCTAGGCATCTTGACCCTTGGCACCCTGCTTTTCGGAGTATACATCCTTCTTCAACAAAATGGATCTAGCCTGCCATTAATCAACTCCAGAAGACCCATTGAATTTACATTTTCCCGCGCAAAGAAAAGATTCTTCAATGATATCGCTCGTCTACGAGAAATCGGATTCCGGACCGTCAGTTCAACAACCACACATTCACGAAGAATAATTTTGATTCTAATGTGACGGTTGCACAGTCAAGCAAAGGCTTTCGTCTAGTCACAGACAATGGAACGCAATTCTTCCTCGCCCCGAAATACCTCAATGAAATCCGCAGTAACCAAAGTCTACGTTTTGAGCCTGTTGTCAAGAAGGTGAGTGAATGCATTCTTAGAGTCGAAACTGTGTACTGACGGCATAAGAAATTCCATAGCACGATTCCTGGCTTTGAGCCATTTGCTTACTCGTCATTGACGGGACCGGTCTTCAGAGATACGATTAAGACGAAAATGGCGCGGGGACTTGGTAAGTCCTTACACTTTGATATTGCCAGCTCCGAGTCCGTCTGACGTTGATTACAGGAAATATTGTCGATCCTATGATTCAAATTGCGGATTCCGTGGTTCGGAATACTTTCACGGATAATAAAGGTATGGAAAATCATACCAACTTTGACTTCAAGTTCAATTACTCAATTACATCTACTCTAGCTAACAAATACAAAACAGTTTGGCATGAAATCTCGCTCACAGATCCAATCCTCAACATCGTCGCCTGTCTATCATCACAAGTCTTCGTAGGCAAAGAGCTCTCCCAAAACCCAGAATGGATCGAAAATATCCTCCAATATACAGTCGATGCCTCCGATGCCTCTGAAGCTCTCCATCTTGTTCCGAAGAATCTAAGACCCTTCGCCGCGCACTTTTCGCCAGCAGTAAGACGACTCCGTAAGCGTGTCGTGAAAACAAGAACTCTTTTTCATTCTGTATTGGATAAGACGCGCATTCAGGGCGAGAAATCAGTTCAAGAGAATCTTGGTATTATGAGCTGGTTTGAAGAATGCTCGAAGGGTCGCACGTATGATCCTGCCGCGACACATTTGAATCTTGCTTTTGTTTCTATCTCTAGTACCTCTGATATGATAACTCAGTTGATATATGATCTTTGTGGGCGGGAGGAACTAGTTACGGAACTTCGGGATGAGATTATTTCTGTACTTGGTGAAGAGGGATGGAGTAAGAAGGGGTTGTATAAGTTGCAGCTGCTTGATAGTGTGATGAAAGAGAGTCAGAGGTTGAAACCTGGTATTGTTGGTAAGTCCTTAGAGTCGTTTATGAATTGGGATTTCGTCTGACGATGAGGTGAATACTAGGGCTCCAGCGGTATGCAGAGAAGGATACTGTCCTGTCGGAGGGAACGTTCATTCCAAAAGGGTCCTTTCTCATTGTATCGTGTCATCATATGTTTACTCAAAACTTTGGGACCTATGATAATGCTGGAGAATTCGATGGCCATCGATTCTATAATATTCGACAGTCTGGTGCGCAGGAGCAGTGGACACAATTTGCTGCTGCGAGTGAGAAGCATGTCGGATTTGGATATGGACAACATGCATGTCCGGGTCGTTTCTTTGCCACGAACCAGATCAAAATTATCATGTGTCATTTCCTACTTAACTATGACTTCAATTTTGTGGATGGATTACCAAGAAAGCCGTGTCCTAGGGGAATAGGTCTCCAAGCTAATCCATCTGCCATGATTTCTATTAGAAGGCGTCAGAGCAAGGTGGACCTGTGATGCATTGAATCTTTATGCTATGGTATTGACTTTGGAAATGTTACCACCGGAAGATAGAATCCATTTTGTACTATTTGTAGACGTGGTAGCTACAGGGTATACCAAGGCACGATGGCTATATCATGCATGATACTTCATAACCGAAACCGCAAATAATTCATGAGTCGTATTCAAAGAAGCAAAATGAGCTTAATTATGAAAGTAGCTCAAGAGAAAAACTTCTTAGCAGCTGCCTTATCCTTAACCTCGCGAGCCTTGACAGCCGCATTAACCTTGCTGATCTCGTTGGTAATAGCCGCATCTCCAGGAGCGAATTTAAGAGCTGTCTGCAGATCCTTGAGAGCCTCATCCTCCTCACGCTGACCAATGTATGCAACAGCACGGCGGTAGTGAACCTTAGCCTTATCGGCGTCCTTGGCCTTAGCAGCCTCAGCAACTTGGAGAGCATATGTAGCCCAGGTCTGGGCATCGCGGAATTGAGAAAGCTTGCCAGCCAACAGGGAAGAGTTGGAGTGCAGGATGAAACGGAGAGACTTCATCTGCTCGGCCAGCTCCTTGGGGTCGTTCTCGCCGGGGTCGGGGAACTCGTTCAGGTATCGGAGACCCTTCTGGTACTTCTCCAGACCCAAGGCGAGCTCTCCCTTCTTGAATCCAGTGTTTCCGAAACCCTTCAGGTCGGACGCGATCTTGAATGCCAGAGGCGCAGTCAGCTCTTCGCCCTGGAAGTCCTCGGGGAAATCCTCATATGGGTCGCCAGTCGCGTCCTGGATACGCTTGTTGGCGTTCTCAAAGTCTTCGCCCTTGAGCTCACCACAGTCCACCACGGTAACGTCCACCTTGGGCTTGTCGGAGGAGGTCTGCATGTTCTCGATCTTGCGGACGATGCTCTTGCCGTTGATCACTTCACCGAATACGACGTGCTTGTCATCAAGGTGAGGAGTAGGGACGGTAGTAACGAAGAACTGACTGCCGTTGGTACCGGGGCCGGAGTTGGCCATTGAAAGAAGGAAGGGACGGTCATGCTTGAGGTCGAAGTTCTCGTCGGGGAATTTCTCGCCGTAGATCGATTCGCCGCCGGTACCGTTGAATGCCGTGAAGTCACCACCCTGGATCATGAACTGCTTGATCACACGGTGGAAGATTGAGCCTGTTTATCGCATTGATTTAGTGGGCTGTTGCCTGGTAATTGCGGGGGTTTGGAGTGTGAAATCGTACCTTTGTAGGTCAATGGCTTGCCCTGCTGGCCAATACCCTTCTCTCCGGTACAGAGGGCACGGAAGTTGTCTGCGGTCTTGGGGACGACTAATCGCTGGGTGTTAGTTGACTGTTATGAGACTGGGCGCAAATGCTTCGGGATCGTACCATCGTCGAACTGTGCGAAGGAGTATGTTAGCTGCTGCAAATAGACCCATATAGTCAATTTTAAGACTTACCAACTCAAACGCAACGCGAGCAGGTTTCTCATCACCGATCTGAATGTCGAAGAAAACACGGGAGCGCTCTGTTGCCTGGGTTGTTAGTCGGCAAATCCATGCAATATCTGCGGGCGGCTAGACCGGGGCAGTAACCCCGCATTGAGAAACGTACGAGATTCCGCCATGATTTAAAGGAAGTGGAATGTGTGAGTTCTTAAAAGGATAAGGAAAAGCGATGGTCTGGAAAAAGTGGAGATAAAGTGAGGTTGGAAGGTAGAGAGAAGATCAACTTTAAGGTGAGGAGGGGAAAGAAAAGGAAGAAGCTCTAGCTGATCCATTTCAAGGTGGGGAAGATTTGACTGCGGCGCTTCAGGAAGCTTCCATGCCGCAGTCATGTATATTTACATCCAGTTGAACGCCTTTTCAATGCTCACGGGTATAATCCCAGATCTATATTATATACATGGTCATAATCCAATTATCATTCCTTGTAATCTTTTTTTCTCATTGGAGCAATTCCGCAGGCAGTTTGAATTCAAATGTCCGGTTAATTGGCCCCCCCTCATCTTGATCTTTATCCGTCCTGTCATTCTTTGGTTCTTTGGGTTCTTTCTTGGGAAGATTGGTATTGATCTCGATTGTGACCTAGAGAATGAAAACAAATCCCGGTTAGTCTCCATTTTGTCATGACGCGAAAAGGACTTAAAAGCCAGGAAGGCAATATATACCGCCGCGTCTTCACTGCGATAATCAACACCCACCGGCCCGTCGTTCTTTAATTCGACTTCCATCATAGCTTGAAAAACGCCGTTTTTAACGCGCTCGGGGACGTATGAAGAGCGCATCTTATTATAGAAGTGATCGTAGATTCTGCGGGCATCGTCGGGCTTGGCTGCATCGTGGAAATCGGGTTTGTTGCCTTTCTTCATTTTGGCATAGAGGGTAAATTGGGAGACTAAAGAGAAAAAGATCGTATGAGTAAAACCCCAGAAGGGCAGAGCATGAGTAGAGAGAATAAAATACCACAGAGCACTTCGCCGCCGATCTCTTGTACATTTTTCTTCCACTAGAGAGGGGCAGTCAGTACTTGGTACCTAGTATTGGGCGAACCTGATATATGCTTACCTGTACTCCATTATCGTCCGGCCAGAATTTGGCCTTGAGGACTTTGTTCACGAGGTTCTCCGCTTCTTTCTCGGTATCTTCTTGACCAATACCAGCAAAAACAAGTAGTCCTTTCCCAATGGAGGAGATCAGTTCCTCATCCACGGACACCGAAGCCGATTTAACTCTTTGGATAACAACTGCACGTATATTAGTAAGTACATATCCTCTGACCCAAAGGCAAGCGAGCTTCGAATGGTGCACGTACTCTTCATTTTGTGAGACGAGTGAGGAAGAAGCTAAGTTTGCCTTACGTTAATTAGCTGGATTGCCTCATACAAACCGGATAACCATCTGAACGAACCTTCCCCCGTCAACCCAATCAACCCAGTATTTCAACCCCTTCAAATTATACCACCAGAGCCTAGAAAGGCTTAACTAGCGTATGAAGATTCCAAACAATCCCTGCCAATAATAAAAGCAGTAAGTGAAGGCTAATGAGCTGGAGTAATTAGAATTCAGGTGTTCATTCCCCGGGTATCATTATCGCCCATATTCACCGCCTACTATACCGGGCAATACTTGGAGCTGTGAGAGCGAAAGCAAATGGATCCTCAAATCCGCATGCTATCCGCTCTCTCCCTTGTTCTTGAATCCAGGGAATTCCCCGACCAGCATACTGTTCCTTCACTTCCCCCATTGGGCAGTGTTGACCGAGATAGGCTGAGCCCTGCACCCCGGATTCCGCCCGCACCGAGTCCGCCTGATTCGTCATTGGAAACGGCCTAGTCCACAAACCACAGACCACATCCCAGTGCGCCATGGCGTCCAGAAAGGTACAACAAGAGATTGAGAAGACCTTCAAAAAGGTTTCTGAAGGGATTCAAACGTTCGAGAGTATCTACGAAAAGATCAAGACTGCCAATAACCCCACGCAGCGCGACAAGCTCGAGGAAAACCTGAAGCGGGAAATCAAGAAGCTTCAAAGGTTTCGTGATCAGATCAAATCATGGGCAGCCGGCAATGAAGTCAAGGATAAAGCTCCGTTGTTAGAACAACGGAAGGCGATTGAAACGGTATGTTGCGATTGAACTATTGGCCAAGGCATTATGGCTCGAAATGATCGGGCGACTAATGACGTTATCACAGTGCATGGAGCAATTCAAGGCCGTCGAGAAGGAAATGAAGACAAAAGCTTACTCGAAAGAGGGGCTATCAGCCGCTTCACGATTAGATCCGAGGGAAAAGGAGAAGGTGGAGGCTTCGGATTTTCTAGCGTCAATGGTGGATGAGCTCCAACAGAAGATCGAGGCTATGGAGGTTGAGGAGGAGACATTGCATGCGCAAATGAAGAAGAGCAAGAAAGATACGTCCAAAGCGAACCGATTAGCTGACATCGTGCGGGTATCGGAGCGACATAAGTGGCATATCAACAAACTCGAATTCCTGAATCGCTCGTTGCAAAATGGAAACTTGGAAGTGAACGCGGTGGTGGATCTTAAGGAGAGCATCAAGTACTACGTTGAGGAAGGCGGCAATGTAGATTACTCTGGGGAGGACGAGACGCTGTATGATGACTTGGAAATTGGAGAGGAAGTCGAGGCACAATTTGGAATGGGCGCTGAGAACGATCACCTATCATCACAAGATGCCCAGTCTATTCCGGATGATGAACCAGCAGAGCCAAAGCCCAAGCCAAAGGCAGAGCCACCAACAACGAGACGACCGTCCACACAGATGAAATCACCATTGCCAGTTCTCGCTACGCTCTCTTCTACTTCAGCCTCTACCACACCAGGCATGAAGCCCGCCCCTCTTCCTACCCGTTTACCTGGCGAGACCCTCAAGTATGCCTCCGCCGCGGCCGCAGCTGCTGCTAGTGACAAGAGCGGAGTTGGTATCTTGCCTCTCCCACCACCACCAGGAACAAGCCCAGCCTTTTCAGCCGCCCTCCCCGTCTCAAAAGCACCCTCTGTTGCCTCACCAAATGTCACTTCAGTACTACCTGTACACAAAATGCCCACGGCTACAACAGCTCCTTCATTAGATGAGCCTATCCAGGCTCTCCGATCAAAGATGGCTCCGCCAGGACTCTCGGGGACATCATCACCAGCTGCTCTACCTCCGACAGAACCCTCCAGAGAGCCAACAACGAATGGAAAGACAACAGAAGGCGGCGAGAGCGACGAGTCAATATTCCACTTACCACCAGGCTTGCAAGATCTGGTACAGTCGTTTGAATTGACCAAGCAACGAGCCTCCTCCAATCCTTCACCAGCCGTTCAAAGACTCCTAGCCACGTCCCTGCAACATTGTCCCGATCCCACAGACGCGGAAAAGCCAAGGCATTACAAGCCTCAAAATCCATACAACACCCCCCTCTACTACCCGCAAGAGCCCCTCTCCATCTTCGATGACCCTAGATTGTACGATACTGGCCGGATCGACACGGACACACTGTTTTATCTGTTCTATTACCGCCAAAATTCTTATCAGCAATATCTGTCCGCGAAAGCCCTCAAGAACCAGAGCTGGCGCTTCCACAAGCAATACCAAACATGGTTTCAACGACATGAGGAGCCCAAGAATATCACCGAGGAGTACGAGCAGGGCACCTACAGGTTTTTCGACTATGAGAGTACATGGTAAGTTCAAGTTCAAGCGCAGTCGTCGATCACTCCGATCTTTTCACATTCAATCCAACAAAGATCCACACTGTTATCTAGAAATGGGCACGTGTTAACTTATTTTGCCCGACAGGATGAACCGGCGCAAGGCAGATTTCAAATTCGTGTACAAATACCTCGAGGACGAGTTATAATTCGTTCTGAATGAGGCGTAGTAGTCACGCTGAATACCATACAGGTTTACGGAAGCGTTTCCCCGTCCCGCTCACACTATGGCTAGAATAGGGTACTTTTGTTTCTATTTCTTTTTTTTCTTTTTCTTCTGCTTTCCCGCAAATCAGGAATAGATGTGTCATGGAGTGGGTTGAGGCTCGGGAGTTTTTGTATTCCCGATTTGGTTTTTTCTCTGTCTTTTTTTTCTGTCTAATTTCTTTTTTTTTTCATCCTTTGTTTTCCAGGATGCCAGAACACGGCATCGGGCAACGAGCACAACGAATGGGTCTCTGGGACACGGGAGTTCAGTGCAATTTTGAGTTATCCCCGGCTGTTCGCGAATTGAACCAGGCTTTACAGATGTCATTGTGGATTCGAGTTTTAGTTCTAAGCTTGATTCCTGAAAGACAGTATTGTAGAAAAAGCAAGCACAGTAATGTAACCATAGATCATGAATCATGAACCGCTAATGCTAATGCCAATACCTACTAAAATGCACTGTAGATGCAGTAGCTGATGCAGGATCCGGGGTATTCGTGCCCGGTTTACCCCCCTTTCCTCAGGTACCCGGTACCTACAGTAGTCAACTCCCAAACCAAGAGGGTGGAATAGGAACCCTTCAAGCTCTACCACACTGCACATATTCATATGTCCCTATTCTATTACAATCCAATAATCTCCGTCATAAACCACCTGACCTGAACCCAGCCCAACCCGCGGAGAAAGGAAGAATTACAGAAAACACTTTACATAACCACGTTCGCCCGACAGCACATTAGTTACGATCCGATCTACCAATAAAATACCTGAACTACAGTACATATACTCCGCAGCTCTCTGGGTGTACTTATCTCGGCCCTGCACGGGACAGATGACGGGATCCACGACTTATCGGTCTGGAAGTGGAATGGCTACGACAGTGCTTTACTGTACTCCGTACCCTTTTGCCAAGGTGCATCCGTCTCTCCACTCCGATGCATGAAATGGCTCGATACCCAGACTCTATTGACCAGTCATATGCCACTAAACCCCAGGTTGCCAAGTTGCCTCACATGTAGGAACGGAGTGCAGTACAGCACGAGAGTACACTAGGTAACCCGTTGCTCTCAGCTGTGTCTTGGCGGCGCTAGGCCACTAGTTGATGCGGGATTTTTTGTCGGTTTCGTTTTCTAGAAGGTTACGTTCCAGGGGCTGTGTGGGTTTGCTTTTTTTGACTTCGTTTTGCGTTTTGCTTCTTTTTTTTGCTCCTTTTTTTTGTGGGTTGTTTGTTATTTGTGTTTTTTTTATTGGTGATTATGGCGGTGGTGAATAGGTAGTCCTGGAAGTAGGCAATCATGAATCATGTCCTAGTACACTATTACTCTCTAGGATTTCTCATTTGTTTTCATTTATTTACTATTTTTATTATTATTCTCTTCCGTCGATCCCGCATCCCCGGATTAAACGATTAAAAAGGGAACTGCTCCCCTTGCTCGCTCTCCTTGGCGATCCACTTTATGCCTTGATCGTAGATCGGTGACTTCATTTCGGCTCGCGGGTGCCGAGTGATACGCTACATGGATGTGATCTAGTCATAATCAATGAATTGGATATGGTAAAATCTAGTCTAGAGACTAGTCTGCCTTGAACCTGAATTACCTAGGTACGAAATATACTCTGTACATTTTACTATCAGCTGTACGCAGTCATCTTCGAGCGCCACAACAGCGAAACCTGAAACGGCCAAACACGACCAAACGACACCGAAAAAGAAGAGGGGGCCAAAGAGCAAGGAAAGAACAAGGATGCTGACACGCTAGAAGTCTTCCAGAAAAGGGCTAGGACGGAAGAAGACAAGATCGACTACACTCGGATTCAGAGGCGAAAGAAAAAGAAAAAAACGAGTTAATTTAATCAGAGTCAATAATAAATCTCATAATTATTAAATAATGGATATTAAATCGTAATCCAATAATAATTGTGGTAGTGCCAGTGGTTCTAGTTCATCTTTTTGTACTGGAGGGTCGAGCGCCCGTCTGACCGCTGGAATGTTCAAGTTCAAGTTCACGCTACATAATGTATTCAGCGTGCGTTGGTAGTGCCAGTATTAGTGAGGTACTTTGTCCCTGCCCTTGTCCATCTTCTTCTGTACTTACATGACACTACGTAAACCCAGTAAACCCAATGCTCCTCCATCCGGAGCATTATCCCTAAATACCATTCCCAAATTCCAGAAATCCAACCCACAGCTTATCGCGGCCAATAATGTAATCCCCGTCAAACCCTCCTTCTACATAACTGGTTAATGTCTCCGTACTTTCTTTGTTGTCCGTGTTGTGTGTACCCAGCCTCCCCACCAGTGGACACCAATAAAAGCTAAGCCAACAAGAAACGCTAAGGCCTCGCGCTAGAAGGAAGATGGAATGTTCTTTTCCACGCTAAGAGACACCGAGAAAAAGTCAGCATTGCGCAGATTGGGTAGAACAAACAGACTAATGCACCTGGTCGAGGATCCGCGTGGGTTTGCAGAAATTCCCGCATTGATCTCCTTAATGACGCTGTTCGAGGGCGGGGGCTGTGTGTGGAACTCCACCAGTCGTTGTGCAGCGTCACCGTGTGCTTGCTGTTATGTTCTCGCTGAAGCCATTCTTTCGATTCGAGATGTGATGTTGTTACCCGTGATCTGTATCGGGATTGAGTAAGTTGAGTTCGTGTTTAGTTGCTTTTTTGTGGTTCCGTTTATTTTGTATTTTATTTTATTATTTATTTTATTTCATTCCTTTCATGCTAGTTGCATCACTAGGTAGAGAGAGGAGTAGGAAGTTACTTCTTGGCTCACCGTTCCTAGTGTGCAGTGTTGCGACATAAAAGAATCAGACTTTCCCTCTGGATTTGAGGATTTAATTTCTTTTTTACCTTATTATTTTGTTCGATTTCGATAGAAAGTGTCTATTTTATTTTATTCTATTCTTTTCTGAATCAACTCCGGATCTTCAGACTTGATACACTCACGCACTCCACCTTTCCACCTTCCATGCATCTCGCCCCCAACGACCAAACCTGCTATTACCACTTCTTGACTAGGAAGCCAGCTTGAGAAGGATTCGTACCGTCGTCTCACCATGGTTGGTCTTTCCCCTGTTGCTGATCCAATTCTATTATTGTGATTTATTATTTTTGGATTATTTTGAATTATTCTGGTCCATTTTGACCTTTTCTGTCCATTTTTGCCATCTTTTTTTAATTCGTTTAATTCGTGTTTGCTTTTTATTCTTTTTATTCTTTTTAAATTCCCCTTCTTCTTTCGGTTCTAGATCTACTAGAGTGCTGATTCCGAATCCTTTTATTTAGACTGCCGTTCCTGTCTCAATTCCATCCTTCGCCTTCTTTGCCCCTCCACTCGATATGCAGTCCTCCTTCAACTATCCTGATTCCTCCTACTCCTCCTCAGGCTCCTACTCATCTTCTCCCGGCGACATGGATTTCTTCTTCTACGGTCCATCCGTCTATGACAAGCTCTACGACATAGATGCCGCCAGCCCATTCTCCACCCCAGAGTTTGCCCCGGAGTTCGTATCAGAGCCCATGAGCTATAGCTTCACTAGCGCCCCCGCTCCATATGTCCATCCTTCCATCTACGATGCGAACATTTTGGCTACCGGTCTCCCCAGTCCAGCCGCGAGTAGCAGCTGCGGAAGTAGCTATGGAAGTATGAATATGGCCGACGAGGTACCCGTTCCCGCAGGCATGTTCCCCAGCGCCCCGGGCGAGGATTCGGGCCCTGAGTCCCCACCCACTGCCTCGAAGTAAGTCCAGTCTAGTATAGTCAAACTCATGCGACCGTGAACCAAAACAAAGAATAGAACATTTTCTAACATTTTTCTTTTCTTGTCTAGGCCTGCTAAGCCCTTTGGATGCGACAACTGCCATAAGACCTTCACGCGCTTCGCAGATCTAAAGCGTCACCAGACTTCTGTCCATTTCCCTGTCTTTCGCAACTGTCCTGTTGAACACTGCTCTCGTAAAGGCAGCAACGGCTTTCCCCGCCAGGACCACCTGGTCGAGCATCTTCGTTCTTACCACCATCTTGATGTGCCGAAACGTCCTCGACGCGCCTTGAAACGCTCCGCCAAGGATATGGCTTAAATGGGATGTCCATGTTTGTGCGACAACTCGAACACTTTTCAATTATTTCCACGCCTTCATCTTATCTTCATTCACCTTACCATTACATTACCTACCATGCTACATGCTACACGCTACATGTTACCCCCGATTTTACGATATCACGATTCAATTCGACTTCACCACATTTCATCCCCTGTGTATTCTGTACCTTTTCATTTTCAATTTCCTCCCATTCTTCCCAATTATTCGGTCGCTTCACTTCTAGGTCACGGCGCGATATCATTAGCATTGCGATTTTTCTTTGTTTTTCGCTCTTCTCTTGTCATTGTTATAGATCGCACTGGTTTACATTTCCATGTATAGAAGATACGAGCCTTTTTACCTACCCTTCTCATTCCTCTTTTTTTTTCGCATTTTGTTAGACGGTGGAGTTAGAGCTATTACGACAGGACAGGACAGGACAGACAGAACAGATAGACGAACTACGGTTCATCCAGTAACATACACAATACACCATTGCATATCTGAAAAGAACAATACTATTCGTAGCTGTGGAGGTATACATGGATCTCCGCACTGTACTTTGTCTGACACTCTCAAGACCCCGAAAACTATTATTAAGCTGTATGAAAAGGTTCGCATTCTTGACAAAAATAGGTATCTTATACGTATGTCATGCGAACCATATCCTATCTAAAACACCACGCACTCTGTACAACCTGAACGTCTGCATAACCAGCCTCGGCCGACGCATACCGAAGGCAGATTCCGTATGCGCCAAGACAGTCGCCAAGGATTCTGGCCATAGAACAGCAAAAGCAAATTCACAAAGAGAAATAGGAATATTAGCCAAACTTTGAGAATGTTAGATGCTTGGTTGAGATTGGGAGTCGAGAATCCTTCCTTGTGGTGTGCCCATGCTCCACAGGATAACGGCTACGTTCATGCTCACTCCAGGGATAATGATTTTCTTTTCTTTATTCGATCATTGGATTAGGTGGGGTGATCAAAGTAAGTGAGTAAGTGCCGACCGTCCGTTTCGTTTCAGTGGGTTGGTTTCTGTTTCTATTTCCATCTCTATCTCTAGTTCTATTTCCATCTCCATCACCATGCACATTCATCTAAAACAAAGAAGAAACAAACCCTGCAACCTGTCCAAAACCAAGGCCAAGACAGGATGACCAGGGTCGCGCACAGATGCCGCCTAGTCCTCGGACCTACCCTCTTGCCCTGGCCTAGTGTGATCCTTCTGCGCCGCTCGTGCATAATGGTTTACCGGGACTGTCGATCGCATCGGATCCTCCACACCTTTGAACCCAAACAGACACAGACCAGACCCACCACCGAAACAAACAGCGCATCGGTCGGTGGATCGCTCGATAAGTAGTAATCTCAGTCAAAATGGGATTAGTTGTTCTTGCTGAAAGGTGCTAGTGTGAAAGAAATAACTCATAGCGATTTTCGGCGCTAGCCGTTAATATTAATGTCACTGTTACTATGAGAGATACTTACTTTCGAACGTTGTATTTATTATGCGATATGATATGATATGATATCGTCTATCCGCTACTGACCTACTAATAGTACTCACAGGAGATGAAAGTCCCCCACAAATCCTGGCGTATGTAGAATGGATTCCCAATGGTAGGCTACAATCCAGGGTGAGTTTTTTTTCTTTTTTTTTTTTTTGAACTACGACCTATTACTGGATTGAGAAATAAGTTTTTTTTGTCAGTGTACTATATACGATTATACAGTAGTAGTTAGTCTCTATTCCCAATGTAGTAGTTGTAAACTAAAGATCCACTGGTGGAAGCCCAATTTATTGAAGCGCCGTATCGCGTTTAACGGCTATCGCCACAGATCAACGTGGCGAGAATAAGCTTGAACGTTTGAAACAATGTCTATTGTTACGAATAGAAACTATGATGATGATGACAGGAGGTGATTAGCTGTCGAAATTTCTAACATTTGAAACAATGTCGCCTCTGGTTTGCCGATGGTTGGTGGCACTAATTGTTGTTGGTGTGTGCTTGGTTAGGGATCTACGAATTGATCTACGAGACTTAGTTGGTGTGGAGGTGTCAGCGATTTTTCTTTTTCTGTTTTTCAGAAGAAAACTCTTTTATATTTTTCTTGACTCGTGTCATGTTGCAATATTGATTGCTGAGCTATTACAGTGCCATGCTTGGGTTGGTAGTTGGCTCCTCAGAGTCGGTCGGACTATTGTGGAATAGATAAGCAGATTATACTTGTTGACTCATGATACTTTTAGTAGAGAATTAAGTTTCCAACCCTTCTAGCGTGGAAGAGACCTTTATTTCCGGAATTGCAACTTGAGTCGCATTATTTGTAGAGTAATTATTGAAAGTTTCGCCATGTGGTCCTTCCTTGTGGCGCTTTCTTCTTTCCCTCCCCCTTTTTCTGCACCTCTTCTGGAATTCCATGATGTATCATTTTTTCCCACTGTTTACGAAAGGCAATTTTCCAAATAGACCCATGCTGCCACTGCTGCTTGTTTTTGCCACCTGGTTGGACGGTTTCTTAGATAGGGGCACACTCTGAGGGACTTTCACCAGCACTTTCCCCTTCGCGAAATGCGGTTTCGATTTTATGACATGAGATTTCTCTCGCTGCTCACAAAAAGAATACACCTCAAAAACATTCCCAAGATTCTTCAGCATCTTGCCATAATGCGGCAACGCGTGCAATTTCAGAACTAGATTCTCAACATCTGGCTGTTCGAGAAGCTTGCTGTTTTTTCCCTTGGCCATCTGCTCATCCAAAGCTCTGATCTCCTGCTGATACTGCTTTCGATATTGAGTCAACCGTTCAAACTTGTCTCTGCTTCCACCAGCCATTATTTTATCTCTCTCCTCTTCTATGTTCCGGTCGATGTAATCTAGCGTCGCATCATTGTAGGTCATCACGGCGTTTCGCTTGAGGAAGTTGCTGAACTGTGCTGCTGCCGAGGTGAGCTCTTGAAGTTCACATTCAAGCTTATGAACGTATTCTTTTTTGCCGCTATAGCTGCTTTTTTCTGCTCTTTAAAGTCGGCATTTGCGTTGAGCAACGCGACGATCTCGGGTTTGTCAACCTCGGCTCTTCCTTCTACCTGTTCATGGAACTGATGAAGATGCGTTGAGCAGTCGTGTTTGCAAACTTTACATGTTCCCAAAAACATGGCATTGTATCTTCGCAGTTTTGAGTTGCCGACATCGCTGATTACAACGTTTGAAAGGTACAGGGCTTGTGGCAATTAGATACGTACATCGCCTCGAGGTCGTTCTTTCCATCGCTACCCAAGACTCCGGTGACCGTGTAAACCACGCAATCCGCACGACTGTATGTAGTCCTTGGCCTATAAAGATCTTTAGCAGTTATTGTACTGACTTTGGCTTTAAGGCTCTTTTCGAGTTCCTTTCTGCTCGCCTTGCTTTGCTCCAATGTGATCATCTCATCCTCATTCACAGTTTTTGGTGCCGGCCATATGAAGGGAATTTTTCTCGAGCCCAACTTGGACCTTGGTCCATTCTTAGTCTCCCCTCTCATTAGCATCGTACACATTGAAGGCAAATGGGATAATCCATGACAGCGAACCGGCCTCCAGAGCATCATCCATAGTAGAATAAGTGAGATAATTAACCAGCGCATTGATCCAGGTCGAATTGCAAACGCCATTACAACCCAGAATGAGTATGTTACATTCTTCGAATGCCTCCAACTCTTTCAGTCCAAAACATAGGCATCTGAAGGTCCAGTACTTGTAGTCGCAATAACCACAGGAGTAACGGTAGAAAGCGGCGGTGACTTGTGGAAAAGAGATACCGCAATAAATTTGTCGCATCGTGCTTCGTAAATGTCTCCGATACTAGCGACTTCTCCAAGGGCTGAACGTGTCAAAGTAATGGAATCCATCGAATTTATGCTCATTAGACTATGAATTTCGAAACCAGTCTTGAGGACCAGGGCTTTACTCAAACAAGCCGGATTATCGATCGCTATATGCGGCTCTGGCCCTCGGACAAAGATCATCGTCCCATGGCCTGAATTTGGCCTTTGCATATACCCATGCACGCTCAGTTGAGGGAGTATCTTAACTCGGTCCACGTATCTCCGTGTGACTATAATCTGCCCGCTAGGTCTTCACATACAATTTGTTTGCGGTGTAAAGCAGTGCGATAATTGGCAGAGACGTCTCCAAGGCTTGATCATGCGGCGTGGCTTGGCTTGGTCGGCATTAGTTGCTGCGTTGGAATACGAGTCCTGATGACCAACTTGAGCCCCCTGGGCTTGGAAATATGCAGGCTAACTTGAATGTGGGAGTAGCCTAGTCGCTTGAGGATACCAGTGCCGACTGGCAGAGAATTAATACCCAGTCGATCATTTGAAATTCCCGCCTTCAAGTTGCTAGGTATACGGAGACGGGTATATCCATAGAATCGTTTTAACTGCACGTAGCCGCCAACGAGGATTCGACAGCAAAGGTATAGAATTAGACAAGGGGATCGATTGGCCAACAATCTCCTCTATAACTGAAGTCAAATAGTCAAAATTGAAGCATTAGCTTGTCAATGGTTAATATTGGATAGGTGGTTTTCACCCGGGTAAAGATCCATAAATTCTACTACGTAATAACCCGAATCAGCCTTGGTCCAAACATGGAAATCTGTAAATATAAAAGATAGCCACCAAAATAACTTAGAAAAATATCATATTCATTAAGTCATAAAATTAGCGGGCATCAAGCACAACACCAACAATCTCCTCCTCTTGGACACCCAGAAAACACCATTGAATCCGCAAACCACAATTTCCAAGTTAAACATAATCACCTCTTCACTTTCACCCCCAACTCCTGAAACTCCATAAAACAATCCCCCCTAGCTCGCCCCTCCTCAAAAACCACCCCCTCATCTCTAAGCCGCACCCTCTTCTCATCCCGAAAAGTCCCATCAACCTTCCACTCCCCTTTATACCCACCTAAAAACCCATCCGCAGCAAGAACCCGATGACACGGCACCTCCGGCGCAAAGGGATTAGTGCGCATGGCGTTTCCGACTGCTCGAGCGCTGGAATTGAGATACTTTGCCATGGCGGAGTAGGTTGTCCAGCGGCCTGGTGGGACGGAAAGGAGGGTTCGGTAGACGCGGCGGCGGTAGGGGGTTAGGGTTGGGTGGGTTGATATGCGGTGGAGGTATTTTTGTTGAATTTGAGATTCTTTTTGTTTTATCTTTGAGGGTGTTTTGGGTTCTGGTGGTGTTGGTTTTGAGGGTGAGGTTGATTCTTTTTGTGGTGAAAGGGTGTTCATTTTGTTTGTGGTTTTTGATTTGTGGTTGATCCCTGGACTAGCTAGGCTAGCTAAATGTTGAGGTAGGTTCTTGGTGTTTTAGGTATTCTGGTTGAGTTGTTAAAGTGGTGCACATATGTTTTACGCGTTTTTTCGCGTCGGTGCGGTGCGGGAACTTACTGGCAATTATGGTTGGAAATTCGAGTGAAGTGGTGAGTTCAGTGTGAAGAATGGAGAGTATATTGGATTATTTGACGCGAATTCTTGGGTTTTATAATAGCTTGTAGATGAAGGAGTCACCAGCACGTTTGGAGCCTGGAACGTTGTTCTCGAAATGACCAATCAGAGTCCTCCCCCCCACACTCCAAGTGCTCAAGTGCGAGGGGCTGCAAACCAGACAAACATCCCTCTCCGCCACAGCCTCTCCATGCAGCTATACTACAGCTAGTCGCAATGGATTTTGGATACAGGTTTTCCAGCCTAAATATTTCCTATATAGCCAATCAAAATCACATAATATAGAGACTTTAACCTTAGAGTCTTATTGGAAATTAGTTTAGTATTAGTATCCATACTATACTAACACGGATAAACAGTTAAGCTGAGAAATCGTGGTTTCCCCGAAGATTCGCCGACGTGGTCTAGTGGTAAGACGTCTACTCCATATGGCCCTGGTTGTCCTTGGTCTTGAACTTTGGTCAAATCCAAGGTAATGCCAGGTATGAAATTTTAGAAAACGAGGATTCGATTCCCTCTGTTGGTGTTCGTTTCTTTTTCTTTTTTTTGCCTACCAAAAAGTCATGAGATAGATATAGTAATTCAAGGACAAACACAAGTACAAAATCAACTTGAATGCAGCTCCATGTGCACGCGCGGGTTAATTCAACAGGATTAAGAATCCAGATTAAGTTTCACTGGTTCATAAATGTATAGCGTATTTCATTGATTGTCATTTAATCAGGATTCTAGCATGATCATTCATGATGGTCTTAAGTTCACGATCCCCTGTCTATATAACCATTTTAGGTCTATCTAGTAAAGAGCTGCAGATTATCCAAATCAAATCAAGGGTTATCTACATGTTCAACACCACTAGCGTTCTCATCAGTCTTAGCTGCAGCCATTAATACCTTGCCCGTCTCCGGATCTAGAATACTCCCCTTGCGACTGACAGCCTGCACCATACCGGGATTTTCAGCCTTCAGCCGAGCAAAGTTCTTCTCCGCATCCCAGGCCCAAGGCGTACTAGCCGCGAACAAAAGATCCATATCTTCCAATGTACGTTGGTTACTCTCGGGGTAGAGAGCCCAGACCATCGGGATCGTGATAACGTTGCTGGCAGCGAAGATGTACAGTGTTTTTTCACCGATAGCATTAAACATAACGGGGCATAACAGCGTCTATACAGCCTATCATTAATACTGTTTCCCCCAAAGTAGAAAGGAGAGGGATAGAAAAATAGGGATACACTTACCAGCCATCCATTGCCGATACTCCATCCAACTACTCCCCAGGCATTTCCACGAGCGCGAACTGCAAGTGGGAAGATTTCAGCAGGATACAGCCATGGAACAGTTAACCAGGTTGCGCCAAATGTCGAGGTGAAGATGAAAATCATTGAAGCCGCAGCTGCACCGTATGAAGATGCTTGTCCCGTATTACCAGCTGCCTTAGCATTGATAGCCAGTCGAGAGAAACCACCTGCCAAAAACATGGCGATACCCTGTACTATCGAGCCCCAGTATAATGTCCATCGACGTCCGATGCGATCCAACGTAAAGACACAAACAAGCGTAGCGAACTAGGCAGTCGTCAGTCAGTCAATATATTTAAGTTCAGACAAAGTCACATACCATGTAGAAAACATTATTCAACCCACTAATCCACTGACTTTTCGTCGAATCGAAACCGGCGATACTGAAAATAGTAGGTGCATAAACTGTGACTCCCGCAATACCAACCCACTCCTGCATGATTTGTAACCAGATAACAAGCTGTACACGACGACCGATATGTAGATCTCCAGATTTCCATCCAAAAAGCATAGAAAGGTACGAATTTCCATGAACAACTGTCTTCTCCATCTCGGCGATACTTTGGATATCGAGGAACTCTGCTTCAGCGCGGACTCGGTCTTCCGGGCTACTTCCACGTAAACGTTGTAAAATGTATCGGGCTTCTTGCTCTCGACCGACTTTTACGAGCCATCTTGGTGATTCGGGGAAGAACCAGACCGCTCCGAAAAGGACTAGGAGGAAGATAATCTGGAATGCGATGGGGAATCTCCAGCGGAAGGCGGATTTTCCGGCATCGATGAATGAGAGACCACTGGAGTTATTAGATGAATGATCTGTTTGTTGGATTGGTAGAAGGGAACATACAATTCAAGCCAATAGGCTAGCACGACACCGAAAATATTCAGAGTGAATTCGATAGCGATAAACTGGCCTCGAGACGTATGTTCTGCTGTCTCTGTTGCCCAGACAGGAACAATAGCGTTCAGGATTCCGGTACCGATTCCGTTGATAAAACGCGCTACATGTAGAAATCAAATCAGTATTCTTGTCCTCTATTGACTTCTTTATTCATTCACAGTGCCAATACGAACCGCATATCATCCAGTCGTGATTCTGAGCTGAGCACTGCAGACTCGCTCCCACGATTGCCCAAATAGCACCAGCCGCAATAGTCTTGATTCTTCCGACACGATCTCCAAGCCATCCACCGAATAGACCACCAAATAGCGTGCCCAGGTAATAAACAGCGACAATACCACCTTGTAAGAGCGAGTTTGTCACGACAGGAGTGGCTTCGCCGTTTTCCATCTTCGTGTATCCGAATTTCATAAGCTTGATATAGTCTTCTGCATTGTTGACTCCGGACATCATTCCTTGGTCGTATCCGAAGAATAGAATTGATAGCGCTGCGACGCAATTAATTGCGACGAGGAGCTTTCGCTTCTCTAGCTTGTGGACGATATTCCATGATGGAATACGGTCACTCATATTGACGTGTTCCAAAAGGTGGCTGCGAAGGATGGTGGGGAAGTATGCACAAGCAGTTCACTCAGGTAAATGTCAGCCCGCGGGGTAAGAAACTTGTCTCCAAGTCGCGCGACATATCAGCGGGGCAAGCCGTCTTTTAAAAGCAAGCCAAGACCATGTACTATCATAGGCACGGAAAGGAAAGTTCTCCACGAGGATCGGCCGCGATTGGACCTACAGCAGAAAGTCATGTGGGAAGTCGATCTAGTTATGGTTACATCCCGGCGGGACGTGGTGGTTTTTCGACTTTGGGGACTGGGGATCTCCACAATCTGGAGAGAAAAAACCGGGTCTGGACAATGGATCCGGAGACGGAATAAGCTCTTTGGCTTTTAGCCGTGAATGAACTCGGCAATCCGAAGAAACATCTGGTACTTTTCATTGGTTGTACCTGATTGAATCCGGGTATGGCGTTCTTGTTGATCCTCATCCGGTTAAATTGGTCAGGTTCAAGACCACCTGAGATGATGGTTTGGTTTGATCTGGGCTGGATGTGCCTCCACGTCGTCATTATAGGAGTCCAGTGGGCCTAAGTTTGGAGTTTGTTGGCCGAAAGAGGGGATTGAATGTGTCCATCAGCGGGAGAAAGGCGATTCGCATGGTGTTTGCACAATTGATGACATCTTGTGTGGCCAATGAAGAGCTTGGCTGATCCCCGCCATTCGGAGATTGGGCGACCCTACTGTATGACACTGCTTTCACGTACTCGGCAAGCCGCAAGTTACTTTGGATAATGCGGATGACAGAAAATTGGGAAATAAATGGAAGATGCTATTTTTAATTATTTTGTTTAGTAAATCTTCATGCAGTGTTTTGCTTGCCTGTGAGGCTCTCGGGTTAGACTTGGATGGAATTTGGCTGGATCGGAGTTATGCCGAGTGCAAGCTATAGGAGAAATAAGAAAAATAAGGGAAACAATCCATTCTGTAAGGCTTGATCGATCTAGATCTATTTAGTATACAATCTGAACGACTGGCTACCAGGTATATTATATTAATTTAATTATATTGTTATGCGTTTGGCTACCTAACATCCCACCATATGTTACTGCTAGGTACTATAGGACCCGGAGAGATGAGAGATGGGAGATGGGAGATGAGAGATGGGAGATGAGAGATGAGAGATGGGAGATGAGAGATGAGAGATGAGAGATGAGAGATGAGAGATGAGAGATGAGAGATGAGAGATGAGAGATGAGAGATGAGAGATGAGAGATGAGAGATGAGAGATGAGAGATGAGAGATGAGAGATGAGAGATGAGAGATGAGAGATGAGAGATGAGAGATGAGAGATGAGAGATAGCAGATAGCTCTTATGGGGTTCCTTTACTCTGTCCACCTAAATCACTCGCACACGTCCATGGACGGATTTTAATTCACTAGCCCATCCTATGAATAAAGATATATTTGCCTCCCCCCAACCTGAACACCAGGGTAGCCTCTTTGTCAAGATTTGTCTTAATACTTATTAATCATACGAAGAGATTTTATAGCTATATCTATAGATATACACCATCTTACTAGTATATATATATACTATGTACAGATATATATAATTACGGCACAGCACTTGTATAGTACATTATTTTAATCACGACCAAAGACGTACGATAAATGATATCGCTAGGCAAAAGCCCTACGATACGATAATAATAACGATAATGATATCGTGTTGCGATATCGTCATCCAAACGATATCGCGCCCATCCCTGATGTAGTATAACTACATGTATGTAGCATAGCTCTCTCTCTTCTTTCCTTTTCCTTAACGTTGTTATTTGTTGTTCTTTGTACCTTCTCCATTCTGGTAGATCGTAGGCACCTCATCATACCTACAGCTACTACCCCACTGAGACCACAAACCGGCCAAAACCAAACCCCTACAGAACAGGAAATGTTCGATCTTGAACTCCAAAGGATCAATAATGACCGTTTCAATCTTCCATATGCTATGGATCTCATCAACTCCTCCCCCAACCGACGATACATGGCCTTCTGTTGTAGTGGAAGTTGCATACTCTGAATCATCGCGAAGACTCCATCTTGACTCTAGCTGGTGGCTTGCTAACTCCTAGGGTGAGGTGAAAGTTGTAATTCTGATTTTTGTTGACTAAGAACGAGCGAAGCTTACTTTCAAGAGTATCATTAATTCGCAACTGATCATAACTCTGCGCAATGGCCAGCCCCAATTTCAGCCAGTTACACACCAAAAAATTGAGGTTTCACGTCCTCCCAGCGGCTTAATAATGCCAGTTAGTTGTGTGCCGGCCGAACCTCTACATGTATCTTGCGAAAGAAGTACTCCGCCGTGCGCCCGTTCCGCCAGAAACTGACGTTAATATCCCGGTACAATCACTGATCAAAGTCGCAACAGAGGTATGGAACATCTAGCATGTGTAGCTGATTTTCTTAAACACTTATGTATCTTTATCTTATGTTCTTTGTCTGAATGATGTTATTTCTTCTATTCCTTCCGCGATACTACTTTGCTTCTTCGCTTGCTTTCCTCTGCTCTGGCCCGTTTTTCTATTTCATAACTGGTCACGCTCCTACCTCTTATCCTGGTCTTAATTCTGATTCTGGTAACGATCTGCGTGCCTTAGTCTATATCCAAATTTAGTCCTATCAATTCCAATTCTCCTTATCTTTAACTGCGAGCTTCATCTATCCCATGTAAGACCTAAGGCTGCCTTGCACATGAATATTTACTTGGCTATGACTAGTACCTTTGAAATCCGAATCTATGCTCCAAATATCACTGAGGGTAATGCAACCGATCACTACTACGACGCCTTTTCAATACTCAAGTTACAAATCAGAGGAATTCTAAAGTATCATCTGTAGCATTATGTGACAAAATGAATCTAGAATATCATATATATCTATTATATGCGACATGCGACATGCGATGTGAATCTTTTCGGGATTTAAAGATTGATTACTTTCCATGAACGAATAACCGTGTACTGAGAGGCTCGGATGTCTTTTCCTTAGGAGGCCCAGTCGGCTTGCCGAATACCAACTGTGCCTTGAGGCTCCATTCCTTTGGGACATTCCACTTCTCTGAGACACCGGCATCAATCAGTGGACTGTAGTGCTGGAGACTACATCCGAGTCCCTCGGCCTCTAGGAGTGTCCAAGCTATTTGAAGGGTTAGTTTTTATGAATATATTGATATTGTTGAGGGCAATAACTTACCGGCATATTGATGCATTCCGCTAGAATGGTTAGACCCTGCATTCATGTTAGTTCTGAAAGTCAAAAGACTCTTGATCTTGGTTGTGTACATACAGTCAGGGAGTTGGTTCTCGAGCATTGGCCACTTCTCTTTGAGGGACTGCAGAGGCGCAGGATCTTCATAGAACAACACCTAATGAAACTGTTAGGATGATATCCTTGAATATGTTCAATTAACCAAGGGCTTGCTTACTGTGCCATATGCGGCTCGGAACATAGCAGTACGAGGCGCGTAAAGCTTCTCAAATAGTTCAGTAGGGAATGTAGCTTTGGCGATGTCGTGAGCCATGTCCCATAATTTCTCGTGGTCTTCTTTCAGTAGCACAACTATCCGAGCAGTTTGACTGTTAAAGGCACTAGGTGTGTTGATTGCGACTTCGGAAAGAAGCTCTTCGATTCTGGCATCGGAGATTGTGGATTCATTGGTCAGGGCGTAGATGGAGCGGCGGCCCTTGAATCCTTCGATCAGAGAAGAGGCAAGATTGGGCATTTTGATGGTGTTGAAGAAAGACTGGAACTTCTTTGTATGTTATAAATGAGAATGTTTTATTTAAACAATTCAAGGGAATTTGTTGCGTATTTATACTCATAGATCTGGTCAGTATAGCCTCACGGTCGGGAGTAGCGTGCTCCGTCTCCGTCTGACACGGCAGACCCAGGGGCCATTTCTAAGCTTTCTTGTCTCGATTCATCTATATATAAGAATTTCCCGAGACTCGGAGATAATTATCTTACTCGATATTGTATCCATAGCAGAATTGAAGCTTTTTAAAAACTGAAATTGTATCTGTCAGGTCTGGATAGTTAGATCCATATGAAGCGGCATTCTCCGGATGAAGCCATTGTCTAAAGCAGTCTAAAATCCAATGCCTTCGGAGTTTGAGGTCGTTCGAATTTGCACGTTAATCAGGAGTCGCTGTCTTCGCTTACTTAAAAATAATGATTGATTGAGTCAGAAAAGGCTCTCAGACCAGGCTCTCAGGAACAGCCCCCACTCCCAGCAACCATCGGTGAAACGGTCCCGCTGTCGGGAATCGGTGTGCAAAATCACCGACTAGAGCTGAAAATTGGGGATTTGAGCGTGAGAATCACATTCTAAAAAGTTTCCAAGAGGATAAAAAAAAAAAATAATAGTGTTCAAAAGGCTGAAGGCATTCAGAGACTACATGTGGGTGGGGTGGGTGGGTCTAATGCCTTAGGACGATCATCATGATGTATGTAAATAATGTTTGCCCACATGTGCAGTGTTAATAGTTGTAGTAGCGGGGTTGGTGAGTGAAGCTTCGAGGGTCATCAGCCAGACGTTTGTGCCATTCCAATACCTGCTACATTTAAAGACCACCAATGCAGCTGCAAGCCTCAGTGGGCATTTCAGTAATTGATATGAATGCATAAAGAAAACCCCATTCCACCAAAATAGGCTGTATTTACTGTTCAGCTTATCCAGCCAATTACACCGCCGCCACTCAGAGGTCACAATATCATGGATTCTATGTCGTAGTTTGAGTCTATTTCGTATCCTCACCTTTCGGCTCAAGATGGTGGAGATATTCCACGGTAGGAGGCGAGATCGAGGCTTACCTGAGAAGATACCGACAAGGTTATATGTGCTGAAAGATTCACTCGGGAGTAGAGTGGTATCTTCCTCGGCCTGAGAACTCACTAGTATTACAACCCGCATTACAAACCATCCACTCATTCAACCGTTCCGAGTCCAGGGTTTGCCTCAAGCGCCCTTTCCAAAGAGTTCCATTACGTGCAGCTTGAACTTGAAACGCAATCCCAACTCCGACTCGGAGTAGATAGATGTCCTGGATGGATTTGTAATAATGTTGCCACCTGGGAACTGAACCTTGGAAGCTCAGTTAATTTGTTGGGTACATTGAAATGTTCTGCTTGCCCAGTCTATAGTATATGGTATCAGTGACCACCCGTCGGCGACATGACCCCATGCCGATGGCCAAGGGATACATACAGGTATCGGCGCCCTCCGAGATTTGGAGATATATCTAGATGATCCAATTCTTCATATACCATATAAAGGCTTTGAGCAACCAGAAAGGCGGGGAGATTTTCAAGGTGGATAGAGCCGCCGAGTATAGCCGGTGCCGGCAAACATGACCCAATCCTCAACAAACCCGCGGATATTCGAGATCTTCTGGGTCCCGGGGCTGTATCTCAACGCTAAAAACAAGCGCTAGGGATCAAGTAGGTCTCCCCGGGGTAGAATGGATCTTGCCGGATAGGTGGAGCGGGAAAGGTCTTCGCCTTCTCAGGTTCCCGTCACACCAGGTGGCTTATTCCGTAGTTTCAGTATAAATATGGGGGGATCCATCGGAGAACTTTTGTGGTCGTTCTTTGGTCTTTTTTCCAATAGCCCTCACTGCAATTAAACAAAAATATCCCACTTGACTACAAGAAAAATACAACTCCTCCATATAATTTTTCGCCTGCAGCCTCAACAAGCCTCAACAGACCGGCATCGTCATCCCGGTAAAGTGGCACAGACATTACCGAGTCGACCCGATCCGCTTACATAACCCTGCCAATCTCAAAATACCGCAAAAGCTGTTCTTCTTTCCCGTACCTTGAATATCCACTCGTGCTTTGCGCAATCCCACCCTTTCTTTCTCCCTCCTCGCCGTTCTTGTTGGAGGTTCAACCGGATCCTGTAATCCTTCTTTAATTTCGTTTATTATTATGTTTCGCGCCGCCCTCCCCCGAGCTGCGCCGCGGGCCAGCCTCCGCGCCTGCGGCCCTAAGGCTGTTTCCTCTACATTCATCTCCCCCCAATGCTTTGGATTGGCAGCTCAAAACGCGGCTACGCCTCTGATTCCGGTGAGTTCTTGCTGTCCAGCCTCTCACAACCTACCCAGTCTGCGTTTTGGTCTTTCCCGGACTTGATTGCTGATTTCCGGTTCACCGGATAATAGGAGACCACGATCTGGTTATCATCGGTGGTGGTGTCGCTGGTTACGTCGCTGCTATCAAGGCTGGACAACAGGGTTTGAAGGTATATATTGGCCTTTCTTATCATTCACGCTTCCATTGAGACGTTGAGAGTGAAGCGTGGCCCATAAATCATAACATAAACTAATTTGGTCATCTTGGTAGACTGCTTGTATCGAGAAGCGCGGTACCCTCGGTGGTACTTGCTTGAACGTCGGCTGTATCCCCTCAAAATCTCTCCTTAACAACTCCCATCTATACCACCAGATTCTCCACGACACCAAGAAGCGCGGTATCGAAGTTGGCGATGTCAAGCTCAACCTTGCTCAGATGCTCAAGGCCAAGCAGACCTCCGTTGATGGTCTTACCAAGGGTGTTGAGTTCCTTCTGAAGAAGAACGGTGTTGACTATATCAAGGGTGCTGGCTCCTTTGTTGATGCCAACACCATCAAGGTTGACCTGCTCGACGGTGGTGAGCAGACCGTCCGCGGCAAGAACATTCTGATTGCCACTGGTTCTGAGTCCACTCCTTTCCCCGGACTAAACATCGACGAGAAGCGCGTCATCACCAGCACCGGTGCTCTTGAGCTGCAGGAGGTCCCCAAGAAGATGGTTGTCATCGGTGGTGGTATCATCGGTCTTGAGATGGTATGAAAACTCTCCATTCAAATTTTAGTCGAAGTCTAGTCCTAACAATTTCTCTCTCTTAGGCCTCCGTTTGGTCCCGTCTTGGTGCCGAGGTCACCGTTGTCGAGTTCCTTGGCCAGATCGGTGGTCCCGGTATGGATGCTGAGATCGCCAAGCAGGCCCAGAAGATCCTGGCTAAGCAGGGAATTAAATTCAAGACCAACACCAAGGTCGTCAAGGGTGATGACAGCGGTGCTACCGTCAGCCTGAACGTTGAGGCCGCTAAGGGTGGCAAGGAGGAGACCCTTGACGCCGATGTTGTCCTGGTTGCCATTGGTCGCCGCCCATACACCGACGGTCTTAACATCGAGAACGTTGGTATCGACAAGGACGACCGTGGCCGTCTCGTCATTGACCAGGAGTTCCGCACCAAGGTTCCTCACATCCGTGTTGTTGGTGATGTCACCTTCGGCCCTATGCTGGCCCACAAGGCCGAGGAGGAGGCTGTCGCCGCGATTGAGTACATCAAGACCGGCCACGGACACGTCAACTACGCTGCTATCCCCTCTGTTATGTATACCCACCCCGAGGTCGCCTGGGTCGGCCAGAACGAGGCTGAGGTCAAGGCCTCCGGCGTTAAGTACAACGTCGGTTCTTTCCCATTCAGCGCCAACTCCCGCGCCAAGACCAACCTTGACACCGAGGGTGTTGTTAAGTTCATTGCTGATGCCGAGACTGACCGCATTCTCGGTGTCCACATCATCGGCCCTGGCGCCGGTGAGATGATCGCTGAGGCCACCCTTGCCATTGAGTACGGTGCCTCCAGTGAAGATGTTGCCCGTACATGTCACGCCCACCCTACCCTCTCTGAGGCCTTCAAGGAGGCCGCCATGGCCACCTACTCCAAGCCCATCCACTTCTAAGCGTAATCTCGCTTTGTGGTTGTGTTCCTGATATCCTCTGTTCCCATGTATTACTTTATTTTGGACTGTTAGACTAGCCATCTGGCCCCGCTATCAATCTACATGTAGCATTTCATGTAATCATTTTCTTTTAGGTTCGCTCTGTCTACAAATAAAACAGTCCTTTTGAACCAAAAATTGGCCGAGCTTTTGTTTGATTCATCATATGGTAACATCCGTCCAAATTTTGCATTTTTCACGCCAAGTGCCATTCTGTTGAGCGCTTTGACATGATTATGATGCTGTACAATGACCCCAAAAGTGGCAGGTTTTTGCTCATTTTCTCTCTCCTTGGTATACCGTCTACGTCATAGTCGTTTTGGCGTCGACAGTGGTCATGTCAAATTGACATGGAGCTAAAGTAGAGAACTATATCGTTTGACATCTGGTCAAGGTCCGTCCCAGTGATGTTCTTGCTGGCCTCTTGGGTCTTACATGAAATCCGGTACGAGAGGTCCGTTGCAAAAAGCCCCAGGAAAGAATTTCAATGTGACATTATTTGCTATCCGATATGAATCTCAGTCTTTGATTTCAATATTTGAGCCCTCATGCAGCCTTAATTTCAGTGAGCATTTGCACCAGCCTCTGCCAAGAACTTCTCGTATCGCGCCTTGCAATTTCGACGCCAGGTCTTACCCCAAATAATCATCGGAATACCCATGAGCACAGCAATACTAACAAGAATACCAAAGAATGTAAATGTCCAACCGTAGTTCGTTGCATCGATAAATGGTTGTACGGAATAAGAGATGGCAAAATTGATCAATGAGGAACAAATGGCTAGTACAACGACTAATTCGCCAGAGATCTAAGTGTCAAACATCAACTTGTTAGAATCAAAAAGTAACATTAGGCTGAATCTGCAACTTACCCCATCGAAACATTCCATTGCATACGCAGTCGCCATACTAGTAAGTGACACCTGTTGAGCAATCATACAGCACAACGCCACTGCAATCGCCATCCAGTGATCGCCATTCGTAGCAGCCCAGCCATAAGTGAAATATCCAATTCCACCAAAGATGAATGGGAAGATATATGTCCAAAGTCGCATTTCGGGCTCCTTGTACCCTTTATTTCGTCTTGCAAGAACAAGGACTACCCAGTCGGATAATGAGCCGATTCCCATACTACATCCAAGTTAGCTAATGTAGAACTAGGCATGGAGGACTGATGATCGGTGCAAAAAGAAGATACGTACCCAATTATGTTTCCAACAAGGGCAGCGAGGAAGATTAAGCCAGCGGATCCGGCACTCCAATTGTAAGGAGCTTCTGTCATGATTTCGGAGATGGTGTTGAATGTCACTATACCTGCTGTGCATCCAAATGCGAATTGAATGCCAGCAAGGACAATGTTAGGAAAGGCAAAGAGGTAAAATGGTCGGCGGAAGTATTGGAGCCATGTTGTATGGTCGTCTTCGTAGTAATGAACCAAGGCTATCTTTTGTCTATATGTTCGAGGAGGGATTTCCTCGCCCATAGTAGTACTTCCAGTTTCGGACACCTCATTCTCGAGCGAGTTGTCTGTCTTGGCTTCAACGTCGCTTTTCGTGGGCTTTACGGTATCTGCAGATTCAATGATAGGTATTCCGTTAAATCGGTACCGTGGGAACATCGTGTCGTCGAATGTGAAGATGAAAAGAAGTATTAAGATGCCCTGGCGATGTTAGTGTATTGCAGTAAGGTGTCTGGGAACATCATGAATTCATACACAAGCAATGGCTACTATTGGGGCACACCAACGCCAACCAATTCCATCCGAAATGTATCCACCTAATATCAATCCTAGAATAGATCCAAGTTGCTGGAAGAAGATATAGAACGCGACCATACGACCTCGTTCGTGGGCGAAGAAGACATCGAAAATCTAGACAAGAACAATTAATGAGTACAGTCATAAAAATAGGATTTTCTCAGGACACTGACCGTAAGTTGAATCAATGCTTGGTAGGCAGCAGTTCCCATTCCCTGAAGAGCCGATGAAATAAAATATTGAGCAACACCATGGTATAGTCCTCCCCATATGCTACCCGCACAAAGGACCAACAAACTCAAAATAAAGACAATCTTGCGACCAAATTTCATTGCCGAGGGGATCCATATTATGTTGAAAAATCCCAAAAGCAGATAGTTCAGTGCAGATCCACCGTTCATATTGTTGATACTAACTCCGGTGTCTTCGGAGATCAAAGTCCAACTTGCGCCTGTGTTATTCTCGCCGAATGAAAAGATACATGCATACGCTGATATAAGACACAGTGACCAGAACTTCTTTGCTCGTGACCAGTTCTATGTCTGGTTAGTTAGCTGGAGAGGTGAAGGTCCGTTTGGTAACTTACCAGTGGGTCAGCTAAGGAATGGGATGGCTGGGGTAGGAGGATGATATCTTGCTTCCCAGCGTGAGCTGCATCTCGCAGTGTATGGGATGCTGCAAACGGTATCAATTAAGGGCCTTCTTGATAGTAGAATGGCTGTATTGATCTTACCATCAACCAAGTAAACGGTCCCAGGGACGTCGGTAAGGAAATCATCATTAGAACGAGTCATTTTGTCGATTCTCGCTTCAATTCCATTGCTCCAGAACAAGGGACAAGTGCCTTATGTATACTCGATCATTCATTATCTCGTACCCGAGCTTTGACTCGTGATCGGCTGAACAAGTAGGATCGATTGGTCGGAACAAGCCGACTCAGATACGACTATCATTCTGACTCTGGTATAGCTTCGGCAACAGTGAGGGGTAAAATGAGATGGAAGTTCCAAGCGACAGCACTGACAGCAAAACAAACGATTCATCTAGATAGGACTGTAGCCGAAGTTAGCCAAGACTGCGGGACTGGCAAGACAAGCGTGTTGGGTGGTGCGGAGAAGCTTGGTTACCCCGGGTTTTTGGGGGCGGGAAGGTCCACGCGATGGATCTCTTGATAAGCGTCGGGCTAGTCGGATAGCCGTCGGAATGATTTATCCCGTTAGTCTCTTCAGTGGGAAGTTGACTTGATAACTTGACGGGAGTATTCATTTTACCCCTGCGGATCCCATCATTCTTTTTCATATTTTCCACTTATCATTCTTTCATTCTTGGGTTCCGAGCCTAAGGATATCAGCATGTCACCATCACTTGACCATTGCTCTTCAATTCTTATCATTGGCGCTGGTACTTGGGGATGTTCAACTGCTCTCCATTTAGCTCGCCGTGGATACAAGAATGTCAAGGTGCTGGACCCTTACTCAGTACCTTCGCCCATTGCGGCCGGTAATGATGTAAACAAAATTATGGAGCACAAGGAATTGAGGAGTAAGTCTCATGTTGCATTATATTTTACCGAATTGCATTCTAGAAAGAATAAAAGCTGACAATGAATACAGATAAGAATCCTGACCCGATCAGTGTCGCCTTTGCGACTTGCACCCGAGCAGCATTACAGGGCTGGCAGACGGATCTAGTTTTCCAGCCATATTTTCATGAGACCGGCTTCATCGTCTCAGGCCATACCCCTGCTCTGATTCAGCATATCAAAGAGGACGAAATTGATTCTTCTAATGCTCAGTACACTCTACTTGAGACTGCCGACGACTTTCGTCGTACCATGCCACCGGGTGTCCTCACAGGAGAGTTTCCAGGCTGGAAAGGGTGGTTTAGCAAGGAAGGAGCTGGCTGGATTCATGCACGCAAAGCAATGGTTTCTGCCTATACAGAGGCTAAGAGACTGGGTGTCAATTTTATCACAGGAACACCTGGCAAAGTTGTGACTTTGAGTTATGAGAATGGCGATGTTATTGGTGCACAGACGGAGGATGGCATATCCCATAAGGCAGATCATACAATTCTTGCCGCCGGGGCTGGAAGTGATCGTCTGCTAGATTTCAAGAAGCAATTACGTCCAACTGCTTGGACATTGTCCCATATCAAGATGACGCCAGAGGAGGCGGACAATTACAGAAACCTTCCGGTCCTGTTCAACATCGCGAAAGGATTTTTTATGGAGCCAGATGAGGACAAACATGAACTAAAGATTTGCGATGAGCATCCTGGGTATTGCAATTTTGTTCAAGAACCCACGTATTTTGGAGGGGAAGTACGAAGTGTGCCGTTTGCTAAGCACCAAATTCCCCTTGAGGCTGAGGCTCGAGCGAGAGACTTCTTAAGAGATACAATGCCGCATCTTGCTGATCGACCTTTTGCCTTCGCGCGCATTTGTTGGGATGCAGACACTATGGATCGTGCCTTCTTGATTGATCGCCATCCTGATCATCCTTCTCTGCTCGTTGCTGTGGGAGGATCTGGTAATGGAGCAATGCAGATGCCTACTATTGGTGGATTTATTTCGGATGCGTTGGAAGGAAAACTACAAAAGGAACTGAAAGACGTAGTAAGGTGGAGACCTGAGATAGCAGTTGATCGGGATTGGCATTCTACGCAGAATCGGTTTGGAGGGCCAAACGAAATTATGGACTTTCAAAATGTGAAAGATGATGGGTGGACTCAGATAGAATAAGGTAAATAAAGGCGACGCACAGAATGTCTCGGTTGAATGAATATTTATTCGAGAATCAGTTTGACAAGGCAGGCCCTATATCAATTCCGCAATTCACTGACTCGTAAATGCACACGTGCCCATATCCCTCTGAACGATATCCGCCTCGGGCCTTACATCAAAGTCAAAGATATCCATGGGTACCCCGAGAGTGGTGCATGCGTTAGGTATATCAACAATGCCAGCAATATGCCCCTGCACCGGCGCGCAACTGAGGAGTAAATAAATCTGATAATCGCTATACCCGTATCGGCGCAGATATTCAATCACACGCAGACAAGTCTGCCTATAAGCCACCGTAGCATCCATGAAATGTTGCTTACCGTTCTCATCAACAGAGAATCCTTCGAATGTAAGATAGCGCCCGGGGCCAAATTGGGGCTCGACTGGACCAGCTTGGAAAATGGGTGATTTCATAGCAAGCTTTGCCATGCCATCTTTCATGACGCTGAATTTCAAGGTAATCTCACCCGCCATTTCTATGGCGCCACAGAATGAAATTTCACCATCTCCTTGGGAGAAGTGAAGATCGCCAACTGAAAATTTCGCTCCGGGGACGTGAACGGGGAGATAGACTTTGGATCCCCGAGAGAGATTCTTGATATCGCAGTTGCCTCCATGTTCAGGGCGACCCTATAAAAGTCGTTAGATTAGCTATGCACCACGTTTAGATGACAATGATCAAGCTTATGTACCGGGATAGTTCGAGCTCCTTCCTTAGCTACTCTTTCTTTGATATCTTCGGCAGAGCTACCGGCATGGGCATTCGTGGGGTTTGGTGGCTGCGCAACAATCTGATCTTCAACTGTATTTGCGGAAATCAGTTCGCCTTCTCGTCGGTTCCATTCGGCCAGGACCTCCGCTGAAGGAGCACATCCTAAAATACCAGGATGGATCAATCCGGCAAATCTGACGTGCGGAATGTGGCGGGAGGAGCAGAAGATCCCTTCAAAGTCCCAGATTGCCTTTGCTCTGTATTAATTCTGTTAATATCTATACTATTTTTCGGGCGTGAAAACATACGCCTTTGGGTAGTGCTTATCTAAGAAGCCACCGCCATTTTCTTTCGCAAAAATGCCAGAGAATCCCCATGGTTGATCCTGGAAAGGCTGGACATCTTGGATCTCAACCACTAAGACATCGCCTGGCTCGGCAGTTTCAATGTCGAATGGGCCGGAAAGATAGTGAATCTCGGTTAGATCAACGTTCTGAATGTCGTCGGCGGAGTCATTGTTCTTGATTTGCCCGCCTGTCCAATCGAGACATTCGATCTTCACGACTTCATTGTTGGCAATTTTGCCACAGGCCGGAACTGTTATGAAGTGAGACCATCATCAGATAACTGGGTATTCCATTGTCGGAGATGCTTGGCTTCAACGTACTGTCTGGATGCCATCGGTTCTAATCAATGTGAGTCAATAAACTGCAAGCAGCTGTATTTAAACAGGAGAATTCATACATGTAAGCCGGGCTGTTCACGGGCATGTTTGTCCAAGTCGACTTTCAAAGCTGTTCGGATTCCTTTGATACCCATACTGATAAGTGCTGAGTAGAGCTAGTCGCTAGTTGTCACGTATTTTCTGAGAATCCTGTCAATGGTCTTGTTCAAGCTAGATGCAAGTCTTCAACATATAATTTCCAGGAAAACGAGTTATCGATTGAGGGAAAGTGAACGAGGAGGAGATAAGCGCATGGGCTCACTTCTCCGCAGAGGGGTAAAGCCCCCCATAGTACTAGCTTTATCACTTCAAGATAAACCTTGATCCCTCGGCCGTTTACCCCAATTCCGGGCAATTAACACTTTTAATTGGCCGTTTGATGTAGATAGGGACACTTTTCCTGATAATGGATACTACCTTCTCACTTTGTATTACGTAGCTCGAAGTACTAAAGTACCGGTCGGTCAAAGCTTTCTATCCCATATTTCAACAAGTATAGTCGGGACAATGTGTTGAATAGTGTGGGATTGGCTTGTTTCCTCCTGACCGCGATGCCATGGTTGCTTCCACGTATTACGAAGCGATTAAGTTCAAGTTGAAAATCATCTCCATTTTCCTTTCATTTTTCTTTCATGAGAGTATAACTATGAGTCTATGACATGAAACTCGAGGTAGCTCGGGAACTGTGGGGACTCGAAGCGCGGGGACTTCAACTCGAAGTTCAGCCTTGCAAGGTTGAGAATGTTCGAGCTGAAAATTAATTTATACTATTTTCCAAATTTATAGCCCATTATACATACGATGTACACTCCTAGGCGATTAGAACACCGAAGATGAAGGAGGTAACTCCGATGCTCGTGGTGCAGCGCCCGTGCTTATAATAGTAAAAGTTGGGTAGTCTTTGAGCCTCATAATTTGAACTCCAAAAGCAGTTTCCTTCCATTATCAGGAGCATGAGTTAACGATTCACATGGATCACTACAAGGGCCCAAACATAAGCATCACGGTTGTCGGCTATTTACGCTGTATTTAGCCGATTATATTGGTTAGCAGGTTAGTCGGCAGCAGATCCCAGCCTACAGAATAGTGCAAACCCCATTCGTTTTGAAGGCCTGCCTGGCTTGACCTAAGACTCGCCATTGACCCTGAAAGGCAGGATGATGTGGCCCTCAATGCGATCTTCAATGATCTAGCCTGTAAGAGTGGCGAATGACGCGGTGCGATGTCTTGGCGTGCGGGTCGGCCAAGTCCCTTCGTGGATGCGTGACGCAGCCAACATCTGGATTTTAGAGACTTCGAGCTGGGTTTCTATAATTATCAAGGCTTGGCCTTCTTCATCATGTATACAATAGTCTTGGGGGATATTCTAAAATATCCACTCAGCTTATGTATATGGTGTTGTGAGATTTCCCCCGGATCTTGCTGGAAAAGTTCAAGGGAGAACTCGACCTAGTTTTTCTCCGAGGATGTTGCTGCTAGCGAGGGTCCAGACATGCAAACAATAGGGAAATAATTGCGGAATTTTGCGTGACTAACTTCTTTATAAATCGAACGATGTGGGTCGTGGTCCGTCGCAGTGATTATTTTGGGCCCTCGGTTGGCCCCTCAGAAATCGGGTCCTCCACATCTTCGCCGCGTAAGCTCCTGCGCAAATCGTTTCAATTTGCAACTAACAAAAACCTCATGATAGTACATGAAAATGGGTTCGACTTTTACTTTTACCTTCCCATGCATCATCCGAGTCATGCGCAATGACCCGATTATACCCACAATATAGGTCACTTATCGGTGCTCTGGTGCTGCTTTCGCTAGCATGCATCTTCCTATATCAAAGAACAGAGCAGGCCTCTATTGAAATTGTGAACTACCCCAAAGAGTCTAATTGTGATGTTGATCTTGGACTTTTAAGATCTCTGGAATACAACGGGACTATAGATTATGCGCGATGGAATATCGAAGTCATGCAGTCGAAGGAATTTACGGAATTCTCCGAACGAATGGACATCCAACCACCCACATTTAATCCTATTCGACTGGATACAAAAGAAGACGTCGAGAGGTTAGACCAGGCTCTATGTTCTCCGCCGATCACCATCCAAGCACCCCCACTTAAACCACCTGTCGATGCCTCCCACATAATTTTCGGTGTCGCAACCACGATCGAACGATTAGACAGCTCTTTAGATGCCTTTTCTCGCTGGGCAAGCGGTACGAAAGCCCGGATTGTCTCGATCGTTGAACCCGATGAGTTTCAAAATGCAACCGAGGTCCTACAACATGCGGAACAACTGGATATTCGTCTTCATATCATTGAGAGCGAGGAGGAGTTTTTGGATCGATATTACATGCTCACGAGGACTTTGTTGGAATTGCATGACGATACCACGCAATGGGCTGTGATCATCGATGACGATACATTCTTTCCCTCTATGGAGGGACTCGTCAATGACCTCACTTCATACGATCATACAAAACCATATTACATCGGAGCACCTACTGAAAGCCTACAGCAAATGGCCTCGTTCACATTTATGGCGTACGGTGGTGCAGGCGTCTTTCTATCTATCCCTCTCCTGAAAGAGATTGATGTCCACTACGATGATTGCTATGATAACAAAGACACTGGTGATAAACGTGTTGCCTGGTGTGTTTATACATACACAACCACCAAGCTTACATGGGACCGACGCCTTTTCCAACTTGATCTCACAAATGATGGGTCGGGCTTTTACGAGTCCGGACGCCCCCTTCCATTGTCGGTGCATCACTGGAAATCTCCCGATTGGTACCCAGTCGACATAGTCAACATGAGCAAAATTTCCGATATCTGCGGCGACGAATGTCAACTTCGACGATGGAAGCTAACCGACGAATGGTTTCTCATCAACGGATTCTCTTTGGTCAAATATTCATCTCCGATGTCGCCGGAAGATCTGGCTAGTATAGAACAAACGTGGGAATATTACCGGTGGACAGAAGATGATCAGTACGGGTTTAGCATTGGGCCTTTAAGACCGCGGGACAACAAAAAATTGACGTATCAACTTATTGGAGCTGTTTCGGAGAAAAATCGAGTCCGGCAAATATACGCCCGTGAGCCGGATTGGGGGAACGATTTGGAAAATCCGCAGGTGCTGGAGATAGTTTGGACGCTGACTAGTTAGTGGTGTCATTTTGTGCATATAGACCAACCATTAATGAATTATGAAGAAAGATTTGACTTGAAATTCAGCAAGGATTATCTAACCTAATTGGTAGTGCGTTTCATGTAGATTGTAGAAGAAACTTTGTAACCACCGAAGTACTGTGGCGTGGAAGTAAGCTTTATGGATGATTATGTATTGTTCTATTGGAATAGATCTGACGACATCATGTTTGAAACGGCGTTGACGTGGACAGTGAGAGATTTAATATCGATATTGCTTGCATCGCTAAATTGAGCAACTATGTCTAACGTCGGGTTTGTCACAAAAAATAGTTCACTTCATCTAGTAGATACTATTTTGCGGGGAAACATTCAAAAAGAATTCGGGTCTTAGCGGGAATGAAAGAACCGCAGACTATTTATCCGATAGTCTGTGCAGAATGAGTCCCAATTTGTCGTACCCATCTCACCCGCTTGAATTCTTCTCCGGGAATCTGCACATCTCCAGTCTCAGCCTAAAGTCCGCTCGAAGATGAACACATGGTCAATTTTGTTTCGAAAAAGTCTTCGAAAAGACCTTCAGGTCCAGAGGTGCATTCTCCGGTATCGATCCTTCCTGACAGGAAATCTTTTACAGCAGTATTCTCGGCGTGATACAGCAGTAAGTATTTACAAATAGACGGACATTCAACTCTCGCTCTAAGCTCAATCCACCATATACAACGACCTGCTTTGCAATACCACATATATAGCAGTATAAGTGCAACGGGATCCTTTCCCTGGAGCAATTCTCTGAAAGGACCATGAATACTGCTGGCAAAAAGCTGAACCTGGCCCGCTGTAACCCCACAATCTGGAAGACATATAAGTCGTGATATCGCGTGAGCAGCAGAAAAATATCCATTATTTTCCGGCGTAGATGAGCCGTTGAGGAGGCACATATTAGCCAAGGCCTCTGGTATTCCATCCACACCCATCGTCGGCAACGGTGAAAACATGTCTGTAAAGCTTGCCGCCATCACGTGAAAAATACTATCCGGTCGTAGCGGATCTATCGTATTCCACAACGACATCTTACCATTTATCATATCAAGCCATGCTAGATCAGAGTATCCGGAGGGCTTTAAAGGCCAGGATTCATCTGACGTGCATGTATCAAGGGATGAGAATGCCAAAATTGCTAAAGAGGCTGCTGTGCCCCATATTGGATCTTTATCTTTAGCTTCTATTGGCTTTGATAATCGTCTGTTGAATAGAGCTATGCTTTGGGACCCGTGATAGCATTCTTCTAGACTGCGACGAGAGCCAGGGTCGCTATTGAGATGACGATCGTATGCAAATGCCACGGCCAGGGAGGCGTGCATGAGTAATGGGCACTGAAGGTTTCGAGTCAGATGTGGCATGACACAGTCGATAATTATGTCTTTTTGCTACGTGGGCGTGGGCAGTAGATGTGGTGGAGTACTTACGGTGAAAGCTATTTCCAACAGTTTACGATTAACGCTCATCATAGAAGGGTCATTCTGCGTGATCAGACTTAGTCCAAGATATCGTGTGATAAAATTTTGACACTTTGCATCCAATTGGAATGATGTCGATTCGTCAGCTGTCCAGACAGCGCTGGTGATAGGGGAACGAAGCAATGTTTTCTCTGGGATCACTAATGGCTTCCCTGTGTCTGCAACAATGGGCTGTAAATCGGATGCATTGGACATGAAGTTGCATAGGACTCCAAATGAGATACATCTCTTGCAATGTGGCCTGCCTTCGTCGCACTAAGAGGTCAAGAGAATTCGATCAGTCAGATACGATCCAGGACAGCTAGGAGCACCCACCTTGAGCTTTCTGAGTTTGCAATTGCGGCAGCCAAATCTTGTTCTCCGCCGCGTTTTACAATCTCTAGTGTCCCTTGGGTAAGATGAACTCATAGCAGGGCTTGAAGTGGATTAATTCATGAGATGTGGCTCATCCAACAATTGCCAAGCACCTTATGTGCCGCCGCCCCTCAGGGAAATTTACCGAGCACTGATTGGTTGCCTGAAAAAGTTGTGGGTAATCGAAAGGTTTCTACCCAATCACACACATTCCCAGCACTTGAGTCATGGCACCTGGGATGTCATTCAAGGTAGGTCGGTGAGGTTAGTAGGTATCAGTAGCGGATAGAAAGGTGGAACTTTCAAATCAATAGAAGTATTGGATTGTATGATCGAAAGAAGTAGTACATTTCATAGTAGCATAGGCTTTATTTAACTTTCATAGTAGCATAGGCTTTATTTAACCAGTTCCTTGCCATCAAAGCATATATCGGAAGCCTTTCTGCAGTCGCCGAGCTGCAGCAATATCAATTCCTTCATACTCAGCCGTAATTTGAAGCCTCCTTAATTCTTTTTCAGTGAGCTGCACCTCTCCAGTCTCATTCTCAAGTCGCTCTTGGCGCTTGTTAAGCGCACGAAGATGGAAATACATAAAAATAGCAGACAGCCCTGCGAGAACTTGCAATGCAATGCAAATTCCAAGTGCAACTGGATAATGGCGCCCTTGAGAGTCATAGTATGTGTACGGTGTCCAAATAGTCGCTGAATTTCCAATGGAATTAAAGAACGCGTACGCGGCGGCTCTTTTTGCTGGCGGTCGAGGCATAGAGGTTGCCAACCAAGAAAAGATAGAGCTATTCTGAGCGAATATGAAGTTCATCAAGAACAGAGAGAAATATCGAGGACCAAAGGAGTCCGTTGTCATGAATATAATGAATCCGATGATTGTAATTGGGATGGGATAGAAGAAGAACCAAAAACGTATACCAAGTCTATCTGATAGCCAACTGTGAAAGAGACTATAAAAGACCATAAAGACATATGGTGGCGCGACCAACAATAGGGAGATGGTGTTGTTGTACCCTAGGGTTTCTGCTAGTGTTGGGAAGAAATATTGAAAACCACCACCTCCGGCGATGCACATGTATGCAAAGGCGAAGACGTAGGTCTTAGTATCGGTCAAGGCCAATTTTAATCCCTTCAGTTGGCTCAAACCAGCATTGGTCTGGTCATCAACATCTGCCTCGGCTGCCTCGATTGCAAGTCTTCGGACAGCAACAGCCCGCATTTCAGGCGAAAGTATTCGCCACGTATCGGGGAAGTCTGGTAGGATGAAGCATATGATAATGCCTATGAAGACAGTTATTGCACCTTCAATTATATAGAGCCATTGCCATGCTGCCATTCCTCGTGCACCAGCAAGACCACTTAAAATTCCAGCAGCGATCAAGTTACCAAATGCGCCGCTTATCAAGGAGCCTGAGTAGAAGAGACTCATTCGAAAGGCTAGTTCGCCTCGGGTATACCATTTCGAGAGATAAAATAGAACTCCGGCAAAGAAAGGTGCCTCTAAGCAGAAGGTTAATATCTAAAGCGATATTGAGAGGCAAATACCTTACCAACAAGTCCCAAAATGAATCGACAAGCAACAATACTGCCATAGCCTTTGACCTGGCTGGTGCAGGCTGAGACAAGCCCCCATGCGACCACAAAGAATCCGAGGTAAATTGATGGTCGGCCCATGTAATTCAGAAGCAGATTCGACGGGACTTGCATGAGGATGTAGGCAACGAATAAAATAGAAAGACCGGTCTGGTATTGTTGGCCGTTTAAATTAAGATCGGTCTCAAGCCCTTGGAGCTTTGCAGCGGCATAATTATTTCTAGGAATGGTGAGGTGATTAGTACTAGTACTTAGCAACTTGTGATTCCGTGAGATTGTTGAAACCTCCGATGAGAAAACTCTCGAGTATCTTACCAATCAATGTAGTTCATCAAATAAACTAGAATAACGAGTGGCATAATCAAAAAGTCTATGCGACGGCGAAGCTTTTTCTCAATCACCTTCTCCTCTGTACTCAGCTCAGCGAGGTGAACCGTCTCTTCATGCGTCATTTCCGCCTTCTCCCCCATCAGCTCCATGTCTGAGATAGTATTTCCAGCGCGCTCCATGGTGAGTACAGAATTTTTCACTCAAATGCGAGGTCAGTATTCTGCACATTCACCCCACGAGGGCACTGGTTGAGCTTATATTAGTTTGCAATGCATACCCCCCCCCCCCCCCCCATACCACACTAAAATGAGCTGGAATAGAGTTTCTGGGCATAGCTATTCATGGGCAGAGTACAGAATCTGGGAATTCTGGGGAAACGCCGGGGTCGTGGAGAAGGACGAGCCGTCAAGCCAATACTATGAAGCACATGCTCTATGAGGCTGCATCCTGCCAAGTGGACATATTGCTTCATTCGTGGATAATTCGTGAAGAAAGCTCGTCATCTTGCATCCTGAGGCTTGATTTTCTGATGTTGTAGCCACTAAGATGAGCATGTTATGCAGATCATCGCTGTGTCACCACATAATGGGCGGGTAATCTTCGAGGGAAGGTTTGGGCCCGGATTGTTTTCCATATCCGAGCGATGTCCGGTTGCTTCTCCGGTGGAAAACAGGAGGTTGAGATTGGGCTGCGTGTAGACAAAATTCCCGTTTTGAAATGGATATCTTCCGATAGATATCATGGTACGTCACGAGAGAGACTGATTGATAGAGTTATTTCCTCGGTCTTGCTCCCCGTGCTTTTATCAGAGCACTTTAACATTTTTGATACAACCTGCTTTGTATTCCCACTTTTTATCACTGAGTGCCAATGGTCTGGCTATCTAATATGCCCCAATTGACTTCGTCGACAAATAAATGGAAGCCATAACGGCTTATGAGGGAAACAGTCGCCTGAAAAGAGATGAAATTTCAAACATGGTTTTACAATATTTGTCTAGACTTGTCAAGCCCTAGATAATGATCTAGGATTCAAGTGAAGATAGGCTTCTTCGCCACCTAGGATAGGATCCTATCGTGACAGCAGATCGGTGATGAAGAATCAAGAATGAATTGCCCAAAGGCTCGCACCCAGCAGCCATTACACAATATCTCAGTGAGGTTCGGGAAGAATAATCTCTTTAGATGGAGGATTGTAACCTTATTTTAGATTTCCCTGGTCTGACTATCTCAACTCTTCACCGCATAATATCACAAGTATCCAATCATTTGTTGATGGATGAGGGTAATAACTTGCTGCTTTTAGATGTCTTCTTTGCAATTCTACATGAATTCGTCTTAATCTGGTGCCCATCGTAGTAGTATTAATCATGATCATTCTCCGTTCACAACCACCATTGTAAAGGCTACACGAACGAGAGACAACACTCCTTGCAGCCGTAGAGTTCAAAATGCCTTTCTGAAATATCTCAAACAAATCCATCTTGACTTGGTCGAAATAGTTACTAGTCAATCTATCTGGACGTGCACCTCTCCTTTGCCCCGGACCCCAGTTCCTAAATAGCAGACATCTCTATAAAGCCCTAGCTTAGAGCTATACCGATGACAAAGATCTTCTCGGTTTCGGGGATAACGAACTCTATTTCCTTCCCTCACTGTGTAAACAATGGACAGTCGTATTTAATAAGATTTCCTGTGAAAAAGAACTATGTATCAATTCAAGTTCCCTGATTACAACGGGAACGAATTTCCGAGCCCGTAAATGAAACTTTGAAGTCTTCAAGGAGATCTGAACGCTCCCATTCGAACAGAATATACTAATTTTGTTCGAGTTGAACGACCTGGTCTTGTGTGAGAAAAACTTGAAGTAAGAACGAAATAAAATTAGAGGCTCTTCTAGGCAGTGTCTCCGCATTGTATGGCCCATTCAACATTGCGGGGAAATGCCAGTGGATGTGGGGCATTTCCGTGCGATATTGAAGGCCCGGAAATCCACAAAGGACTCATGGACACCAGAAAACTGCATGTTATGTTTAAAAAAGAGAATGACAAATAGAAACGATCGCCGCTATTACTGGTTGTAATGTTATATCACGCCAAAGTGAGGTGGAAAACACTTTTGTGGTTTTTCCGGCACATTGGCCACACCCGCCGGATAATTGTCCGAGAAAGCACTTCTCGGTTCTCGGAGGAGGCGGCGAGTTGGAGATCTCCACGTAGAACTTCATTTAAATGAGTCTTTCCCCTTGAGGATTGAATGAAACCAGCTCTGACGAAATTACCAATGGCGACCATGACAACAACGACGACGGTAGCGTCGCTGCCGTCTCTAGGCGAGGACATCGCTACCCGCTTATTGAACGGGACTCTCCATGCTAGCTATCCTCCTATTGAAAAATTCATGACAATCGATGGTTTACTCAAATCCCACGCGGCCCAGCCAGATCAAGCAAAGAAACCATTGATATGTTACCCAGTCCGAGGGTCTGCGGACTTCGAAGAGCATACAGCTGGTGATCTGGACCAATATACGGACCTTGCGGTTCATTATTATATGGACAAAGGACTGCAACCAGCGGTAATTTTGACAATTGACCTACTTCTTGAACTTGGACTAAATATTTTCTAGGATCCAACGGCTGAAAAAGCACCAGTTGTTGCTATGCTTGCTGGGTCAAGTTTCGAAGTCATCTTGACGTTTTTCGCTCTGAATCGCCTAGGTTATGCTGTTTTATTCCTGTCTACTCGACTTACAGCACCAGCATATGCACGACTACTTAGTATGGTAGATTGCTCCCAGATCATTATTGCAAAGCAATATGAACAAACGGTGCATGATATTGACGAAGACCGCCCCGGCTGTGGTAGCTTCCCAATTCTCCAGCGTGAAGACTGGTTCAACAGACCCGCGAGGAGTCCCCAATTTCGGAGAGTGAATGTGGACCCAACACGGGAGACCAACAAGATGGCTTGGATACTTCATTCATCCGGCAGTACGGGCTTCCCTAAGCCTATACTTCTAACGAATTATCAATCTCTAGCCAACTTCAGAAAAAGCTTCGGTCTGCGTCTATTCAACATCAGCCCTCTATTTCATTCGCATGCTCTGATGGAACTAGGACGAGCATTTTATACCCGTGCCCCGGCATTTCTTGGAAATCATTCAATGCCAATCACGTATCAAAACCTCATCGACGCCTTAGCGGTAGCGAAGCCACGTCAAATCAGTGCTGTACCATACGTGATCAAATTGCTGGCGGAAAAGCCAGAAGGTATATCAGCGCTTGCCAGACCACAGCTTGTAATTTATGGTGGATCAAGTTGCCCAGATGACCTGGGAGACAGGTTAGTCGCGCAGGGTGTCAATCTTGTCGCTAACTATGGCGCCACGGAGACTGGACAAATCATGACCTCTTTCCGACGCGAGGGTGACAACGAGTGGCAGTATATGCGCTTGCATCGCCCTGTTGCAGACTACACTCTAATGGACGAAATATCACCAGGTGTTTTTGAATGTGTTGCCTTGGATGGATTACCAAGCAAGGGACCTTCGAACTCGAAACCACCTTTCAGCGACAAAAATCCAGAGAACAGTTTTCGGACTGCCGACTTGTTCACTAGACATCCCGACCCGAAGAAAAGCAACCATTATAAGTATCTCAGCCGCCTTGACGACAGAATCACTCTCGTGAACGGCGAGAAGGTACTGCCGATTCCAATTGAAGGTCGTGTTCGAGAAGAGGTAATTGTCGGAGAATGTGTGGTATTTGGCTTCCAGCGAACGGTGCCAGGCGCTCTCATATTCCGTGCCCCTGAAAAGGCACTTCATTTGAACGACGAGGACTTTTTAGAAAGGATTTGGCCAGCTGTGGAGGCAGCCAATGCTCGTGCTGAAACATTTTCCCGCATTCCTAAGGATCTGGTTATCATCAAGGGTGCCGATGTTCCATACGCGAAAACCGATAAAGGAACATGCATTCGTGCTCAAGTTTATCAGCAGTTCGAAAATGATATACAGAAAGCATACGCCGGGTTTGAAGGAACTGGACAGAGAAGGGGCACACTAGCACTCAGTGTCCCCGAACTGGAAGATTGGCTATTATCTTGCTTTCGGGATGAGTTGGATGTTCCACTCGAGACAGCCGAGACCGATATTTTCTCTGCTGGAGTGGATAGCCTGCAAACCACACGAGCATGGAGGTGTATAGTGCGTGATCTTGACCTCGGTGAACAAGGTGACAACTTATCCCAAAATATCGTCTTTGAGAAAGGGACAGTCAGGGCACTTTCTCGGCACCTCTATCAACTTCGCACTGGTCAAGAAGTTGAAGCCGCTGAGGATGAAGTGCAAACTATGCGTGAACTGATTGACAAATACTCGAATTTCACCCACCACTATCCCACAATCCAAAAGCAACCAGAGACAGAAGTCGTGGTTGTCACAGGGGGAACGGGAAATTTGGGAGCATTTATAATTGCAGAGTTGCTGAAACGACCAAGTGTATCTGAAGTTTGGGCACTTGTCCGCGCACCTGGACAGGTGGCCGCAGGAGCTCGTCTCTGGAAAGCGTTGGCCGATCGGAAAATTTCTCTCGCTGACGCAGAGTCTGCAAAGCTGCACGCAGTCCCTAGTGATTTGTCACAGGAGAACCTGGGTCTAGATAGCTATGTAGTTGAGCATTTGCTCTCGTGCACTACAAGCATCATACACAGCGCTTGGGCAGTCAACTTCAATCTTGGCGTACGATCATTCGAGCAGCAACATATCCGTGGTACCTATAATCTAATCAACTTTTGTCTGCGGTCGAAGTTGCCGAGGCCCTCGCGTTTCTTCTTCTGCTCCAGCGTAAGCGCTGCCAGCAATACCCCCAAGCCCTCATCAATTTCAGAGTCGAAGATCGAAGAGCTGTCCCACGCGCAGAAAATGGGATACGGAAGATCCAAACTGGTTACCGAACATATCACTCACAATGCTATGCGCGATGCTGGTCTCCATGCTAGAGTATTGAGAATTGGCCAGCTGAGTGGCGATACTAAGAGTGCACAGTGGAATGAGACAGAGGCTGTAGCTCTCATGTTCCGCAGCGCATTGACAACAGGTGCATTGCCTACCTTGAATGAAAGACCAAGTTGGCTCCCAGTCGACCAATGTGCCGAGGCAATCGCGGAAATCTCTTTAAATACCTCCTCCCTCCGACCAGAAGTTGATTTGGTCTATCACTTAGTCAATCCGCTAACTTTCAGCTGGAAAGATGATTTGCTTCCATCTCTCAAGCAAGGATCAGCTCTACCGGAGTTTGAAATTGTTAGTCCACAGGAGTGGCTGGAAAGACTATCGAAGAGCGACCAGAACCCGGAGACAAATCCCAGTATCAAACTGATTGATTTCTGGAAGTCTAAGTATGGGGGCCAGAGTGCACAGCAGGAAGAAACAGCGGGCCTTTCCTTTAGGACTGATAGTACCACAAGGGACTGCCCTTCGTTGGCTCTTGTTGGAAATCCGGTGCTGGACGGCTTGGTTGATAGATACATCTCCACATGGATGACTTCCTGGAAGGTATAATATACAGTTAGATAGATTCATAAATTTGCACGAATTTTGACTCTTTTCTGGAAGCAAAGACCACTAGACCAGACCTTCTATTGTCGTGATAACACCTTCTGGGCTGAGTACTTGCAAAAAGCCTGGGCTATAGCGCACGGAGGACAAGGAGAAACCACTTGAGTCCATAAAAAGGATGATGGTAAGTAGATATCTGGCCTTGGAGTTAAAGATGAGACGATTCGATATTGTGCAGTGTAATTTTATGAGGAGATATGTACACCAATGAAGTAGATAGATCGTTCATAGTCATTGCGATTGTTTTGAGACAGAGCCCCCGATTAACGCCTAGAAATGCAAAGAGGAATGAAGGCGCAAGTGGCACGAGACCATTATAAAGCAATAAAATAATCCGAGCTTCATGCTTTGGCAGTCTTCGCAGCTCCACCCTTGGCCTTGGCCTTACGCTTGCGATCTCGCTTCTTCAATCCAGTCATGCGAGTCTTGCAAATTTCAGCGTAGCGTGTGTAGAATTGCTCCAGCTCTTCTGACTTGACGACTGTGCCAATTTTGACTTTTGTGGATTTGTCCTTGGTGATCTTGCCCTTGTCGGCGGATTTGGGGTTTGGCGCATTGCTGTTTGCATCCGTGGCGCGGATAAGGACTGAGGGTGAGGCATTGGCTTCGGAGGTAGGCAAAGGCTTCTGGGTCAGCAGAACTGTTCCCCGTGCCTTGCCAGTGGTCTTCTCCAGAAGGGTTGTGAGAGCTGAGAAGAACTAGCGGTGATAGATGATTAGCACAACTATTCGAGGATTGGAATGGTCGCGTGGCCAACAAATGGAACCTGTGAATAGTGCAACTGGGAGGGGTTAGACATACGTCTTCATGGCTGAGATGAGGAGCCATTTTTGAATCAATTCTCGATGCGCTCGGGGTATTCAATAGCTGTATCAAGACAACACGCAATCCGAAGAGAGTCTCGTGGGGGAAGAAACTCCGCTGTGGGTTTGGGCTCGCCGCCTTCCGGTTTGGCTGGCAGAAAAGGCCACCGAAGAAAAAGTGTGCTGACCGCCCGCTCACTATCGGTCTTTTTTTGATGCTCGAATCCCCAGACACTTGGTTTGCCAAAGATCAGTCAAAATGCGTCGCCCACGCCCTCAGCACAAGACAACCTGCCTGCCTCGGGACCTCCGATCGGAACTAGGAATCCGCGATACATACGGCGAAAAGAAGCGGCGACAAAATGGGCCTGCTACACGCAAAGATCGCCGCCGCGCCGAGCGAACGGGAAAGAAGTCTAAGCAGCCCACGGGGCCCCCTAAAAAGAACAACCAGCGATATGAGCAGGAGGATTCGGATTCGGATGATTTTGACCTCGATGAGAAATCATCCGATGACGAACCCAAGGCTGCAGCCAAGGGCAAATCTCAGCTGAAGACAACTACGAAAAAGGCTCAGCCTGAAAAACACCAAGACTCGGAGTCAGACGACGATAATATGTCAATCGATTTGAATGAAGATGACGATAAGGAAGAGGACGAAAGTGATTTTGACCTTGACGAGCCTGAAGACGACGAAGACGAATCAACGACCCATGTCTCTGCCAAAGACAAGAGCAAAATGGCACAAGATGATGCTGAGATTGCTGCCCTCGAGAAGAAACTTGGCATGAAGAAGGGAAGCAAGCTCCCCAAGGCCTTCGCCGAGGATGGGTTAGACGACATCCTAGGTGAATTGGGCGATGCCTCCGAGGACGAGGGCAAAAAGCGAAAACGGGAAGCGGACGAGTGGCTCCAAAGCAAGCGACAGAAAGCCCAAAATCTCAAGGCCCAACAGGAGAAAGATTATAGTGAAGAGGATAGCAACGAGGATGAGGATGATCTCGACGATCAGATATTTGGCAGTGAAGATGACGAGAGCGGGGAAGGAAGCGATTTTGAGGGCTTCGACGAGGGAGAAAAAGCTCCGCCGAAGAAAAAGGAAAATCCATATGTGGCACCTGTATCCAAGACCGAAAACGCCTTGCCTCAGAAGTATATTCCTCCCTCATTACGAGCTCTGTCGGGCTCGGAGAGCGAATCTCTCACTCGTTTGAAGCGCCAAGCTCAGGGTCAATTGAACAAGCTTTCAGAGGCCAACATGATTTCAATCGTATCCGAGTTTGAAAAGCTGTACCGCGACTACCCACGCCAACATGTCACATCCACCGTAATCAATCTATTGTTTGGACTTATTTGTGAAAGAGCTGTGCTTCAAGACACATTCATGGTCCTTCACGCGGGTTTCATTGCGGCTTTGTACAAACTCATGGGTATGGACTTTGGTGCTGAAGTTGTGCAAAAAATCGTGGAAACCCTGGATGCCGGTGGTGATGAACGAGGCCCTTTCGCGGGCAAGGAAGTCGTCAATCTGGTTTCACTCCTCTCGCAACTCTACAACTTCCATGTGATCGGAAGCCCCTTGATGTTTGACTATGTCCGTGACTTCCTTGCAGACATTACAGAAGACAATACAGAACTTCTCCTCAAGGTTATCCGCAACTCCGGACCTCAACTTCGTCAGGATGATCCATCTTCATTAAAGGACATTGTTCTCATGATCCAGCCTGCCGTGGCTAAGATTGGAGAAGATCGTCTCTCCGTTCGCACGAAATTTATGATTGAAACTATTACGGATCTCAAGAACAACAAGGTGAAGAATGCCATTGGTGCCAATATCACCTCTGAACATATTACCAAGATGCGCAAGATTTTGGGATCTTTGAATAACTCTCGCGTCATCCGTGCTTCGGAGCCCATCAGCATCACACGCGCTGATATTCTCAACTCTTCTAAGAAGGGAAAATGGTGGCTTGTTGGTGCCAGCTGGAAGGAGGACCCGCTTGTATCAGCCCGCAAGGAACTGGCCGGTGTCCCATCACAAGCTGCCCAAGCTGAGGATGATAGCGAAGCTGAGCCTGACCTAGGCGATCTGGCTAGGGCTCATCGTATGAATACCGATATTCGTCGCTCAATCTTCGTGGCCATTATGTCTGCCACGGACTACCAAGATGCGCAGGTCAGATTAATGAAGCTTCGATTGAAGCGTGCCCAGGAGTTCGAGATCCCCCGTGTTCTTCTTCACTGTGCAATGGAAGAAGACGCACACAACCCATACTACACTCTCATCGCGCGCCGGATTTGTGGTGAGATGGGACGCCGTATTAAAATGTCCTTCATGTTCGCTCTCTGGAATATCTTCAAGAAGATGGGCGAGCGCGGCGATATGGATGACGAGGATGAATTCGATCCCGATGACGAGGAAAACGGGATTAGCATGAAGGCTGCCGTTAACCTGGCCAAGATGTTCGGGATGCTTATTGCGGACGGGTCTCTGACGCTTGGTGTGCTTAAGAATCTTAACTTCGCTTATCTCCAAGTGAAAACGAAGATGTTCGCTGAATTACTCTTCATCAGTATCATCCAGCAGTCTCAGAAGAGCAAAAAATCGAAAAAGGAAAAGAAGGAAGACAAATCTGCTTCAAGCGAGCTCCCAAGAGACGAGGAGTCTCTTATGAAGATCTTTATGCGCGTGCAGGAAACGCCACATATCGCCAAGGGGATTATCTTCTTCCTTCGCAAAGAAGTATCCAAGAGCGATCTTTTGGAATCAGAGAGCGACCAAAAGATGATTCGTTGGGGTTGCAATGTGGCTATTGACGCGCTAAAAGCGATCCGCGACTGATCAGTACGAGATAAGCTTGTACATTTCCCTGTTTTCATCACTTTGGATTCGCATTTAGAATATACCCGTCATGAACATAATAATAAAAAGTTATATTGTGTGTATAGATACTATCATTTTATGCATATCGCATGTTATTCATTGCTGGCATTATTCATAATCATAAACATCCATGATCTCAAGTAGCTTCGGATATAAGGTCCCACTCCATAGCTACAAGCCAGTGTTGTTTGCAATTCTCAATGCCATCTGTATCACGCAATAAATTCCGCATACTTTCGGTAGATTCACATCCTCTGGGGCTTGCTAAGTCCATGTCCCATGCTAGACCTCGGTGAAATCCAAGCCAATCCCCAGCTTGGATCATGATCGGACTTGATCTAGAGCATGATTGTGGTTTAGACCTGGGATCTCCCATAGCCAATATATTAAGGACATTCGAGTCGTCCTTTTTTCCCGATGAGTCTTTCACGCGCTCTACTTGAATGAATGCCAGTGGGCCAGAACTGCTCAAGCTCCCCTGAGCCACACTAAGAACTCGAGCAGCCAGGACATATTGGCTAAACTCATCGGAGCTCTTGCTAACCTCATCAAGCTCCGCATTTGTATGTCTTGCTTGTTCCCGTTTAGATCCCATATCAAGGACCCAGCTTCGTACCTCTGCCGCCATGCCACCAGACGTATAGCCCGATGCGCCTGCGCGAGGCCGTCCACGACGCCGTAGACTGCGGGAAGAAGGTGAAAAAGGAGCCGGAATATCGTCCACCGGTTTTTTCGGTGACGGTGACGCCGGCAGCACAAATGTCGGCTTGCGCTTTTCAGCCGGAGTTGAGGCTGGGTATGATGGCGCTGGGGTCTCGGCTCTAAATGCCGGCTGGCTGGCAGGTGGCTTTTTTGCTGATAGAATGAACCGAGGTTTGACATGAAATGGAGTTCTAGTGCTGGCTGGCGTTGGCGTTCCTAACCCGGCTGGGCCGCCTATTGGGGCTTGCATGGAAGAGATCTGCGTCGTTGCGTCGGGAGGAGGATGAGCTGCGGGTGTGGCAGGGGGAGCGGTAACGACATTATGCGGGCGATCTGGTGATGACTCGGACTGTTCCTCGATAGATTCTCCCAAATTTTGTGGGAATGGTAGATTTTCCTCCAATATGCGTCGGCGTTTGTTGCTATCTTGATGAACCTCGGGATTGTCCTCGTCGCCTGCGTCGAAGATTCCCGGCCCCTCTAGTGCTTCTGGTGGCGTGCTGTCTATAATATCGCATGCCGGGTTATTCGGTTTTCGTTGCGTGCAAGTACTTCTAGGAAGATCTTCATCATCCCAGTCCACGATGACATCACGCCGAGAACGAGAAGGGATGTCGTCTTGGTGCGTCCTCGGTGTCAGTCCCACCGGTGCTGTTGATGGTGGAAAGTCATCATCTGCTATGTCTGAGTCCCCATCTGTCGTTTGTGTGGTTTGTGAGAACAGAAATCGTGGGGAATTAGCGAACTGGGGACCAGCAGTCCGGCGCGTGGACGGTTGGCGGCGGGATAGTCGGAATGGTGAGGGAGTCTGTAACCTATTAGTGAGTGCGTGAGATAAGTGGACTTTTTGAAATTGGGCACATACAGCCGGGTAAGGCATTTATTTGGCTGGGCATACTCCCTGTATTTGTTGGATAGAAGTCTCCAATATGTCGCATGCCGTGTCGCGGACGCGTCTTGGTGTTGAGACGGGAAGCTGCAGGTCGGAGATCGGAGATAAGAAACGTGGCGATCATCAGTGGCCATCGCGCAACTATACATCTCTTATCCTTGCACCATATTACATACCTGCCAGAATTCCACCCTCGAATTCGAATAAATTCACGTCAAACTTGTTCAGCAGTCAATTGCAGCATTAAAATTGGCCCCTTCACTGAAACCACGATTCCGCAAATTAATTTAGATGGGATTGAAGTCATTGAGGGAGTTCTTCTGTCATATCAAAACAATTTCGCTGACAGAACAATACAATCAGGCCCATTTGAAGTGTCCAGCTCTACCTTTCGACAAGTCCAAGGCTCAGTGAGCTGTGAGGATCAGTCACCTACTGGTAGTGAAAGCAAGGCTTCTAAGAGTCAACTGTTCAGCATGGCAAATTTGACCACGATCGTCTATGGTCTTTTTCTTCTATCAATTATTTGGAGTTAAATGCACCAGAGCGGTACCTAGAAATATTAAGTAATATGTGGTCCACTCGTGAATTTATGAATATTTTTTATCTTCTGAGCTGTAAATCCAACAGATAACGGTTTGAATTTATATACAATAGTCAGAATATTTACGTATAGAATTCGCGTCACGCCCCTCGGACCAAAATGTCGTAAATGTATCGTGGTACTTGCGAATACACTTATACGTCCAACGTTGCAATTTATGCTAACTTAGTTTCACGTGGTGTTCTGCCCCTAAAAGAGAAAAACTCTTAGTACAGGAATATATCATAAATTTTTCATAGAGGAATGAACATATCATCATAAATTCTCATTTCTGTCAAGATCGTTGAAATACATAAGTAAAATAAAAAGATGTACATTTCAAGAAGTGAAATTCAATAGTTTCACATACGTGCGCCAATAGCAAAGCAGCCAAGCCAAAGTTTATGCAGAGAAAGAAAGATAGACAAAACCGCTTACATCTGAGAGAAGTACTCGGTGAAGTTATCCTCGGTGATCTTGGTGCAGTCAAAGCCGTAGATTTGACGCTGGGTATCAGCATCGGCCCACCTATCTGGTACAGGGCCCTTGCCACCCTTGTTCTTAAGCTCGGCAAATTGACGATCACGCTCTGCCTTAGCCGCACCATCACCGAGGTGCAAGGCACGTCCAGAGGCAGCGGCAATGTCAACGAGTGTCTCCGCGCGAACCTTGCGAACCTTCTCGTAGACGCGGAGAGCCTTGTTAATAGACTCGGGGGTAGTGTCGGGAAGACGGGACAGAGCCACGGCAATGACAGCACCATCCTCAATTGCCTGCGCGGCACCCTGAGCCAAGTGAGGAAGGGTAGGGTGGCAAGCGTCACCGACTAGGGCGGTTTGATCGTAAATCCAGGTAGGAATGGGGTCGTGAACACGCAGCTTCCACTCGCAGACCTCGCCTTCAGGGACATGGTTGAGCATGCGCTGAACCATAGGGCAGAAGTCGGAGTACACCTCCAGCATGGCTTTCTTGGAGCCCTTAGTAGTGTAGGTGCCGTTGGTAGCAGCGGCGAAGTTGGTGTCTGGCTGGGCGGTAGAGAGGTTATAGATGGTGTTGTTGGAAACAGGGTAGGCGATGATATGGCGCTTCTCACCAATCCAGCGAGTCACAGTGTTACTATTAATCAAAGCGAGCAGCTCAGGGTCGTCCTTAATTTGGTCCTTGTGAATCATGATACGGTAGGCAGCCTGCTGCGTATCTTTAATGCCAACCTCGACGCCCAGGCGCTTGAGCATGGCCTCACGAGTTTCACTCTTAATACCATCGGCGCCCAGGAGCACATCGCATTCAACCTTGTAAGCGACTTCGCCCTCGCGAGGTGTCGCGGTGAAGGAGGGACGGGGGCCGAACGAGTCGACGTTTGATGCGGTGGTAGCGAAATGGAACTTGATAGCAGACTCTTTCAAGCAGCCTTGGTAGAGCCCGTTGGCCAAAGAGGCACGGTGACCGACCATATGGGGGTATTTATATGTTTCCTCGACGTATCTCAAATCAACGTGAGCAAGCTCGCTGTTAGCAGCGCCAACTATTCAATACCAATTGTTAGCGGGTACATTTTGAGGGTTGAATCTTCAATAGATAGTGGGATAGGTCTCGTGTTTTGTACATACCACGGACGGATGTATCTAAAATGTTCACAGCCTCGGCTTCAATGCCCTTCCAGACACCAAGGCCGTCAAGGACGCGCGCCATGTTAGGTGCAAGCTGAATACCAGCGCCAACGAAGCCAAGGTCATGCGCATTTTCATAAACATCAATGTTCTTGAAACCACGCTGGGCAAGAGCAAGGGCACAGGTAAGACCGCCCATGCCAGCGCCCAGAATGGCGATTTGCAAATCTTGAGGAGCCTTCGCCATTGTGCCGGAGATAAGGTGGGTTATAGTGGGAGAGGTGGCGGAGATAGCTGCGAAAGGAAAGCAGGCAGACAGTGGGAGTCAAAAGGTTGGGAGAAATGGAAGAAAAGCAAAAAGTTAAAGTAAATGTCGACGACACGCGAGTCTTAAATTTAAAAATCTCTCACCGAGGGCTTTTGCCGTCGCATTCGGCCACCCTCAGCATGACGAGGGCGGATGAGATTTTTCCCGCTTCTCCCACAGCTCCCCACATGCCTTCTATGGGTGGGTGGGCTACAGCGCGCGCCACTGGACGTCTGAGAATGGGCCTGGTTGGACTTTATCCGACTGTGGATTTCCGTGGCCACACATTGGCTATGCAATATTGCTACACGGAAGAAAATATTAGCAGCGTGTGTGAGAACTTGGGGCATTTGTGATATTGTTCGGCCTTCCAACCCCAGCCAATCAGCGGTCAGAGATTTTAACCGCATCAAAGGGCTGAAGTAGGGCTAAACTACAGTCCTACTGAATAGACGCATATTAGTGAGTGTAACACAATAGACACTAAAATAATTATAATCAAATCTTTGCTCATCTCATTACGCAGAGTCCAGTACAAAGATTACCTGTGTTCTTAGCGGTTCTCTGGAATCTCTGGAGTCTGCCCCGCCATTAGTAGCCCCAGACATTCCCCACATCCCGCTTTCTCCGGACTCTGCGGAGCTGGTCGGAGTAAGTCTGGTTCTTGTATTGCAATGGAACTGCCGACCTATTACTAGGTTTCTGGGTTCGCCACACTCTAATTCTGTAGCGCTGATTCTCCACGCTGGGAACAGTTGTCCCCTCCATGCCCATGGGACTAGAAATGAGAGCCGTGAAAATGTATAACCCTACTGAATGTACGCATAATCATTGTGATTCATCTACCCCACAGATTCGTCGTTCGGCACCATCCAACCCCTCCAAAATAAACCGAAGGCTTCTCAGAACTGCCCCGGGATAATGCATGGTCATCGTACAAGTTACCCTTGCAGTTTGCATCATAAACCATTTACGTAGAGATCCCGGAGATGATCGCACGCCAATGATAAGACACCAAATTAATGCCCCAGAGAAATTTGACCAGAATCCGACTAGATCAGTCATCATTAAGAAGTTTTTCAAATCATTTAAGCCGTGGTGGAAGTCTTCCATAGGATGGGAGGGCATTCCGCTCGACCATTTCAAGATTTGAATTGCTCGGAGGAGAACAGATATCCTGGCGTCATAAAGTGGGTACTCTTCATCGTCAAAAGCTGAAAATGGAGACTGTGTATTAATAATCATTGGAGCAGTGGAGGACAAGCAATTCCCATCCGATTTGGTCGAATAACAGTGATAGTCTTCCCTCAATCCCATCACGAGGGCATAAAGATCACTTAAAGCAGAGAAAATTGGCGTAATATCTCTCTGTAATGTGGATACATTATTTTTAGTCTTGAAATTGAATAGAGACATATCAAGTAGAGGCCATGGCTGGGTATTCGCAGTTAGTGAAAAGACTCGCGTCTTTGAAGCCCTGAAAGCATGTTTCATCTCCTCAATACTTTTGAGTAATTGTCAGGGTGATTTATCGAAAACAGAAATGTATCTAATGCGTACTCACAGTAAGACGCTATTTTTCAAGTGACCTTGGAATCCAAGATATTGAATTCCCCCTCGAGCATTTACTAGAAGCTGTAGTCCTTGCTCATCTGACTGGAAAAGCCTTTGATCGTCCGCGACAATCTATAGAGACCACCCGTTAGCCTAACTCAAGCTAATCAAAAGGCAGTGGATACTGACGTCGAAGAGCAGAAGTGCTATCATACTGGCAATGTTCGCGTCGCTGAGGGAATCTTTCCCGCTCTGCAAGGCTCGGGACAATAAGATCCGTGTGGTATTGCACTGTTGTAATGTCATATCACTGATTTTGCCGTGGGTGCTAAGATCATCCCAGGCCGAGGCGTTTAATATCTTGGAGCTCATAAGCACTGGATGAGAAACAGCGGCTCGTATCACCGTTGAGAAAAATGGATGCACATGGTGGCTATAAAGTACGTATTGATGCATAACTTGGAGACAAAATGATGAATTAGCAACCTTGTAATACTCCATCTGAAGACCATCCAACTTACAATTTTTCATTCTATTATACCCCGTCGGTGATGAGGTTAAAGGCGGGGAAACAATTTTAACATGAACCCCTTGGTCTATACATTGTAATGACGCTTGAAGTTTCGGCAGAGTATCTTCCCGTATGCCATATTTCAAATGACTTTTTGAGGTTTTGGTGGCCCGTCGCAGATGCTGCTTTTTGGCAGTATGTGAGCGTATTTGGCTGAGTCGCTTGCCGTGTCCTTGTTCAGGATTCCCGGTCAATACAACAAAAGTAGAATGATCAGACCTGTGACTCATTGTTTCCGAATGTTTTAGGACTCAAAATTACTCCTAGAATAGGAAGTGCACTAACTCTCTCGGATCATGGAAAAGATGAAGAGCTCGAATTCGGCGACTGAGACGCCTCATGAATAAGCGATGCACAGTCCCACTTTTTCTCGTTAGTGTACCTTCTAATTTTGGTTTAGCGCATTATATCGCTCATTTTTATTGGCTGAATGCCAAAATGATAAGCCTTTGTAGCTATCCTTTTCTGTGCTTACATACGAGAGCTTCGAAGATGTGGTGCTTTTTAGAAGGATATATAAAGGGATAGATGATGGAAATCGGATTACTTTAAAACTTTCATTTTTGGAAAAGAATTTGCACACGGCTGGTGAAAATGGCTCCCCCCACAAGTTTGGGCGAGCAAACAGTATGGTTTGGTAGGTTTCTATGACAGGTCTTCTGCATCACAGTATACTAGTAGCTAACAAATGACAAGTGACTGGTTGTTCATCCGGTTTGGGCAAAGCATTCGCGCGGGCCATTTATAGCGCCGGTCATCGTATTGTGGCCACCGCTCGAGATATTACATCGCTCTCATACCTACCAGATTGTCCTACCGTGCTGAAGATCAAGCTAGATGTGACATCCCAGCAAGCTATTGAGAATGGCTTTACGGAGGCATTGGCAAAGTTCAATGAGATATATGTCGTCATCAACAACGCTGGATATGGTCTTATGGGGGACATGGAGGCAATCACTGAATCGGATGCTCGCCACCAACTAGAGACCAATTTTTGGGGTCCTGTCCACGTAACTCAACAAGCCCTCAAGGTATTTCGAGAAATCAATCCTAAGGGAAGAGGCGGTACAATAGTTCAAGTATCCTCCGTTGGAGGCTTCTTGACTGCACCTGGCCATTCTTTCTATCATGCCAGGTTCGTGATGGAACATTCCGTCTTCGGGTTTTCTACTAACAGGATAAAGTAAATTCGCCTTGGAGGGATTTACAAAGTCCGTTTCAAAGGAGGTCCGCCCAGAATGGAACATCAACTTCTTGACTCTTTCCCCGGGAGGAGTACGCACGAACTTCGCCGAGTCAAGCCTCCTCTCGCCGCCTCGACATGCGGCATATAACCTCCCAGACGGGGCGTTCAGTCAGTTAGTTGCATATATACAATCTCAAACAACCTGGAGTGATCCAGATAACTGTGCTCGTGTTCTTTTTGATTGTGTGGTGCGACAAAATGAGAGACCACTTCCTACGCGTCTACTCATGGGATCTGAAACTATTCCATATATAAGGGAGGAGATCAAGCATATATTGGAGGAGGTGGGAGATTGGGAAGCAGAGACTTCCAAGTGTTCATAAGAAGTTACCTTCTGCCAGTGTATGGGCGTCTTTCCAAAGTTGAGATTTACCCAGACATAGAGCTATATCTGTAGATAGACATCGACTCGTTTATTTCGATGAAGCTAGTTTTTGTGACAAAGAAAAAACCTTCAATCTTGAGTTAGTTAAAGGTTCCTTCTCATTTCCGGCTTCCTGTTAGCATCAGATACCAGGTTTTTAATCCCGAGTAGTCTCGACCCTCCACATCCAGATGCCTAGGAATTAGAAACTTGCAGGCCGCTGTCTCAAGTTTCTTGGTTTGGCTACCTCGATTTGATTTCATATCAACTTGAAACTTCAAGTTACTATTTAATTCAATGAGCGAAGATATTCCAATGCCTCAACCTAAGAAAGAGAGAAAGAGGAAACTCGCTTCCCCCCAACTGAAAGAGTTAGAGAGTCTGTCAAAGCTTCAAACCCATTTCTCTTGAAGGTTTTTAATTCCGACAACAGTAATCTCTTTCCATTCCCTGGTTTCTTTGATATGCCTTCATTCTAGGAGATTTTGCCCATCTCATCCTCTTCGCTGTCGTATTTGGGTTTTGGTTTGGTTCCGCGCGCCTTGCCGATTTAGTTTCTCCTCGCCGCGGCCTATTCTTCTACTGGTGTTGCTGATCCAGATTCTTCGAAATTAGGCTTGAGTATCCAACCAAGAACGAGATCCCTGTTTCACAACTCTTCAAGGCGGTCTGGGCACGAAAGGCCTGAAAGAGGTAGTCACCTAAAAGACCCATTTTCTGTGGGTCTTGGGTGGCTAATTGGCAAGCCTGTTGCATCAGTTTCCTCGCTTCGGTGTCGGTATCTCTGAGGCGTTTAATGGCCCCCTGAAGCCTGGTAGCGGTGATAGTGTAATCATTGATGATCTCCATATCTTCACGTACCTCCTCTGGAAGGGGACGTGGGAGATAATTATGCCCCGTTTACGCTGCCCATCTGGACACGATAGAGTCAACTTCTTCTTGGCTCATGCGGTAGTTTTGGCGCTGTTGACTAGTCATGTCGTGTTTTTGAGGACCGGTAGACTGATGGGGGATTCGATTGTGTACTTCGATTAGTGCTGGCTATGTATTCACTGAAGTGGTGGCTTCAGTACCAGGATCTATCATACCTGCAGTCAGTTCAACTCGTAAAGAGTATTTCAATATCTTCTTGTAGGAGGTTCGTTGCAAGACCCAGGGGAACATTCGCCCTGAGAGAGAAATTCGCAGGTCAAGGAGTCATTGGCTGGGTTCTTCTGTCTCTGCTCCACTTACCTCTTGCTTGTTACCTTGGTGCTTTGGTAGGAGTATTGGTTCAAATGTTTCTGCGAATTCAAAAGGCTCATAGGATTTGATTGTCTTGAGGTTAAAGAGTAAGAGTGCTCAGATGGGTGGAAGGGAAAGTGGAAGGAGGGGGCATAAACTCGATATTTATAGGGCAGTAGGTGACATGCTAAGTCACATGGAGATACGCTCTCTACTCACGGCAACTTGTAAAAATATAAACAGACTTCGACTGTCTGATAATCTGTAAAATCTTCGATAATCATGCGGCACTGGGCACGAAGCTCCTAGTATTCTCATTGGATACCCTAAACGCTCACGTTGGATAGCAAACCTTAACATATAATTTTCAATGATAGATCCCATACTTTTGGGGAAGATTATTACTACTTATTAAAGCTAGCGATCTAAATCTGGTCCTGGCACAATATTCGTTCTACGCTGGAAAGGGATGGAAACACTAGGTAGTAGTATATATTATGTTCGATTTTCTGTTGGAAGAGAGTGGCCCTTATTGCAATTATGGCACATACATTGCAGAATTTGGAGACTGCAAGGTAAAATAGATTGTAGAAACATCGTCTAATTCATGTTTGATGACGTAGGTCTCCAAGAGTAGCTTGAATAGTCCATCTTGCCACGTCAATTGTAAAACCATCTACAATATGTCAAAAACTCCACCATGGAGCTCCAACCCTTCCGCTCCGCCCAACTTGAAGCATGCGCCGAGCTCTGCCAAAACAGCGCTCAATATGTTTACTCCTACTAGCACTCCACTTAAAATATATGCTTGGTGGCAGATGGCCAGAACGCTGAAGGGGCTCTGTTTGGGTCCGTTTACATGAAGAAACCTTGAAAGTGCATCATGAGTCATATGGCCTCATTGGCAATGATTTTCCATATGCCGTTCTGAGCAAATTTTACAATACCTTTTGTGCTACCAAGTTGGCGAAGACAGCCTCATCACTATTGACTTGATTTCATCAATTTCAGGGTGGGTATCCTAGTGAAAGGCCAATCAAAGAAGCAAGAGGTTCTGAAGGAAAAATTGAAAAACGCTCAGAACGTTCGCTGCAACTCTGCGAACTGAGATATAAGACAAATTTAATCGCTAGAGAGAATAATCAGTTTGAGTTCAATTTAACCATCGTTCCTCAGTCATCGCCTTCACTCGATTCGTATAAAAAATTTGTTCAAACCATCCTCTAGCCATGGTCTTCAAAGAAAGCTATCCGAGATGGTTAGACAACACAGACAGCCTGGACTCCAGGTGACGATTGGAAACCCGATGAGTACCGACACTTAGATAGTGGGCCTTCTTTATATACTTTATTGAGAAACGCGCCGGTCCAGTTGTGTTTACGCTCCTTAGACCTGTCTTACGACTCGGGGCTATATTGGAGAGAATAATGCGGAACGGGTTAATTTTACATACAAGCATACTGCGTTATATACAGCCTTCGACTTATAAAAGAGATGCCCCAGCATTTGATTTATCACTAAAATAGTCTACCTCATCAGGTAAAGCGTCTATACTTAGTCTGACTACCCGCCGAATGCCAAGATCCTCCTCGGGTTATCACGCATTCACCTTATCTCCGCACCGACGGTCTCCGCACGGACAACATCACATCAACATCGAAGCAAGGCTGCAACTTACCAACTCTCTTTTTGCATCGATCTTCAATTCTAGTTCTTCAGCCATATCCACAATGTTGAAACCAATTTTGGCTCTGCTTCTAGGCACTTCTCACATTGCACAGGCGACTGAGTCGCAAGTGGCCCTGGCCCCACATGGCGGACAATACGAGCAAGGCCAGCACAATGTTGACAAGGCTATTCTTGACGCGATAGAAGCTTTCTCCGACCCAGTCGCAGCGATGATCCACTTGCGTCCGGATCATCGGTCTATTCTCTCCGAACCACGTCTTTTGCGCGTAGGGGGTGAAGCAGAGGCAGAATGGATGACTGAAGGAGACAAGCTGCGGCTTCGTAAACAGGGCAAGAAATTCGTAGATATTACAGAGCATGCCGATTTCTATGCTGATCAGGTCCACGATATGGCGGCTGGAAAGCCTCGTAAGTGTTTCCTTGCTAACTCTTCATTGGGTCGTCTTTTTGACATGCCATATGATAGATCTTCCTGCTTTGGTCCATGAGAGCCTTGTTCGGCCGCTTTTCCCCAAAGTTGACCAGGAGCGAATGAAAGGTGTGCTCCACCATATGACAAGCTATTACAATCGATACTTTGGAGATATTCATGGCGAATTGAGCTCTGTGTGGCTACATAACCATATTGCGCAGGTATAGTGGTCTTGAAACAACCGATAAAGACACAACATAGATGCTGACCGGATTGATATGAATTAAGATAATCGCCGACTCTCCATTTCGCACTCACATTTCGCTTGAATACTTTACCCATCCTTTCCTTCAGTCATCTATCATTGCTCGTTTTGAGCCCAAGGTCCGCAATGCTTCGGCCCCACTGACGATTCTCGGAGCGCATCAAGACTCCGCCAACTATCTCTTCCCTCTGCTGCCGGCTCCCGGTGCGGATGATGATTGCTCCGGTACAGTGAGTATTCTGGAAGCTTTCCGCATTCTGGCCGAGAGCGGATACACCCCCTTGAATGGCCCAGTTGAGTTCCACTGGTATGCCGCGGAAGAAGGCGGCTTGCTCGGCAGCCAGCCGATTGCTCGTTACAAGAAAGAGCAGGGGGCTCGAATTGGAGCTATGATGGAGTTTGTAAGTATAGTAGCACCGCTTCCTCATTTTGTGGGTCCACTGACTCCGCTGGCCGCGAGAGTGCTGACGCAGGGGTTTTACTATTCATAGGATATGACTGCCTACATTAGCCGCAACGCAACCGAGACTATCGGCTTCATCTCCACTCAAGCTGATGAGGCCCTCACGAATTGGACGGTGAATCTGAGTGAAAAATACATCTCGATTCCCGCTAAAGTCTATGACCTTGGACCGTAAGTTGGTCGACAAAATGGATCTTTTTGTGCATGCAGGGTATACTGACGGAACAGATCCGCTGGCTCTGATTACATGTCGTACACGCAGCTAAACTACCCGGCTGCGTTTGCGTCGGAGGGAAACCCCCTAGCTGGAGGCAACTTCCCAGGTGAGTATGATCCGTATGTCCATGGGTCCCACGACACCATGTGGGTTGATGATGAAACAGGCTATTTCTCTGTGGATGTGAGTTATTTTACCCCCTGACTGAGCCACCATTAGCTAAACATAATGGTAGCACATGGCACGGTTCACCGAGCTGGCCCTCGCCTTTGTTGTTGAACAGGCAGGCTGGAATAATGCCTGGCGCTAAGAGACTAAGGGATCTTGAGCCATATGAGAAATTCACACGTGCCGAGGTCGAATTGAAGGTCTGTAGAGATAAAGAAGCAAAAACAAGGCGCGCTTCAAAGCTTGGCGCTTTAGCTGAGATTGTCGAATGATTACCCCCCTGGGCTGGTCTAGAGAACTTTGAACGCAAGTAAATAATTTTTTGAATTTCTGTTTGCAGAAACTGGACTTTTGTAATTAATCAGGGTCCATTAAAGATATTTTATGTCTACCCTGTAACAACGGGGCACTCCGAAATTCATACTACACCCGTGAACGGCAGGTATCTCCCACAGGTTGTTCGTCCATAGAAGGCAGGCATAGCCACACGTCGTATTTCCTTCTGTAGAAACTTCCCAAGTTTGATTTCAACCCCCGCACCTATAAACTTCCATAGTAAAGTTTCTTTATTAGGCAGAATTTGGGTTTTGACAGGAATTAGCGGAGCTTATTCACATCACAGCAATAGAAACCCAGTGATTTTCAGGGGGGTTCCTGCCGCTCTCCACCTGTCGGCAGAAGGTTGTCACCACCTCCTGTTCATGTTTCGAATGAGCCTGACGTCTGTTTATCCGCTGTGGCGCATTCAGGTACACACCGCCAAGAGCCCCTGAACGACTTATCGATACATCTCATGAACCAAAATTGCGCTAACGGGGAGGGTGGAGGGGGTCGAATGAACCACATCTTTGGGGCAAATACTTAGTGTATTGGAGATCCCTCGAAGAAAAATCGATGATGCAATAGCTCTCAAAGATTGAATCCCTGAATCCTGCCATCAATGGGCGGGTTATGGGCTTGAACTTGGGAGGATATAATACGTAGGGCGGATCCACTCCACTCCGGGAAAAACGCACCGTGGCCCGCTGTCCGGCACTATTTGTTGTTAGCAACATTAGTTTTCACTAGCAACCAAAGACTTTGATTGCAATCATCATTCATGTTTCCCGGGTTGTGGGGTCAACGCTTCCGCCAAGCTTACTTGGGGTAAACAGTACCGCAGATCGTCTGCGCCTGAGCATTTAGGACCGCACACTATTGGTGCATTTTTGCGGGGCCAGGAAGGTACCAATGTCGATCTCTCAGTCAAACGGCTTGCAGCCTTTATCAACCCAGTGGGATGGTGTGCTTGGGCCTAAAAGAGTCAAATTACCGTCCCAGTGCGGCATTTGGATGGGAACCATGTGGCACATATCGTTCCTGTATGTTTGAAGTACCTTTGGACCCTGATTCCTTTCGTACAGTGCATAACGGATATACCATTATCATGGATCTTGGTGCCCAAGCGGTCAAATCTGAGTCAAGGAGTCGTGAAGTCGGTGATTCGTCGCATGGCGTATCCCTTCTCCATAAACGACTTAAATGCCCCCAAACTTTCAGACCCCGAGCGGAGCAGTGAGGTAGATCTGCGGAGTGGTTAATGATGATGGGCTTCCTTCGAAGTTTACTGTGGGTTCAGGCTCGTCCGCGAGTCTCAATTCCGCTATTAACTGGGATTTAATCCACTAGCCTCACTTTGTGGGGCAACTCTTCTTTGATTTTATAGGATCCCCTATTAAAGGGCCATTCCTGATTGGAACTTGATTTGGAACTCTCGAGGTTACCGCCATCTTGGATGGCTATGGATGGCTGTGTATGGAGTACTCCATTCTGAGGTGGAGACCATACTATCTTCCTCGACGTCAGGCCCGTGGACAATGGATGGGGGATAGAGTTCATTTCCCCTGAAAGTGATGGCGATGTATAAAGAGCAGCACACCTTGATTGACTTTCATATTCTCTTTCCTTAACCCAAGAAGCTTTTGCATCTCGTTCTTTACTCCAGTCAATCTTTTTTTCCGGTTCATACCGTCCATTCATTACCGCTTTTTCAAGCACAGTCACTCCTTACAATCAAAATGAAGGCCACTTTTGCTATCTCTGCCATGATGGCAGCCCTTGCCACTGCTCTGCCTACCCCCAGCAACGTCCTCTCCTCCACCCTGTCCAGCACCAGCGGTGTCGCCAGCGAGGTCCACAGCGTCCTGACCGTTACCCACGGTGTCACCAACCAGAAGATGCTTGTTGAGCTCACACAGAAGGCTGCTGGCCTTCTCACTGGCTCTGGTCTGGGATCTGTCGCCAGCCCCGTTGGCACCATCGTTGACACCGCTTCCAACGCTAAGGACCTTGTCTCCCCCAGCGGTGCCACTGGCCTGATCACCGTTGCTCTTAGCGGAACTGAGTTCGGTCTCGTTGAGCTTGACGGCACTGTTGAGGGTCTCCTCAGCTCCCTTGGTCTCGGCGAAGTCAGCACCGTTGTCGGCACCGTTGTCGGCACCGTTGAGGGTGCTGCCACCAGCGCTAAGCGTGATGCCACCTCCAACCTCCTCTCTCTGACCGGCCTTAACGGCCAGAACGTCCTCGTCAAGGCTGAGGGTCTCCTGAGCAACGTCGACCTCTCCTCCGTTACTGGCTCCGTCCTCGCTGAGGTTCCCGGTGTCTCCTCCCTCGCCTCCAAGGCCAAGGAGCTCGGTGAGAACCCCACCCAGCTGATTGGTGTCGCTACTTCTACTGGCTCCGCTCTTCTCGTTAAGGTTGAGGGTCTCGGTGGTGAGCTCACTGAGGTTCTCGGCGGTCTTCTGTCTACTCTTGGCCTCGGTGACCTCACCAAGACCGTCGGTACTGTTGTCTCCACTGTCGAGGGTGCTGCCTCCAGCGCTAAGCGTGATGCCACCTCCAACCTCCTCTCTCTGACCGGCCTTAACGGCCAGAGCGTCCTCGTCAAGGCTGAGGGTCTCCTGAGCAACGTCGACCTCTCCTCCGTTACTGGCTCCGTCCTCGCTGAGGTTCCCGGTGTCTCCTCCCTCGCCTCCAAGGCCAAGGAGCTCGGTGAGAACCCCACCCAGCTGATTGGTGTCGCTACTTCTACTGGCTCCGCTCTTCTCGTCAAGGTTGAGGGTCTCGGTGGTGAGGTCACCTCCCTTGTCAGTGGTCTTCTCTCCACCCTCGGCCTTGGTGACCTTACCAAGACCGTCGGTACCGTTGTGACCTCCGCCTAAGCATGTCGCTTCCCATTACATGACGACTGCCCTCGAAGGGACTTGATCATTCGCTTCTATGGGCCCTCTGTTAATATGTCTCGAAAGTCGAGCTGTTTGTGGCTTTCGAGCTAACGCATCCACAACGACTGAACATGAGGTGTTCCCAGTTTTCTTTTACGTCCTCTATTCAATTGTACCTATTATACCTGAAAGCGTGCATTTCATTCCAAGAAAGTTTAAAACAATGTGTGCACCATTTATCCTAGAGCATGTGTTTGAATCGTAAATAAATTGTAGAAATTGGCTGCCCAGGTGGTACATAGTAGATTTTGCGACTGGCAGTGGTGGCGGAGCTTAAGCTATTCCCATCGGCGGTGTATAATATATATCACTAACTCAATTGACCCCGAGAAATCGCCATCACTTTGTCGAAACTTGAAATACTCTAATGCTCATCGGAGCGCAAGATAGTGCCTATTTGGCTGCGTGTATATATGAATCGGCCGTTTCCTTAGTGTGGTTCACCGTGCTTGCGACGTCCGCTACGTGAGCGATTCCGCGAGGTGATGGAAGTATAGGCGGGCGAGAGAGGAGTTATATTTATTGTTAAAGGAGATGTAATTGTCTGAAGTCATAGATGTTGTATGGATGAGCCACAGCTGGGTATCTTGTGCTGTGCGACTCGTATATTCTTCATTGCAAAATAATTTAAACGACAAGGTATCATAATAAAAGAAAACTAGCTATCCATGCCCCGAAAGAATGTTCAAAAAGTAGAAAAAAAAGAAAGAAAAAAGCGAAAGTACGACCTCAATGGCGAGGTTCTCTCCCCCAATAACTCTCACCATCATTGCCATATGGATTCGAAGCATCCCTACACTGCGGCTGCTCATAATCTTCTATACTCCCCATAGGCCAGATAGGCACCGCACAAATCTCATTGTCTTGACACCCACGGCACTCTTTCCAGGTAGTCCAATCAAGATATGCCATGAGATTTTTGATACCCTTCTGAGCGGATACCAGATCCTGCTCAGCAGCAGCTTCAATAAGAGTCGAGCAAACACTGTGGGCAACTGCAAGCACAGCCCGGGTAGGAATGTCTTGTTTATCTTTGAGCGTGAATGGGATGAATTGGGAAGCACATTTCTCTGCCTCGGCAGATGCGTTTCGCTCTCGGAAATCGGTGAATGGTGCCATGAGCTTGTTGATGTGTTTGCTAAGCTGTTCGGTTGTTTCGATTTTGTCGGAGGATAGGTAGGAGAGTTCATCGCTATATCGAAGGACAATCATGTCTGTGGTTGCTTGCCAGTTCCATGTGAATTCCCGGGGGTCGTGGGTTAAGAGTGTCGAGGTGATATCTTTGCGAATGCGTTCTAGGTCTGAGTGTGCGAGATGGTTGAGACGGGGGTGAGCTGAGCCCTCAGGGAAGAGATCAAGGTCGTATGAGAAGGCTGTGACGAAGTGCTCGTAGTTCAGATTCACACGGCCTCCTCCAATGCCTTCGTAGCGAGAGGCAACGGCGCGTGCCCATCCAGCAGAATCTGGACCACCAGGGCCACCAGGGCCACCAGGACCACCGGGACCCTTTCGTTGTTTTCCATCCCCTTGTTCGTTACCCGGTTCGCGAGACTGAGAAGCAACCTCGACAATTTCGACGTTCACCAAATCACGTTCGAAATCACACAGGATAATTTCGAATCCAGCTTCCATGCGCAGAATTCCATCGATTCGATCGGCGAATTCGTCCTTAGCCATTTCACATGCCCTTATCGCTCGCTCCCTCTCCCCAAGCGGTCCGCCAGGCTTGCCATCTTGGTTCATATCAATGGTGTTGTCGAACAGGAGCGCATCCTGCGAGTCGAGAGTTCCCTTATCTGTCTTCGCAGCTGACATACCGTCAATGTATAACAGACGGAGATGCTTAGCAGCCGCATATGTATGCAAATACCCCTTTGCGTCTTCATCTGATTTATCATCACGACGATTATGACGGTCGCGGCGAAGATCCTCATGACGTCCCTCCCCTCCATCTTCCCCTTCATCAGGTTGACGAGAAGGCGGTCCTCGATGCGGTCGAGCAAACACCAACGAATGTTCCGGCTCAAAGGCTAACCACTCCGTCCCGTTCACAGGTGAAGACAAAGAAGTACCGTGATAAAGTTGTGTGCCCGCTGGAACAACAGCAAGGAAAAAGGAGACGCCGTTATGATGTAATGAGGATCCCCATTGTCGCATGGAATCGTGAATGACGTTGAAGATATGGTTGGCATTTTTCGTCGTGGGATCAACGCTAGTAGTACCAGCCGCTGCTGATAAGGCCAAGGAACAGGCCGTAAATAAGGTGGTGTGGGGCCGCATTTCGAGGAGAGTAAATGCTGTATTTCCCCTTGAGGATTGAGATGAAGAAGATTCAATATTGATGAGAGTAAAGTAAAGAGGGGATTTTCATTCTTTTATCTAGCCCGGAGAAAGATTAACTAAATCAGGTTAAGAGGGCCGAGGACGCATATGGCCGCGCGTATGGAGAGCCAAGAGATGTCGTTATCTCTAATGGCGTTAGGGCTGTTTGAATGACGAAGACGCGTCATCATGCCGGCGCGGCGTATCCACACTCTTTTTTTTAGAGCGCTTGTAGCTTTTTTACCTGAAAGAGTATTAAGTATTGTGCAAAGATTCTTTTACATATTTAGCCTTTAATGAAGATCTGCCCGCTAGCGAGAAGATTTGTGGTGTAGAGGGTCGGAAGCAGCCAGTCATGGATCAGCACTGAGAAGAGGGCGCAGTATCATAGCCGGAGCTTTGTTTACAGCCTCGCAGGACCCTGGAACTAGTGAGCGTAAAAGACCCTGGATTCTTCCTTCCAGGGTTGCACCGCTTAAGTATGAGGGGAAAAGATTATATTTCTTGATGGAAAACGGGTCTGGGAGGGTTTGATAGACCGTCGAGTTCAGACTTAGGGTGGCAGAAGTAGTCTCAAAGTAGATAAACAAGGCTTGGCTTTTTATTTCCCTGATTTGAAAGTTGGGTGATTTCACATAAATACCACCCTGAAGTTTTATAGCTTTGTTGAAAATTTAATACAGAAAACCTGGGCTGGGGATCAATTTCAAGGGATTAAATAAACCGCAGAGCGGACTGCTTCATTGATCTATTCAATTTGAATGCGAGATATTCTTAGGTGAGACTGAAGCTTCTTTATCCATATCCGGGCTAGTTGGAGGATTTAACTCCATGGAGTTTAAGTATGATGCAATGTTACTAGGTACTTCATTACCATTCCCAACATTGCCCTTGTGGAAGTCTAGAATCTCAGAATACATTAAAGACTTCCAAAGGTCAAGAGGGTATTCCGACTCCAGAAAGCTCCAATCGAATTTTTCGGGCGCACTTGGCTCATCAGTAGGGTCATGGTAAGGGACAAGATATGAAGATGTAAGCGTTTCAGCTGCGGAGGGTCGTGATCTGGGATTGTATTGGAGCATGGAATCAAGGAGTGACAAAGCTAGGCCAGTTAGTAAAATCGAAAATTATATGTTCGTGTTATGAATTTCGATACCTTTGTGGCCAGTCTTCGGGAAATAATATGAGAGAGGCTTTCGGTTTCGCGTTGGAAGCGAGCGGACAAATTTCATCGTCTGGAAGAGTATGTAAGTAAATGGCCGCAGTGTCCATCAAGCATGTTATACGCACATTATCATTTGTTATCTTTGACATTATTTCTTCTGGCGGCATTCCCAATAGTTGTGTAATTACACTGAATTGATCAATATAGTTCTTACCAGGGAAGAGGGGCCTTCCGATTATCATCTCTGCAAAGATACAAGCAGCACTCCAAATGTCCACCTTCTCGTCATACCGACGCCAAGTAAGCATTATCTCAGGAGCGCGGTAGTACCTCGTGACGACGTAGCCGGTCATTTGTGCCTTTTGAGTACGAGCCAGTCCAAAATCACAGATCTGGAGATCACAGTTTTCATTGACAAGGATGTTCCCTGGCTTCAGGTCACGGTGAATGACACCCGCAGAATGTACATATTTTAGACCTCGCTGATAGACTGTAAGTCGTAGTAGTGAGAAGGCGGATTTCCACAAGACTTACCATGATCTGATACAGCAAATACTGTGTAAATTGATCTTCGAGTTTTTTGGATCTTATGAGTGTGTGCAGATCAACAGCGAAACGATCCGTTACCAAATAACTAAAAGGTATGTTAGCAATCTTCATTACTCTTCGACGGGAGCTTTTCATGCACTTACATTTCTTCTGATGGCGAAACAAAAATATCTTTCAAGTGAATTATCTACATTGAAATTTGAAGAAAATGACAAGTCAGTTATGTACTAGTATCATAAAGAGGCTGGTGAGGAGTTGAACGAACATTGTCATGTTGAAGATGCTTCAACAACTTTATTTCCCGAAACATATGCTTTGCAACGACCGCGGACTTGAACGGCTCTGCCAGTTTCTTAATGGCAACCGTTTTTCGTGTAAACATATCTTTAGAAGAGCTGATTGATATACTAGTCAGCTACGCTCTTGGGTTTCATAGGGGGCAAAAGCCCGAATTATTCGGACTATCTATGGGTGACATACCATACAAGTCCAGAGACGCCAATACCAACTGGTTCAAGCTCGTAATACCTGCAGGCAAGTAAATATCATTGATAATATTATAATATAGAATGATAACTGAACGAACCTTTCAGGGGTCTCGAATTTCATGCCCATTATGTTCTGTTCTGAGAACTGAGCCATCTCCTCTCCCATAGTCGGCGACTGGCGAATAGTATCCGGAACGGGCATGATGGTTTTGATTGGCTAGCCTTCAAGCCTTAGGAGAGATATATATTTTGGAAGGGTATTTGTATGAAGATAAACTATGTGTAGGTGGCTTCTACAGTCATGTATGAAAATGCAAATGGTATGAGATTGCCTTCTAGAAGGCGCTCAACGAATATACGCTGATTTAAGTAGTACAATCAGTCAACAAATTCAGCTGAGGTGGACTGATTTCGTTGTGACATAAGTGGCTATCTACAATTCAGGTTATAACAAGATGTGCATTTTCAAGACTGGAAAGTTTCGGATCGAAATCCGCGATGTTTCTTTGAACCAGAACTAGTTCTTTCGTCATGTAGATCGGCACTTCTGGCATATAACTGGTCGGCTTTTTTGACCGGTGGGTCTGTTGAAAATCATAAAACCAATCACAACGCACGACCGCGGAGGAAAAACAAGTCCTCGAAAAGCATCATGCGGGGAGAGGCAGAGGGTTGCAGGAAAATTCTTGTCAATATGGTTTTAAGTGGTCGTGACGAATTGTATCATCTATGTCAACAGGTCGTGGTAATGATTTCATCACATGGATTTTTCTTTGCCAATGATCAAAGCAATAGCCTTCTAACATTAAAACCAGGACAAGTACTTAAACTACTTGTCCTAAGCCAGTCGTATGCGAGGGCGCACCCTCAGAGTTCAACGCTATGCTTACCGGCGGATTCAAATTATAGTGGGTTAGGTGATGGCTCCTCACAAACTTAGGCTCAACCAAGGAATGTTCGGCAATTGACAGAAGGCGATGTGTAAATAAATTCTTTCGGTCATGGTTGCGGGTTCAAGTTATTTAATCTATTCCAAATCCAGCCAGCATTTGAAGCGAGAGATAGGAGTGGGTGCCCTGGGTGGCAGTTTTTTCTTTGTTCTGAACCATTTTTTTTGTTTCTTTTGCTTCTACTGCCCGGCAAGGGTGTGGAAATCTTCTATGGTCAAAAAGGTATAAGATGATGAAGAATTCCATGAGATTGGAAAGTATCTACAGAGATTCATCTACAGAGCTTCATCTGTAGAGCTTTCTGCGGAAACAAGATGTCTATCGCAATCAATTCTGTCTTTGAGCATAGAGGATGGTGCCGGAGGAGAGTTTACCATTGAAAGGGCACGAAGAGCCGTGGAGAAGCTTCCTAAAGAGAGGCAATACGAAATATAACTCAGTATTATAGAGTTTCTTTTGAAGGTGCGAGAGGAGAATACTGAGACTGTGTCTACATGGTATTCCTGCGTGATGGAGAGGGGGGTGATGGAAGAAGGCCAGTGATGATGCAAGCTTTCTGGAGGAGATGAAAGGCTAAGAAAATCCGCCCTCCTTATAATACTGGCCACGTATTTTATATTTTGGAGATGTTTGTCGTGGATTTTTCTTAACCTTTTTCATCTCCTCCAGGAAGCTTGCATCTATAACGATATTGCATACGAGGTATAAGTGACTAATTGATTCGTCTTTGATATAAATGAAATGAGTGTATTTTCGTGCATAACATATGTATTGAGATAAAAGAAAAATATGGTATCACGATCGTTCAAAATTCATATTAAACATTTAATTTGTCGTTTGTTGTATATTCATCACGAAGATGCTCCTCACTTGTTGAAGCTAAAGGATCATGTTGATCCCTTCGACGCACTGGCGAAGGCATTTCCTTAAATCCGAAAGAGGATTGACTATTTTGAGTCGATGCTCCACGAATAGTAAGTCGCAGATATGAGAAGATGGGCACAGCAGAGGCACAAAGAATGCCAGAGGTGAGTTCGGTTGCGCTGATGATCTCAAAGATTGTAAGAGACCATGTATCGTCGCCGACCATCTCAGTTCCCCCCAATGCTACTCCGATACGTGCAGCTGAACAGCCGAAAGATCTGAAAAGAACCGCGTTAGTCACATGTTTCAATGATCATCCCGATTGTATATTGTGTGGTTTATCACTTACACGAAACCCACGGAGAATACAGCCATTAGACCAAGCCTGCGCTTCATGTCCATCTTAAGACCCAGAATAGTCAAGATGGGCAAAAGGAGAATAAAGAAGTCTGACACCATGCTCAGAATTTGAGGAGTAGCGACTGCGGCCAGCGATCCGCTATCGGCACAATGGCCTGTTGCGCCGGAATTTGGGTTGCCTCTTGCCCAGTAGTATTCGACAGGCGAGCACTGGAAGATATAGAAAAGGGTACTACCAATTCCCCACATTGTTGCGAATACCAGATTGATCCACCAAAATATCCGGATCCATGTCTGGTTCACAATAAACAGGCGACGATAATAAGTTAAAAGGGCGATCTTTGTTGAGAAGAGGGATGGACCGGTGAAGAGAGCGGTCACCCAGATACTCTGTGGAAGCGATCATCCATTAGCATATGTATCTTTAACTTGAGGCGATATTCTGATATCGAGGCCTCTAACTCACAGCAAACACTCCAACGAGATTATTATAAGAAGGATCATCAGCCACCACACGCCAGGTATGTAAGCCCAAGCCTTTAGTTCCTGCGATTATCGTTGTAATGTTGACAATATTGGTAAATAACTAGAAGTGTCGTTAATATGAGCCTTCATAATCCACACTGTATGTATGGGTAACAGCTAACTTACTAATGCAGCGACAAGGAAGTAATCCTCGATGAAAATCTTTCTGTGAATCTTATATTGTGCCCAAAGACGCCCTGGGACCGCTGTGTTAGACAAGACGAGCATCGTAGCGCAGACACCATAGACTGCTGGTCGTCTGTCTTGAGGCCATAAGGCCAACTCTTCTTGTTTAAGTTGAGCAGAAGACATTGTAGTGCATTGCAGGGTGTAAGATGCCAAAAGGAGCCCGGGCCAGCTTGATGGGGATCTCACGGTTTTAGCTGTTATTGCTCTGACGATCAATAGGATAAAAGCCGTCATGCATATCTGCAGGGCGATGGGGCTAGCAGCTCACATTGTTGCCACTCTGCATATTACTGCGCTCTGCTTACGGGGGCCAGATACCGACAAAAATCAACATGCTCCATAATTAATGGTTTCATTGACGCAAATGGAATAAATATTAATGATCATCCTTCGTTCCCCCAAGATTTACTATTGATTTCATTCACAATTCATTGTAAAAGGTCGATATACTTGCACACCTCGAAGGATTCAACTGTAGTGTCATGTAACCCTACATGATGAATCTGAAGCGCACGGATCGCAGATGACGTGTGACGTGGCTCAAATTAGGGTGATGATTATGGTTTGATTATGCTGCAAGAGGCGCCTACAGATTAATAGTCGTGGGGGCCATATTATCAAGTTTACCAACCCCTCAGTAAAACTCGGATACCCATCTAAATTGGGTAACACCACTTGTACCCACCTACCCATGTCGGATCACCTGTAGTACCAGGATTCGTATCCATCCTTATTACGCCTTGAAGATAGTCTAACTCACAGGCAAAAGTTTCTTTTACCTAGCCTCTTTTCCCGTGTTGGAATATTTCGTCATTGGCCCCCAAAAAGCCCCCACTCAGGGCCCCTGCATTCTTGGGATAAGAACAAAATCACCAATCAGCGATGGCTTGGCTGCATTTTACTGAAGACTCGAACCTCTTTTTCACCTTGCAGGACGACCCACGACAAATAAGCTTGCCCATCCTTCAGGCCCCCAATTATGCAATTGTTTCCCCTCACTCCAATCACTGAGCGCCCAGCAATGTGAATGCTTCTTGTCATGGATCCTGCAACGGGATTGCCGGCGAATGGGCTGAGAACAGTGGCCCAATCGAACGCCCGCGTCGTCGCAGGGATGATGTGAAGAGGGGAAGCCTTGGAGCGAATATGCGACCGGCCCGACCGACATGGGATTATCCTGTTCGAATAATATTGGGGAAATGTAGTGAAAACCCACCTTCTGGATATCACATTTCCGTGTTGCAACAGCATGAAAATTCTCTTGTTGTCTGTTGCTTGAGATTAGAGTACTTCTTTACTAACTCTTGCGTAAAAGCTGTATACGATTCCTCCAGGGCTGATGTGCTATTTTTAGTCCGCACTTGGCTTTCCGTATGTAGAATATGATTAATACTGTACTAATGAATCTGCGACATCTTTTTTCTTGGCGACCGATTGGTCCCTGTAATTTCTCAATATCCATATGGCGCATTTTGGCTACCACATTCAAACTAGTTATACTTTCATTTAAAAAGTGGTCCATATTACTGCATTTGGTTGCTGTTATACCTACGCGGGAGGTACGCCACCAGTTCGGATGTGCCGTTATCTTCCTACAATAGAGGGTATGGAGCATATTGAATTAAATTGGTTGCACAATGGGTACGGCTTTGTCGTCGATAAAGATACTCAGTCTTAGGATAGACGGTCAAACCTTATAGGTTCCAAGGTTATCTGATGCTTTTTTTCTAGGAACCCGACTTGGCACGAACAGACTTAGAATTTGGTCTCCTCTCATATTGGTGAGGAGTTTCCTCTTGCATATGACTAGAAAGTATAAGTTTCGGGCCAAGTCACGCAAGACCCGGGAATTCGGCTCGACGTTCGCGTTATTGAATGCTATTTCTATGTGAAGAGGTCCATGGGTAGCATTAAATGACAGAATGTACTGTATCTAGCTGCATTTTGTGATTTGAGTGTCATACAATTTGATTTTGAAATAATGATCAACACTAGATAAGTAGCAGTTCATTGGCATTAAGTTTTTTTTTTAAATGCATAACTGGAAACCAGAGAACACTTGAAACATCACCCCGCAATTTCGGTGAAGCCGATAATACAGTGATGTCATGGCCTACTTTCTTGCCAATTAGAGGAGCTTACTCTCTTTCCAATCAGAGGGAAAGCACTGAATATCTTTTATCTGTAAAGTGTAAATAGCAAGAATTGTTGAAATCACTCCGTTTAAATTGGTAAATTGCACCACCTGCTGTAAGTAGCCTAGTGAGTACATATTATTCTGCAAGGTGGGAATCTGCTGGCTTGGGTTGATTACGCCGCAATAAAAGCGGCGCTGAAAAGCAGGTACATACGTTAATGTGATTGAACAATGACCAATCATTCTAACCGTTTCACTGCGGTGCGCGTTCTTCTGGGTTGTGTCATTCCAAGAGTATTCCGAGATTGATAGGATGATGTATCCAATGTTGCAGTCGTAGTCCATCTAGTGCGTTGGGGATCCTGTTTTGTCTGGAACCAAAAGAAATCACATTCCACTCAGCGAATTTCACTATCTCACATGAAGTCGAATTTGAAGGGAAACTGCTGAACTTTGAGAATTTATTTAGTCTATCAAACATTGGAATCAACTCCACTCCAAGCCACTCCCGCCAAGAGTGCGCCTTATCCATGCCTGCCTGAGGTGAATATTACTGATCTATGTCTGTCTACGATGAGCGTTCCTGGTAAGAACGATACAATTTGCCTCCCCTCGTAATAGTGTTTTAGTGCTTATATGCATGTACCCCTGAAGAGTTTCATCAATCAGACTAGACTAGAGCTACTGGTCGTAACCAATCAACTGGCCATAATAGTGGCAGCAAGTAGTAATACAAGAATGGGTAGCCAACTGCCGTTAGTCTAACTCCCATTATGTTGAAGGGGCGAAGAGCACACTCCCATGCACTTGTTATGGTGGGCATAGCTACCACCTCGGTCAAGAGAAGCCTCAAGCAACCGCCACCGTAATTAGGAAGATTGTTGTTTCACAACTCGATCGATGACCTCTGTCAGGCTCTCTTCCTGGAGCCCAAGGAGCTCATTGGACAATCCAAACTTCTCAAAATTTGCTCCTCTGTCCGCATTATCTGCGTAAAGTAGCATGAGAATCAACAGCTTCAAGCCATCGGAATAGTCCTTGTCGCTAAGCCCTGCTGCCTTTTTTATCGCATCCGTTGAAGACATTCTCTGGACATTCCAAGTAGTACCAGTTACTTTCTCAAGTTCCTTCAGAACCTGATTTTGCGACACGGTGAACGATGCCACAAAGATAGGCTTGTTCTTAGTCTCTTCTGGTTTTAATAGCACTTTAGCTACAGCAGCACTCGCAGTTTCGAGCGTCGAAGTCGACCACTGTGTGTCACCAGAATCGTATATCGTAGTCCGCTTTTCTTTAATATAGTAATCGAGCCATCCAGCCTCCAGCCCCCAATCGAAAAACTGTCCGGTATGAACAGCTGTCCAGGTTAACCCTGTGCTTTCCTTGCTCTTCAAGTACGCGGCAACCTTGGCCTTGTCCTCGTACAGTGTGACGAGTTCGGCAGCTGCAGCGCATGTATTGTTTCCATATTCTGTTGGAATGAATCTCTTAACACCTGCTTCAATCGCAGCATCGATCATCCGTATATGAACGGTATATGGTCTACCCGGGAGTGTCGAAACTAGGGCATCTTGACCTTTGAAGGCGTCAACAAGTTGGTCGATCGGATAGTCATCGTCCACATTATAAACCTTCAGATTAGACGGGAAATTTGATTTTGAAGATTTCCGTGAAAGAATTGACAAGTTAAATTGGCCTTCTTTTTGAAGTGCGAGCAGAACTTCAGTGCCGAAGAGACCTCCAGCCTATTTTGTTGTGTTAGTACACGGTGCCAGATTTGATGCCGACAAGGAGAGTATACCCACACCCATGAGCATGACATTCTTGATTGGTTGAGACATTGTGAGAACAAGAAATCCAGTCGAAATTGGCCTGTCAATATTAATGATGATAAAGCGGAATTCTCCAATTCAATGGGAAACAGTCTGCCCCGCTTTGGCGGGGGTTTTATATGGCCAATGCGGATCCACATAATCGCAAGGGAATTATCTCCGCACGCATTCCAGGTTGGACAACTCCCGATATCGCATCTCGCTGGGAACTCCAACAATCCACCCAGGCATTGCCATTAAGTCGGTTTAGAACTCAAGAACAGATTGAATGCGAAATTTACGTTCACCATGACCCAATTACAGTCTCAAAGCCAAACCCCTTCTCCTCCGAAGCGGGGTAAGTAATCAACTCACAATACCCCTGGTGTGCGGGGACGAAGGACAGCAGAGAAACGAGACAAATGCTAACGCATTGCACAAGCAAAACAGTTTGGGCTTCTCTTATTACAAACATGAACTACCTCCCGGGTCTCTTAACCATCCACCATTCTCTCTACCACCCAACGCCCGATACAAAAGCCAATGCGGCGAATAACGACACGCCTCCGAACGAACCCTCACGCTATCAATTTGTCGCTCTTTATACGTCCGCATTCCCAGAAGAAGGCTTGGATATACTCCGAAAACGTGGGATTCCGGTGCAATTGGTGTCCGCTGTGATGCCAGCTAGCACACGGGAATATACACAGGACCCACGCTTCGCTGATACCTGGACGAAGTTGGTTGTCTTTTCTCTGGGGCAGTATGAGCGCGTGGTGCTTCTTGATGCGGATATTGTTGTTCGTCGCAATATGGACGAGTTAATGGAGATAGAGTTGGACTCTAAGGAGAAGCTAGAGAAAGGAACTGCTACGAGGGTCTTCGCAGCTGCGCATGCTTGTGCGTGCAATCCAATGCAGAAGCCACATTATCCCGATGATTGGTACGATTTATCTCTCTCTTATTGCCTTCGTGTCCTGGTTCACCCTTGATCGCTTCTATATCAACGCCTCAAATGCTCTTTACTAATGAATAGAGTAGGATTCCGGAAAACTGTGCCTACACATCCCAGCATAAAAATCCTAAAAATGCCCAAAAAGTCGCCCCTCCCCCATCATCTGGAGTTGGTCTATTGAATAGTGGCGTCCTCGTCATCACGCCCTCTGAGAAGGCCTACAGCGAGATCACATCTGCGCTGCAAGATACCGCGCGCATAGAGGGGTATAGCTTTCCAGACCAAGATCTACTCTCGGACGTATTCAAGGGCCGATGGGTGGCGATTCCTTATGTCTACAATGCTTTAAAGACATTGCGCTGGGAGACAGTGCATGCGGATATCTGGCGGGATGAAGAGGTGAAAGCTGTGCACTATATCTTTGCGCAAAAGCCTTGGCAAGAGGATATTCAGCCCTCTGACACTTTGGAGAACATTGAAGAGCCCAGTAGGTGGTGGTGGGAAGCTAATCGAGGGAGGCAACGGTTGGAGATTGAGAAAGGGATTTCGGATGGGTATTCAGCGTGAGGGTATGTGCAGACCCTCGTAAACGCCAGTATTCAACCTTGAATCAATCGGTATATTTAAGGCTCTGGGATATTATTTAGAGAGTCATTCTTAAGACCAATGCAAAATTAGACATATTTTCTTATTCAGACATATATTTGATTGTAATCTATCAAATCTATTGACTTGACTTTGTATAAGAATGGCTATCGGGCTAAACCCAAAGGGGAAACTTAATTGCTCCCCACACGAGTGCAAACAGTCCAAACAACGCGCATCGCGTTTGCGCGATTCGCCGCATCATGAACTCTGGACCAACATCGCAAGTTCTTATCAACGTGAAATCGCATTGATAGTATCATTTGATTCTTGAACGAGGCTCGATATTCCTAAAGTTGCGGTTATCTCTCCAAAAACGGAGTTGTGACAACAAACCTGCACCGATTGAACAGACCAGCGGCCTCTGACGTGACCGATTCATCCGAGGATTCCCATCGCAAACACACTCCTTCGAAGAAGCTTCTATTTAGATTGAAATACGACACCCGGAAATATACATCCAGTGAACAATTTGTCCGACATATTTGCCGTTGACAGAGAATCTCGCTGTCGAATCTGCGAGATATCTGTTCGAATTCGATATCCTTCAAACATCATTTGCGTTCGACGTGGTCTATATTGCCGTTGGACAGTTTCGTCTGACATAAATCTACTCGTGTTGTGCTATCCAAAATCTTGTCTTGACACTACGATTGAAATAGACATTCCGTCACAACGCTCATTCACGTCCCGACCCATCACACACTTGTGAGGTAACCTCACTTGACTCGAGCTACACAGCTTTCAATCCTAAGACTCGACAACAAATACCCCACAATGGAGCAAAACAAGGATAGTCAGATTAAGTTCGAAGGCGTTCGTCGCGATAGTCTCGGATCGCAGAACTCTCAGACTGCCAAAGAGTACGTCACATTGTCTCATACTTAATTCACCTCACATAAACACACATACTGACGTCTTGCAATAGCTTCCTCGAGGATCAACTGCGACTCGAGGCAGACGCGCGCGAAGCCCTTCCTTACGTGAGTCACAAACTGTCCTACCTCTTGACTCCTGACTCTTTCCGTCCATCTGTTGAAGCAGTACTGACCAGATCCCAGTCTTTCGATTCATGCACTTATGAACTAGGCCCATTACGCCAGATCCTCTTCGCCTGCTTAACCTGCAATCCTCCCCCCGGAAACGAAAACGAAGAATACAAAACCGCAGCCGTATGCTACTCTTGCTCCATCGCTTGCCATGGCGAACACACTCTGGTAGAGCTTTTCAATAAGCGGGATTTTATCTGTGACTGTGGAACCACCCGTATGCCCGCAACATCACCCTGCACACTGCGCGAAGATCTCAAGACAAATCAGAAGGGCGTCCACTCTCAAGAGGCCGCTAAGGGGAACAAGTACAACCAGAATTTCCAGAATCGATTTTGTGGCTGCAGCGAAAAGTACGACCCAAACCAAGAGAAGGGTATTATGTTTCAGTGCATGGGCCTTGGATCTGTTGAGTCAGGTGGCTGTGGTGAAGATTGGTGGCATCCTGAGTGTCTTATTGGTCTCCCCAGGGACTGGTATAAGAAGATGGAGAGTGAGAAGAAACAAGAACTCCTAGGTGGCGGTGATGCTGCCGCTGATGAGAATGATGAAACTCCCCTGCCACCTGGTTTCCCTGCTGAGGATGACTTCGAGCACCTCATTTGCTTCAAGTGTATCGACTCTAATCCCTGGCTGAAGCGCTATGCCGGAACTAAGGGCTTCATGCCGCCTGTCTATCAAGATGGAGGCTTGAAGGACACATCTCAGGAGATTAAGAAAGATCCGGAGAACAGCAAGAAGCGTAAAGCTGAAGATGACGCTGATGGCGAGCCATTTGCCGTAGAGTCAAATGCAAAGCGCACCAAGGAAGAATCTCCTAAGGCTGAAGCCGAGCCTTCAAGTCTTGCATCTATCCCTGAAGAACAACCATCGACGAAACAGGAATCCTCTGAGGAAACCCAACCCAAAGATGAACCTGAATCCACCATCCCCTCTCAAACCGTACCGAAACACACCTCCCTCCCCACTTCCGCCCCAGCTGAATCATTCTCCCTCTTCCTGAAAGAAGGATTCCTCGACTCCTTCTGCCGCTGTGCAGAATGTTTTCCCAAGCTAGTTCCCTACCCACAACTCCGTGAAGAAGAAGATACCTACGAACCACCACTTTCTGAAGATGGGGATGCTGGTCCAGGTAGCACAGGGACGGGTAGTATTCTTGAACGTGGCGAGGCGGCGCTCAGCAATGTTGATCGTGTGAAAGCTATTGAAGGTGCAATGATTTATAACCACCTTCGTGATAAAGTTAAGGATTTCTTACGTCCGTTTGCGGAGTCTGGGACTGCTGTTAGCGCGGATGATGTTAAGGGGTACTTTGAGAGATTGAGAGGTGATGAGAATGGTATTAAGGATGCGGCTAGTCGGGCTGAGGCTGAGGGTGGTGATTCAGAGGATAATCGACGCGAGCAGAATGGTGAGTCCGACATACTAATTCTACTCGACACTTTTGATCGGGAATATTTGATGCTAACCCCTGCTGTAGGCTACTGAAAACGTGCTGCTTGACTGGATGTATTCTAGCTTCTTTTTATTTTCTTTTCACGCTTTTTTCCCCACCTCTCTTGACTGAGATAGGTCATGAACCTAGAATGACGGGATTGTGGATTCGGCACTGGGCTGGTGAACATGATTTATGGCGCTTAGTGACAATAATCCAAATCAAATATGTACATTTATTTCCAAAAAGAAAAGCTACCTGTAGAAGCTTGCGAGATCTGATCCAAACGCCGATGCTATGATAATTACAAGAATACGAAACACCCTGATGGCTGAGGTTCAAAAAAGCCAGGTATATAGAGGGGATATGACAATGCCGAAGCATCGAGACATATCATTCCTTGAGACGCTTTGAAGCCCTCATCATTGAATCATCTGGTAACCCACTCCGCTTAGTACCAGGAAGACTTCCAGTCCTGATATCGTTATCATCCTGAGTAACACGACGATGTGGATATTTACTCTCAATCCCTTCAAAACAATTTCCGCTAATAGGCCCGCCATTAGCGAAATAGGGATGTTCCAACGCTTGTTCAGCCGTAATTCGCTTGATAGGATCATACTCCAGCATACGCGAGAGTAAATCAAACCCATCTGCACCGGGTGTACCCACACTCGACGAAGCAGAGTACGCACCATTCTTCAAGCAGCTTTGATACCACCCCTCAAGATTAGGACCACGATGGAAATGTGCCGGTTGCCGATGTAGCACTAAAGACTGGAGCTGAGGATATTCAGGCATGGAGGCGAGACCAGGCCAGGTTTCTTTCCGGGGAAGACCGAGGATTTCGATAATTTTCATCATCTGGTTTCGTTGGAAGGGGACGGTTTTCTTGCTGTCCATTTTGGCTTCTTCGCCTTTGAATATTGGGCGGAGAGAGAGGAGTTCTGCAAATATACATCCTACTGCCCACATGTCGACGGCTGGTGTGTAGTGTCTGCTTCCGAGGAGGAGTTCTGGTGCTCGGTACCATATTGTGACGACGACTTTGTCGCCTGAGAAGAGGGAGTTGAGGGGTTTGTAGAATAGGCGGGCGAGACCTAGATCGCCGATTCGGATTGCGCCGCTGGATGTGACTAGGATGTTTGCTGGTTTGAGGTCGCGGTGGAGGACCCAGTTTGTGTGGAGGTATAGGAGTCCGTTTAGTAGTTGGAAGAGGATGGATCGGACCATGGGGGCTGAGATGGCGTGGCGTTGTGGTTGGGTGTGGTGGTGGATTATTTGGAGTAGGTCGTGTTCTGTGTATTCGAAGACCATGAAAATGCATTTATCCTCTAAGATGATTTCTTCCAATTGAACGACGTTTGCGTGTGACAGTTCGGTGCATAGTGACATTTCTCGAATGGCAGACTGTGAGAGGCCTGTGTATTGGATCGTTTCGCCTTCCTTGTCGGGTTTGAATCTGTGTTGCGCATCTTGTCAGATATTTCAGTTCTAAACCTGATTATATTCTCCGGCGTCATACTTTTTAATGGCAAATTCTCCCTTGTGGCCATTTTTGCCAATCGCCTTGTATACCCGTCCATAGGTTCCGCTGCTGATGAATCCCACGATATGATACCGGTCTCGGACTCGAACTTTGCTGACGTATGCGCCGGGTCTTCGTGATGCGTCTAGAGCTTCTGTGGAGAGAGAAATGAATAGGTTAGCCTTTTTGCACGGATCGCCACGGTGTTGCGGGGAAAGAAGGCAGCGGGGACAAATCAACGGATGCACGCGTCTTTAGGATAGGAAACCAGCCCTGTATAATGAAGATCGCAAACCAGAGATATATGCCGGATTCCCTCTCTTCCAGTTCCACTCAGACAAAGTTCCGTAACGAGTAACAAACAAAGATCAAATACCCAAAGATAGGCATTGAATAGGAAAGAAAAGAAATTACCCCGAGGATAGAAGCCTCCGGAAGGATTCAAGAAGGGAAAGCCCTTGCCAAACATGATGCAGTAGGGATAAAACAGTGAACCAGATCAGATGAAATCAAATCAAATCAAATCACATTCAAAAACAGACGAGAAATGAGACGAAAGGGCGGAGAGAAGAGCAGGCGAGTCATGCGACGAAGCAAGAATCCAAGAAAGGATATGATATATAATTACCGTCGACAGTAGCCTGCAAGCTCCGCTTCAAGTTTTGACCGACCGTCCTCGTTCGGGCAGAGAGCGAACCGGAAGAGGGAGGGTTTGTCAAGCTCATTGGAGCGTCACTGGTCCATATGGAAGCACCAACAGCGATTTCGGACAGCGTACACGGGAGGTTTGGATATATCGGGGCTCGGAGGCGGTCTTAGTCAGCGGTGGGTGGCACGATGCGATATTGGTGTTGTGCGGAGGTCCGATTGCGCTGGAAGGAGATCAGGAGATGTGGGTTTATTGGATTGGAGCACTGGAGGTTATTGGGGCAAATCTTGGTGCCCGTTGGTTAGAGAGGGGGGAAATGGCGGAGACCGACGATCCAAGCGGGTATTCGAGGCGCGGGATTCCGAGGACGATTAGATCAGCAGGACACATTGATCAACATTTGGATCAATGCAAGATACAACGATGCTTTTACTTTTATGTATAAGATCAAGTCGCTAATCAAAATATGTTTGTTGTCTAATACTCTCTTTAGTTCTCAAACAGAGTGATAGCGAAGAGAGAACATCCTCGGCAAACAATGCCTTTATACAATCTTCGAGTCTGCCGAGGTCTCCAGCAACTCCGAAACATATAACAAAAGATATCCAAAAAAAAAGCAACACTATGTTGCTTATTACTTCGAGGCTCTTAAATATCCATATATACATCCCCTTCGCTCGTTCCATGTTCGATCGAAAACGTTAATCGATCGTTGCGCTGAAAGGCATCATTAGAACCACGAGACAAGACAAGAACCTGGACTCGACAATACATACCTGAAGGAACAACATCCATTGCTTTCACTGACACATTCAGCGGCTGCTGGAGCATGTAAATAGCTGCCTGTGCAATATCAGTAGCAATAAGTGGCCTAAATGTACAAATCAGTAATCATTCGAGCATACTACCATGATCTACCACGATTCACGGCAACGCAGAGATTCACATACTCAAATCCCTCAAAGAACTCATTATACATCTTCTGATCATGTCCAACACGCTGCGAATGAAAGTTGATCGCAACACACCCCGGTCGCAGAGCAAGTACTCGGATACCAACTTGAAATATTCATACTACATAGTGCTAGTAGATATTACTGCCTAGGTGGGCGGAAAGTAATGTGCTCCCCAGCTCATATGAAGGAACAACTTTGAAAAGACAACTTGTACTAGTACCACTCAATTCACATTTACTGGTCTAGCTCGGAGGATTTATGTACACGGAGTTTATCTCGTCTTTGGCTTTTCTCATCCACATCTCTCTCCAACTTCAAATTGAACTTGAACAAGACAACGGCGGCAAGCCATGGATCTAAAACGGCGACATAGAATATGTCTATGATCCTTCTATCTGACAAGCTATATGTGGAATAGCTGGAATCTTTTGCAATTGATTTTAATTTGCAATGTTACCGGAAAAAAAAAATTAGGTCAATCAGGGGGTCTGTCTAATTTCCAGGCATGACTGATAACTCGAATCTTTTGGAGCTCTTGAAAGCTTCAACAACCCGGCTTTCACAAAACCATCAAGACGAAGATCAATATTAGATAATTGTCTATGACACTGGATCTACCCCCAATAAGAAGATTCATTGACGGTTTTCTGCCTTAGAGCCAGACACCTAACTTAGTAACTGGATTATTTGACAAGCAGCAAATATCTACGCTCCAAGAATAAGTTACGCGCCGGTATCCTAGCTTCAATTTCGTCAACCATCAGGTTATCCCCAGTGCTACAGATTCAAGGTCTTAATTCAATAGCTAATTTCACTTTACTATGACAAAGGACTTCAACTTATCTAGTCAGGTCTCTAGCAAATACTGGAGCAATTATCTTTTAAAACCGCATTGATAATTCAGAAAGTCCTTAGAAATTCCGTCGTATAGCCATAATATCTCTTTCTTTGTTTTGCTTGAAAGTTTCCAACTGACTTATTATTCTAAAGTCTTGGTCATTTTCAGTTACAGGGTCCAAGCAGCTGCTTGTAGCTAGCTTCAGTAGATCATGATAAGATCTGCCTCGGTCCGAAACGTCTAGTCACAGTCACATGAGTCTAGTATATGGAATGATCCAGGAGATAAGTTATACTCCTGTATATCTCGTAATCAAATTTAACAACAAGGCCATTGGTCTAAATTTAGGGTTTCGGCAATTCTATCACAGATCGTAGATAATAGCTTTCTTTCCGCGATGCAAAAGCCTGAGTGTCACTCGTCCAACGTGGGTGAACTACAAGCACATTTTGTCCTACTTTGGAGTGTAAAATTTGCGATGGATAAAATGAATGAATGGATTCAAAAAGCGGAGGTTCATCTCCGTGCTATCCATCTATGCTTGCATCGGTGGACCTCGGGACAGCTTCTTAGTGGGGTTATTTGTTTCGATCTATACTGGCTATACTGGTTTTGACTGGGGATAATTATAGCTGCAGTCAGGGAGCAACTTGATTCCACAGTTAAAATGGTTAACTGATCATAATAACTGCAAAATATAACTGACCATATAAAGGCTCAGGATAGTGCTGACGGAAAACGTATCCACCTGGGCAGTGACAGGCATACCCACATTCTAGTTATAACCCCGGGCTATGACCTCAACGGTGCCGAGGACGCGTCAACAGTACCAAAGTGGGATGACATGCATGGTTATCTCATCAATCTATGCCTTGACGTATCTAGCTTATCTATTGACTCCATAGTAGTCCATGTATAGTGGGATGGTATAGTAGGGGTGGTACTTAGTGGAATGTTAATGGAGTTACGCCATTCGGACTCAGTATCACAAAGAAAGCCAAAGCCAACATTGCTCTACAGGATTAGCATTGAATCAAATCAAATCGAACTGAACTCAATCTTGAGAAAGCAAGCATGAAATCTTGGAATATTATAATTCAATCAATTCCGATTCTTGTTCATCCTGACCGCCACATCACAATAGTGCGCCCGGTGAATATAGCGCATTCCAGTATGGCCAGGTGTAGTGCGGGGTATGAGATGGATGGACGCCTTGCATGAATTACATGAATTGTAGTAAAGTAAAGATCGATCTTGACGTAGCCTTATAACCCTTGCAAGATCCTGTCGCCCTGTGGTATACCAGTGCCCATGGATGTATACCAGGTGTACAGAGCATCGAAAAATGCACTAGTATGGTTGGGGCACAAGCGACCGTGCTCTGTCTCTGTCTCTCTTTTGAACCTAGTTTCGTAGAACACGGTAGGCACCAGTTTTGTTGAAGGTGGGGAACGGAGTGGAGTCTCGAGACAACCCTGGATGTTGGTGAGAGAAAGCAAGACACGGAGACACGGAGGCTCAGGCTATTGTAGCCTCCAGACTAATCTCCCCTTTTGGCTCCCGGACCTCTGTTTTTGACTTCCCACAATTTCTATCTGGCAACTTCAATTTTATTTATCTATTATTCTGTGCATGATTGTATACTCTCTGCGTTGATCTGTTGATCTGTTGATCTGATCTTGTTTAGTCCCTGTGGTACTTGGTACTTGTGGTACCGTGTCTTGGCTTTTTCTTGTGGGATCGACCCGAAGCAGATCGTGGATCGACTCTGGAGAAGGAGAAGGAAGAAACCTAGACAGAGCCACTCCTCATCGCTTGCTCAAACCTTTTTTGATTTCCCGGGGCTTAGTGTCTAAACTTCCCCTTCTTTTCTCTTTTCCTTTTCTCTCTCCCTCCTCCTCCTCCTCCTCCTCCACCACCGCCATTTCCCTTCACATGCCGCCATGGTCCGGTTACCGCTCCCGCAGCGACTGAGCTCGCACCTGTCCACACGAAGCGCGAGTTCAACACCCGGCCAGAGTAGGAGTACAAGTCCCATGAGATCCCCGACAGAACCAAAACCTTTATTACTCAAAGTCACCGTCATCAGGGTAAGGCAATGGCCCCAATTCCGTCTCGGTCGTGGTCCGCGAGGCTGTGATCAAAACACCTGGCCTTACCCCTCCAGATTGGAACCGAATTCGAATTCGACGACATAGGCTGACCGGCGCGTGCTTCTATTTACTTAGGGACGAAACCTTGCTGCGAAAGATCGAGGTGGTACGAGTGATCCGGTATGTTTACTGCGTGGACCCTGGTATTGCATTGGTGGATTGTGGGGGACCCCGGATTAGACGAATTGACTAACATCTTCTTTTTTTTTGTGATTATAGTATCTCGTCGTCAATTTAGGAGAAGGACGCCAGTCTACACCGACAATATTTAAAACGTTAAACCCGGAATGGAACGTGTCGTTTGAGATGCCCGTTAGGGGCGTCCCACTGCTGGAATGTATTTGCTGGGATCATGACCGCTTTGGCAAGGACTACCTGGGTGAATTCGATATCGCACTGGAGGATATATTTTCGGATGGACAAATCAAAAAAGAGGTATGCAATTATACCTGGAGAATTACGAATACCCTTACGAACTCTCCCATCCCCAAGGTGCATTCCAATGGCTGACCGCATAATCTCTTCTTAGCCCACATGGTACACCCTAAAGTCAAAACGAGTCTCAAGTCGCAAGAGCAAGAAGAAAAGCAAAAAGGACAGTAATGTCTCCGGGGAGATCTTGATGCAGTTCTCACTGGCTGATTCTGCGAACCCCTCCGCTTCCTCATCGGATACATACCGCAAGTTTAAAAAGGCCGTCTGTGCGGGCGACGAGGACGATGCGATTGAGATACCGGCGGCCGATTTCGATGACCTTGACCGTGATGAAGAGACTTCCGATGAGACTGATGATCCTACAAAGCCTGAGGTTGTTGAAAAACGCCGACGACGGCTTCGCTTGGCTCGTTTGAGGAAGAAGTCTCTTGCTGCGAGAGCTTATCAATTCTCCGGTGCAGGAACGGGTGTGCAAGGCATTGTCTTTATGGAAATCATGAGGGTGACAGATCTTCCCCCAGAGAAAAACGTGACACGAACATCATTTGATATGGACCCTTTTGTTGTGACCACCCTTGGCCGAAAAACACTCAGAACCCCCGTTATTCGTCACAACCTGAACCCTATATACAACGAGAAAATGGTCTTCCAAGTGATGCGACACGAACAATCATACAAGTTTGGCTTTACGGTAATGGACCGAGACAAGTTCTCCGGTAATGATTTTGTTGCCTCTGCAAGTTTCCCTTTGCAGGCTCTTATTCAAGCCGCCCCAGAAGCAGACCCTGAGACGGGTTTGTATCAATTCGTTGAGTCTGTAGAAAAAGAAATTGTGCCACCAGCCAAGCCTAATTCTCGGATCACCTCTTCGGCCTCATCATCCAGTCTTTCCAAAATGTCACGACCCACCTTGAAGTCGCGTGACTCTGCTACATCGCTTTCCAGTAACTCTGTACTGGAGATGGTCAATAGGGCTGGAGCTACCTCTGTCCCAGAAGAAACTGCATCCCAGACTGACAGCAGCACTACACTGCAAGTACCTCTGGTATCATCGACAGTCCCGGTAAACCCGGTCCCCTTTGATATTCCTCCTGCTGATGAGGAGGGTCTGCGTCCTTATACTATTCCTCTAACCCTCAAGAACCGGGATCGCTGGGAAGCTAAGCATAACCCTGAATTATTTGTTAAAGCCAAGTACTTGCCCTATAGCGCTCTCCGACAACAGTTCTGGAGACTCATGTTAAAGCAATACGATGCTGATGACAACGATCGCATCGATAAGGTTGAGCTGACCACAATGCTTGACACCCTGGGTTCAACACTCAAAGAATCGACTATCTCCAGCTTCTTCAAAGGAGCCAGCAATGAAACCGACGAAGTCGCCGACTTGACCTTTGATCAGGCCGTAGTTTCCCTCGAGGACACGCTCCAAAAATTACAAAAGAAAAACGCCGCCGCGGTCCCCCGAAGACCCCTCGGTCCATCATCCGTCGGCAGTCAAGACAGTGAGGCGCCATCCAGCGGCGACGAGCTCGCTTTAGAACCCAGCACCGTCAATCAATACAATGCTAACACGACTTCAACAGCGGTGCCGACTATCTCGAGTGAGGAGCAGGAACAGACTAGTTCGAACGATGAAGGAATCCAGGCCGACGACCTTGCAGACGAGAGAGGTGAGGAGCATGTTATTGAAATCCGTGAATGTCCCTTGTGCCATCAGCCACGATTTGCCAAACGATCAGATGCCGATATTATTACCCACATCGCCACTTGTGCTAGTCGTGACTGGCGACAGGTTGATAACCTCGTTATGGGTGGATTTGTAACTGCGAGTCAGGCCCAGAGGAAATGGTATTCCAAGGTTATCACTAAACTCTCATACGGTGGTTATAAGTTGGGAGCCAATTCGGCCAATATTCTTGTGCAGGATCGAATTACTGGTCATATTAATGAGGAGCGCATGAGTGTCTATGTTCGTCTTGGAATTCGACTGCTCTATAAGGGTCTCAAAAGCAAGGAGATGGAGAAGAAACGAAGTAAGTTTTGTCTTATCTTGACTCAACATCCATTTTTTCTAACCAATCTCTTTAGTTCGTCGCATTCTCCGCTCCTTGAGTATAAAACAGGGTAACAAGTACGATGACCCAGCTTCTACAAGTCAAATCCAGGACTTCATCAACTTCCACCAGCTAGACATGTCCGAAGTTCTTCTCCCCATTGAGAAATTCCGAAACTTCAACGAGTTCTTCTACCGTGCACTCAAACCCGAGGCTCGACCATGCTCAGCTCCCGACGATCCCAGAGTCGTCGTCTCACCAGCCGACTGCCGTTCAGTGGTCTTTGATCAAATCACTGAAGCCACCGGTATCTGGGTGAAGGGCCGTGAATTCTCCATCGCGAGACTTCTCGGAAACGCCTACCCAGAAGACGCAGCAAGATACCAAAATGGCGCTCTAGGTGTATTCCGATTGGCTCCTCAGGATTACCATCGATTCCATATCCCTGTTGATGGAATTGTTGGCGAGCCCAAGACTATTGAAGGTGAATATTATACGGTTAATCCGATGGCCGTTCGCTCGGCACTGGATGTTTATGGTGAAAATGTTCGAATCCTCGTTCCCATTGACTCTGTGTCTCATGGGCGTGTTATGGTTGTTTGTGTTGGTGCCATGATGGTTGGTAGTACGGTTATTACACGCAAGGCCGGTGAGAAGGTTAGCCGGGCTGAAGAGCTTGGATACTTCAAGTTCGGTGGTAGTACACTTCTTGTATTGTTTGAGGAAGGAGTTATCAATTTTGATAGTGATTTGGTGGATAACTCGAAGGGACCTTTGGAGACACTGGTAAGATTAACTAACCCCTGCGCCTGTGCCATTACTTGCCTTGTGTGTTCGATTTGTGCTAACTTTTTCTTTAATAGATCCGAGTTGGCATGTCTGTCGGTCACAGTCCGGATATCCCTCAACATGAACCGGATATGCCTAAGAAAGCAGAAAATATTACTGCTGAGGAGATGCAAGAAGCCAGACGTCGTATTGGTGGTAGTACACAACCACCTCCAGACAGTATGGACACGTTGCCGACAGTTGAAGATGCCATTGAAACAGAAGCATACTAAAAGTATTGTTGGAACTGTGTGATTTGTGTGATTTGGACTGTCGAGGTGACAGTCTCCTATTTCTGTTCTTGTGAATGGGTTTATTGATGTTCTTTTTCTTCTCTTCTTCTCTTCTTTTCTCTGAACATGTTGAATACTTATATGTGTGCGAATTTTGGGTTGGTCGCTTCGAGACTACAAAGCGTGTTTTCTTATCTCATCTAGCATCTGCACAGTTGGAGAATCTGGCAGCTTTCAATGACATTGCATTCCATTGCCGTTGAGGCGAAATGGACGAGAGGTGACACTGAAGTGAGGATTGGTACGTAATTCCTGTAAATTTAATGAACTGAATATTAGATCTGGGATCAGATCACAATGCACCGAAATAAGAACTCAACTAAACATACTATCCCGTAATAACATGCATATGTAGTATGTGTAGTACTATCTCCAACCTTGTTAACGGCCCGTCGAGGGGAATCCCAAAACGGACTAGCGCCCCACGCGCCCCGACCAAAACAACCGCGTGCCCGAATCCCTCCAACCCACCTTCTGCGCTTCCTTGCCGCCCGCAGCAACTTCATTGCGGGCTAATCACTCTCCTCTCACCAGCGCATTCAACTGAATCATTCTCTTCAAGCGACCTTCACGTCACGTCCTAATTCGCCAAGTCTAATTGGGGACTCCACGAAGCAACACGTGCCGAGCGGGTTGACTGCAGCACGACGTAATTCCATTAAACGACGGCTCCAGTGTCAACAAACATTCAAAACAAGATCGCGAAAACGAAACAATTCTTTCAGTGATAACGATCACTTTAATACGATTGTGAAGAATAACGCGCAATTCGACCTTCGCTTCACCACTTCTCAACTCAACTCACTACCGTGGGGTCGACCGACCGACTCAGACTGCGAACCTTACCAGATAGATCAGTCAGTCAAGTGAAATGACCACCGCTGTCTTGGCGACTTCGATCACGAAAGAAAAGCGCCGTGAACCGCTGGGGACGATTAGAATGGCTGCTCATGCTCAGACGGCGCGTTCTGGATCTGGACGCGGGAGACCGGCTACGCGACTCAGTGCTTCGAAACAGGGGTTAGATGATATTACACAACACCAGCATCAACATGAGGGGAAACGTAAAGCGAGTGAGTGATTCTTTTCGAGCGAAGGGGGGTGTTTCTTTGTTTTCTGTTTGTCCATGTTCGCGAGGACATGGAATGGAAACTGAAACGGAAACGGAAACGGGGGCCAGATCAGATCAGTTACTAATCGCGCTATTATGACAGATTACGAGGAAGACGATGAGGGATTCCGATTCTCGCGAAAACCAGTAAAGAAGTCGAGACCGTCTATTGAACCCGTTGCTGAGGAGGGATCTGATGTGGAAAATGCGCCTCCTAAATCTACACCGCGAAGGGGGCGACCACCGAAGAAACGAGTCGAGGATGCGAATTTGAATGGTGGGGATTCTGCGACAAGGTCAAACGGAAAGGGAAAGTCTACAGAATTACCGAGGAGAACGAACAAAAGGCCTGTACAGAGTATAGAGACTGATCCGGAACCGGAACCGACGCGCTCAAGGAACTACGAATCGCCTGCGCAGACACATGAGAAAAAAGGGAAACGAGGACGGCCTGCTAGGTCGAAGGTTGAGACTCAAACGAATGGATTTAGATCTCCTGAACCGTCTGCGGGTAAAACTATACCGTTGCCTGCGGCTGATACACCTGTTATTCAGCGCAATAAGGAATTACGAGGTGCGAAGGGGAAGGGACGGCGACGGAGTAGCTTGGGGATGCGTGGAAGGAGAGCCAGTTCTTTGATTGACTCGGGGGCATCTAATGGTGAGTTTCTTTCTTTGTCTTTTCGCTTTTTCTGGGTTGGGCTTGAATGCGAGTGTGAATAATAAACGTACTGAGCTAACTTCCTTCTTCAGCATTGCCTCATCGAGAAGTTGGGACTGCGGATTTTTATAAGCATATTGCTGATGAGGGACTCTCTGAGCCGAGGCGAATGCGCCAACTTCTTATTTGGTGCGCGACGCGTGCGTTGGGAGATAAGCCTATGGGCTCGAAATATTCCCAGGAGGATCAGAGTGCGCGATTAGCAGGTATGATCTTCTTCTTTGGAGAAATCTATTTCAATGGTGACGATACTGATACAGATATGGTTATAGCTCGTGTTATTCAAGATGAACTATTGAAGGATTTCTCGTCAAATGCAGATCTTTCAAATTGGTTTAATCGTGAAGATGTCAATCCACCTACTGTGGTTGTTAAAAAGCCGAATCCGAGAAATGTGCAAAACACAGAGAAGATCAAGGAATTGGAAGAGCAAATACAAAAGTATGACGATCAATCCGGGACTCAGGTTTATTGTTGACAAGAACCTTTGCTAATATTTTCGTTGCAGACTTCAAAAAGAGAGACATGCTCTTAACGGCCTTCTAAAACAACCACCAATTCCACCTCTTAATGTCGCGTCTGAATCTCCTAAATCCTCCAAAATCAATCCAAAACGACAACCTAAATCCTCTTCTTCACCTCACGACCAAATCGATTCCTCTCTTCTCGACCCCTCCCAACAAGCAATCCTCACATCCTTACTATCCTCCGCTCCCTCCAAAAACCAGTCACAACCCCAATCCCAATCACAATCGAATAACAACACATCACCCCCCTCCGCATCCACAACAAGTCACCACCCTCTATCCCCCTCTACAGTCTCATCCCGCCTCTCCAAAATCACAACAAAGCTCGCTCCAACTCTCGATGCCTTTGCAGCAGGAATCCATGATATCGAACTATATCGTTCAAGTGCCGATTCGGTCTCATCAACAATACTTCGGATTTGCGCTGAGCGTCTTGAAGAACGTGATGCGCTTAATACGAGACAACGTCTTGAGATTGAAGGCGAGACTGAAGGGGAACATGATGAACTGCGTTCAGGGAAATATCCTGAGCGGCCTCGTGAAGATCTGGGTATCATTCTTGGGGCGTTGAGTCGTGTTGAGAGACGGTGATGGGTAACATTGTATAGTGATTCTACTATAATACCGTTTGAAGTGTTTCTTTCAGCGTTTCTTTCTCGTGTTAATTCGATTTTCTTTTTCTCGACTTGAGCGAGGAGTTGAGTTTGAGTTTAAGCTCAGGGATACCGGACCAGTTGGTCTACGATGATGCCCTTGTTTTCTTCTTGTTCTAGTTCAAGGCCGGGATGTGCGCATTTATGATGTGGGTACCTACATAGTCGGTTAAGGTGTTGAGGTTGACTTGTTGGTTGGGTTTGCATTGCAGTTGCACTTTTAGCAAGCATGGAGTTTTGGTGGATGTTTCTAATATACCGGGATTGAATGAATTGAATCTGTTTCTTTGTCTTTTATATTCCTTTTCAGCTTCCATCTTTCGACTTTTGTACCTTAATCATACATAAAGTAGATCATTTTCTGATGGCCGTACTGAATTAGTGATGCCAGGGCAAAGAGACGTGGGCAAAACGTATGTATTCTGACACTAGTTGTCGTGAGCCTGGTGGTGGAAGGTGAAGACTCCCAACTCCGTCAAAAACATGATATAAATGCTTTGATTCATCCAGACCCGAAGTCTCAGGCTAGGCTTCAGGTATCGGCCACATATGCATCGTAATAGTCCAATCTGGCTCAACAACATCATCCCAAACTTGAGGAAGAATAATATCCCCATTAGGTCCTACAAGATCATAATGTCCTTTATTTACATGGGGACCAATAACTTCAATATGAAGAAAGGCCTGTTTGATGAGATCTTCCATTCCCTAATGCCCGAAATAGAAATAGAAATTAGCCCTCATCTCAGCCAGATATGACAAAATAAACTCTACAATAAGGAGTCCAGATAAAAGAAATTAAGAAGAAATCTCAACTCACCTGCCAGTTCCAGCATAATTCCCATGGAAAAGCAAACTTTCGACCCACTGCATCTTTGAATTTGATTGGTTTCATCTTCTCCCTTTTGATTTGCGCAGATTCTTTAATTAGGCCTAGTTTTGTTAGTGCTTGGATGGCGTTTCTTTCGGCTTGTTTGCGTTGCATTTTCTCGTGGTTGTCATTTCGGTCTGGCTCTGAAATACTAGTATCGTGATACGTGTATTTTGTGGATACAGGCTCATCGGGTGGTTCATATGCGTCATATGGTGGATCTGCGAGTGCTTCCGAGTCTATATTTGGATTTGAGACGTTGGAATGATGATGGGTTTCATCGAGCTCTTTCGAATTTGGGACGCTTTCGTGTACTGCACGGAGATGAGGTAAGACTTTAGGCTCCAAAGCGCATTCCTCTGCATGTGTACTATGTGTTGAGACACCAGATGATGTATTTGTTGGCGTAGATCCAGATCCAGATCCAGATGTCAATGATTCCGAGTCCAGATTGCTGGTCTGGAACTTCTCAATAGCATGCGGCGTGATATAATAATTTTGGCATTGGCTTGCCTGTTAGTTCCACCGTTCAAATTCTACCCAAGAGATACGTTGACTTACCTATTAGCTGCAGTAATCAAGGTATTAACTGCAATTAATCGTAACTGCAACGTATTCCTCAAACCAACAAGTTCCTCTTTCTGAAATAAACCCCATCCAATTTTTCTCCAGCTCTCAGTTGCTATACACTTCTCATTTCCAGAAAGACTTTTTCGATATTTCCCCGTTTGTTGAAGAAATCTCTACATCATATCCATTGATGAGCTTAGAATATGTGCGATTGCATTCATGGTTGCTTGGCTGAAGAGCTTTCGACAGTTTATGAGTTCGACATTCAAGAATGTTTGTTGGATGCAGCTTAGCTCTTGGATTACTTCTTGGTATTCCATGGTTGAGCCGTTGGATTCTGATAGTGCGCGGATGAGTTTGTAGGCTAGGTTTGCGCCGGAGAGGAAGTCTCCGACGGAGACACCGAAGGACATTTTTGGGCTAGGTTTATGTTTAGCCTAAACTTGGTGGGTGTTAGAGATGGGATTTGTTTGACATTGTTTTGGGATAAAGTTTTTGTTTTTGTTGAGTGTAATTTGTATCCGAAGTGTCGAAAAAAGATGAGAAGTGGGAGACGCACCTACTAATAACATTGAAATGACCCCGCAGCCTGAGTGAGGCTGATTGGGGCGAAGTATGCATGAAGTGATTTGTTGGACCAATTATATGCAGGTACTGCAGGTTTTGTCGTCAAGGCTTGAATATTCTGTTCACGTATATTGTTGCTACTTAGTATTATTTTTCCTTGGGCTCATCGCTAGACAAGGTATTGATACGTAGACAGTAGAAATAGAGCTTTAAGTTTCTCAGTTTCTCAGTTTCTGATGGTCTAATACACAAGACAACCATAGATTCGGGCATTGATGCAATAAAAACAAGAAGACCCCCAACACGTAACATAAAGATAATCCCGCAACATCACATTCAAACGAACAAGTAAGTTTAAGCACAAAAAGACCTCGGGATCAAATGTCAAAACAAAGCCTAGTAACTCGGGAACGAAACTTCAAAAGGGTAATCAGGTAATCAGATCAGATCAAATACGTGAGAAAGGGGGCCTCAATGATTTTGGTCATGACTCGTAGACTCGTATCTTCTATGTATGTTCGGACGAGCTGGGTATATGTAGTCCGAATAAGGCGGGAGTCGATACAGACTTTGTCGGTGAGGGACGAAAGATGGGAATAGAAGTAGTAGAGATGAAGAGAGAGAAAGGAACAGGAAGAGGGAAAGGGAAAGGATAATGAGCGTGTGACTGTACTCCCTCCTGCGTGGTAAATCCGAACGTCCATACAACAATTTCAAAAAATAAAATAAAGGAGGCAAATAACAATAAGAAAGTAAAACAGCAATCAAGCCCCCGCCTCGGTTGCTGTTCGAGGTATTAAGGGCAACAATGCGGATTTGACACAAGAGAAGATCTGGTGTCAAATTTGCAGATGCGAAATGTCCAAGGAACCCGATGATATCGAGAGACGCTGAAGGAACAAATGAAAGAGAGTATCAAGGAAGAAAAGGGACCAAGGAGAGATGTTCGGGTATTCGGTATCAACGTTGAGGAAGATGAGAAGTGAACAGGAACAAGACTTGTAGGCTAGAAACTGAATAGTCCACTGCGTTTCTTGCCAAGAGGGTATACAACGAGGGCAGCTAGGAAAAGGCCTACTGTTGTCCCAATAGCAACCTGGACCATGCCATATCCAATGTCAAAGACAGTACTGTAGCTCTGATTGCGTGCATCGGCAGCTGATAAATTCTTCGCTGCATCAACAAATCCCTGAGTCCCGTTGGTTATGACCGTAGATGGGGTGCGAGTCATTTCTTCTGCCGAGGTGATGCCTGATATCAATGACCCGCTCGCTGCAAGGCCGGAGGGCACAAGAACCCAGATGGCAGGTAACATTGCAGCAGCTGCAAGACCATGGCGAAGTCGACTGTAGAGGTTACCCATTGTACCGATGACAAAGGCACCGAGGGCATTCGAGACTTGAGTATTGGCGTAGAAACGCTTCGAGCTAAAGTAGCTGGTCACGTAGCCTGTTAAGGAAATAACCATCATAATGGGGATTTGTTTCCATTTGGACTGGTTCACGAGGGCGAGGGATATAGTGAAGAGGAGTACGAATGGAAATCTTTGGAGGTACTCGTTTGTTATTGGGCTGGCAGGACAAGTGTATGCCACTGTGGCTTGCGAGTCCAAAAGACCATAGACAGCGGTACCGATGGTGATACCGAAGCCAAGGAAAAGGGAGTATATAATTGCGTATACCATACGCACTGATCCAGCAATTATACTGCCTGACTGTAGCTCCAGACTCGCGCAAAGCACAGTATATCCTGGTAATATGAGCGCTATCGAGGACTGTGCTAGGGCGGAAAAGCAGAAGAGCGGGTCGCCTTGGTATCTTATACTTCCAAATGCACGGGCCAGGAATGAAGTCAAGACAGCGGCGGTGATCTCGAACACGTTGGAGTATAGACTCGATCTTGGTGAGAGGATGAGTTGTAAGATACCGAGAAGACAGCCCAGTAAAAAGGAGATGGGCATGTCGATTGGTCGAGCGTTGAATGCGAAGGGCCCCACGGAAGCGCTCGCACAGCCGTGCGCAACAATTTGAAGCAGCAAGTGGTACTTGTTAGGCCTCTTCGACGTCTCATCCAACCTTTGAATGGCTTCCTCCACTCCAATCACGTCATGGATCACTTCCTTATAGATCTCGTGTACATCTGCCAATCTGCCCAGGTCAACTCCTTGGCTGGCACGTACGACTTTGACTTCCGTGGTGTGCGTTGAGGCATCATCAAAGGAGATAATCATGCAGCCGGGGAAGTACAAGAATTGACCATCAATTTCCAACACACGAGCAGTCATCCGCATATATTCCTCCAACCGGTGAGTCGGGGCGCCATATTTCATCAAGGCTCTGCAGAGCCGGGTCAGGTATCTTTGGCGTGACAAGATTTCAGCGATATGGACGGTAATTCGGATCTCATCTTCGAAGTGGTCGTGTTTTGCCCATCGACGCGCTACGCCTCCAATTGCACCGCTGCTTCGAGATCGCTTCAGCATAGCAATGGGGGATGTGGTCTTGGGCGATGAGCCGTTTAAGGTACTGCTCGACCGACTTGGTGATTTCTCGTACCACTTTCGGGGTCGATGTGGTTTCCAGAGAGGATCAGGGGAGTATCCACGTCCACTGTACTCTGAGGAGCTTCCTTTCCTGGAATAACTCCATCGACTATCCTGGCTAGAGTGGCTACCTCCGTCGTGTAGTTTAAGTAGGGAGGACAGAATGCCACCTCGGTAACGAGAGGGCCGTTCGACATAAGTCTCGGAGTCTCTGTCCTCGGTCGGTGTCTCTTGGCCGGAGAGAGGGCCAGGAGACGGAGGACGAACGCGAGTCAAGAAGGAGAAGTCTCGTTGGGACATTTGTCGCACGATATTGAATGCTTCGGACGTGTGCGGTGTAAATTGCCCATTTACGAGATCCGCATCATCCTCATCAGCAGTTAGGTCGTCAAATAGTTGTTGTTTCTCAGGGAAGCTTATCACAGTGATCTCATCCCCATCTTCGGAAGGAAAGACTACTTCAGTTGGGAGAGAAGCAATCGATGAATTCTGGCTGGACCGAGGACTGGTTTTCGGAGGTTTTGGACCGCGACTGAAAATAGATGTCAGTCGCTGAGCTCTCTCCTGTGCATAAGCTATCGCCTGCCCTTTGTCATTTGTACTAAAGCTGAGCTGCTCCCCCTCTCTCCCGGCTCCCGATGAGCTTGTCTGGTAGCCGATCGTCAGGCCAGTGACATCGGATGGCGCGCCAGAGCTCCTTTCCTCCAGTGATGGTGCGGCATGGGAGGTCACGGACCCTTTTTCCTGAATGTATGGAATGTTGGCTGTGGGTTGTGGTCTTTGAGGGAGCACAGTGCCCCTTCGATCCAGTCGGGATTCGACCGTAGCTCCGATAGTGGGTTCATGTTGCTCTGGTTTATCCAGAGTAAACTTGACACGATTGGTGGTTTTCAGAATGCTTGCATTCCGAGGCCTGCCCTGTGCACCAACTTCATTCACCTTCGAGCCCTGATACGTCTGGTGGGCCTGTGAACCATCATCAGACAGGGGCAGTGATGCTTGACGTGACACTGGAGATATTTCGTTTGACCCTAGCCCAGTATCAGAAACGCTTGAAGGGCGGGAGACTAATGGTTCGAAGTAGCCCCCCACCATTTGTTATGTGTATATCTTTGTTTGGTTCTTGTTTCTATATTCTGCATATGTCCTGAGGCGATTTTTTTGTTGTTTAGGAGGGGAAAGGCCTTTTTGTCACAAGTTGTGGGCGTAAAAGTTCAATCGTCTGGTTTTGAATCTATCTATCAATCGGGTAGGGCTCGTTTTGAGGATATTGTAGCCTGGCAACGCTTCAGTTATGTGAGATCACGCTTTATAAGGGACGATCATCTCTTTGGAGAACCCACATGAGCTTCTATTGATATATGACTGGTCAAGCTTGCTTCTAAGCTTGTTTTTTTAATTCAGCATGCAACAAGCTATAGCTCGTAAGTGGTGGCCACAAGGGAGTTATCCCATACGTCTCTCGCTGGGAGTTTCGGGACAGGGGGACTAGTTTGAAGGGAAGGCCCGCTGCCAGGAATGATAATTATGTCACAGACAACATCATTCGAGATTAAACAAGTGAGATCGGGAAAATGATGGATTTTGTACACTTTGAACAAAAGCAAGAGGGAAAGAAACCTTGCGAATTTGGGCGAGTATAAAAGATCGTGAGGTCCGAACTCCCGTGCATGCTTTTATCTTCTCTTCTTACGCGGCTAGAGACATGGTTAGGAAAAAACAAATAAGTGCATTACGATATCAATAACAAAGCATACTGAGCACATGAAGAAAAAGCCTTTTTTATTCTTTTTTCCCTTTTTCCGTACATTTATTTTCCTCTACTAGCAAGGAGCAAATGTACATGTGGCCGGGGAGGAGGTTTGGGTTGGAGGGGGAAAAAGCCGTCTGTGCCGATTTCCCATTTAATTTAATTTAATTTAATTTAATTATGATTATGATTATTGTTTGTGTATTACTTTTAGATTTGATTTACTTTTGCCACAGTGATAAATCGCCGGGATTTGGCAGTCTCATAAGCCTCGAACAAGACAAGTCACGAAGCACGGTCAAGTGCACAGGCCTGACTCGAAACAGCTCTGAATCGTGCCTCTTCTAGCCGGGTATGCTCCGAGACGGAAGACCCATATCTACTCTCGATTTGGATCGCCACAGTAAGATCGACAGTCTGGATTGTAGCTTATTAGCTTATCGAAGCTTTCCGAATCAACGGAATCTTGAAAGAATTCCAGAATTCTTTTCAGAAATTACAGTCACTCTAGAGAGCAAGTCAGCTGTAAGGCGAAAGAACCTAGGAGCGGGTTTAATCCGAACTCCTTGTCCCAAGGGCTCAGTGTTATTTGCTGGTTTCACAGAGGCTATGAGGTACCACAAGTCACAAGTGGTTCAGACAAGACCTGAAATCATGATCATTGTTGGGTAGGTAGTGTGTTAGGTGGTAAAAGGAATAATTAGAGGGTTTCAGGGATCGACCTTAGTAGTTGAGAGAAGGTTTTTAGGATCCCTGGGTGGAGCCGGCGCTAGGAGATCAAATCCTTACGCTTGTCTACATGATGTACCTAGAGATCCGCAGTATGAAGTATTTACAAAAGTACTTTAGTATATGTAGACATCGACAACGACAACGACACGAATTCGATCTCCATCCCTGTACTATAGTACCTTGGAAATCAACCGACAGGGGAAGTGATGCATGCTCTGCATGCACGACGCCTCGTTCATCAGGAACAGGACTGTGTTCCGAACACAGTATACGCGTACGCCCCTCATCAATCCTATAGGTGGATAAGTAGAGAAATCAATCACACCATCGGAAGGAATCTCACCCTGTCGACACCTCCTACAGTAGATAAATACAGTGCATAAATGTAGCCAATCCATCCACGGACGAACATACGTGGATCCGCATACCTGATTGGCAGGCTCTGCAAATAACAATCTGAAGACACGATTACTGTAGTATTACAATATACTTGACCGTGACCCAGATAAATAAACAAATAGTAATATCCATCTATCCACCTTACCCACAAATCTTAAATTTGAATTCCAGGATCTACTCATTACAAAACTTGGAATATACATCATCTGCTGTCTCTTTCCGTTCCCAAAATCCCATGGCTTATCTATGACCTACATTCGCAAATTGTAAATTATTTTTTCAGACGAGAAACGGGAAGAGGAAAAATACAGACTCTCACTCTTCATGATGTCAGCTAGTACCATATAACAACCTTGGAACCTCCTTGCGCGTCATTGTGTTACCCAATCTTCCCAATCCTCCCCGCAGCAAGGGCCAAAGCCAAGACTAAGACGCCAGAAGTGCCAGTGACAGCTGCAAGAAGCAGGTTGACCAGATTAAGCTTTCCGCGGCCCTGGATTCCTCCAGACCTGGCCAACGGCTAGAACGATTAGTTCTGCAAGATATGAATGCATGTTGGCCTTCGCAGTATAGGTACCAATATTGTGTATGTATTCTCGGCATGCTGAGTACAAGGCAGTATGTAGTATAGTACCTTTAATACCTTCGCTCTCGTTTCACTCAAATACATTCAAGTTGGAGTAACTTGATGTATACATTCGTCTTTCTCAGTTAATATTTCTAGCTATATTCGTAGAGAGATCTGGAACTCTACTAAAACACTCTACGCAAGCTCCCTCACCCCCTCTATCCGGCTTCACTACAGAAATGTGACTGCGCTACCTCCCCGTGTTACCTTTCACCCTCTTTTCATGTCACACAGCCCCTCCGCCAGCTGGGGGACCGAGGATGTCTGTTCAACCTGGAAAGACGCAGGGACCAATATCTAATCTGTGGCTTTGGTCCGGATTCCCGTCATGGTGATAAGTAATGTCTTACGCGCGTTCCTTGCTTGATAATATATATCTTGGCGGGTCTGGACAACGGTCTAGCTGGAAACGAAAGTAGGATTTTCAAATCAATGGAGACCTCCGTTTCAATCATAGTTGTTTGTGTGATGTTTATGTTTGTATTTAACTAGAATGTTGCTGCGAACTTGGAGGTTGTTTCTACAACCTGAGTCTCAGCCTGTTAGGTAGTCAATGATTCATTGAGGACCTTTTCCTCCGATGTATCTCCCAAACTTAATAGTACTTCTGAACCATGGATTCAATCATGGCTGTTCCCTATTCCAGACCGTGGATCTGCGACCCAAATAAATAAACACCCAAGTCACAATTATAATTATATTCATAATCCTGCAGATGTAGATGTAGGTAGTGCTCCGAGTCCTCCGACGTTCAACTTGAACACTATTCATATCTCTGAAACCCGAACTGGAACTGCATAATTGGCACGTCAGCTATTGCTATTCATCTTTTTTTTCTCTTTTTTTTTTCCTTTGGAACTATTAGACTTAGGTCGTATTAGAGTGAGCACTAGTAACGCCATCATTCTAATTGTAAAAGTTTCTGTTGACTTCTTACATATGAGCGGGTACATAGCCCTTTTTCAAGATTCTGTCGAGATCGAGAATATCATATCATGTACACTAAATCCACACTGGCAGACATCCTAGCTGGTTCTAAGTTTACTTTCATGCAGGGTCTATGTAGGTCTTGGCCGGGCTGTCTAGATTTTTTTTTGGCTTTTGCTTTTGCTTTTTACATCGGGCTGGTGTGTGTGGATCCTTGAATATCGTGAGCTTTTTATAGGTTTACCACCAGAGTCCCAGATTGGAAGGAGTCTTGTTGAATTGTGGAGTTTAATTTTCTTTTTACCTTTGTGTTTGAGTGGCTATTGTATAGTTACTCATTTCCATTTCAGCTTTCAGTTCAGGTAGGCTGGGTATGCCTCGCTTTCTGGGCTGAAGTGTTTCAAGTTTCAAGTTTCTCATTGTGATCAATTTTATTCTAGAATGCGTAAAAGAAGGGCTTTCAGTTCCAAGTTATATTTGACATGGTATGATTCTAACGTTATTGTTTATTAGCCATGGTATGCAATCATTTGGCAGCCATATGCAGTAATTTATACATAGCGATTGCGGCTCTACATAGAGATCTATAGGTATGCAATGCTTCCCAGTCCTCCCAAGATTGAAAATTTCCTATCACAATCTACTGGTCCTAGCTCCTCACTAAAACTCGGATAGCAGCACTACCTTATCCATCTAAACCCAGGTACCAGGTACACAGAACCGTGACGAAAAGTCACGACTCCCGCTCATTGAAAGACCCGTGAACCCTTGTCGTCATAAGACTCGGCAATCTCCCAAACCTCCCACCCGAGACTCTCGCTGAATCTGGCAATCTTGCATCATGCACCTGCCGTCCTCCGATCGACCTTATCTACCCATGCCATGTGTATTCCAAGGGCCTAGGTTCGGGTTCCGGGTCGGGGGAGATTGATCTGATCTGATCTGATCGAATCGAGCATGCTTGCCATGCTTGTTGCTGAGCTTGGGCTCCACGTGGTTTGCCTTTCGTGGGACGTGTTTGGGAGACTTTGTTTCAAGACTACTTGGGTTATTGGTAGTTATAGGGATATATGGATGCGTTTTGGCACGTTGGTTTACGGGTTTGGTTGTACTTTGTAGAGAATTGAATGGAAACACTCGTATCTGATGCTGAAGACTAATAACATCATAAATCCAGGTAAAGAGTCCATGCTTAAATTGCAGTAGGGGCCCTAGGCTACAGGAATTCGTGGGTAGAATGTACATGACCGGATGTACGTCCGAGACCCAAAATTAAACAAGTGAAAGTAATGAGCGGCGGGCATGCCCGCCGCTTCAATCCAGCGCTTGGACAATGCAATTCTTGAATTGCATCTCAAGGCGGATGGGCCTCGTCAATGCCACCAGTCAAGTGGAGATTGTGAGGAAGAGCAGTAGAGAAACGGTGAGAAATAGACACCTAAGAAAAGAAAGGAAAAATGGTGAAAGAGAATAAAAGAAGATACTGTAGAAAGAAGTCATTCGAGACTGATCCACATCAAGACTGGCATTACTCAAGGTGCCATGGGCTCGGAAGATAATAGGATAAAGAAAATGAATGGTAAGGCCAATGGCTCGTGGAAACTTATTAATCTCCGATGGAATAGAATGAAAGAGTGGGGGGCATCATGAAAATAAATGAAGATAAAAAAAGCCCTCCCAAGGAAGAAGAAACGAAAAAGAAAAGTCATACGTCGCTGTCACATGATGGTCGGCATTACATGAGGGGAGTCTTGCGCTTTTCAGCACTGGACAAAACAAGCATTGGAGTCTTGCGGCGCTCAGGAGCTTGGGCATCCTGCGCCTGGCCAGCAACAACAGCCGCCACAGAAGGAGAAGATTCACCAGAGGAGACTTGTTCAGCGCGAACCTCGGCAAACTTGGCTGAGAAATATCCATCCTCGCTTGTCGGGGAGACACTGGTGAAGGGGCTCTCAGGTAGCGATTTGCGACCGGTCTTCTCCTTGCGCTCAGAGCCGATGGCGCCATTGGCAGCCGCACGAAGGCTGCCTAGACTAGGCTTGCTAGAGAGACTGCCGCTACGCACAGTTGCATCGTCACCGTCCGAGAAAGTGAACTCCTTCTCACTGGCAGGAGTGTTGGTGCCACCGCTACTGTTGTAGCCAAAGCTGCGAGTATCACCACGGCGCTCAATTCCAGCACGAACCAGGTTGTGGACTGCCCGACGTCGCTGGCGGGTAGCAAAGTTCTGGCTTCCCTCATGCTTAGAAGTCGGCTTGGCCACAAGATCCTCAAGCGAGGGAGGGCCACGAGGCTGACGGATTGGGTGTTCTCCAGCACGCGCCTGGCCAGGGCCGAAAGTTCCAGTGGCGGGGGTAGGAGGGAAGACAGCGGATCGAGGACCGGCTCCTGCATTTGCTTTGCTTGTATCAATGTTGGTTCTCAGAGCTGGGTTGAACGATGGAGTCTTGCGGTGGTTGCGACGGAAAGCGCTCGCAGATGAATCAGTGGGTGGGGAAGGAGAACCACTTGGAGGAGAGACTGGCTGGGAGAAGTAATTCTGCGACGGAGCGGAATCTGCAGGCGGGGAAATCTCAGCACGGAATTGAGGCACCTGTGTGTCGATAGACTGGTTTCCTCCGTAGGCTGCCAAGCCATCATCCTGAGAGCCGTTGTCCATAAGGTAGCTTTGCTGACCAGTAAGTGGATTGAAGACAGAGTACAGGCCAGGCTGACCAGGAACTGGTTGCACGACTGGCTGAACACCTTGCTGAAGTTGCTGCTGGTAAAGTCCCATACTCGCCATCTGAAGCTGAGACATCTGCTGCGACATTTGTTGTGACAATTGCTGTTGCTGAGGAGACATTCCCAGGTTGAGACCCTGGAATTGCTGGGCTGCAGCTGTGACGCTGATCAGCTGTTGCTGAAGACGCTGCTGCTGTGCCGCAAGGAACAGGTTGGTTGACATCAGCTCCGCGTAAAGGTTCTCATCCATCACCTCACCGCCACCAATGTCAAGCATTGGGGGTGCAAGCACTTGTTCCGGCATAGTATACACGGGGCGGTTCGGGTTTTGGCTCTGGTTCTGATTCCGATGCTGAGGCTGACGTTGCTGCCTCTGATGTTGATGTTGATGTTGATGCTGATGCTGATGCTGATGCTGGTTTTGGTGCTGGTTCTGATGCTGATGCTGATGCTGATGATGTTGGTGCTGGTGCTGGTGCTGGTGCTGGTACTGCTGCGAATGCGATCCATTATGCGAAGCGTAGGTGTGCTGCGGGAATCCAGCTCCCGTAGCGGTTTGAGGAACACGGTCGGACTCGCGGTGGGTCGGCATTCGAAGACTGTCCATAGCGGTGCGTTGCTGTTGAGAGGGAATTGTTGCAGATCGGGGTGCCGTGCGAAGACCAGCGAGAAGATGCGACCGGCTTGTACGTGGGGTGGCGACCGAGGTGGATGCCTGAGACTCATCAATGGTCGCGACCTGAGGAGGAACACTCAAGCGCTTGATGTGTGAGCCTTTTCCCCGGGAAGCAAAGCCAGAGCCAGGAACCCCGAGGGAACTGCCATTATTGAAAGAATTGTTGTACGTCATTTGAGCAAGACCGCCAGCGTCCATACTCATGTTTCGCGGAGGAGAGGGAGATGGGTATCAGGGAGGGTATGTGCAAGACTTCAGTGTGAAGTGAGACGCGTTTTTGAAAATATCCGTGAGGTCGGGAAATGCGAGCTTGGGATCAACCACGAAGCTTCGAGCTTTTTCCGAGGGATTAGATGATTAGGATAATCTATGTGAACACTGATCGACCGAAGGGAAGTTTTCGGAAGATGAGGTGAAAGTAGAGTCGAAGGGATTTTCGATGGAGACGCGATATCTTGAATCACGGAATCCGTCAGTGCGAAGTTCGTCAGGCAGTCAAAAAGTAAGGTCACGGACCACAAACGAAGGTATGCAGGACAAAAAAATGTGTCAAGGACAGACTCGACGAAGATCACAAAAGTGCGACGACGATATTATCAAGCTGTACAATAGCGATGTGGAGATGTTATAGTAGTTGGAGAAATGTTTTTTCTCGGTTTTTTGTTTCTTTTTCTCTCTTTTGTCTCGGTAGCAGAAGCCGAGAATCCGGGGGGTAATCCAGCACAAAGGAAGGCAGATATGAATGGATGAAAATGGAATTAAGAAAGTAGTTGGGGAAATGAGGCCTCTCAGAGAGCACCAGGGAAGAAAAAATAGAAGGGAGATGCTCTGCAAATCCCAGGGAAAATCGACGTGAGATGACGCGGGTAATGGTATCGAGAGGAAACTGGAGGCGATTCTGAAACACGACCAGCTGGCCAAGGCAAACCCAGATAAGGTAAGATTCGCAGTGGTGGCAAGAAGGACGAAACGAAAATGGCCCCAGGCACAGGTAATGCAAGAACGACAAATGCGGGATTCGAAGATCGTGTGGGTTTGAAGTTTGGGGGTTGAAAATAGTCGAATCGAATCTTCGGATCTCGGCCAAACACGAGCAAACGCTTTTTCTTCAGGGGCGGAACGAATCGGACGGAACTATTTGCAGGTGGGGAAGGGATTTTTTTATAGGTATTATGGAAAATAATCTTTTTCTTTTTTGATGGTCCCAACGACGGAAAATGAAAGAGTGCGAAGAAGAAGAAAAAGAAAGAAGAATGGGGGGGAGAGGGAGAGGGGAGGGGAGAGAAGAGAGAGATGAAGAAGTAAAGAGAGAAAGAGAGGAAGAGAGGGAAGAAGGAAACGGTGCGGATTGAAAGTCAGTGGGGAAGGAGCGCGGGAGTTGATGCCTGAGGCCGAACTTCGGTTGGACACCGCAACGTATATGTATACAGTATACTGTTACCAGGTAACCTCCAACCTCCAGGGCTATACTCAGTATTATTGTCAGGCTCTGGGATTCACCTCTATTTGTACGAGTTCAAGACAGCCCTACTTGATCTATCATGTCCGATTCGACAATGAAGCTTCCTGTTTAACCCCAGCTACCAGAGCTGAGACCTTCTCCTCATGGGATTGGAAGCCACTGGGAGCTGGGATACATGAAAAGTTGGGGTCCAGCACCCAATCACCAACGAATACACGCCCAGAGCGTGATGAGCCCATTCGCAGCCCAGAACCTCCCATCACATCCCCCACCGTGTCATTGGCTAAGGGCCGCTAGCGCCGCCCGACATGCCCGCTTCTTCGTCTCAGAATGCCCCTGGAGCCGCCCGGCGTTGTTGCCAAGCCTCTTTCCTGCAGCCAATCGATGCACCTTAACCGCTGACGGAGGCTCTCCGTGGACTGGTGGCAAGAGAGGGGTAAATCAGGTGTTGTGTTGGTACTAGTGGTGGAATTGTACAAGTGGACTCCGAACATGAAAATGCAAGTAAAGATTTTCATATGTCATTTGTGCGGTGGACACGGCCATTGTGGGACTGCTCTTCATCGGAGGCGTTCTTGAATGGGGTTTGTTTGGATACGGGGGAGATGACTGGGGCCTTAGCGTGATTATGATCTACAAGCTGCTGAACCATGTCAGCCGAAATCATTATGTACAGAACAACCCATGGCCGAATTAACTCTGGTCTTTTTGAATATATTCCCATTATTACATGCATATGTCATTTCTATTTTGTTTCCCCTTTTGTCTCTTTTTACCTGTAAACAAGCATGTACAAGCTAAGCAGGATTCGGAATAAACAAATATAATTTATGTATGTACACCGGTACATCGTGGCTGGAACCGCTTCTCCGCCATCTCCGAAAATCCTTCAGTACGCCTGAGACACACAAACAGGTGGCGATCATGATAGGAACAGAGAAATGATCATGAAAAAAAGACAGAGAAGATAATAACGAAACCAGAAGATGAGATAAAAAGAAAGTGGCATGAGACACACAAAAAGAAAAACAGAATGAGAAAAGAAACGCAGCGTCAGGGGTATCTGCTGGTCATGTAAGAGACACACACCAAGAGGTAGAAAGAACAAGATAATAAGGAGTAGCATCAAGGAGAGTCATTACAGAGGACAAGCCTAGAGGCATCAAAGACATATATCACTCTAGGCATCCACGGGAACAGCCCCAGGAGGTAGCGCGGCGGAGTCCATCTGGGAAGTTATTTGTCGATGCCCTGGCTCGGGGGACGCACCTTTGCCATTCATTCGTTCAAACTCGAGCGTTTCGGCCAGCTCAGCCGCCATCGGGTCAAGCTCCTCTTCTTTCAGCCCTGTGGCCAAAGCAACTAGTTTGCGATGCACATCGAACTTGGTACTCACGCCTGCATCCGCGGTTTGTTGAGCTAGATCGCGTACTGCGTTGCGTCGTGTCTTTTGCGCAATGCATAATTCACGAGCAAGTTGGTATCGGGCGCTCAGTTCCTCTTGACTGAGTGTGGATGAATCCGTGGCAGGGATTTCTGTTTTGATGGCTGTGGCCGACAACTGCTGAACGAGACGGCCGTATTGTACGCGCTCGAGAAGAGACTCGTATTGAGCGCGTAATTTCTCATAGCGGGCGAGCTGCATATCACTGGAGTCGTACTCAGCCTCCTTAGCTGCAAGAGCTGCTGTTTGTTGCTTGATCTTTCCGCGATCGGACTCAAGCTGTTCAAATAGGGCTTCTGGGTTGGCAACATCGGTGGAATCTTGTTGACTCATCCTGGAGTTGCCGTATGTGACTGCGAGTTTCTTGTTCGCATCTGCCATTATGGTACCGATCTTAGAGAGAAGATCGGAGGTCGCGGTCGAATCGACAGGGGGAGCAATTGATTGACGGTCTGAAGGCAGCAGTGTGCCTAATTCACCATCCATGTGATCATTGGCCATAGTAACTGATGATGGAGGGGGAGGGATGTCGTTGTCAATGTGAGATCGTTGAGCGATGCCTGATGCAGTTTCACCCTTTTTATTCATCAGGTCGCCCGTTCGAGGACAATGGGTGAGAAGCATGTTTACGAGACGGAAGGCACCGTTGCGTGCAGCCACAAGAACGGCCGTATCACCATTGTCATCTTGACATGACAATAGTAAATCCACCTCATCGTGAGAAGCCGTCTTGCATAATTTATCAAGCAGCATCTCGCAATAATACTTGGAGCTCTTCCACTTGCCCTTGCTTCGGGTCGTCTCAGCAATATGGTGGAATATGGTGGCTCCAAACCAGTCTCGGAAAGTAACAGTATCAAACAACAGATCCAAAAGAGCAGGGAAAGTCCGCTTCTCGTAGTTATTCGTGAATAATACGGCTCGAACAAGTGGGGTTTCTTCATGAACAGACAGCGCCTTGGGGTTGGCTCCTCGACGAAGTAAATCCTGTACAATCGCAAGATCACCCATAGCGCAAGCCCAATGCAGGGCAGTATTGCCAGAGTCATCAATAGGCCGATCAATTTGGAAATGAGAAGGAGGATCGGGTGGGTGAATGCGTGTTGCTTGCGGCGCGTCGCCCACGGTCATAAAATAGTCTAATAACTGATCTCCATACATGATATGTTCCTGCTCAGTGAGAGACATGCCGTGGGGTTCATTCGCGCCGCGCTTGCGCTTTCGCCCACCGTGATGAGACATTTGTAACATATCTTCATCGGCGACCATGGATGATGATTCAATGGTGGCTTGTTCAATAGACTCGTTGTCATCAAAGGTGGTACTCATATCATATTGTTCATGAGGGAGGGTTGGGGGTCCCATGTTCCGCGTTGGATTTGGTTGCATGACAGAAAATACTTCTGCTGGCGGTGGTGCTGGCTTTGGCGCTGATGCCGATGCAAGATTGCGATTGTTAGACTTGCGAGGTGCTCTTGGTTTTGAGGCGGCTGAAGTGTGCTTTGGAGCAGGTGGGGGACTCCGGTCCCCAGCAGTGTAATCGAAGATGGGTAAGAGTTTCGTGAGGACTTTGTTCCGCTCTGCCAGCATGCGAGCTTCTGGAAGGGGAATCCATGTTCCTGGTTATAAATATGTTAGTGAATTAATACTGTGATAAAACATTCTCGCCGATTCTCGTTGCTCTGGATTTGAAGCTCACCTTGATATTTGCCATAGCCACCTTGTACTTTCTCATGTACACCCTTCTGCACCTCTCGTTCAAGAATTCTAGTTCTTGCTGGCTTATCAAATCCAGCAGCCTTCAGAATATGTGTTGCGTTGACCCAATCATCCCCTCTTCGCCTCATGACACTGTCTCCTTCAATCTTGAATTCATAAACTGGCACCTGAATGAAAGAGGTATTAGCGCCTTCAATGCAAGATAAGAGAGGACAATGTTTGCCATCAATTGAAATAATTATCCCAGGCAGCAATCCACACCATCAAAGAGGACTTACACTACTGTAGGTAGCAGAATAGATCGATTCCATCCCCGCCATGGTGAATGTCGTGAGCCACAGGCACCCGATATACCCTTTGAATCTGTGAGATGGCGCGCACTTATGGGTGCAAAATGTATCAAGGGCGTCCACGAGGCTAATTACGATCAAGAATGTTCCAGCATTTGACACATTGCACGCAATTTACAAGCCTGGTCCAGAGCGTAGAGACACGATTTGCTGAGTGGAGTCTAGGGTCGCAGTTACGCGTTTTACGTGACCGCGTTAAGTGGATTTTAGAGTCTAACCCCTTTTAGGAGTGTATTACATAATCCACATTCACTCGTCCAATCATGTGATATATAAATCACATGACCGTATATCGGGAGCAAACTAGAGATACCTCAAAGTGAAGGCTAGGTCCACCTATCCGTGAATTGACCCCGTCTTGTCGTCCTCCGCCACCTCCTCACCTCTCTAATTATTATCATAATGACTGTCATCGAGTCGGTCAAGAGCGCCGTCGGCCTCGCGGACACATCCGGTGCGAATGATCTCCAATTGACTCCCGTCTCAAACTTGACACGAAGCTAATCGCGATCTTCAATCCAGCCACCCGTCAGGAAATGTCCGAGGCTCGTCTTCCTATGCAATACCGCGACTCATGTGCACACCTTTTGATCCCTCTGAACCGCTGCCGACAAGCTGAATACTACCTTCCTTGGAAGTGCGAGGTACGAATTTGATTGTTCCAGGCCCACCCGCGCACGCGCACGATTGAACGACTTAGTCGCATGTTGCCTGCAGAAGAATATTGGCTAACTCTTATTGTGTTTGCTTAGGATGAGCGCCATTCCTACGAAAAGTGCCAGTATGACGAGTTCAAGAAACGTGTGGCCAAGATGGACGAGCTGCGGGCCGCTAAGGACGGTGCTCGTAGCAACTAAGCTTGCCGAATTTGTTGATGTGTTTTTCTGGAAGGCTGTTGAACAACCAGCATGTTATGTACATAGACGATATTCTGAGACTACTCATTTGAACTTCCTTTTATGGAGTTGGGCCACTTTCCTTTCCTGTGCCTTTTTCGTGTTGATCTGGAGGCAGCTATCCTTGATTTGCTCCAATGCGGACCATGGCTGTCTCATATTACAAATGACAGCAGTACCCCCGTGTCCTTTCAGTGGAACTCTCGTCAACTCCGCGGAATATTGGAGTAGCTATACGAGCTCTGACTACACATTCCTCAGAGGATTGGTCAGTTAAACTCAGTCAGACTACCGGGCGGCTCCAGCGGTAACCATATTAAATTTGTCAGCGAGTGTTACAGTGCGACATGGACTGTCCTAGCGGCATGCAGATCCAACTGGGTCATGTAGGGTAACCCGTTTCTCAGTCTTGCGGGCCAGAGCGTAGTATATGCCAGGGAATGTTGTTAAGTGGCGCCGGTAAGCCCATCTCACAAGGCCCCAAGGGTGTGAATTGCATATGCATGTATAGACAGCATCGAGGATATTCCTACCCCCCACATCTTAATAATGAAGAAATCAACACGGACTTCAAAATCATTTCCTGTAGAACCTTGGTATACATATATAACTTCCATCTCACCTTATACATAGTTCGTATCAGTAATCAGGAATGCACATCACCTGATTGCTTAGAAATCCAACGGCTTATCACCGAGATCGTGCCCCGCCGGCAAAGCCGTTGCGGACGAAAATTCCCCCTCAATGCAAGAACTCAAAAGAATCGGCCGGAATAGGCCCCATGCATGCTGTCTGACTTTTCTTTAGTTCTCGAGATTCATTTGTTTATATCTGCATCTATCACGCAATCCCGCCTCCCCGCGATTTTGACTTCAAACCTTCAGAGCGTGCCTTATATCTACTCCTCGACCGCTTTGGGATCTTTCATCGGCTTTTGATCGGCACGTGTTCGCGGTGATTGCTACCTCGAGACGCCTCCACAATGGGTCTCCTGTATGGGATCTCTTTCTTTGGTAGCGCATAAGCCTCAATTAACATGTTTGTATAGTGCTCTCGGAACTGCACTAGAATGGCCCGAGGCCAAGAAGAAGGCGCATAAGGTGCGCGAGTGGGGAATTGAGGTATGCGCTGCTTTGTCTGAAGTGGTTGGCTTGTTGGTTTCTAACTGGGGATGTGTATAGCAACTCTTAGCGAACTGGCGGCGAGCAAAGGGCAAGGAACGTGATGCACTTCTTTGGGGCGACGAAGTACGATCAACAATCGGTATACATTGAATTGGCGGCGGCTGACGGTGGACTTCCTGGAAAATAGGTCGAATACCTAGTGGTGGCTCTCGATGATGAGGCCAAGAAGGCTCGGTTATCTTTGGCGCAAGCCGATATTCTGAAATCGCTTGCTAGGGACGAGGCTCTGTGGAAATCCGGTTCTGGCAGCAACGACAGCAATGGCGAGCAGTGAGTGGACTTATATGTGAATCAAACTCTACAGCAGGTCTTAACGGCGAATCAGTGACGACGAGGACCCACCGCATTTCCACCCCGAGTTCGGGCGATTTATGCTGGAAGCTACACCGGGAAGCCCGTGGGGCATTGGATTTAAAGATCTACTAAAAGTGGAATCTAATATGAAATGGCGGTATATTTTTCTTCGGTCTTGGATCATTATATTGGGTACTAATTAGTTTCAAGACGAGAGGTTGCTAAGGCACACATGGCACCTAATGAATCTCCCATTACTCTCACGACATTCCCTCGATTGGGAACAAAGGATGACTACATTCAGCCTTATTACCCTCCTTCCGGTCCGGCATTGCGCTCGCAATTTGTTCCAGATGAAATTGCCAACCCACACATTCGATTCCCGACCCTAGCCGCCAATATTCGCTCACGTCGAGGCCGCAAGGTTGAATTGAATGTGCCAGTCTTCAAAGATAAGAATACGCCTTCGCCTTTCAAAGACCCCACAGTCAATTATGATCTGCATCTCTGGCCGGAAGATGACGATGTTCGCAACGGCGCTGCCAAGGATGACCATGTCTATATGGATGCCATGGCTTTTGGAATGGGTAGCTGTTGCTTGCAGATTACCTTCCAGGCAAAGAATATGACCGAAGGAAGGAAATTATATGATCAGCTTAGTCCATTGGGGCCGATTCTTCTGGCTCTCACGGCTGCAACACCGATTTATAAGGGTTTCTTAGTCGACACGGATGTTCGATGGAATCAAATCGGTGGAGCAGTGGATGATAGAACGCCCGAAGAGCTTGGTGAAGCTGTAAGTTTTTGTTTTGCGCCTCCCTTGGTCCCATCGAAAAGTTGTCAGTTGGAATTTTCACTTACATTCGAATAGCCTCTTGAAAATGATCGATGGAGAATTCCAAAGTCCCGCTATGCTTCTAATTCGACATATCTTTCACAAGATCCTAGACTTCGAAAAGAATATTTCGATCCTGATTTGGTTGTTGATCATGACATTAAGAAGCGATTGATGGATGGCGGCATGGATGATTTGCTAGCCACTCACTTTGCGCACCTTTTTATTCGCGATCCGTTAGTGATCTTCTCTGAAGATCTGGAGGAACTTGACCTGAACAAGGGCGATCATTTTGAGAATCTCCAGTCTACTAATTGGCAACATATGCGCTTCAAGCCTCCTCCGTCCGATAAAGACGACATTGGCTGGCGAGTGGAGTTCCGCTCCATGGAGATTCAAATTACAGATTTTGAGAACGCAGCTTTCAGCATCTTCATTGTCCTCATCACCCGAGCGATTTTGAGCTTCGACCTTAACTTTTACATTCCCATTCAACGCACCACCGAGAACATGGAGACTGCTCATGCTCGCAATGCTGTACTTGATGAAAAGTTCTACTTCCGCAAAGACCCTTTCTCTCAGCGGGTGCCAAAGGGCTCTGCACAACAGTCGCCTGATGGTAGCACATTCTCCTCCGCAAATTCTTCAGCGGTCAACTCACCACCTTCATCTCCCTCTCTCAGCCCCGTTGAAAGTGAATACGAGCTGATGACAATCTCCGACATTATTAACGGCTGCTCTGATGGGACATTCCCCGGTCTCATTCCCTTGGTAGAATCATATTTGAACAGCGTCAATGTGGATGTCGAAACACGATGCTTCCTTGCTACCTACCTAGATCTCATCCGCAAACGAGCTGATGGCACTCTCTGGACTGGAGCTCGCTGGATTCGCGAGTTCGTAGCCAAGCACCCAAGCTACAATCATGACAGTGTTGTGTCTGAAGAGATTTGCTACGATCTTGTCAAGGCAGTTGAGGAGGTGACTGAAAAGGAAGGTCGAAATGGTGCTCTTGGATGGGAGCTTCTGCGAGGGAAAAAGAATTAAGATAGAAGAAACCGTGCCTTCACCCATATAGATACATAATATTCCGGGTGGCAGGGGTTTCCGATTACATTTTACTAGTAGATGATGATTTTCAATTTGCACATAATTGCAGCAGCCAGAAGCAGACGTCTTTGGGCATTACTTACTTGATACATGACAGTATTTCTTTTCTTTTCTTTTCTTCTACTTTCTTTTCGAAACAGTGTTTCGGGTAAAATCCAATTTGAGTTCAATACATCATGATCCATGCATGTCTTCTGACTGTTACGAATATCGGGCTTGTATCGCTCTCGACCTGAGTATCTAATTTAGATCATGCTGGAAGCCGAGATCGATATTAACTGTCCTACAAAGAGTCAGATCTGACCCTGATTAGGATGCGACAGGGTTATACAACATGCAATTTACCAGGGGATATTGTAACGGTTACAGCGCCATCTCCTGATCAAAGGTTATCCAAGATATTCTTAGATGAAGCATTTCCAAAATTCCTATTCAAGCAATAATCACCAAAAACCCAAAACAGAAAATGAACCATAATTGCAATCTTCGAGAAATGTTTGGAATCAAAGAAATAAATGACTTGTCCTGCCATATATCACCAGTAAATTCTATTCTCCTTATCTCATTCTCTCTAATCTCTGACCTCAAGCTCCTCGATCCCTACAAGTCAAACCCGTACACCCCACAGCTAAATCTGTCCAACAATAACCTGAACCTGAACTAAACCCCAACCTTGGACTCGGAACCATGTGCTGGGCCATACAAACCTCAAGCTCTACCTTCCCACCCCCTTCAATTGAAATCGACTCTATCCTAGCAGTAACACACGGCTTCCTCTCAGCCCTAAACAGCAAATGCCGCCACGAATTTGAAAAGCACTGTATCAGTGCAGGTGGCATGTCTCTCTCCCCGCCATATCCTACACCTCTTCGGTTCTGCACCATTGGGTTTTTCATCGAATACATGACAGCACTGCAGGGTGATATTCATGAACGGATTTGGGACCCTGAGATCAAGGTACAGGAGGGATCGAATTTAGCGGCTGTCTGGGCGCCTTTTCGGGCGAAGGTTAATGAGGTTGTTGATCATGTTGGGGTTGAGTTGTTTATTTTGCATAAAATTCATGGGGAGTGGAAGGTTACTGGGTTGGCGGATTCTTGTAGGAGGCCTGTTGGAGAGGAGAGAGAGATGGAATAGTTTAGCCTTGAATTTGAGGTTGAGGTTGAGATTCTTGGTGCTTTGAGAATTGTTGGCTCAAATTGATCATACATAGTAATAGTATGGGTGGGTTATATTCTTTTGGTTGAGCTTTTGGGGGGGTTAAGATTAAATTAAGTCTACCAACTTGAGCACAGCCAGGTGGTGACTCGATATTCCGCTGTTTCAATGTCATTATTCCGAAGCTTTATACTCCTGATGCAGTATCGGAGCTTGGAATAACGACTCTTGCAAATGTGAATGTTTTGGTAAGTTGGAAGTTGGAAGTTGGAAGTTTCTTTGGTTGCTTCGTTTAGAAACCAAGCCACCAAACCAAAAACGGTTAATGGTTTAAGACGCAAAATTGATTAACAAGAATCTCACATTTAAATACTAACCTAGTATGAGAAAGTATTCCATCAGTAGTTCACTTTTGTTGGCTCGCAAGCAATGCCTACGATGTGTTGTATACCTCAATTGTCCAAGTAAAAACAGCTCATTCCAGGGCCATCATTTGATATTTGCTTAGAATTGCGAATAAACATCCCATATTATTCCAAGTTTAAGCCTCGGTCTTTCAATTAGTTATGAATCAGTGAAGATCGTAACCCAAATAGGTCTCTCTCTTTCCCTCGTCTTCCCCCGGATAAACCTCGGGAGCAACCAACATTCTGAAGACTCTAGCACGGAAAGGGCCAATTCCCCGCGAATCTGACCCTTCCAAGATCAATGTCCATGAATTCTCCGCTTATAAATCCACTAATCAATCTATACTTATTCAACTTGATTGGGCTTATACGCCGCTCCCCGCTTCTTCCCCAGCCCTGATCCCCGCATTTAACATCCGTCTGTCCCGAAATGGCCAATTGACGAAACCTTAGTCGGCTCATTTCCGTCCGCTAAGTCAACATACAGCGGCAATATAGCATTCTCACCCAAATGAACGCTGATCAGGCACATATTCGGCGTGGCCTTTTGCAGAGCAATTAGCCTGAAGGCCCCGGGTGAAGCACATATAAATCTGCTCCCCGCATCGCATCGCAAGGGTCTCGAATGATCCCTGACTCCGAGAATCTCTGGAATCTGTGAGACACACTTGATATCTGTCTGGTAGGAAATCTCCGATGATGCTCACTTTTCCGATCGGCTTTCTTGCTGTATGCGCGATAGCCCATGCAGCTCCTGCCTCAAAGTCAGCCCCTACTGTGAAGATTCTCAATGGAACTTATGCGGGTACACGCAATGTACATTATGACCAGGATTACTTCTTGGGAATGCCTTATGCCCAGCAGCCGGTTGGTGATCTGCGGTTTACGGTGCCGCGATCGTTGAATAAGAGCTGGGACGGCACACGCGATGCGAAAGAATTCTCGGATATTTGTGTTGGCTATGGAGTGGGTGTTTTAATTTTGTCCGGTTACGATTATACTTCTAACACTGCATGCTGCAGACCGACTCGATCTGGTATCCCCAGTCCGAGGCTTGTCTCACCATCAATGTCATCCGTAGCTCATCTGTTACGGGGAATTCCAAGCTTCCTGTTGCAGTCTGGATTCATGGAGGTGGATTCTATGAGGGATCCGGAGCTGATCAGCGGTATAATATGTCGAGAATCGTGGACAATGCAGAACAAATTGGTATGTTGATATTGTATTCCCGTCACTGATAATTGTAGAAGTTAGTCAGGTTCATCGCTCATGATCTACCCCTTGAAATCAGGAAAACCTTTCATCGCTGTCACACTTAACTACAGGCTCTCAGCCTGGGGCTGGATTAGTTCAAGTCAGGTCTGGGGCAGTGGAAATACAAACCTTGGCCTACGTGATCAGAGATTAGCCCTACAATGGGTCCAGGAGAATATCGCAGCTTTTGGCGGCGATCCTACCAAAGTGACGATATGGGGCGAGTCCGCAGGGGCCATGTCAGTGGGCTACCATCTCACAGCGTACGGAGGACGAGACGACAAGCTCTTCCGGGCTGGAATAATGGAATCTGGCGGCTCTATCGCAGCCAGTCCAGAAATCTACACTACATTCCAATCAACCTATGATGAGCTTGTCTCTGCCGTGAACTGCAGCAACGAGGTGGATACAATGCAATGTCTACGTGAAGTGCCCTTTGATAATTTGAACGCTGTTCTGAATGGGACTGACGGGTCCTCGGAGTATAATTTCTCGCCCGTGCTGGACGGCGATTTGATTCGGAACTGGGGCAGTATCCAGTTGAACAAGCATGAATTTGTTAAGGTTCCGATTCTTGCTGGTAGTAACACAGATGAGGGGACTGCATTTGGTCCTACGGGGATAAATACTACGGAACAGTGGTATGAATATTTAACCAGTATGTGGTATCTTGGATTCAAACAAATGTCTACCTCTTTTCGGTTCTACATGGGTAATCAATGGCTAACGATGTGAATGATATCTGGTCGGTCGGTGACTAGATGGCGGATTCGATTTCCAAACTCCACCGTCTGTCGCGGAGGAAATTCTGCAGTTGTATCCCGATGACCCTTCGTTGGGCATCCCGGAATTTCTCGGCGATGAGCGAGTTCCTTCCATGGGTTATGAGTGGCGACGGACTAGTGCCTTTGCAGGTGATTTCACTATGCATGCGAACCGGCGTCGACAGTGTGAGGCGTGGACGGAAACCTCAACACCGGCGTATTGCTATCGGTTTAATGTCCATTCAGCCGATACTCCGGTAATAAGTGGAGCAACACATTTCGAGGAAGTTTCTTTTGTGTTTAACAATATCGACGGACTTGGGTACCATTACGGGAAACCGTTCGCCGGAGTTCCGCGGTCGTACTACGATCTTAGCTCGATGATGACAAGTATGTGGGCCTCTTTTATTCATGATCTAAATCCTAACTCGGGGGTGGTCAACAAATCGGTGCATTGGACTGCCTATGCGAAAGAAAAGCCCGTGGACCTCTTTCTCAACGCCAATACGACCAGTCATATGGAGGCTGATACATGGCGCAAGGAGGGCATCGATTATATTAACTCGGTGGCTAAAGCCTTCTGGCGATAGTTTTGTGGATTGGTAACAACATGATGTGAATAGCCTCGAGTGTTACAGTGTATAGGGGCATTCCAGGTTCTTCCATCGCTACCTCGTATGAATATAGTCACGATGTTGCTCCGTACATGAGATCACTCAACCTTAACTACTGCCCAGGCGTAGTAAGCCTTGGCAAGGCTCTCGGTTCTAATCGGAGTCTGGCATACTAATAGAGTGGAACTTGAATGATGGAGTGAAATATGAGCTACGTATTAAACATTCAAGACGAAAGTAATACCATCCACTGTATTCCGTAACTTTCCCTACCAAGGCACCTACATAAAAGCCTCATTCAAAATATGAAGTCATCCACGGAGTAATGTATATTAATCCACCACGATTGGACCCAAGATCGGTCCTCGGGCGGTTCCAGCGCCACGCGAGAACAACGTGGCTTTGAGACAAACCCATGGATTCAAAAGCAACAAAATTCGGATCCGACGGGGCCGAAAGAATCCCATCTCGATATTGCAGATTAGTCATTTTCAAGCCGAGGAATTAATATATTCTAATCTAACTAATCTAACACAGAGAGTGCTTAGAGCATAAGTTCCATAAATTCATATATTATTTATATATTAAACATCATGGATTCAATAGCACACAGTTATACTTCAGCCATCTCCGGCCGGAACGGATCCATATCTCAATCAATCCCAATCTCAATTTGTCAAGCGTTCTCCACTACGGAGTGCAAATCTCGGACGAACTAATGCAGTTCAACTGCAACCAAAGACGGGGCTTGGGTCTTCGGTCTTGGGATTTGTCTTGGTCTTGGTCTTCCTAACGGGGGCACACCAAAACGGTTTCTCAAGGCCCTTAATTATCACTAATTAGGAAGATATTTGATACGGAATAGAATACAGAGAAAAAAAATCATATTATAATAAATTAAAAGGACGTTCTAAATACCCGGATGATGTACGACAGGACTATTTGCCGGGTTGGGCGTGTGCAGAAACACCCAATCCATGCAGATCGGAAAACCGATGCCGATCGAGATCTCGCGTGGGGTTCGCGCACGACTTGCCTTCCACCGCTATTTATTTCCATGGCACCCGATGGAGCCCGATTCAATAGTTTTAAAGAAGAGACCCCGCACACCATTGGAGTTCTGTTGCGCTTCTTTGCTTTTTTGGGGCCATGCGATGGGAACAATGAGACAAAGGGGGCTAGTGGGTGTTGCTAGAAGGTGGGCCTAGTATGATTGAGTGGTCGGATCTTATACCCATCGTCTTGAGAACCCTTATTGAGTGGATCGGTAGTAGGATCCATTACGGAGTGGCTGAGGAAGCTCGGAGTTCAATCTTATATCAACTGAAAGTGCCGAGATGGTTTTAGTGTGTAGTTGAATTGAAGCTGAGGCTGGACAATTCTGGTATGTACCCTATTTTCAGGCTTCTCAGGGTGAAAGAGGATAATAAACCGATGGTAAACGGACCGAGCCAAGAAGAGTAAGATTTTTAATTTATTGTAATTTATTGATTCATTCATTTTTTTTTCTTCATTATCTTCTCATCAAGGTTGCATGGAATATCTGCAGCCATCGCTAGATTCGGGCGCCTTGACTCGCAGAAATCCCGATCGCGATGGCACTAGTGACGTGGCCAGGAAAGCCCATTTTTAGTGTGGAATAAATAGACTACTGCACAATCGGACATAAGTACGAGGCTGTTAAAGAAAGAAAAAGAAAAAGTAAGAAGAAAATTCGAATTTGATTCCAAATAATGTAAACGTGTTAATTTAGTCGAAAATGGTCGAAAACCAACCATTCACAAATATTTAACATACCTGAACTCACACCGCTATGCAGCACTGCCTGCATCCTGCGCGTGGGTTTGTTAGGAACCGATCTAAGATCCCACGTCAGCCAGCGGAGTCCTAGATGGAGTAACGATTGACTAGATTGATGCACCGCGAAGATCAAATCCCGACCAGGATACCAATCAGAGACACATCGGGATTTGTACAGAGTACATGCGGTGTACTTGCTCCGTAAACGTAAACTAAAATATTCGATCAAAAAATGAATATACCCTTTGTAGGGCAGTGTACTGTAGATGGGCGATCACGGTCGCGCGGGATACTTTCATGCACGATGCATGCCATGAGAACACTCTTTGCAGTACCCCATACGGAACTGTACTCCGTAGAGGTTTACGAATGAGTATTGCTCAATCTACTTTAGTCGGGGAGGAAGAATACAGTACATAGCAAGGCTTGGCTCGATCTCGGAACCTGGAGCCTTGGGGCATGAGTTGGAAACAGGATGCTATCTTGCATTTACTATTGCATATACACCGTAGTCTTGGGTTACTAGCTCATTTAGATGATTCAAGAAATTATGATGAAATTAACAATATTAATCGCGCACCCAAAATAACGATCGATACAACCTTGAAAGACGACGGTTTCCAGTAGTCTCATACATGTACGCTACCAGCGTAACGGCATCTACTCCATAACAGGAAAGAAAAACAAAGCAAAATATAGGAAAATAAAATAAAATAAAGTCAACTAGACATGGAAGAAAAAAAAGGCAGCGAGGCAAACCCACATTAGCGGCAGTCCACCCTCGATGCTTTAACCGTCCGCACTGTGGATTGCAAGTCCAAGCCTCGCAAAAGGGAAAATCAAATCAATAGTCCGACCTAGGATCCCGGCAAATCGATTTCATCTCCACCGCCGCGCCACTAGCCCACTCGATTGGACCTGTCCTGCTAGCTTTCAGATAGACTTTTGCCCAGTTTCTGTTCGACCCATGGTCCTCAGCCGCCACTAAGTCACGTTCTGGGAACCCATCTTGCCTCGGAGATTCGTCGTTGAATCACCGTTGAATGTAAGCGAACTGTCCCGACCCCCTAATGATTTCAATGGTTCCCCCGCTTGTCTGCCGAAAAAACCAATTATATTCTTGTATGCGGGTACGGTGTCCACGATCTGAACTAGGATGGCTAGGTCGAGTCAGTGCCGCGCAGTGGTATGGTTACAATGCAGGAAAAATAAGGGGCGTATAATGTTAGGCGAATACGAAGCAATTTTATTCTAGTGACCTACACACATGCCTCATTTAATGGTTCTTATGGGTCCTATACGAATATAACATATAACACACGGAATACATGGGGAAGGATATTAGGAAATTCATTTTATTCAACATGAACTAGTAACGCCTTTGTCTTAGCTGGTTACAGACTGTGGTTTGGGTAAATTGAACGGGTAGATCCGGTGGAGAGGATCGTCTGTTTCTTCACGAGGCACGAGCGCAAGTACCCAAATCGTCCCGTGTAGTTCCCAATAGGGAGTATGGGGCACATTTGGGAACAAAGATAGTTAGGGTAATTACGAAGTACATTGAGTGGGGTTTTCCAAGATTATTCTCAGCTAAACTGTATTCGCGAATTAAAAGCGAACTATTAACGCAGAGAAGACCAGAAGAACGTCCACAGAACAAAACTTTGAGATCCACTGCATGGTCGCACGGCCCTCGAATGTCGATTCGCCCCCAGAGTGGTTTGATGTGAGGCCCGAGAGCCCGATTAAAATATTGATCTACGGAGTTTAGCCCTTGCAATCTTCATTTCGTTTGATATCCCGCGTGTACGGATCACAGAGTTGGAGAAAGACTACAAGGTTCGGATGATCGATAATTTCATTTTAGGATTTGATTTTTAAAACGTTACTGTTTTAGAGATATTTTAGTTCATGCTTGATAAAGATAAATGAAAGATTTTGACCGACTTTTCGGAGCCTTAACGTATTGACCTATAATAAATACGTATAGGTACATACTCAGCCTCGAAAAGGGGTTGTATGGTGGGCCTGAGATCTCACCACGAACAAGGATGAACCTGGTAATTTGACGTACGATCTATAATAGAAATCTTGGGACGATCGCGCGAACCAACTTACTTACTCCAATCGACCCCTCTAGTTCCAGATAGGGTCTGTAATAGGCACGGATCCCGAGGCTTGTGTGCCGCATGGCCGATCCGTACTTCCAAACTGATACTCTTTCACGCCCCTCTTTCCTTTTTCATGTTAGGGGGGATGAATGAGTGAAATGAAAGGTGAAAGTTGTGAAGTTGATGGCATTTTAGTCTCTCGGCAATCTTTTCAGTCCATATTAGCCGACCATCGAGATGTACTACACGACGTTAGCTTGTACAGACGCGCAGAGTTGACTCGTGACGTGCCGTAGCAGGCCCGCTTCTTCGCCACTTGGTCCCACTTAGTCTTTTTCACCTTATGTTGTTCTTTGGTAGAGTCGGAGACTATACTCCCTAGTTGATTCGTCTGTCGTTGTTGTTTATTTTGGTATACCGATCGCTTTTGTTGACTTTTTGTTGAATGGTCGCATTTTCGGTGTACTTCTGTTTCGCAGGCAGCGCGCTAATCAAATTGGTCGTATACAACAGGATTACGCTACATGAGTACTAGAGCCACCTATAAACACAAATGAAAGTCTATATACGCCATCACCAAAATGCACGGATATCATGATCCTGAAGTGCGAACGTGGCGTCAATTACCATCGAGGAATCCGATCGACCCCAGATCAACAACAATAGTCATCCCGACACTTCTTTCTGATCCTATCATTTCTCTCTTCATTCTGGCTATTATTTCCTCTTAACGCTCATTGTGCGTTTTCACACCTTGCCCCACGCTATATTGCCAGAGCCACGGAAACGACGGAGATCGCGGCTCGGAAGGATCTCGTCGATTCCCGATACACTACGTCAGGCCCATTGATAGGAAAGTCCACTATTTGAATTTCCAATCATGTATCTACAAATAATCAAGAATAGGAACGTAACGAAAAGTGAAGCCTACTCCGTGATTATAGCACTTATTTCCGCGCCAACTTCGATTATGGATTTCTTCCAAAATCTGGGTTTGAGGTCCCGCGATTAGGGTAAGTTTTGGTCCAATCCATGGATCTGTCTGGAAAAGGTTAAGGCTAAGAGATCATCTTAGGTAGGAGCACATGGCAAGATTTGTCAGGAAAAAGTAAATTCAAGACTAAATTGGTCTTTGTTTTTGGGAAGAAATAATGAGTAAATTCATATCTTGTTTTGTCTTTGTACTGTTAAAACATGACTTGTACAGAGTACCCGAGACATGTTGTACTCTGTGGATCTGCACATGAATCCTTCTTCTATTGCCTAAGCAGGCGTTTGCTAGATTAAGTCTTTGTTCTTCCCTTTTAGGCCATGCTGGCGTCGCTGTACAACTGAGATAAGGGCCTTAAACAAGGTATAGATCGATCTTTTATTTGCTTCTTTTCCTTTCTTTTCCCCTTCATATTTGGAATGTTTATCGCAGAGCCTATCTACATGTCTATATCTACCTAAATCCTCGGTCGGGTAATATACAAAAACGCTGTATCCCCGATAGTTGGAACTCAATCAACACCATTACCCCAAATCGATCAATAGATCACCGCAACGGCACGGACGAACCACACAGATGGTAAAGTAGACCAAACCCAAACAATAATGAAAGACGACCATGACAGAAAATTTAAATTCGTGTGTATGGAACATGCCTGTGGAACTGAACTTGAACAGGTATCCACCATACCGATTAGGATAGCCTCGCATCCTTCAGGTTAGCGTAGATAATTTCAAATACTTGATCGATCTTGCATTGATCGATCGCGTCTTCACTAGCGCATCCTTTACCGAGTTCTGGGGACAATTAGGTACACCGTTCTTTCCATTTCCAATTCCTAGTCGTTGAAAATGAAAATCCTGTCGATCATAGCGTAGGCAAGGGGTTCACTCTTCGCTCTCGCTTTTGCTCTGGGATGGAAAAGAGATCTTGTATCTATTATTGGGTTCCAAAATTCTAGTCTTGAATTTGAATTTGTTTTCGTGCTTCCTAAAATGGCGATTTAATCGATGGATACATAATGACATGGTGGCTCCTGTACAAAGTATCTTGGATATGTATGTACATGTACACTACCTCAAGTGCCAATTATACTTACATTATTGTTTCGGGGTTCTCCGTACGCTTGCAGCGCTTATCCATCTGTCATGTCATGTACCCCCGATCGCCGCCTGCATCTACGTAAAATTTAAACATGAATCAGATTCATACCTACATGTGGGCATGTCGATCGGACCCCCCCCCCCCCCCCCGCCGAACAGGGGTATCCCATGTCCTTATCCTACTCAATAAGTTAGGTTACACTCCTGTCCAAAGTATACTTCCTACTCCTTTATCGGTCAGATCCCTCGAGCAACCTTACCCCATCGTTGTGCATATAGTCCGCCACCGAGCGGGCTGTCAAGCCCCGCCTGTAAGCCTACAATATAACGGGGCATGGGGCATGGGGCATGACAAATCCCGATGGACCCGCGGAGATGGACGCGGAGTTGATTCGCGGTGGAGGGGGCTTATTTTTCCGTTTTGAATCAGATTTTGAGATTTGATTTGAGATTGAAATTCGAGATTTGAGACTTGAGTCGCTGGACTGGATGGGACTCCCTACTGAACTAGGTATGGACTCAGGTTAGTCTGATGGGAACTTGAATGAGTGGAACTTATCCGTAAACGGGATTGGGATTTGGATTTGGATTTGAATTTGATTAACTTGGTTAACTTGATTTTTTGGGATATTTTCATGTATGTGTGGAGATAAAGGGTCTCTATTCGAGATTGGCTCAAATAATGTATAGCGCGATCAGAATGGACACGTAGCGTGTGTTGTGTTATGTTGTGTACATGTACGGAGTACAAATCTACCTTTTTCTCTATGGAGTGCATGTGCGTCCTCTCAGATGATCAGACTTAATGCGAGTCTAATATCATCTAATGCATGTATAATTATCAATTCACTTATACTATACACTATACTATATTGATTAATTATTTAATCTAAGTTCATTCTTCTCTATCAACAAACTTGAAATTATCCAATATAGTGTTCATTGTACTTTGTACTTAAAAAACGCCATCGCATCATCCCCGATAGCCGATCTAGATCCCGATCTCGATCTGTGATCTGGATCTGAACCCGATCTCTCTAACGAACCATTCATCTAAAACATACGTATATATTAACTAGTTCACCCATCACCCCGGTACACTCTATAGCGCATTTTTTGTGTTAGAACTGACCACAACTTGAGCCACGACCACGGATTCCGGTCTTGGCCTTGCCTTCCTTCGCTCCTTCGCCACTAACTTAACTCACTATGTGCCCCGAGTCAAACTACGGACAAGAATAATGATATCAGATGCCTTTTATCCTTTTTCCCACCCCACGTGTCGTATGAGTTGTTAAAGTCCAGGGTAGGAGAACGTATTATGTAGATGTAGATGTAGTATCTACTAGGTAGTAGGTACTAGATTCTTCTAGATGGTTATTTTTGGTTCGGTTAAGTGAATCTTTGGGTCGAACCGGATTTTGAAGCTCGGAGGTTGCCGATGATGTTGTTCGGCCGAAGGAACTATGACTACATGGTATTCTTCGCGTGGCGATTATCTCTGTACAGTATACAAGTTTAGATTCTGATCGCGGAACTCGGCATGATGAATTGATTTTTTGTTCTGGTCTAATTAATATGAGTTGAGTTTTATGGGGATGATGGTTTTCTTACTATAGTCGCCACCCGCAAGTAAGTTCCAGTGTAATCAGAGTGACGGGTATGTATAATGAATCGGATCAGAAGTGCGAAGAAGAATCAGTCGTATATAACAGTGCTATTTGAACTAACATTTTGGTAAAAGAAAACAAATCAATTCAAAAAGAGTTCAGCGACGTTCATTCAATATAGACCGTGGAAGATGCTAGGAATCAAGATCAAGATCATACACACATCACAGGGACATACTCAGACACGCAGCAATGATGATAAAGAGAGCTCAAAAAACACACGAAAATGCTGGGTATAGACCACATAAAACAGAAGCAAACAGCAACAGTAACAGATCAGAACAGTCTTGACAGATCAGAGAAACATAAGCCTTAAGAATCCGATATCCAAAAACGAGGGTAATCTATGCTTTGATGGAAGCCAAGCTCCTTGAACGCTGCGAGGGTATTATATAAGAGCAGAGCACCGATTAAGAAGGTCCACGCAAAGGTGAAGCAAGACAAAATAACATCGGGAGAGAAGTGGGTGGGGGGGGTGACAAGGATAGAGATGGAGGAAGAGGCAAAGATCAAAATATGCCGGGCAATAGAAAAATCAAAGTATGCTTCATGAGATCCCCGAAAACCAACGAAAAATAACAGATCCAAAGGGGAAGGAGGAATGAACCAAAAAAAAGAGAAAAGGAATAAAAGAGGAGAAATAATAGAAGAATTCCAGAACAAATCAAATCAAGGTGAAAAAAGTAGCCGCTCAACGCCTTTTTTTTTGCCTCCCGTTTCTATTTCCCACCTTTGTTCCAACGCCACATGAGAAAAAGTTAAGAAGTTAAGCTTAATGACTGGTTGGAGAGGCGGAATCAAGGATCGACTTGGGCTTCAGATTCGATCCCAGGGTTGCCGCCTTGTTGGCGCCCATTTTGCGTGTCAGCTTGGCGTAGTGCAAACCACATGCGTTACACAGCGTTCGGGCACCATCTGGACCCCGACGCCATTCTGGTGTTTCGGCTCGGTTACAACTGTGGCAACGACCAGGAGGGGCCGCTTTCTATTCAAACGAAGAATATTATTAGCCACTCAGATTCAATGACAGGGCAAGTGGAGAACCATGGGCACGGATTAAACCGCACTGACAGGGGAATATGACGGGGAGGGGATAAACGGGTAAAATGGAGCCCAAAAATTGGGATTCCAGAGGAAAAAATAGAAGCAAAATCACAAAAATCAAGGAAATAAGGGTAAAGAAGGGAAATAATCTTCAAAATAGGAAAAACTTACTCCACGCCGTTTCTTTGAGTCCGCTCCAGCGAACCCACCCGTACCTTTGAAGTCTTCTTGGTACAATCCTCCAGCCATGTGTTCGTCCTCGGGCTTGTAGGCCTTTCGTTGGGCCATTTCTGCTAGTGCCTGTTCCTGGTTCACCACGGCCGTCCGTATCCGTATCAAAGCATCTTGGTTCCGACGCTGCATATGGAGAATGTCCTCCACTTCGTTGAGCGAGGGCAATGAGCCCATGACCGGTCCAGACCGTTGTGTTTGATGAGCCCGGGCAGCGTAGTGCCGTGAAAATTCCAATGTTCGTGTGCTCATCTCGACGATCTATTCAAATTTGGCAAATTGTCAGCCCACCCATTCACTAGCGCCACAAATTCTCGCCGAATGGATCGACAGATGACAATCTCCCATCATCTGTTTCCCCCCACCAGCGGCAAAATAAACACGAGCATGGAACACAAAAAAACCACACACAATAGACCCCGAAGATAAAAAATATATCTTCAAAAATTGAAACAGGCAATTTTAAATAAAATAAAAAAAAGGAAAGATGATCCATACCTCATTCAAAGATGTCTCCACATCGTAGACTTCTAGATGTCGTTTCACCGAGTCACTGTGAGGTTGACCAGGCATGGGACGACCCACAAATCCACCTTTGACTTCTTCCACACGTGGCGCTCCCATGTATGGGCGATTATCGTAAGACGTGGGAGGGTATGACGGGCCACTCGGTTGCGAAAAGGAATAATTAGGAGGAAAATGACTGTAGCCATTTGGAGAAGCCACGCTCCCAGCAGATGGAGGCGCACTGTAATCGTAGGCGGAATTTTGTGACCCAGAGACTGATGTGATACCGGTTTTGGCGCTCTGGGTGGGCGATTTGCCGGTGCTGAGGGAGTGAAGCGACGCGTTTCGGGATTCTTGTGTATTGACCGAGACGAGGCTGTTGCGCGATGGATCCGTCTGAAGCTGAGATTGGTGAGGGTATGTTGGTTCTCGCATCAGCGATCCTGAAGCTGGGCCGTTGGAGAATGGATTGGGAGGACCGGCGGGACCCTCTGCGCCTGGTCGGCCGATGAGGTGTGATGGCGGCGCAGCATGGCCGGGTTGTTGAGGTGGTGCGGAGGTAGGTGCTGGGTATGGGAGGTGAGGATCTTTTCCCAGGGCTTCGTGTATAGATGGGAGCGACTGTCTTGAGGCAGCCTTGTCCTTTTCTTCCTCCAACACTCGACGCGACTCTGGTGGTGAAATGTATCCGGGTTGAGGGGGAGCATTGGTGGCAGGCGGCGCGTAGGAATAAGGTAACTGTTGTCCGGCGTACATGTTGTTGGGAGATAGGAGAGGGGAGGGAGACGCGATCGATGAGTGGTTGGGTGTATACCCTGAACCGTCCTTGCCTAAGAAACCGATGGCAGGTAAAGGGTCTCTGTAAAAGAGGAAAGAGTTCCGTCAGCATTGAGTCACTAGTAGGTGGACATAAGAAGCCAAACCAACCTGTGCCTAGGGGCGGCTTCCAAAGACCCCATCACGCAACTGTGAGGTGGGGAGGAGAAAGAGAGAGAAAAACGAAGGGGAAAAGTGTCACGCTTGGATTCCTGACCTCATCAACAACGGGAGTGGTGTGGTGGTGGTGTGCGAAAGGGTGGAGCACAGTATCTGTGATCGAATTGATTCCACCGATATTCAAATTGCGATCCGTGGATTTATTTTGCTCTTTGCGATCTGAGATCTGAGATCTGAATTGTCGATTTGTGTTGTTTTGTTCTTCACCAGTAGAATTGCGACCAGGTACCGGGGGTGGTGGTGGTGGTGGGCAAGGGCAAATAAATAAGGCAGAGAACCGGCCGAAATAACAGTTTCTCGGGGATAAAAGACTAGTAGCTTCTGTTCTCTCAAAGAACTAAAACGGCGGAAATCGAGCAGGTTCGACGGCAAGATCGGATGGGGAAAAACCAAGTCTGGTGAACCAAGATTGAAGTTGAAATGGGTGGCGGTGTTCAGCGAGATAAGTCCGATGCGATCGGGAAGTATAGGCAGTATTTAGGTTTTATCTGGTTCCCGGGAACGCGGAGGCACCCACTCAACGAGAGAGAGTAAGGTGTAAGGTGTAAGGCGTCAGTATCAAGATAATATAAATTGATGAATGTTGGTCCAGGAGAGAGAAATCAAATAGAATAGAATAGGAAAATAGAGAGAATGTCGAGATCGATCTTGGAGGGGAGGGGCCAAAGTGTGAACGCAAGGGGTGGGATGGGTCGAATTGCGTCGCGTGGGAGGGAATTTGGATATAAATTCACAGGGAATGTCAATCCAAATATGAGCACGAGGTGGGAATGGGGGTGGGAGGATTTAGTTAAATAAAAGTCAGATTTTCGATCCAGCGATCGATATATAGTTAAGTAATAATAGGAAGACTAGGAAGGAGAGGGGGGGGAAGATTGACCTAGAGAGTAAATAAAATAATAATAATAATAAAATCAAATATGGATTTAAATAAAAATAATAAAATAATAAATAGGAATAAATGATTAATAAATTTAAATTCAAATCAAATAATAAAATACTGCTAAAATCCCAAATCAAATCAGAAAAGTGCAAATCCCCAAAATCCCCCCGGGGATCGAGGCTACGTCCTTTCGGGCCTGGAGTGGAATGGCAGAAGAATGGGGAGGAATTAAAATATAATTATCATAAAGACTAGAATTAAAATATAAAATATGAATAAATAAGAAATAATATAAATATAAAAATAATAAAGATCGGAATATTCACCAACCGTCTCGCTCATCGGAGGAATCAAGTGGATCGAGATGGATCAAGATTGCATTCAGATACATACAGTAAATAAGATATTAATACAATATATTAATAGGGAATATTTTGTAATAATGATATTAATATATTATTCGCTCAGACTTGATAATCATTTCCTCACAAATCGTAAACTATCGTACATAAATTACCCAGATCGGTCATGACCCCGTTTTACTGAGAGGCAAATTACCATACACGAACTGCGGATCGGCGCAGGTGGAGTGGTGGGATCATACCTATCACTGCTGGATATCGGGGTGGAGACAGGGGTTGGAGAAGAATAGAAATAATCATGATTCTGATTATTACTGATTTATTATTAACCACTTAATTAGCTTCTTATTCATGCATCCCTCGAGTTTATCCTGAGAAATGAATCAGCCGTTCTACTTAGTACTCTAGCTACCTAATTAATAGCATAGAGTGTGCTCTACTCATCCGATCTTATTCTGAAATATTAATTAACACCTCCCTTGAAGACTTCACATACTCCATGCAGCTATTCCCCGTACAACCCCGCTCAGGAACACATGGGTACGGGTACAACTGCCGGCTCCAATCGAGGTCACCCCGGGTTCGGTGCGCAATCAGCCTGTCTTCCCCTTTTCCATCTCGATCATCCCACAAGTTAATCTTGTCTCAGCCTTTAATTACCTGGACGGCTATAAGTGGCAGAAACGACCGAGACAACACACAGAACTGGGGAGCACAGAACTAACTTGAACTTAAACTCTACTATATATACTACTACAACTTAAACTATATGTACCTACTTTACTCAAGTTATTACTACATGCTACCAATACTATTACATTATCCATTAGTATATCCCTCTCCATTTACAGTACCTACTCATCGAACATCATGATACAATGTTGCTTAAGTCGTGTCACATGGCGGATCTACGGTGCTGGCAGTCCAAAGCTTCAAATCGCAATTTGTCAGCCTCGGATCCATTCATTGTAGGGGTATTTAGTTGTGTTCAGACCCCTGGGCGCAGCTTCAAGCTATTAATTCAGGTCGGAAGACAAGTATACATGTACATACGTGCCATGATGTCAACCCGATCAACAGGGTTTTTCGGGAGAATACATAAGATCAGATTGTAGAATCCTGATCCTGCGAAAGGGGCTAGAAAAAGAACAGAAGAACAGAAAACAAATCAAGCAGAAAAAGCCTCATACGATCAGATGCAGGGCAGTAATCGACTGGGGGGAATGGAATGTCGCTTGTGTTCCGATCTGAGGAATGGGCGTGTGGAGAAAAGCCACTGTCACACACCATTCCCCTCCTCTTGAAATCGTAAGTGGATCGACTTGCCCATGCAAATGGCCGCGTTGGTGGTACATGTACAATCAGATCTGGATTCATTCTGGGAGTACACTAATTATTATTATCATAATTGTTAATAAACGCTTGAACAACCCTGTCTACTGCATAGATCCAATAGTTGGATCTTGTTCCATGGTCTCAACGCCTTCTCCCTTGCTGGATCTCGGGCAGTGCCGCACCGTAAAATGATAAATAGATCTCATCCCTTAATCTGTTATTACTTGTACACTGATTCTCACACAGTATACATCTATTCGCCTACCTATCCGGGTTATTGGTGTAGTTCATCCCTTGCGACGTCACTCTCGGCATCATCTAATCCAAGGTTATCAGGATGAATTCTAAGGCCCACCAGTCCCGATCTCGAATTAAAAACCGTCAATCTCATAATTGCTCACTTTTTCCCCTCCTAATTTTATTTTATTCTTAAACAATAATGATCAAAAACCGGTTAGCCATAACTATGTCGGATGATTATCATCCATAATGACTCGGTATCACCCCTCTCTTTCTCACCATTCATCATACATCAGCATCTCAGCTCGGTGCTTATTTCCCCTCTAAGTACAGCCTCCGAAATAGACCTCACTGCGGCTTGCACTTCATGTTCTGTGCACCGCTTAAGCTTTAGATCGAGATCGGGCTACGGGGGCATAAATGGCGAGATCGTGCTGCCACAGTTCAAGTCAAATCCCGAGGGCATCACATCGCATTGCTTGTCATTTGTTTTTATCAAGAGCAGTGACGTAGGAGTTCGAATCAAGTCCCGATGTCTATTTAATCTGTTCTGGCTGGTGGCGGTTGCCTTTCCCGGCCGCGTGCACTAGCGAGTTATGTGTCAGGTTAGCCATGCCAGAAAAGCGGGAACTGAGTATGTAGCGAGGGGGATAATGGAAATTAAAAGAACCTGAAAAACAAGAAACAAGAATAAGGACAAGATTCCGGGGCGTGGCAAGTCCTCATCCTAAGCTTATCGGGGCGTGGAATCCTTCGGCAGGGATCAACATCCGTTGTTTTTGTCTGTTGTATACATATTATTAGGAGTTTAAAAAATAGGGATGGAAAATTGAGTCTTTAGCTGAGTATACAGTATACAGAGTGCCAATTATTATTATCATGAAGACTGAAATGAAAAAAGTGCGAAAACTTCCCCTCCCCCCCCTCTCCCTCCTACTACAGACAGTATCCAAGCTTGCCCCCCCTCCCCGTTAGAAAACCTTACGCCGTTGCTTTGGCCCCTGTGGACCCGCTCTACAGCCGTTGGTATGTCATACCCGTTATTCGCTATTATTTCTCCGCCCCCTACACCTTCTCCCCTCGACCCGACCCAGTCCAATGGCCCTGCCCTAAAGCTACCGCTAGTTATCCTGCACAAAGATGGCATAGTCGCAAGAGCTCTAGTTTAATTCGGAGATCCTCGGCTCCATGTCCACGGTACCTTTCCAAATCCTGGATCGGCAGATGAATGCCTAGGTGGGCTTTCTTGCACCATTCACGACTGGTCATATGGGCGCACAGACTCCCAGACCCATAACGGGTGCTTGGCTCAACGGTCCTGAACGTCCACTAGCGACGCAAAATTTGGTCCTTAGTCCACACGTACGGAGTACATGGTTGGACATGGAAATAGAGAAAAGGTAATCGTTAGATCTTCGGAACTGAATATGCATCCCGTTGATCTGGATAATATGTTATCGTTATGTACGACCGGGAATCTTGGCGAGATGAACTTTTACTAGTACTTTTTTCTTCTTTTATCTCTTTTATCTCTTTTTTCTTTCTTTTTTCTTTTCCTATGGGTCTTTTTTCTCCTGCAAAATGCGGCGGTCAGTCAGAACTTTGCTTCGACCAGACCGGACCAGACCAGACCCCCCTAGTTAGTGCAGAAACTTTCAAGTCCCCACTTGACCTGACCTGACCTGACCAACTAACAACTAACAAATAAAATGACCTGAGTTGAAATGAGAGTGTGTAAAAAAGTGGAGGAAATTCAATACTGCAGCTCGCAAACATCTGAAGAACCAATCCAACCAACCCAATGCAAATGCAAATGCAACCCATCCTGCAGGGTAGAAAGGGCAATGATAAGGAACCGATCTGGTCTTGCGTTGACGATCTAAATCAGCACTACATGTATATGTACATGTACATATACATGATACATGATACATAATACAGGAAAGGCTAGCTTGGCTTGGCTCTGAAATGAAGTTGGCACAGCCCTGTATGTACCGAGTCTTGTTCTGTCTTGTACTGGACCGGACTGGACACGGTCATCATGCACCAATGGTCAATGCATCCCGCACTTCTAACTGGAAAAGAAAAGAGAGAATAAGAAAGGAAAGGGATATAACGGATCCCCGGGATCCATCCAACGATGCGAGGAATCGATCTACACTCGCTTCATCGTGCAGCCGAGCACACCACCCGGATCGCACCATTTCAGCCACGCTACGATGTGTTATATGCGCCTGCTTCAGATTAATGCCATGCACGGTAGGTCACTTCGGCCGCTTTTTGAAAAGAGGAAAGAGTTTTCTTTTTCACACCTAGAAAATTCAAATTTCAAAAATGTTTTTTAAAAACTTAGATGCGTTGCGTTGCGTTCCTCTGCGCACACCTTTACTGTATCCTTTCTAGTCTCGGGGTCTGCGTTGGTCTCCGCCGGGCGCACATGCACGATCTGTCCCACCGGAGAAGAGAATTGGTGAATATATTAGAGTTTGAGCAGTTTTTCTCATCTTTCCTTGAACGACACGGAGCTCCAGTTACATAGACGTTTAGAAGGATGGAATCAAGGGGATGGATGATTCTGGAAGGTGGCTTTGTATGGCTGGCTGGCTGGGCTACACTACAGGGCTGGACTGGGCTTCTTTTTCTGTGCCGTCCCGAATTCCCCCATTATTGCTTGTATTTCGATCTGAACCGTCGGAATCTTGGCCGGCAGCTCGGTCGCAAACCCGCTGCAAGAGAGCGCGGATTGATCTGATTATAGGTACCACGATCGGACGCATGGGTTGGGTTGCCTCGATGCAAATGTGCTTGGACGCAGATAGTATCACTTGATTAGTGGATAGATGTTGAAGGTTTCCGCGAATAAAATTAAATCAGAAATTATGTCTACGGTAGTCTAGGACATGCTGGCTAAGTGATACGGAGTACATTATCTAGTTGCCTTCTTTTGGCAGCAACCGTGCACACTGCAGCGAAACTTACATGATACTGGTTTCCTGGTTGACTGGAGGCTTTTACAGTATTCTATGCTAGGTACTTAGTACCTATGGTGTACTGGTGATCTATTATGGAGACTTATGTTCCACTGACAACACATACTGGCGGGTTTTTTATGGAGTAGTTGCATTGCGCTAGGTACTGATAATGTTTGGAGGATGTGAATGACGAGATCATGGAGCAGGACATTGAACCAAATTGCCAATTAGGTGGGACGATCATATAGCGTTGGTCCACAATTGGAAGGAACTGAATATTTCACGTAGTACAGTTTAGGCAATCTTGATGCATTTAGCGTTAATTATGGATCCTAAGCTACGAAGCTGGAATTATGGTGTTTTCAAGAATGACAAAGCAAGTTTGCCATGAATTGAGAAGAAAACATAACACGAGTTTTTCTTTTTATTGTTATAAAGAAGTCCAATCTCAGAGTGTAAGTGCAGTTGCAAAGTGGATTCATCGTGAAGGAAAATGATCGACGATGGATAAAGACCGTTAAGACCGTTTGGGCCCGCCTATCCGCCACCTGATTACTGACCCTGACAAAGCCTGAAATCGCTCCCAGCCTCCTGAATTCAGACCCAAGTGGGCCAGACTTTGCGATCGCTAACAGGACGATCAGATAATCCTAACCGCAAAAGAAAAAAAGAGACGAGCGGCAAAACCCTTGCTAAACATGGGAAAGGACACGAGACTTAGGATCCGATCCCAATTTTAGTTTGCCCCATAGCTTTTGTTTTTGGTTTGTTTTTTTTTTTTCTTTTCGTGTCTTGTCGCTGAGTGTAGCGTTACGGATACATACTCCGTGCACTGCTTTTTTTAATCCTACTCTTGAGACTAATGATGTACTAATAATCATACTAGTACTGTCTAACGTGTCGGGGTGGAATTTCCTGGTCCTTTTCTTGCCACTATTGTTCTTTAGCTGCGTTTTGTATGACCCATGCACCATATCTGGTGATTTGGGCGGAAATCCTCCGACTAGGAGGTCGATCGTAGTGGAATTCAATCCACATTCCTGTACCTGCCAGTGCATAATATGCGGGCTGCCAGTAACGGCGACGATCGAATCCTGCGCGGAATCGACGATTCCTCGCAATCGTGTCTTTTGTAAATCTTTCCTTGTATGGAAAGGTGGGAAGGGTGGGTGCGCGTCGGAAAAACACCATGGGTTCTTTGTTTACTAAGTTGTACTCTGTGGTGTGTGCTGTCATAAAATTGACATGGACCTCGGGATATCATATCCATGCTCTTTCTATCTCCGATTTATGGCGGATGAATTCATACCAGTTTTGTTTTGTTTCCGCGAAGATAGAGAGGATTGAGATGACAAGGCTCTAGCTCTGAGTTCGTTCGATGTGCACGGTACTTCAGCCGCGCAGAAGTTGAATTGCATCGATCCCGTTTTATAGCGATCTTCTTCGTCACCCGCATGTATCACGGGTCATGTTGTACAATCTACGTATCCACGTATAGCTAATCTACCAACAAAAGATCTACAGTGGATGTTTTGTCGAGCGGGCGAAAAGGAAAATTCAGAAAATTAAATTGAATAAAAATTACAAAAATCATAGGGCAGGGAAAAACCAAATCCAGACCACAAACTCAAACGCAGAAAAGAAAATAATAAAAAGAAAAAGAAAAGAGAAAAGAGAGGGAAAATGAAGGAAAAAACATGGCATCTCCACTTCCTTTCCAGTCCCTACCAGTCCATATTTGAACGACAGCACGGTTCACGCCCCTACTCAGTTAAACCTCCGTGAGGACCGTTCCGTGACGCCACATAATGTCAGGGATCTGGCCTGATTAGCTTACGATTCCTCCAACGGAAATGCATTTGATACGGAGTACTGTACCTATTTACCAGATATATGGCTCCTTGGGACTCCGAATGGAGTAGTAACCATGCACATACCGGGATACCAGCCCCTCTCTTCAAAATTAGGACCGCACGCGCCCTTAATTTCAAGCGTGGCGTGGTTAAAAGGGGTAAGGGGGAGGGGCTTGAACTCTCCGAGCTGTGGGGACTCGCCCGGTAATCTGTCCGATCTCTAAGCTGAAACGAGTAAGTTGACAGCTGGGGGAAGATTGAATTCTTCGCTTTTAGGCTGAAGGGGTTGTGTTTTTTGCTTTATTGTTTTTTGACTCGGTATGGGAGTATTAAGTTGTCTCTTTTTATGAAGATCAAGCTTGAGTGAGCTCTTTTTGCTTCGGTGCAAAAATCGGGAATCGTAAAATAAAACTGAAAATTCAGACTTTGTGTAATCTGCATCTTGGATCCTGCTTGTCAGCCCGGGATCTTGGGTGACTTGGATAACTAGACTGAAGGAAGAAGCTCTACATTGTTTTTATTTGATTTTATTATTTAATTTCAGTGTTATTACCTTTACCAGGGAGGTACAGACCTAGGTATGGAGTATGGATCACAGACAACGCCAAGACTAATCAACAGTGGATGAAATGCCCCTTACAATCATATATCATGGTGTCCGCAACAACCGTCACGGAAGTATCGCTACTACGAGTTAGAGACAGACCTTTTCATTCTAATTTTCTCTGGTGTAGGCGCTAAAATAAATTGCAAAACTGCATGCTCCGCTGACCAGGGTTGCGATAGGACCTCGAACTCCTCATCGGACCCGATAGACTTGTGTCAGATCTTGAGAGTGTTAATTTAATTTAGATTAACACCCATCTACAGTCCCCTCCGGAGTATTTATTACCTACTTTCGTACGATGGATGTACTGAGTACTTGGGAAATACTGGCTTAAACGGGCGAAAAACGTTGGAATTGTTAACGCTCCGGCTCTAGCTTGATACTGTACATCCATACTAGGGGCTTGGAATTGTTTAATTTTTCTTTTATGCCCTACGGATGGATGCTGAATATATTATGTAAATTTATATGATGCGTCATGATATATCTGACCCCAGCCACCTACTGCGCACGTGAAAATGGAGTAATTCCGAGTTCATTGGTTGGGGATCCGGTACTTATTTGTTCTGGTTATTATTGTTGGCTCGTCAGGTTGATTTTATTTCTTGCACGATGTCATTGTGGCTTGATGGAGGGAGCGTATATAACAGGGTTTTACTGTGGCAATGACGATATCCAGTTATATAGTAGGTTCTTAATCAACTTCAGTCGAAAGCCATTGACATATTATACCCTCCAAGGCTATATTGGCTCCGGCCCTTGGGGTTTTGAGTTTTTGAAGAAGAGGGGCAAGGCTAGGTATAGTAGGCCCGGGGGGTTAGGAGACAGCAGAATTGGAAAGAAAAAGATGTATTTTTCGTAATAAAAAAAAAGCCCTGGAGAAAACAACCATACGCTAATTTTGATCCGTTGTGATTCAACAGACAGCTTCTGCACGTTCCAATCCGAAGTCCTACCACACACGGGACAGAGTTTCCTCCCCAAAAAGCCAGATTGGCAACTTTGATGTGATGATTCTTGTCCCAGATGCGAGGGATCGCTAAGGGATCAGCTAAACTGAGAAGAATCCCCGAGTCAATGGACCATGTCCATCAACCCAAGACTTGAGTCAGGTGTACGCACTATCTGCCCCGACGGACTGGAACAGTGCGAGACGATATTAAGGGAAAATCGGTATCGAAACTCCATAACAAAGGGAAAAAGAGAAAGAGGAGGGAGCGTCATAAATTAAAACGGGCCACTCTAACTCTCAAGCCGGACCGTTTCCACGGAGTAAGACCCACACGACAGACCGCCCCATCGACGTGGAGAGAGAAGCCATGTGTGGCTGTCCTGGAAGGAATGATGGAAAGGACTGGAAAGAGGATTTTGGTCCTTTTTTTTCTCTCTTTTTTTTTTTTCTTTCCACGAGTCTTGCGACTAGGGGGGATTCGGGTATACCGAATCAGGGAAGATGTGGAGAGGCACTAGCCGGGGCTAGAGTTAACGTGCTTGAGGTCTGGTAAGTTGAATTTGGGGGAGGAAACTAGTGCACGATACGAAGATACGCGCCATTCCTCAATGAGTTCAGGAAGCCGATCCTACTATGACAGCCGGGTCAGATTGGCGCGTCAACCTGCCGAGATTCCCAGCGCCTGGGTTTGCCCCAGGGCTGTGGGCCGGCCGTTTTCTTTTCTTTTTGTGATTTTGTGATTTTGTTTCTGTTTTGTGGTTTTCTAATTATTATTGTGTGTATTTTGTTTTTCTTTCTTCTTGCTCCACGCTAATCTTGAAATATGGATCCTAAAGAGGGAGTCTCCGTTCTTGACCCACTTCATGGCGCTGAATGGCGCCGCTCACTTGAGCATATCCCGAGTCACCGGAGAATTCTCACCGCAGTCCGAGGATCGTGCTGGTAAACAATGATATTAAGCTGTCGTTATCATTTGTTTAGGATTTTGTGGCTGTGTTTGTTAGTAATGTTTATCATGCTTAGCTTCTAGTCTCCCCTAGTTCGATGGACTTTGCTCTACATACTATCTAGGCCACTCCAGGACTCGGAATAGTACCTGGTAGCTCAATCCCAATGGTATGGATGCAATATATTCCAATCTATGTCAATTGGTATCTACGGAATATCCGAGACCCCCTACCTACTGCCTCTGGTAATCGAGAGTATGAAGATGTTGCCACAGGTATCACCACTGTAGATCCACTTCTTATTATGGATCACCCATGAAGCTCTTCATTTTACTTACTTTTTCTCCACGAAAGTTAAAACTAGTTCATCATCGTATTCAAATCGACTGCACTCGGAGATAAGAACCAGAGGCCCGAGTGAAGAACATGGCTAATGACTAGCCCATTACCAAAAAGCCACCAGATGAACAGAAATCTCCTTCTAATTGAGATCCCCTAGTGGATACGCGTTGTGGATGACACCATCGCTCCAGGGTTTTCACGTGCCGTATCCTAGAATCGCGCCAACGTCAAAAGAAGGCAATGAAACGAGATAGGGGGCGTGGAAAACAATAGAGACATGAAAATACGAAATAAGAAGGGGAGCAAAAAAAGCCCAATACACCACACTGCCGGGACAATCTATACTGTTCGTAACATCGGCTATTGATTTTGCAACGGGAACCGTCTGGTATCGTCTCCACGATTGTATTTCAAAATCTACTTCGTATGGAGGACTAGCGCCCGTTTTTCTCGAGATATCCCGTGTCTACGATGGGGTCGGTGGGTTTGCATTCCATATTAACATGATTCAGGTTTCTGTCCCCGTTGTGATCTGTTTGATAGACTAAACAGAGTTTAAAAGGTACGGATTAAATCTGGCAGAGTGGACATGTCATACTCTAGCCATAGCGCGAATTTCGGCCGGCCCAGCGGAATAACCAAGGACATGGCGAATCAAGTGAGAAATGAAATGCCTCTGTGGCGACAGTCGATCGCCTGCTCGCACGAGCCCTGCAACGGCGTTTTCAGTCTGTGTCCGAGGTTTGCATCCGGTTCCGTAATACGGAGAACTACCTGGAAGGAATCGAATCCCGAAAGCTCAGGAGTACAATATGGTCTATAAAATGAAGGCTAGATGTGTCGGTGACGGATGAACTTCCAAAGAGTCTATACTTGGTCGGTGCTTTCCCTCTATTATCGGACTACTCTTCGGCCGAGTCGACACAGAGAAAATTTCGGGTTGAGACTTTTTTCATGCGACGCTTATGCATCGGAACCTTGCCGTTGAGTTTCAGTGGTCTCGAGGATTCTATGCGGCTGGTGGAACGTTTGCATGAATCATGGTAGTGATCAGCGGTTTAATCATGGTGTTTGTGCGATCGACATTGCTTGGAAGTTCTCAGGATCGGACACTAGCAGAGACTAGCTAACTATGGTGTTGTCGGGTGAGAGAGCCTTCCAGCGGAAGTTGCGGAGAGGCTGGCTGTGTTTGAATTCTTTGTTTCTTCGAGGAATGCTGTCCGAATTGAGATTGTCTGCCGACGCATGGAGCAGCTTGAAACATTTGAAATATGGCTCTGACAATAGAGGCTATAAACGGAGTTCCGGAAGGAGTGCGACGCATGCTCGGCCGTACATATCCTGATTTGAATTCTTTGCTCTTGCTCCGTACATGGTTCCAAGACCACAATAGACCTCAGGGTACTTTAGATGAATGTTTAAATCCATTTGGTTAACCGCTAAGTGTCGTGTACATGATATGGGGTCGATGTATTGCGGATGAAGATACAACCGTTTAACCATGACTCCAATGCGATCAGCGTCTTAATTTTGGGATATAGATTCCATCACTACATTTGTATATGAATTATCAGACTCTGCACGTCAAAAAAACATCATATGTATGCAAGCTGCAAGCTGCAAGTGCGATTTCCTTGTGTTTGACGGGACAAAGGGACGCTGCATGAGCAATCTCAATCTAGACCGCTTTACAATGTCAAAATGAGGAGAAAATTGAGTTTGACTGACAGCTGAGACTAATCCCCAACCAGACACTCCTGCACAAGGCTTGAAGAATTTCAAATCACTATTTGTCAACCTTGAAGTCAAAAAGACGTCTGGAAATTAAGAACAAAATTAAAAATAAGCAAACAGTTTTGTTTCCCTCGACTTCTAATGACCATAGCTACAGCTACAGTGCTCGAGCTGTCTATTTTCAGTTGCTAAAAATTGGTAGCGTGAACCATCCAATAACCATCACAACCTTGTATCCACTCGGACTTGTTCCCCATCCCAGACCCAGGGGTGACATAGACTCCACAGGTACCTATCCGGCTAAATACAGAAACAAGACTCACGAAAGACGGCAGAGATGATAATCTTAGAAAGAGCTAGTCAAGATAAAGAAGGCAAGAAAGAGAAAGAAAAAAAAAGAAAAAAAGAGGAACAGGTTCGAGAACCCTCCTATGATCCAAACCATGGAGCCCTTCAATTCCCAGAACTACTCCCCGACTATGGTATCCATAGTTGAACCAGATTTACCCTTGCCTCGGCCTATCCACAAACCGGTTCTATCACCCAACAAGGAGGCGACTGGTCCAACTACTCCAACTAGGGGCCATTGGCGAAATGAGATAGATCCGTGCGATCGACGGCGACAATAACAGCCGAACGATCGGCAATCTTCAATCAAATCAACCAACCGCCACTATTGACAGAAGACACATGGACTGGGCCCCGCAGATCCACAGCTCCTCGGATTGTTAAACCGCTCCATGACAGCAAAACGGCCGCGTTGTGTCTCGGGTACCGTTTTTTTGGCTCCACATCCGCTTTGAAGGGTCACAACAGAACAGGGGAGGGAAAGGAACAAGGGGGAATTACTTGTTCCATTGTTGACCACGCGGGAAAAGAGTTCCACAATGGAGATTTTTTATTTTGCTTCTATCTTATTTGCTTGTTGTGGTCCCCGAGGTAGCTATTCCCCGACTTCGGTGAGTTCCACAGTTCCACAGTTACTCATTGTATTCCCTTTGAAATTGGGGGTTCTGTTTTCACGGGTCACTTTGAGTACGAAGAACTTTGGAAGAGAGGAGGGGGGGATCCGAAATGACAGGTGTCTGTATGCATAAGTACGGTGTACAGGGGGCACAGCATGGAGTAGTTACTATGCTGATCACGCTAATTTAGTGCAAACCCACCTAACAAGGCAAAAAGGATAAAACAGTAAGGAAAAGTATCATGTTCTTTTCGGTAATGGGGTAAAATCCTAGCTCCAACCCGCCGGTTTGGCTGCATGTACTTTCAAGGCTGACTTCCAAGGTTGTGGTTGCCTCGATGCCTCGAGCTTGAATGCTCAAGCCGATACCTCGACGAGTCAAATTTTGGTCCCCTTGAACAAAAATACACAATGAATCATCTAAGTGACGATCTCCTAATTTCTTCTGTCTTGAATTCATGTGTCACCGAGGCGCTTGGCGAAACCGCCATCCAGAGTTTCTTTCCATAATCCGTTGCAACCCATGAGCAACCGGGGTCCCGAGGGGAGGGGGGACCACCAAATCCCGATCCTGGCTTGAAAATACTAGGCTGAGAAGGGGGCTGGGCCACGGAGAATCGCCCCGGTGCTCGGTACTTTTGGCCCATTGGATGAATCACGATAGACGAGGGGATCGACTGGGGAAATGGTTGGTGGAAGGATGGGAAGAACCGCAGGCGTGTCCCCCTTTACGTCGCGTGCAGGGCGCATATGCAATGCAGCTTGCCGTTTTAAGTGTCCTGCGATCGATTCCATGCTCAATATCACATTGCGTTTCTGACTATACTTATCATGGAAGGCCGGATTGGTTTTGTTGAGGCGGAGCGTCTGGATGCACAAGCCGTATGATCTTTGTCCCTTTAAGGTTTGCATCTTGTCTGGCAGGGTTCTGTCTCTTTTGGAATCGTTTCCGGTTTATTTGTACTTTTGTTTTATGGGGTGGAGGCGAATTGTTCGATTAGCTTTTGAGAGTGGATAGGTGCATTCGCTGAGGTTATAGGAGTCATGGTCTAGATGCTTTCGCCAGATTTGTTCATCTGAATGAATGAATGCCTTTGGTGTGAATTTCCTTTTTCCCTTGTTTTCTTTTTTTCCAAATCTTTTGTGCATAGTTATTGCGCAACCATAGTAATCATGAAGGATTGGTTATACCTTACCTATTTAGGAGATGGTTGATATAGTTCGGCCAGCACGGGTGCCTGGCTAAGGCCTAGAATGCCTCAACTTCGTATCAAGAATCTGCAACATAATCAACTTCATAATCCTCTTCGCGTCCCTTTTTACCACGATGGCCGTCTCACCACTTGACATCCAGCCCAACATCGCAGAACCCGTTTTCGTCCCATAATTACCACGTGACCCACGCGTGTCCAACCCTGGTCGACGCGGGGAATTTCCAACGGCGGCGCGGGGAGTCCCTTTCGTCAACCTCCACCCCCACTTCACCTTCGACCTTCTCCGGGCTCCTCACCTGTGTATTTCGCCAATCAGCAAGAAACTTTTTCTTCAATATGGCAACCTCCGTGATTACTTTGGCTGAAATCCCGAGCCTATCCCGGCTCTACCGGACAGGCAAACTTCCTATCCGGGCAGCTACACCGACTCGAACTACATCTGTCGCATCACCATTAGCTTCCCAAGCCAACAGACAGCCTGTGCAAGCGCTGAATGATATGGTCTCCCTGATTAAAGATGATATCACCAGGCTGAAAGTTGATGGTATTGTCAATGCTGCTAACCGTGCCCTTGAGGGTGGAGGGGGTGTGGATGGTGCCATCCATCGTGCTGCTGGTGGTTCCCAGTTGCGCGATGCTTGCAAGCATTTAGGCGGGTGTGAAACTGGTGATGCAAAAATTACTCCTGGCTTTGATTTACCTTCTGAACGTGTGATTCATACGGTCGGTCCTGTCTATGGATTGGAGTATCGTCGGGACCCTGCTCGTCCCGAGGCTCTGCTGAGGTCTTGTTACAGGCGCAGTTTGGAGGTTGCTGCAGATAGAGGAGTCAGGTCTGTAGCTTTCTCCTGTGTGAGCACAGGTGTCTATGGATATCCCAATGAAGAGGCTGCGTATCTAGCTGCGGATGAAGTTCGACGGTTCTTAACTGCGCCCGAGAATGCAGGCAAGATTGAGCGAGTCATATTCTGTCTTTTTCAAGATGTGGATGAGGAAGCTTATGAGGAAATTCTTCCGTTAGTATTCCTTCCCTTTTCATTGCTCATTTCTGTTTCTCGGTTTTTTTTTTTTTTTTTTTTTTTTTTTTTTTGAGGAAGCTAACTCTGTGAACAGCCAGATCTTCCCTCCAACAGAAGAGGATATCTCAAATTTGAATAAGGATGCTTGATTCTCTTATGGCTTGTATGAGGGAGTCTCTTGTACTTTCTCACTTATGTCTTCTATGCGGTTTTACGAGACGACGACGATATGTGACCATGTATACTAAAAGGGAGAGATAATTATATTTCTTCCACTTCATTCTATGACTGTATGGCCGCATAGCTGTATACCTCGGGCCTGTGATCTTCACTGGGTATATATTAAGTCTTTGACCTCTCTGCCTCATGTGAGGCTATGGTTGAAACCGATCACTCTACTCAACTGTGTCACTTGACGTAGTGGTGACCGATTATCGTAGCCTGAGGCTTCCGGGTCTAGAACTTCATAGAACTCAACCACGCATGTACAACCTGACGGGTGTTTATTTTAATTCTTACCTCTCTTAATTCTCGTCAACGATCAAGGAATAGCGAATTACTTTGACGCATTAGCCTAGTTTTTTAACTTGCGGAGCTATTGGGTTTTACGTATTTCTGAAAAGCGTACCATAACCCATTTGAAATGCGATGCCAATGCTAGAAGAATACTGATCCCGAAAGAAAAGGAAAATATGCAATTCGTAATGCTAATAATAGTCCCCGGAATTTATGCGTGTTCGTGACAGAGGATGCAAGAAACAAATCATTAGTAATGAATTACTGGGAAACAATCCGGATATCCTCATTTTTCTCCTCTTGGAGCCGATCAATCTCAGAAGAGATACTCATCACCCATCTATCTTTCTCAACTCGACTGCGTGCCTTAAACACAATTGTTCGGCCATGTTTGCCGAGTGTCGAAACATGCCGCAAGGAACGCTTGACAGTGCCTTGAAGCGTGTGTTCCTGGGCACGGAAATAGGTCTTCTGAGTAGGCTGCCAAATCACAAAGGTGATGGCAGTGTCTTCGTCACGACTGGTGAAGGAATCTGCTGAGAGATAGACTCGAGGTAAGGCATGATGGCCTGGATTATTACTATCGAATGTTTGGTTGGCATAGAGTAGGTCGTTCTCGGTAATTAGACCTGAATAAATGTAACAGTCCCGCAGGTCGATTGTTGTTTCATGATCTTGGTGAATATGTGGGATTTGAACGCCGTTTCCTTTACGTAGTGTGCTTCGGAAGATGAGAAGTTTTCCGTCGGTGAGAAGAACGTGACAGCGGGCAAATGTGGTGTGGCGACGGGGTTTTCGGTAGAGTAGACCGGACATCTAGTTCTTATAGTTAGTATCTAACTAGGTGTAATTATCTTAAAGGTTCTATGTTACCTTGATTGTTCGGCAACCCGACAAGGCGCACATGTTGTGCAGGTGTGGCGACGCTTCAGCCTTCTTCACCTCCCACTTCTTGGCGAATTGGCCTATTATGGATTCCATCTCCTCATCAATCTCGAGGAGTTCGAGATTACGTCTCCGGACAGCCTGTAGCTCGACGGCATCGTCGGCGCTACGTGCTTTCCAGTATTTGACCAGCAAGTCTAGTCTTTTGACCCATTCGGCGCGAGTGACTGCATCGTATGCTTGCAAGCGGATCACTAAACCGTTCTCAAGCTCCATTTCAAATGTACGCTCATCGCTAAACTCCCGGGTCGAACCATCCTCCCGTCGGGAGTCGCTTGTAGCAGGATCAAACTCAACAGCAGGACCATCAGTGACATTGGAGTCAGCAGGGGTAGTACCCCATCGCATATTTCGGACCTCACGCACTTTGCACAGATCTATGTACCCGTCTGCATGGGTGATGTTATGCAGACTTCTTTGCCATTGGGCATAGGCTTCCTCGTCGTGGCGTTGAACATACTCGGGGTTTCCACTGGATAACCATTCGACGTCACCATTTTGAATTGGATAAGGATCAATGTCCCAAGAAATGGGAGCTTGATCCAAAATATCACGAGAAGATGGAATGCTGCAATCTTCTGCCGTGGCAAGTTTTGGCGGCGCTGGAGGAAGTGCCTTAGCAGGTCTGCAGAATAGCAAGTGATGGTCCTGAGTGACAAAGTAAAGGCGCTTGAAGAACATCTTGTTCATTCGCTGATGAACACCTTTCTGCGACGTGAGGCGAATCAAAAATCCCTCTATCGGTGATGGTTCGTCTTCCTTTTTATCTACCATTTTCTTGTTCGTGTGCTTTACTGCGGTGGAATAGTGGGCCCGCGGCCGGAGCTCAAGCTCATGAGATGACTGCATCGCAATTGTTCCAAACATGTTTTCTTCGTTGGAGCCATATATCCATTCAAGGCGATCGTATCGTTTCCAGGCAAGGCCCATCTTCTCGGTCTTAGACCAAGCCTTGAGCACTTCAGCCCACTCGGGACGACCTTCAAGCATCTCCATGCAGCCCCGAATTATGGCGGCGGCGGCATACTTTTCTAATTTCCCAGATCGACTTAGCACAGTGGTGTGTTGGTTGTCATCTCGAGTGATCCCCAGTTGCGCTTCCAGCTGCTGGAATGGATTCTTGAATATCAAAGAGACACCGAGATCGGGAACATTAATCGGCAATTTAGTAGGTCGTCGCCAGCCTAGTACCTGAGCAAGGAAGGTGTACCACTCAACAGCATGAGCCGAGGATTTAGGACGGATAATGTAAATTTTGGTGCCACGTTTGCGAGGGTACCAAACAACGATGGTTTTGTCAAGGGAAGAGTAAAGGTTGACGTGAGTGTTTTTATGGTTCATGCGCACCTCGTAGTAAGGTTTGGTCTTGACATTCGGGTTCTCCACGTCTGGAATGACACGAGTCCGGTACATTTGAAGAACGAATGGCACATGCTCCATCGAACTTTTGCGGCAAACGACCAAGAACTCGCGCCATTTGTCCACGGTCCGATTTTCCATTCGAATACTATCATTTTCAGAGTAGTCATCGGGAAGCTTTTCCTTGGCCGACTCTTCCACAAGAACTAGCATTCGTTCTGCCTTGATGATCTCTCCATCTTGTAATCTGCGCCTCCGTGGCCGGTTTGCAGCGATGGTGTTTCCTGTCTTCGCTATTCGGGATCGCAGTCTCTGTTGTTTATCCATTATATTATCGTCCAAGTTGTACTTCGCCATCTTTCGTGTGACTCGTTGTTTTACATGTCTTTTGCCGACGGGTATTTCTTGTGGAGTATCCTCGTCATCTTCGTCTTCATCTTCGGGTTCTTGATGTTGCAGCGTGAATTTTGATACAGTTGAAGCCTTGCCTTTTAGCTTTTTCTGGTCTTTCCGCTTGTTCTTGTTCTTGTTTTTCAATAAGCGGGTGGTAGAATCGGCTTCACTTGGCACCGCTGATGCTGTAGATAATAATGGACTTGCATTGCCGGTGCTCGAGCCCGCGACAGTCAGATTTTGAGATCCGCTGGAGACAGGTCTTTGCTCCGGAACGCTCAGGTTCTGACAGGCATGTATCGTAGATGTAGAGGAATTGGTGTCCGTACTGCTACTGACTTCTTCCCTTGCAGTCACAAAGGAGGAGGATGCATTTTCATCATCGTATACATTATTTGTCTTTGCGCTTGTCGGGGCGCTCGCCTTTGGTGTACTTTCATCGTCTTCTTCGTCCTCCCAGTCATGACCATTTGTTTCCCTTTCTGTTTCTGTCTCTGACCCTGTCTCTGACCCTGTTCCTGTCTCCGTTTCTGTCTCTGTTGTCAACTCTCCCTCCGCTGGTGGGTGCGACAGCGTGCGAAGTTCTCCTTCTGGTTCTTCTTCTGTCTCTTCTTCGGCAAATGTATCTTCATCTTCTGCGCCGTCACCTTGTCCAGAAAGACCTTCATTTGTATTGGTGAATGTAAGGGCAAGGTCCTCCTCCTCTATCGGCCGTGACGACGATCCAGGATTAAAATCATCTTGATGGGTGTAATGAAAGGTCACAGGGTCCACTTTAAAAGAAAGCGTTTGCGATGTATAGTTTTTTAATCGAAGCCGTGATCGATACCATGATTTTCGGTGACCCTGTAGCCAACCTTCTGGAATCGGGCCGATAAAGAAACGGCGGCTTGTCATATGTAAATGGTGGGCGGAGGCATGTCGCTATATACAATATGATAGGTTCCGTCAGTCTGGGACTATTTTCAAGGGGGGGTGGAGTCCGCCATTCCACCTACCAGCTTCTGATCCGTATAGGATCCAGTCTGCAAACCCTTATATTGTTCATTATAGCTCGTTTCCGAGGGATTTGTTTGGGTGCCGTTGGACTGCGGAACGTTCATCGCATTGGTGTATTACCCAGAGAAGGAAATTGGTCGTCAAGCACTAAAATGCACATGAAGAATTGAGGTTCGTTTCGTGCAGCGGGGGAAAAGATCGACCAGGTACGAGAACGAGGGGATGAAGAGTCCGCGAGCTTGATCAGGCGCGTATCGGGGAATCTCGATGCAACATTATTAGATGACGTCATTGGATCTTGTCCAACCCAAAATTGAGGTTAGAGTCACGTGATGTAGAGCTTACCGTGTTTGCACTGTTTGTTGATGTCTTGCCCCACTGGCAGCTCACGTGCCAAGCGTTAATGACAGCAGGAGGGGGAGGGGACACTGTGGCTGTGGCTTCACCGTCTTTAGTTTCGATTTCCAATTCTACACCAATTGATTCACAAATATCTCAAATCATGGCTACCACAGACTCCAATTGGCTTAAGGGCATCAAGGGCAAGTCCTTTGCAGACATCTCAGTCGATGCCGCTTCATTCAACACCCTTGAGGAAGATGCCCAAATAGGCCAGGTTCCCATCAACACTGAGGAGTTCCTCCGAGCTGCTGATTCTTTGGTGACCTTGTTCAGTAAGCTTATTCTTGTCGTACTGCACAGATATTGTGTACTAATAAAAGCTTGTTTCTAGACATCCTCGGTCCTAAGACCTTCAAGCTCGTTATCGATGATTTGAATGGCAACATCACTGTCCGTATCCTTCCCCGCCCTTGTCCCTACACCACGAGGTGTACAACGACTAATACATCCTTTAGAAAGTCCGAACTCGCCTGTTGGCTGCGCCAGCTGAGTCGCAGACCCTCCAGGACCTTGTTCTGAATGAATTGAAGACTGGCAAGCACACCGCCACCGAGGGTCTCCTCTGGTTGTGCCGGTAAGTGGCGTTATACCTGAAATTCAATGCTCGATGGAGTATTAATTCTTATCTCATTCACAGTGGTATCGAGTTCACCGTCGAAAGTCTACACCACAACCTTCAGAACCCCTCCGTCGAGCTCAAGGACTCCTTCAACGCCGGCTACGCCGCCACTCTGAGCAAGCACCACGGCTGGCTCGCTAAGAAGGCCTTCGGTGTCGCTTTGGGCTGGTGTCCCAAGCGCGCGGTCTTCTATAAGCAGCTGGCCGATGCGGACTACAAGGAGGGCCAGCTGGCTGGCGAGGCCGAGCAGGCTCTTGGCTTGAAGGTTCAGACTGAGGTTGTCCCTGATCTCAATAATGAGGTCGATGCTCTCAGGAGAGTTGTGAAGATCCTTAAGGCATTCCAGGCCTCCAAGGAAGCTCAATGGTAGAATACAACTGGAGAGATCCAGTTGAACTGGATTATCGGAAACGTTTTCAGTGCGAATTCGGTATGTACATATTGAAACTGGGGTTTGTGAGCACATTAAGTATATTTGACATAGCGAATCGCATTTGATTATGAGCTGTGATGGTTCAAGTAACGCTGATAGTACTTGGAGAGTGTTGGAGTCTTGTAGATAGATAATTGTCGACATGATGTAGATACAACCTTCAGCTCTTGGCAATGACTTTCTATACTTAGCCTTGTATGTGCACCGCCTAAGTTGCCATTTTGTGCTATTAGAATTTCGAAACGTGCCATGGTCTAGACTTTCCTAGCGGTTCTAGTTCCACGTGCATATTTGCCGGTGGTGGCTTGACAATGCCAAGTTGATAATTTAAAACAGTCCATGCTGCAAGCCACTGGGTGGGAAAGGAAAAGTCTGCCGTATGTGGGATTTGTTCCCATGGCTCACGATCACTAGCTGAGATAGGCTTTGGATTTATGCTCGTCATTGTCTCCTAACCTTCTTCTTGAAGCAAATACCGCAGATTCTGATTGTTGAAATTTCGTTGAAGATTTAAACAAATATTGAATGACTTAACACTAGAGTAGTTGTCCGCCCGGTGTCTGGGATGTTGTACATTCACGCTTCACCTTCACTAACGCCATTATCAAGATCCGGTCACTATTTGGTCTAACACTGACGATATTCTCTGTGTCCTGTCACAGGGTACGGAGTAGCGGGGTCAAACAATTGGTGTTTTGTGCCTTAATGATCCATCCAGCTTCCTGGTTGACAAAAGTGGAGACGCCAAATATGTCAACTAATCTCCGAGTGCCCAGTAGCATTGTAGATCCCACTACGTTTATAGAAATAGACTCGCTTCCCACCATGCTGATCCGTCGCAGAAGAGCCCCATAACATGTCCAGTCGAGACTGCAGGACGGCTCAATCTCATTGCAAATGTGCCGCGTAAGAAAAATCACGGCCAGATCATCTTGATATCGTCGATATACTAGTACCTAACAGATTTGAAGATCGATCTTCCCGAGCCTTGCCCTTCCATTTTCACATGTCGAAAGTTCATTAGCTTGCCACTAGTCGCCTGTCAAAGTGTAAAGTCGTACCGAGCTGTGGTTAGCTCTACACATGTGCTTTGCCCGGTCGCTTAAGAACGTCATGTCTACCAGAGTGGCACACGCTCAGTCCTTCAGGTCGGACTCGGAAAAAGGGGGTGGAGGGGGAGCTCCGACACACTGGACCTAGTGGGATGGATCATCGGCAAGAGATTCGATCTAACGATCCGTTTGTCTCGAACAATGGCAACGGTCTCCCCTATTTTCTTGAACTAGAACAACATTAGTGTTAGTTCCGTTCTACGTGGTGGAGTTGGCCAAGAAACGGGTCCACTTATTGTCTTCTACGCATTCTTGATTGGTGGAATGAGCAAACAGGCTTGTCTGCAGGCGAACTCTTCGAGTCATGTCCCCGATATCTCCAGCCATGAAACCCACGAGCGTTTGATGGACGGTTTGAAGCCTGGGCAACAGGAGAAATGCGAAGCTTGCTTGTTTTGCATATAATATATTCCTTGATTTCGTCGCAACCTGGCGATTACCGGGCGATTGATGATTGACGCATTGTAGAAAAAAGCAATTAACCAATAATCTGCCTCTATTGAAAAAATAAACTGTCGGAGTACCGGCGGCGAAATGTCTTCCGCGTGTATTTTGAATTTATTTCCCCACATATCAGGCCTCCATGGATAATAAAAACATATTTTGTAAAGTTTCTCCCCTTTCACGAGCATATGGGGAACCCCCTCTTCTTTCTGGTCCGGTTCTGGGGAGGATACAGATACAGATACTGCAGGGATTTCCAGCCGGTTGTTTGTCGTGCATATGGCGAGCTTGGAAGCGGCACTTGATGCAAATTAGCTTGACTTTGTAAACCCCACAGGCTCGGTTCATTAAAATTATTAAAATAACCCCTATGGAGTAGAATCAGCGAATAACTGACTCGTGCCGATGGTGATTTCCACTTCGGATTCCGTCTGGTATCTGCGCATCATCCACTTTGGAGCCTCAGGGAATTTTAGAAAATTACTTTTATATTTATTTTTACCTTTTCATCCTTTGGTAACCTAGTTTGTCACTAGACACGAAGACAAGTGCCGCTCAGGCCCACCTAGCCAGTTTTTTTCTTGCCACTAACGACCAGGGTTGTAATGCTTGGCCTGTGACCATCTTTTTTTTCTTTCTTGTTTTCGAATCTTCTTTTCCTTCTTTTTGTTCCTGGTTGAAGTCGCCGGAGCGGTTCATACGGATACGTCTACGTGTTTATATCCGTTGAGCCTATATAGCGACTTTTTGGGCCTGAGGTTCAGCGGCCATGAATTACGATTGATAAATTCTATATTTCGATTGTCACTATGCTTCCTTTGCATGATCGCAGCTTGTCGATCTTCGTTGTTACTGTTGTTTTTCTGGGAATCTCATTTATTGCTGTTTGTCTGAGATGTTTTGTTCGACTCAAGATTGTCAAGGCATTTGGGTGGGATGATGGGTTGATGGTTTGTGCTTTGGTAAATTCATACTACTTGGGAAACATACATTTTTCGCATTAACTGACATTTTGGTAGCTACTGAATATACTTTTCGCGCTATGTGGAATCACCGGCGCATTATATGGCATTGGCCAGAGACAGAAGGTACTTATTGAGAAAGGCACAATGGAAACCGCGATGTTTGTATGTTGTTACTCTCTTCAATTTGTTTTGTGATGCAAATTCAAGGTCTCCATTTATCTAACAATATCTCTCAGTGGTGGTGGCTTGGTCAGACCAGTTACGTCTGGGTCTGTGGAATGGCAAAGAGCTCAATTGCTCTAGCCTTGCTTCGTCTCACCGTCTCTCGCGTGCACAGAATGATCCTTTGGTCTGTCATCACTGTAACGGTGATTGTTGGCCTAGTCTTCTGGTTCATGTTGACTCTTCAATGTCATCCAGTCTCATACTTCTGGCAACGGGCTCGGACAACGCCTCCTGCAGGAGACTGCATGAGTCTTGACAGCATCATCAATGTCGCCTATGTTTACAGTGTAACTGCAACATGTTGTGACCTAACACTAGGCCTTCTTCCTATATTCCTCGTGTGGAATCTACAAATGAATACCCGTACCAAGGCCGCGCTAGCCAGTATCTTGGGCATGGGATGCGTGTATGTTGATCATTTCATTCACGCCTATTCTCTTCAAGTTCTTCCCGCTAACCATCTATATAGTGCCAGCGCAGCTGTCATCATTCGCATTCCCTATCTCCACGACTACAAGGCCACGGATTTTCTGTGTAAGTCAGCATTGTACTCATTCCATGCAATCAAACCATTATCATAATACTAACAGCCCTTTCTATTAAGATGCAACTGCCAACATCTCAATCTGGTCAAATGTCGAAGCCAGCCTGGGTATTGCGGCAGGTAGCCTTGTTACGCTCCGTCCTCTTTTCCGATGGTTTCGGGACCCCAGCTCTGTCGGTACTCGAAGCAAGCGAACCGGTGGTAGTGTACCACTTGATAGTGTAAATGTGGGACGGTCGGGTGATAGATCAGGGCCAAGATACTGGCGACCTGATATCGATGATGAGGATTCTCGTGCGGTCGTTACAACTATTCATACCTCGAATCATGATAGTCGCACGAGTAGCCAGGAGAATTTGAATCCCAAACAAGGTCATGGGACATTCTTTAGTGGTGTTAATGTGCAGAAGACTTTCTTTGTCTCGGAGGAGGAGCCTTGAGTTTATTTTTATAGTAATTAAAACTCATGTTTTATGTTTATATACACATATGCTTATTTTGTTTGACACAATCTGTGGAGACAGATAGTAATAGTCTCCATAAAATAGCACTATGTAGATGTTTGGTGGGGTTCACGGCCGAGCGATGTCCATTATCGCGCTTTGTCTCTGGTAGGTATTCAAGGTTGGGAAAGTACCCATGGTAGAGTTACACTGACGGTAATTCTACACAATTGAGACCTTTCTGGAATCGAGTGATATCTATAGGTGTGAAAAGAAAAATATTAAAATTTTTTTTTTTTTTTAAAACGCTTGGGAATTAATGTGCATCGATATATATCTCCGAACATGGAACTATAACAAGAAAAAACAGAAGCAAAACAACAAATCCTTTGAAAGTCAATATTTACAGGTAAAAGGGCATCAAGAACATGGAAATGTGCTGTAGGAGCCAAAAATACGTGATATATAAGGTATTCAAAGAGAATAAAAACAATGAAGCGTGGAAAGAGAACTAGAGACATTGAGGCCGATTAATGCGGAGGCACTAAATGCGTGGACAAGGTGCGGCAAGTAGCTTTTTGCTACTTCGGTTTATCATGTCACAATTCGCTCGGCCTTCAACAAGCCCTGCCGGGCTAGCTCAATCGGTAGAGCGTGAGACTCTTAATCTCAAGGTTGCGGGTTCGACCCCCGCGTTCGGCTATTCCTAAAAATAACCTGAGATATCTTTTTTGCATCCTTTCTTTTTTGCTGCATCTAATAATATTGAAGGTGCCAATTTATTCTGCATTTTCTTCTTTTTCTGGGAACTGTGGAATAAAACATTTAAAGCTTATTCTTTGTTAACTTTGTTCTTTGTTTAACTCCAAAATACTTATGTATGCTAGGGTCGTCTAGGTAAGAGGTCCTCGTCACATTACTCGCGCGTTGAGGGCACTGAAACCCTGAATGGAATTACATGTTGTATGATAAATGATAGATCTCATTTGCATTTATACAAGGATAAAACCATTTGAATTATATTATTGCTTCAACGCCCGATGCCATGCATATCATAGGTGCTCGAGAACGCCTGTCAGAATATCAAGAATGGGAGAAGCTAGGCACAGCAAACCAATTAACAAAATAAAGGGCAAATCAACAAGACGCCATGCATCGGTATATGCTACTTGGAAATGAATACGGGTCGCTTCCCAACTCTTACCCGGCGACCTGCAAGTTACTCCCACTAGTGTAGACACCCTCAAAATCAAGCCCAGCAAGCATACCATTGACTCGGTCAATCTCGCGGCTCAAGTCTTCGACATTCACAGCGAGACTACTGACTTCGTCGAATTTGCGTCGGCGATTCGCATCGGCGATCATTTCTGATACGAAGAACTTTTGTTCTTCCAGAACGATGAGTCGCTCTCGCAGGGATTTTTCCTCTGCTTCTAGTGCGGACACAGCGCTGCTGGTGTCGCTTGTAAGACTACTGGTGCTACGGCTGGCACCGGTGCGTTCGTTATATTTAATAGATGCAAGCGCGGAGCTTTGTGGCCTGTTGCCGGATAGTGAACCGTTGACTGGGGTGCTTGGTGATGCCATTCGGCTTGGTATACGGTCTCTCGACGGAGAAGCGTTTTTCAGGATCTCGGGAAGGGATCTCAGAGGTAGCATGTGGAGATGGAGGAAATTGCTGGCTTGTTGATATATTGCTTTCTGGAGGCGGAGTTGTGTTGGGGAATTGGTGCGCAGATCTTTGATGCGCCGGGCTGCAGCATTATATTTTTGAAATGAAACCATGAGTCGCTTGTGAATCTTCGTTGCATCTGCAAGTTGTGCCGGAGTTGGTGGTCGTTTTGGATCTCTATTACGGGGTTATTGTGAGTTTCCAAGCAGAGTGGTGTAATTATACGTACTGTAGAGCAGTAAGAAGTTTCTGAAACTTTGGTAGATGAAGACGAATGCCTCTCTCAAATTGAGCCAGGTTCTCATACGCTCTGACATCGGGTGGCTTTTGTGTAATGTCTGCTTGAAAGTCTCGGCGATCGAACAAGGTACTCTTGCAGTCTTTGCAAAGTCGCACATCCACATCGATCAGTTCACCTGCGGGTGCCTTTTCTGAGGTGTTTTGCGCTGTGGAGGATTAGTGAAGTTCTTTTTCCAGGCAGTGAAAAAGAAAGATACTCGGGAGCACTTACAGAGGGGAATGGTTAGCCCAACTTCACTTGAACAACCCGTATTGGGGTCACCGCAAACGACGCGGCCACAGGTTCTACAATGATGTCGGCGAAAAGTGTAGCCCGAGAATTCCTGTAGACAGAAAGGGCACCGAACGACACTCGCATCATCCTGCCAGCTCACGATAGTCTGCTCGACGGCTTTTCGCTGATCGTTCTGCCAGGACAGGGAGAATAATTTGGCTGCACTGGGCTGTATTTGGTCCGGTGGTAGACTGGCGAGGAGTTGCGTAAGCCGTGTCAACCGTTTTTCGAGCCGCGAAACCTCAAGAAGAGCTTTATCCACCGTTTGCTTTCTGATATTCTTGAATGCCGATGATTGATCTCGAGTGGCTCCTGCTGCTTGTAAGTTTAATGTACAGATCCAGGTCGTTAAACATGCGCATACCATTATGATTATTGTAGCCTTCCCTCGACTTGTAACAAGTCTCGCAAACCCGTGCCCAGATTCCCCTCACTGGTTCATGCTGGGCGGAACGAGAAAGCTTCATTTGATACATAGTATGCTCCTCGCAGAACAGCTTTCCGCATTTCCGACAGTTGACACAACCATTGGTGCCGCTCAGTCGTTTGCCGCAGGAGGGCTCCAGACATGTTTCGTAAAGATTGCTAATCTGCCAATGTTCCCTTGTGATGAGGTCTTCAGGATCGAGGAGTTTAGGGGTAATCTCGGACGGGCCGGCGTGTGTAGGTAGAGGGCGGCTGGCAATTGGAGCGGAGTTGTTTTCGTTCGACTCGAACACGTCGAGGCCCTTTAGCTTCTGGTTCAGCACAGCAAGAGGTTGAAACTTTCTTGCCTTCTCCATCTGAACCCTAAACCAATCCTTCACTTCATCCTGTCGGTCGTCTTCGAGGTTCTGGTGTAGATCGTCGAGATGTCTATAAGGAGATGGTTAGTTCCGGTTGTTTATTATGTTCGCAGGCGATAAAGTAGGAGGTTGATATGTACCTGTTGAGCTGGAGTAGTGTGACCTGTCAAATAGTCAATGTTAGTACACGCGAAGCTTCCACAATTTTACTGGGAGGTGCTGGACATACCATCTCTTCGTTGCAAATCGGACATGAGAGCTGAGCTCCGGGAGCGGCCGGGGCCGCTGAAATAGATGTGTCGCCATTCTCGAGAGAGATGCGTGAGGTAAGATCTTGTGTTTCCGATGAGAATTGCGAGGCAGATGTCTGCGAGCTCAGGGACACGCTGCTAGCGGTTGGAGAGAGCACTCTTGGCTTCGGTTGCGGGGACGGGGACGGGGCTGATGAAAGCGCGGTCGGAGTGCCTAGAACACGACCTCCACCCAACGTCCTCCGGGACATGATTACGGGAACATGAGAAGACGGGCGGGTAGAGGCACGTTTCAGCTCAACATCGAGTTGGCTGCACAGGATTTTGGCGCCCGAGGGGGGACTGTTGCAGACGTTGAACTTGGGCCAGTGACGATACAGTGGAGCCTTGTTAGCTTGATGCCTCAGGCATCAAACAAGTGTGCCTCGGGATCGTCCTGACTACAACATAGTACACTACATACTAGTAACTAATATGAAGTTGTTCTGATTCAACAGAGAAGAAGAGGACCAGAGTATATTAATCATCGGCTAGAAATCAAACTGCTATATAAATGAAGGAACCATTCTATTCATTGGCTAAGGGCTTCGAGGAATATTCGCAACTCCTGCCCAGCCACCACTAGTTAGTGGACTAGGCTGAAATACCTCGAGATTGATGCTTGGCAAGGCACCTGCCAGTCCATCTTTTCCATCTGATACCAAGAGCCCGCACTCGCCATCTGGGGCCGTGGCTGTATATAGATATGTCCTCAATCATGGACCAAGAAGTCTACTAGCACCGCGTTGTCGCTGACTTGCTGGTCTGACTATACATGGGACCCTGGGCCACTCCCTTGGAAATGCGGCCCCCACAAGCCATCGAGGCGGATCACCAGCCAGAATATTAGGCCTGATGGCTACGACTGGAACACTTTCTGATGATCCATCAGCATGGCGCGCAACTACATAACCACAATTACGTGGCCCTTGGGGGAGACCCCTCTGGCCTTGTCTCCGAGACCATAGACGTAGATTGTTTACATCGTCCTCGAAAATAGACATCATTTCAGCACCAGTGTCGTCAACAAATTCAAATTTCATGGGCGGATGATTCGAGTCTAGTCTCAGATGGAGATCCATCTGGAATCCAATTGATGTTAGCATCTATTCTGGCTCGCCGTACCAAGGAAAACGGCAACAAAAAGATATGCTATTAACTTGAAACTGGGTGACTCACATATATCGTGCCACCAATAGATTTATGACCTTGAACTACATCGGATTAACAAATTACAGGTCCTTTAAGTGCATGTACCTAGAATTGCATCGATAGGTTAGCTAAATTTGATCTCAAACCCAGGATTTACGGCTAGTAACATACTGGTTCAATCCAAAAAGCGATATGCCCATTATAATGGTCGTGAATAAGATCAAACTCATCCCAATCAAAAGGTCGCGGTTTACATATCTGCTCCCCATTCGCCCAGTAGGTCACCAGGTGTGGGTGCCACTTTAAAGTCTGCTCTTTATATGCTTTGATAACAGCCTCCACATTTTCTCGATCATCAGCGTCGCTCTTCTTGTTCAACAAATTTCGTATTATTCCGAGCTGGCTAATCCTTCCAATTACATCCCAGTCCAGGTCGGGATACTGTGTCATCGCTTTTCTAGTAAGAAAAAGAAGTCAGTATTGGAAATCTACAATAAACTTAGAAATGTAGTCAACATACTCGCGTCGTTCCCTTTTTTCAACCATCCCTTTTTTGCGGGCCTCAGATATCCAGTTCATTTTTCTTTTTCGGATCCTTTCATCGCATCTATCAATCTGTGCATCACAATCTCTGGGATTCGTTAGCAACTCCAACATTCTGAACGAAGGAATCTTATCGTCTTCATTGATTCGACTTACTCAGGGTCAAGGTCAAGGTCAGGTTCCCTGTGACCCCAGCCATCCGAAAGATATTGCGCATCTATAATTTCTTCTTCATCTGGCCTGTCCGGGCCAAGGTCTTTCTTTGGTAGCCTGACGGGTGGTGTTTTGATGGAACTTAGATCATCCAGCAAAGAACTGGAACTTAGATGATCCAGGAAAGAAAAGTCTATCTAAAGATCTGACTCTAGTTCTTCAAATGTCGCGTAAACGGCCGTTTTTAAAGGCATCCTAGACTGAATATTTCTTGTAGCCTCATCAGCTTGACGCCTACCTGCAGTTTCAACACCTCGAATCGCCTCTTCCTGTAGCGCCATTTGTCTATATCGGGAATTTTCTAGTGGAACCCCAAATCGTAGACTTTGATCTGTCGTCCCAGATGGTGTTTGTTCAGATGACGTCCAAGTTGGTAGTGTCGCCCAAGATGGTAGATCTTCCCATGAAAATGCACGGAACTGCCCATTTGGTAGTCTTTCAAAGGGCTGATATTGGTACCCTTCTTGTAAGCCCGGTTGTAGTCGAGATGACTGTGATTGTATCTGTGTGATATCTTCTGGTGTTGCAGTAAGATCGACAGCGGCAGCGGCTTTAACAGCATCGTCCCTATCAGCAACAAGCTTAGCAACAGCATTCCCAAAAGCAGCATCCGTAGTAGCAGGATTCCCATCAGAAACAAGCCTGGAAACAGCGTAGAAACAGCGTAGAAACAGCCTTCCCCAAAATAACATCCGCATCAGCGGCTTTGGCAGCAGCGTCCCTATCAGCAATAAGCTTAGCAACAGCATCCCCCAAAGGACTATTCATAGCAGCGGCAGCCTCCCTAGCAGCAGCATTGTTAGCGGCAAACTTTTCAGCAGCGGCCTTCTCAGCAGCGGCCTTCTCAGCAGCGGCCTTCTCAGCAGCGGCCTTCTCAGCAGCGGCCTTCTCAGCAGCGGCCTTTTTAGCAGCGGCTATAGCCCTCACACCCTCAGCAGCATTCTTAGCAGCGTCAAGCTCCTCAGCAGCGTTAGCTCTTTCAGCTTCAGTAACATTCTGAGCTTCAGCAGCCCTTTTAGCAGCTCTTACAGCAGCGTCCGCCATAGCAGCAGACCTTTGATTAGAAGTGGTGTTAATAGCGTTAGTAATAATGCCATTAGCACCGCCACCAGTAGAAGCAGGGCCAGCAGGGCGAGTAGCCTGTTTTCTATCGGATTTTGTGTGGCGTCAGTGCCTCGTTTTCTATCGAGTTTTCGTTGCTTTGATGATATAGAGGTAGGATCAACGGAGCCAGTGACTCGCTCTCGATCGGATTTTCGTTTCTTTACTGCATCACCGATAGCAATAGCTTGAGCATTCTCAGCAGCAGCCCTCGCAGCCCTCGCAGCAGCGGCAGCCTCCTCAGCAGCGGTAGCCCTCTCAAGAGAAGAATCCCTATCAGCAGTAGCAGCCGACGCCTCCAACTCAGCATCGGTAGGCTCCCGAACATGAGGTTCAGATTGTTCTCTGCGAGATCTTCGTCCCTTTACCCGATGTTTAGTACCTTTGTAAATATTTATGGCCCTGTTCCCCGCCCTGTCCTTCAACTGTTTTGTTTTTTGTTTGAATTCTTACATCGTGTGAATAATATGGCTTACTCCTCTATACTGAATATTTCGTAGTTTTGCCTTCTCCTTCGAGTGTGCTTTTATATCTCGAAGACCCAGACCAAGTAATGTTAGACAAAGATAAATCAATGTTCCTTCATCGCCGAGCCTGATGTAACATTCCTATCACGTTTGAAAGGTGTTGTGGTAGTTGGAAAAAGCTAAGTAGGATTTTTCGAAGTTTGTATCAAAATGCAGTGTACTAGGAATTGAATTCGGTTCTTTATCGAGGAGAATAGGGCCTGGATATCAAAGACTTCGAAAGCTCATACTTGGTTATGGCTGACAGCCTTCTAAGAGTTTTACAAAGGCTGGGTATTGGATGAAACACCATGTAAAGGAGGGCTTTGAGAACTAGTCGCTTGCTTGTAAGGAATTCTAATTTAGTGACAATGATTGAAAGAATGTGTTTGATTATTACATTGAATTCAAAATCCATCCCATAAGCAGAATAATATTACAAATTGTTTATTCAACATTTTTTTTCCCTTTGGCTTAAAGCCTTTTATATATTTTCAATTTTTTATAAAATATTTCCTTTGTAGTCATGACTCATGTCTCTTCGCGAGAAACTTGGAATCAAATCCAAAGCCCTCAACTTTCATCGCTTTAATTCATCGCTCATAGTCGCGGTGGTAATTGGTGCCGGTATTAGGATTCATGTATTCGCGATGGACATGGGTAGTTCCATCATCCCGGCGATCAACATCCCGGTGTCGATATGTTCCAGTGGAACTGAGTCGCTCGCGATGATGTCGTCGTGCATCTCCAGTGCTATAATCGAGGTGCTGATCATAGGCTCCAGTGCTTGGATCGTAGGCTGTGGTGCCATATCCAGTATCATATGTATTGACATCGTATGCTAGGTCACTGGCATTGGTATCAACGCCACTGGCAGCCAAGGAGTAGCGGGATGCTGTATTCCCATAACCGCCATAGCCTGTTAGATCGTATGTTGTGCCTGTCGATTCATAATTTGTTCCAAGGGTGTCGTATGTAGCGTCTGGCTCGTAGTCGTTGGGGTAGCCAGAGTCTGCGTAAGATCGGTCACTCATTGTGGATGTTGGCTAAGTTCGTGCCGAACTGAAATAAACTTCAAAATAAGATTATAGATTGTGTCAAGTGTACTAATGGACTGAAACAAATGGAGTGTGGTGGGTAGCTTTCATTTATAAATCTTTCTGTGGCGCTTTGAAATGGCGATGATATTCTCATGACATCACATTTTACTGGATCTCTCATAGTCGCCAACGATGAGGCGATATCAACTAAATAGAAGAATGAACGCATGGAGTTGAAGTCTAATGTTATTGATCAGTCGAATATAGAGTTCCAAAGTTTGTACCTTGCCTGAGGAGGCGAATGATGTCAGGTCCATAAAACAACTTTGGGCAGACGACCCTTTTGAGCACCATTCAAAATATTTACAGGAAATAGCGTGAAGAGACCTTAAGAGAAAATATGCTCAAAAATAGAAACTCGTATAGTATACAAGTGCACATCTGTATAATATATGGAAATCAACACAAACCTCCCCCAAAACAGTCTATGGATGTAAAGTCTTATCCAGTCATGTCCGAGCAGACTTCACTTCAATAATTCGCGTTACCTCTCGTAAGATAATTGTCAGAAGCTAGTCTCGTAATTGACTAAGTCTGAGAATCTCTCATACTTCCATACACTGGCAGTTCTCGTACTTATCATCGTGGTGGCGCGTGTGGAGCGTGGAGTATTGGCCCAGAACACTGAGGGATATAGTTGACTCTCGCCACTCGTTGCCATAAACCAATGTGCTCACTCACGGAGCTAGTTAAGTCTTAAGGTTCAAAGAAGTGGCGCGCGAGTTAAAGAATCTGGCGATTGGTCTCCTAAGCTCGTATCCTGGTAGCGCTTCTGTCCGGTTGATTGGAACCGCTCGTTTCACTCAAATGGCCCAGTTTACAGTCGATAGCGAAAAAAGCTTCTCAATGTAATATAAAAAGCGAATTAATACACTGATTGCGCTTAAAGCCGGTAGTTAATGCGTCCACCGTGCCAAAATTATCCTTGGCGTGATAACTTGAATTGCACACCCTAAAATCGGATGTAAATAGCTCTTAGCATGATTCATTGCTTACAGGTACTATGGATCCAATAACATGCGCTGCACACCACACCCTGCTAATAGAAGGATATCAGACCGCATGATATTTTCTACAGAGATATGTGTCTACAGATACGAGCCTTGGAACCTTGGAATATGTTTAATTGCGCGACCTTCTTCATTCTGTCAATTGATAAATCAAATATAAAAAAAAAGAAAGATGATGGATTGAAGAGATGTAAAGATTTTCGATCAATCTTTTTCACTTGTGACTTGAAGTTTTGCTTGCCAATCTCCAATTCCTTGCCACTGTCCTATAATTGATCTATACCACAGGCAGCCAAGGATAATATATGGATAGGGCATTTAAGACGGGATGAACAGATGAGTATGGTCCTAAGTGCGCGACTGGGCCATTGCAGTTCACAGGGAGCTCAGTACCAATGAATCCCTCTCCCAATAATTCATTTCCGGTAACAACCTGATCAAAGGAGATGATGCTAATTTCGTATTCACCCTTAAGCAGAATATTATTTGCGCCAGACACATAGAGAAGCGTCTGAGAAGTGGTCCTGTCTCCACCAAAACCAATTCAAGCTTTGCACCGGAAAGTAAATTTCTTCCTGTAGACGAAGACACTGGAGTGAGGAGGAACCTCAGATTCAACTTCCTTAGTCTGCACAGATGAGGTCTCGACGATATTGAAGGCCTTTGTCTCCTTCTTTCCGTCCGCAGAGTATGAGAACTCCCAGCCTGCAAAACTTGAGCTGCCGGAGACACTGTCCGCGTTTGCCTTGCCACTGGTGACTGTCAAGCCAGTTTGAATAGGCCGTTTTTCTATTTTGATGGCATAGCTCTCGTTTTCAAGACTGCCTTCTTTTGTCCATTCAACTGATACTAGTTCAGTGACTCGGAAAAGGGAGAAATAGGAGCCAACAGGAGTTGTGGTCTGTCTGACGATCTTGTTTGCGTCGGGCTTGGGGAGATAGATTCTTGGGTGGATGCTATTGTGATCGGCAACCTGAACCTCAATAGTCTTTGGAGCGAGGATGGAAGCGAAGATATCCGCAACGGAGTCAGACAAATTTGATGGATTGAAGGAAAATTCGTGTGAAGGTATTTCTGTTTGAGAATAAACCAAATCGGTTGGGTTCAGATCTGGAAGAGATGTGAATTGTAAGTGCAACTTGAAAGTGATCAGACAGAGAAGCTGGTTTATATAGTAGTACTAGTAGCTTAGACCTCGGTACCCGGGACTGGATAAGATTCCGAATTTCCCATGCCATTGAGGAAAGTGCTATTCATTCGTGGCATTGTCCGTGTAGTAGTGAGAGTATTAAATTCCAGGAGTAAAAGGCCGAGGATTAGACCTCAGCCAGTCCATCCAATTGAGTATGTTTTGAGGCGTATATTCCGTGTCATCATTTCAAGTTCGACGTAGTGGCTGGCTGAACCAATATGCCTATAGACATACATATAAGGTTGCATATCTTAACGCTGACACTAAGCCATCCGTATACATGCATCGGCTACTAGTGAACCCCCCCTCAAACCAATTGAATTGATGGATATATTCCTAATGATGACCTTTTCCAAGGTTGTCGGCTATTACTACCGACTTGTACGTAGATAAAAGCCCGGGCGAACTTCAGCATCCAACCTACTTGGCAATGTTCTTCAAAGAGACTAGTCGATATATACCCCCGCGCTACTAGCATTTAAACACTGGGTGACTTTAGCGAAAGCTATAATCTTACAATTCTATATCAAGAAAGGACAAACCTTATTTCTCTCATGGTATTCATGTTCAGAGCGCACAGGGCTTTGAAACTGAGTTTTGAAATTAAGTTCACAGCTTTCGGGGATGCCGATCACAAGAAAGGCTTAGTTGACTTACAACAATCATCACTGAACTTTTGGGGGAAATGCATTGCGCCATGTGGAGTGGATATCACTACTCATGCATGTGCGAGGTGTATTGTGGATTCCGGCATATAGGTGGTATTGTCAGTCTAGCCTCTTCTACTAGTAAAATTGGGCCTGAATCATGTTGTGAAGCTACCTAAACCACAAAAGGATAGAGTTCGCTGATAAAGCCTTGAATTAAAAATATGTTTTACAACCCGTCCAATCGATCCCATTATCTAGCTAAGTGTCATCAAAAAGGAGTAGGCGTATTTAACTTTCCTGGCCCAATGGGACCAAGGAATCTGTCAGGAATTCGCTTGCATTCATCAAGTCTGTACTTCCGTATACGACTCTGCGCCGAGCAACAGGTGGGCGGTTGGTCACAGGGGTACCATCAGGATTCTGCTGGCCACTCGTTCGCTTAACCCAATCCTGCAAGTTACCATACTCATCCATACTGCCACCACCGACAGTGAAAACAATAGCCTCGTTGAAGGCTTGACGCCGTTGGCCAAATGTGGCACCGGTTCCAGGGCCAGAAGCACCCATTGAACCGGGCATTTGTTGGTTTCGGGAAGCGGAAGCCGGGGGCATGGCACCTCGAGCGTTTGCGCTGCGTGGGTCGAAGTAGAGGTAGTTTTCTGTCTTGGCAATAGCAGAACTGGATGCTGCGGTTGGGTCCATTATGGACTCGGTGATCTTTGTTACAGTAAGATCTTTGTTTGCGGGGAGGAAGTTCTTGACGCCGGAGATAAGAGAGTCGAAGTTGGCACCAAGAGCACCAGAGGTGATACGGTCGGTTAGACGATTGGAGAGTGAGGAGAAGCCGCGGAAGAGATCAGAGGATTGCTGCTCTGGAGCGGCGGTTGTCATCATGGTCATACGGGTGATTTCGCGGACTTGTCGAACGTAAGCGAGAGGAGTAATGTCTGAAACACCGGCATTTGTTAAGGCCTCTTCGAATTGTGTCATCTCTGTGCGGTTAAGCTCGGTTTCTGTGCTGAGGAACCAGATGATGAAGATACGGAGCTTATCCATCGAATTACTGCCCTTGGCTGGGTCATTAATCAGTTCCAATAGCTGTGCCTTTGTTTGTTTGGTGATGTTTTCTTCCAGCTCAAAGAAGTTGTCTAGCTGGCGGTCTTTGATACCCTTTAACAAAGCGGTGGCGATGTTCATGTGCATATCGAGAACTGCCTTGCGTTCACGCAATTCCGGGAGTAAAGTGATCGCAGCCTTGAGATGTTGCGCAGAGGCGCTGGTGTCGTTCTGAAGATCCTCGATAGAGGAAGCGCCAGTCTTTTTCGTGATGTCATTTGCATCCTCCTTGTATCGTGTCAATTCAGCATCAATGTCTTCGGCAACTTGGGGGAATGGTGCTCCAGCATTTCGCAGCCAGAAGAAATCATTGCTATTCAAGTCATATGACTTCTTACCACCCTTGCCAGAGTCCTGCTCGTCGGCATCCAAGGTGATACGATTCAGGCGCATCTGTAGCACGTCCTGCACCAGAGACTGGTATGTCCATGAGTGCGAAAGCATAGGCACCAAGTCGACATTTCGGTCCATGATGATCAATACGGGACGCGAGGAAGGAACTCCTGGCAAACTGCGCTGGTTGCCTGAGAAGAGGTTGTCTTTCGAGTTCAAAATGTGATCCCGTAGTTTTCGGTCAAGCTTCGTGGCGATCAGCTCTGCTGCACCGCCTTTAGGGCATCGAATGACAGGAATTGAACCTATTCTGTTAGCTGGGGTTTTTATACACCTGTGAAGGATTACATACCCATTGTAACGCTGACGCTAAATAAGCCACTGACAACCTTATCGACAATCGAATCAAGATCCTCATCAGTCGTTTTCGGGCTGTTGATCTTGTAGTATGCATTGTTTCCCATGCCCAAGCTGAACAAATCAGGCTCTGCCACGATGAAATTGAGGTATTGATCAAAAACCTGGGCGACATGTTCAGAGGCACCGGATGTGGCTATTTGGGATGCAAAATCCTCGAGGAGGGGCCGAGGCACGGAGGATAGGAAATTAACGTGGGCGGGGGAGTAAAGACCATGAGATAGATCGTGCGTGATTGCCTGTATGTTCGTCTCATTTGGCTCGACGAAATAAACGACAGGTACGTCTGGGATAGGGTATCTTTGGGAATTGAGGTTTCTGTGACCATGTTAGTGATCGGGGTTTTTTGAATCGAGGGGCTTCAAGATCATGGTAGCGTACAGATGAATGGTAATACCCCATGCTCGCAGATCATTAACTCGGAGCACACTGCTTATAACATCACGGCCCATATTATCGAACACCAGCACTTTCCATATCGGATCACCATCTTCATTCAAAATCGGGGTGGAGTGGGAGACGAAGCTGGCGTGGCCGGAGGGGTCATTGGAGTCCTCTGCGGGGTGGGGATCATGATTTAAATTCAAGAGTTTTTGAATGGAGGCTTACAAGACTGGTTAGCAATTCGCAAGCTAGTAAAGCCGTTGGAGAGGGGGCAAATATCAAGCATCACATACCGACCTGTCGGTCTCGGAGGGACATTGGATGCGCCATGGCAGACCAGGCACTGTAGTTTTGAGAAATGCACTCGGAGCTTATTTTTTGGGTTCCAAGATAAGTAAGAAGAATTCCAAAGAGAATTTAAAATTAGAAAAACAATAAAATTGCCCGTAGGTTGAAGATTGAGGAGCTGGTCTTCCCAGTTGTTGATATCCCGCTTTCCCCGTTCAAGCATGAAGCGTGGCCCGACCAGCGATGAGGTAATCAAACAAACCAAGCAAACACCGCATCACATGCCCCAGCTCTGTGGTCGGTACGTAGATTGTTACAGATCCCATACGAGAATACGGTAAGATACCAGGGGTCTGGCTAATAATGCCACGGAATACCGTACAGACACAGTTTTTTTATCGTTACCCGCACCTCTACTGTAGAAGTAATTTGTTCCCCCTTCCGCCTCAGACCTCACCATCTACCATCCACATCACCCCCAATTCTCTCCCCCTTTCCCATCCCATTCCCCCATTTTCTACGTAAAGCAAATGGCTATGATGCTAGAGTGGCTCTTGGTATAGAAGGCTGCCTGTATCTGATCCAGACTGTTCTCATCGAAAGAAAACAAGCTTAAAAAACACCTGAGAAAATAGCAGAGTGCAAGCTCTGCGGCTGGAGCCAGGGTCCAAGATACAAACAGTGCAGGAGAGACCACAGGAGAAACTCAGTCTCGAAAAGTAGCCATAAAGGATCCTTGAAAGTCCAGGCTTCTTACAAATACCTATTTTTTCCCTTCTCTGGATTGTACCCAGTCATTTTGAGATCATTAAAAGGTGCAGAAAAGGTCAGGGAGTCACCACCAAGCAGGATTTTTGTTTGCCTAAGGCAGACACACCATTCTAAAGCCCAACACCTAAGACTGGAATACTGCTTTACTTCTGTTTAAAAAAGAGAGAAAATCAAGGTACGAAAGTACTCTCCGTACCCGAGGCTATAACTCAGCCGTGTTATAGCTGTTGTACCGCGTTCTGGGGAATTATAACGTTAGTACAAAACGTGATTGTTGGACGATCGCATCCTGATAATTCGTCATTATTCTCTTCAGTTTATCATCTGGTGTTGTTGCCCCCGCCCCCAATACTCAATCCTCACCGCCCGTCACGCAGCATCCTCCAATCAGATCGCTCAGATTTCTGGCCTCCACCGACCCCGGTCGAACAATCTTCCGCGATCCGAAACAAGCAGGCGGTAGCATTTCCTGCAGGAGCTATACACGTGACTTAAAGGGCGTATACAGAGCAACAAGCTCTCTTTAAAACGTAAAGTGAAGTGAGAGCGAGTCAATTTTCGTCCCTTTTGAACTGTGGCGAGTGGAAACCATGGAGCGGTCTTCGGCGCAGAACCGGATGTCCGGTCTGTCTCATACCGGAGCTTCTCAGGGGTCCTCGCCTCAGTTCTGGAATAACACTACCTTGGACGCGATATTCGGTGATCAACATCTTCAACCGTCCCAAGCTCAGCAACCTCAGGATCAGCCATTGGATATTGGATGGAACTATCCAGCTCCTCAACAGAGACAGCAAACACACTCGCAACCCCATCAACATCAACAACGACACTTACAGCCACAACAACGAAGTCAAATGCCTCCTTCAAATGAACCCAATCTGGATCACTACTCGATACCTCAGCAATGGCAAGAGAACCCATTGCGCCAACCGGGACGGGGATTTGTACCGCCACCCCAGTTTCAGGACACGCAGCCGCTCCACCAATATCCCCATGGCCAAATGCAATTTGACTCGAGGTCCCTCCAAGAATCTGAGAGTTCCGCCTTCCCCTCCTACTCCTTCCAAAACAATTTCTACCAGCAGCCTCAATCGTTACCTCCTGTACAAGACTCCTTCCACGACCGCAACCCTCAGCAACATCTGCAGCAGTCTGAGTTTCAGGCGGCTGCCCCTCAATCTCAGTTCACTATCCCCACCGGTTATCCCTCCGACATGCTTTCCTCCACTATCGACCTCTCTAGTGAATTCCCTACCGAACAACTGCACCCTCACATCGACCCTAATTTCTTAAACTCGAACCCACACTCTTCGCAACAGCAATCGATCCCTAATAACCTGCTTTATACAAACACATCTGGGTTTGATCGAGGTGAAGCCCCGATGTTTGACTACTTTCAAAACAACATCTCCCTTGAGGCCCAGCCTGGTGCTGTCCTCGATCATGGTGTGCCACAACATGGCCAACCGGGGCTCATGGTGTCACGTCATAGCGGTTTAGCTATTCCTCAAGTTGTGATCGAGTCGAAGAAGGCCGCAAAGAAACAAACAGCGAAAAAGACCGCCAAGACGCAAAAGAAAGCCAAGGGTGAATCAGAAAGCGACAGTGAATATGAATCGGATCTGGAGATTGAAGCACCTCCTGAACCTTCTCCAATCCCTGCCGTTCGTCCGACCGAACCTATTGCGGCGGCTGAATATAGTACCCTGCAAGCTGTGTGGTCTCCGCGAAACAAAGTAGTTTCAGCAGATAAAGTAAAGAGCGGGCTGATGGAGTTCAAAGACATTATCAAAGTGCTTCGAGATTCTTGGAAGGATCAAGTGCAAGAAATGAAACTTGCAGAGAACAATAACAACAACGAGAAAGCCGCGGAGTTGAAAAAAGGTGTGATGTTGCAACGTCAAACTATGGATCAGATAATGATCACTGCCTTGAACATGGGCCACCCCATGATTGTTGAGAAGTACATATCCCCTTGCAATATTTCCCTACCCTTACCATCCCCTTCCCCGCCCTGCCCTTATCACTTTACAATTTTGATCAATTTTGCACCTGCATATGGTTGTCATGGACACATCCACTCAGAGAGAATTGAAGGCATCTCCCATGTAGACTCCCTTTGTCGCGGGACTTATGTTACTCTTAATTCGGCTAGAATAAGGGTTGCCTCCCAGCGCAAGTTGTTTCCAATGACAATGCATCTTAAGGTGTCTTATGTCAAGTCTACGTGGATGAATAATAGCAAAAACAGTCTGAAGATACCCCGTATAAGGGTTCTCTAGATATGCTCGCTAAATTTACCTGCTAGAACTGGAAAATGCGCGACCGTCCCTGAGCAATACCGGCGGCATAACCTGCTTGGCGTACAGGCGTTGGGTCAGGATATTGGCAACCCTTCATTTAGCCTTGCTTCTTTCTTCCCATGCAACACTGAAGCCCGCCTTTGTTATATCCCTTTGCTAATTCATCAATTCGTTCAGATGTGGAGAGCATCCTATGGCACTTGCAGCCATCTATTCTTTCCTGGCGGATCGCTTCCAAGCTTCCGATTACGATGGTTCACTGACATTAAACATGCTCAAGGTAAGATCTTGCATGCCTTCCAACTTCTTTGGAGACTGTTCATTGACTTAAAAATCTAGCTATTGGCACGATTTGTGACTGTAGATGAGGAGATAATGCAGAAGACCAACCTCGCCAAGCTGCTGCCTCGTCTGATTAAGAAAGGTGGCCCTGCAATTAAGGAATCAGGGCAACAAATATTAGATAATGCTCTCGCTTCAACAAAACGCAAACAGGAGAGCGCCAAGTCCGTTAAAGAGGAATCTCCAGCCCAGAAAGATCCCCCCTCTGTTGAGGTCGCTGGCGCCAAACGCCCCCGCGATGGAGAAAGCAATGCCCACCCTGCTACTAAGCGCATGGTTGTTCCATCGAACCTAAAAGATGCGGGCAAATCCGCCGCCACAATCAATGGTGTGGTCAAGAGAGCCGCCGAGGGGACCCAGAATGGCAAGGCAGCCACCGCGCCAGTATCCCGCCCCAGGGCCAACATCATCGCACCAAAGCCATCAAGTCTGTTCAGTGCGTTGAGTTCGGCCTCAAAGCGACCAGGCACAACCAATGCTGAGAGAGCGGCTGCGAAGTCTTCGTGCGTTTATCCTGATCTCTCATGTCAACCTTCTCAAAAAGACACAATTGCTGATTGTACGAATAGAGTCGCACCCGAGAAGAAAGAGAAGCCGCAGGCACCTCCCCCAAAACCTGCGTTTTCCTTCGGTGATATTATGGCCGATCTGAGTAAACCTAAAGAAGCCGTTGTCGCTAAGCCCGTCGAGGATCTCCCACCAGAGACAGAAGAGGAACGTAAAACAAGGCTGCGAAAAGAGGAGAGACGCAAGCTTCGCGTTACCTGGAAACCAGATGAATCACTAACAGAGGTCCGCTTGTTCACTCACGATCCTGAAGAAGAGCTGAGCCCCGGTGATGGTTCCATGCGTGGAGTGGGCGATGTTAAAGGAGAAGGTAGTGTTCTTAAACTGCACAAAGATCTGGAAGATTTGGAGGAAGACGATCTTGGTGGCCTACGGGAGACAAGTTACGGCGATTATCACGAGTTGTCTGGTAAGTTCCCCCGCGCCTGCCTAATATGCCCTGCTGTATGCACCTGACTAATCTCAATTTAGAAATTCCGAAATCTGACGCGCTGAAGAAGTCCAACTACATTAAACGCGGTGGTAACGAGATTCCCATAAGTCCCGAGAAGGAAGCTCAAGATCATCGCGAATCCACCACTCTCATGGTTTTCTACACCTCCCCAGCTGATGTGCCCCCAACGCCCAAGGAGCCACCCATTCCGGATGTTGATGAGCCTGTTCCTGAGGTAGTTCTTTTTGGAGAGTTGCCTGATGTTGTCAAGGTATGTCTTTGTTAAGACAAGTTTCACCGTGCAAATTACTAACCCAAAGCCTGCAGTCTCGTCAGGAACGCTACTTCAACTCCATGAACCCCAACCCTGTGGCAGCTACCATCCAACCTCAAGCCCAGCTTCAGTTCCAGCCCCAAGCTAACCAAGCTCCTGGAGCTTTCGACATTGCGGGTTTCCTCAAGCTCATGAACCCCGCGGCCCAGCAACAGCATACGCCCCCGCCTCAGCCGGTCCCACAGCCTGCCATGCCGGCGCCGATGTCCGATCTTGAACGCACAGTCAGCATGTTTCGTCAGCAACAGTCTACTCAAGCTCCACAGGCCCCTCCAGCCCAGCCGCAGCCGCAGCCGCAGCCGCAGCCGCTGGCCCCAGCGGTCGACTTCCAAAACCTTCTCACAATCATGAAACAGCTGCAGCCAGGAGCCTTCTCTCAAGTACCCCCGGCCCAGCCCACAATGGCCCCCAATATGAATATGAATATGGGAGCTATGTTTCCGCAATTCGGAGGTCAAAATCAGTACCCTGTTGGTCAACAAGAAATGAATGCGGGGAACAATAACTATGAAGACCCTGAACGCAAACGAGTGCGTGATAATGATCAGTCAGATGGTCAATACGATCCTTCATGGAGTCGCGGAAAGCGCACGAAGTCTAATGATCCCAAGCCTGTAAGCATCTCATCCTCGAAACAGTTTCAAACTTCACACAAAAGCTAACTCTCATCACAGTACAAGTATGGATTGGTTGCTTGCAAATTCTGGGCGGAAGGAAAATGTAGAAAGGGCGAGAATTGCACTTTCCGCCACGATACATGAATATTCTGACTTCTGATCCATTTCGGAAATCACTGACTTCCAACACTACGCCTAATCCCTCATACCCTCTTCAGTTCTCAACCCTTTCGTTTGATGTACCATCTTATCCCAAGTCATTGCCGTCCAACGATATTTTTTATTGACTTTTTGACCATAGCCCCCAATGCAAACAGCAAGGTTGTATTAATGTACAACCGTGTCGATTTTCTCGACACTCAGCATTTAGCTTGCAGGGAGCATTGGGCGCATTTTTCATGTCTTTTTTTTCATGTGTTTTATTCCCGGAACAAGTTCTTTGCATGTGTCTACACGAGGACACAGAGGCGTTGCACATCATTTTATCTCGGACCCCTTTCTCTTTTGTGTGCATTGCCAACTTTTCCTTTCTTATGGTTCTATGCATTCTGCAGAGTTTTCACTGCACTGGGAAATCATTTTAAGGCGCATGCTTATGGTGGACATGGTGGAAATGGTGGAAATGGTGGAAATGTCGGGAATCATGTACATTACAACCAATTATTGATTGAGTATCCCAATAATGGGAGAAATCATACTTCAAAGAGATAATACTCATTTTTAAATGAATCCTTAGACTAGTTTATAGTGACTCCGTAGGTATATGCTCTATCGGTGTTACCGCTCACCAATAACGGAACGGTGAATTTCTATAAATTACCCCGCGACTTGAGCCATTCAAAAATAGAGAGCGCATATAATGGTAAGAAAGCTTGCAAATTTCCTTCTGGGACTCGGACTTGAGACTCTACTTCGCTGAAGAGAAATTAGACCTGTTCATGATGAACGCTCAAGTGGTGCGTCATCAAATCGCTCCGGGCGCCAAAAAAGTATCCTGGCTTTCCATCTTGGCCTCCTACCACCAGAAGACATCGATTCCCGTCTAGAAACGACACGTTTCAGAGGTTCAACGGTGATACCGCTTGCGGGTTTCCTTTTCGCGCTTGAATGCTTAACAATTGGTCATAGCGGAGCGGCTGCTGAACCGATTTGAACTAGCCACATCTCTGTAGTATTCAAAATAACCAGCGGCATAACTCGTTCAACCGGTGTGTACATAGGGGGCTAAATATAGATATGTTAATATGTGAATTTCTAAACCAAAGAAGAAAAATTGGCTATGAATACATGACTTACAGGTTCCATGGAGATATCCGCTTTCAGCAGCTTTCCCTATTCCACAGGCTGCACCTATTATACCAAGGCCCATAAGAAAGGATGCGATGATTTTGATTCTTCGAGGCGTTTGGAGTCTCCAAATTAAGAAAGCTAGATATACCGCTAAGATTATATCGGTTGCAGCGCTCCATGCTATTTGAATACTTTAGTAGATTATTTAGATCGTTTAATGCGATTTGCGAGAAATACATGTACCTACATCCGGTCCAGACGAATCAGAAGTCTGCTCGCCATTTTGATTTGCAGTGATTCTGCTCAAGTTTGAGATGTGCATTGCATTGCAAAAATAAAAAGGGGACCATGGCGATATAGGATAGAATCTGGTTACTTATAAGCAATGCTTGACAGATGAAGAAAGTCAAGTTATAAAACTCTAGTTCATTATTAGCTTAGAATGACTGTTTAAACTGCAGCAAATCACAAAAAATGCTAAGGATCATATACTGAATCCCAAGTTGATGCCCATTTCTCCGTTCCTTTCACCCGAGTAAGTCCCCAATATCTGAGAACGAAGCTCCAATGCCTGGCACAACAGGAGCAATCGACTCCTTATTGCCTCACTCTCATACTCCATAGGGCCGGAATCTAAATTCCCAAAATCCAAGCTTTAATGCTCCTTGCACATTCCAGTGGGTCCATCAATCCACATTCGGCGAGGAATTCGGCCGAGCCGCAACTGCTCGGGGACTTTTGTGTTGCCACCCACACACTTGAGTCCCCACATATTGATTATTCAGAACTAGATATTTCTGCAGGAAAAAACTTTACACGTCAAGAAATGCATTGATTCGCTGTAATGCAATTGGAGTACGTACCTGCAAGGTACAATTAAAGTATAGCATGGCATTTTCTCATGGACCTTCCTCCAATTTTCCACATTTCTTAGAAATCATGCAGGGACCGTGGGCTATTTTGATGTCCTGAAAAGTTTTTCGGGGATTAGAAATCACATTATAGTGGATATGATGGATAAGATAGACATAAATATAACAGCATAGTATCATCCTAAAATTGGTTCAACTCAATTGAAATATCCTTTCTGTTCTTTTTTCTCCCTCCCTCCCCTTTCATTCTTCCCTTCTATCATCTATCTCCACATTTCTCCCATCATCATGACTTGGCCTGATGTCCCCGTCAAGCCCGCTGAGGGCATCTCCTACTTTACCCCAGCTCAGGATCCTCCAGCTGGTACTGCCCGCAACCCCCAGACTAGCGGCAAGGCCATCCCAAAACTTTTCCAGCCCTTGAACATCCGAGGAATGAACTTCCAAAACCGCCTCGGTGTAAGTGTCAAACACAGTATTCTTAATTTTGCCCTCGAACTGCGCTCATGATAAAATTTAGGTTGCTCCCATGTGCCAATATAGTGCTGAAGACGGCCATATGACCGCCTGGCATATGGCCCACTACGGTGGAATTGCCATGCGTGGTCCTGGAATGATCATCATTGAGGCTACCGGTGTTGCCCCCGAGGGCCGCATTACTCCCGGCTGTGTGGGTCTTTGGCAAGATTCGCAGATTAAGCCACTTAAGGATGTCGTTGAGTTCGCTCATAGCCAAGGCCAGAAGATCGGTATTCAGCTTGCCCACGCTGGTCGTAAGGCCTCGACTGTTCCTCCTTGGTTGGGTGGTGTTACTGCTACCAATGCTGTTGGTGGCTGGGTTGAGAATGTGAAGGCTCCCAGCGCCATTCCCTTTGCCGAGGGCGATATTGTTCCTAAGGCTATGACCACGGAAGACATCCAAGAGGTCAAGGACCTCTGGGTTGCATCTGTTAAGCGTGCCCTTGCCGCTGGTGTTGACTTCATTGAGATTCACAATGCCCACGGCTACTTGCTCTCTTCTTTCCTGAGCCCCTCTTCCAACCAGCGTACCGACAATTACGGTGGCAGCTTCGAGAACCGTATCCGTCTTTCCCTTGAGATTGCTCAGCTGACCCGTGACACGGTTGGTGAGAATGTCCCTGTCTTCCTGCGTGTCTCTGCTACCGACTGGCTTGAGACCAGCCTGCCCGAGGAGAAGGGCTGGAAGCTGGAGGATACTATTGAGTTCGCCAAGGCCCTCACAGCCCAAGGTGCCATTGACTTGATCGATATCAGTACCGGTGGTGTCCACGCCAACCAGAAGATTAATTCTGGTGTTGCTTTCCAGGTCCCTCACGCGGCTGCTGTCAAGAAGGCTGTTGGCGACAAGATGCTTGTTTCTGCCGTTGGAACCATCAACAGCGGAAACCTTGCTGAGCAGTTTTTGAACGAGGAGGACCTGGATTTGATCCTTGTGGGCCGTGCCTTCCAGCGTGACAGCGGTTTGGCTTGGGCTTTTGCAAAGGATCTGGATGTTGAGATTGCCATGGCTGGTCAGATTCGCTGGGGATTCACCAGCTTCCGCAATGCATCGGAGTACATTCAGCCTAACTCGATGAAGGCGTCTATCTTTGATTAGATGTGATGTTACCTACTATGCATAGCGTGGGGATAGACTATAGACTATAGAGTATGATAAAAATGATATGATTCACGACATATTTTTGGAAATGAAAACTTGAGAGAGAAATAAAGTAGATCAGCATTGAAGGCCGTAGTCCCAATGACAAATGAGCAGATATCACGAAAGCCAGAGCTTAAAAGTACATACTGCCGTAAACGAGAGAACCTTTCTAATGCAGTGGCGTATTGTCCTTGGCTGGCGTATTTGTTTTAGGCGCGAGCTGATTCCTCAAGAACCAAACAATTGCACCGCTCAGGACATCCGCAATAACGCTGCCGTGATATTCATCTTCATAAACCATCTTAACTGATCCCATACATTTGCTCTCAAGGAAACGCAAGGACATATCGTTGTAGTTGTCCGCCATGCGGCGCTCCTTGATCGAGGAAAAAATCTCGATTCAAGAACTGTTCCTCACTCTCGTCACTCCTGCGCATCGGGGCTTGTCCCAGACAACCGTATGACAACCACACAATCAGTGTATGATAAAGTTCTTTCAGTTCATAAAATACCGGGCCTTCTTGAAGGATGAGTTTTTTTGCTCCACCAAAGGGACGGACTTGTGACAAGGTAAGCATAGAATCTGGCGAAGTCGGCGATAGCTTCTTCAAGAAGGTTTTGCCTTTCTCCCGAGAGTAGACATCAATCGGGCTTTAGCAAGAGCCCCAAGTCTTTTCCAGGCCCCAAGTTCTTGATTTGGCTTTGTAATGTTGGGTTTGAACCATTCCTGAACATCGGCATCGGAAACATTCGAAATATATGCGAGATCACGTTCCACTCTAATAATATCTTTGACTGTGTCATCTGAGCCCGGCGTAGACTTCAAAACCAGACTTTGGGGCACTAGTTTTCCAAGGACAACATCGTGAATCTCTTGAGAATAGACTCTGGAAGCGACGAGGAGAGCCTAGCGCCAGTGAAGATAGTTCGCCGTGCCCCTTAATTTAGGAGCGAGAGAAAAGAAATCAGGAGGATCATACTCTAGAGCTGCAAAGAGGTCATGAAAGCCAGCCATATTGATGAAAGCACGGTGAAATGTATCGATAGAGGGGTAAAGACGCGCAAAGAAACGCACCAGAAACGACGAGAAGTCATGATTGACTCACATGTGCACAGGAGGAGGTGACGAAAGAACCGAGAAAAAGCGAATCGACACGTGAATGTCGAAAAAAGGGACGTAGAAAGGAGCTGTGAAGCCGTTAATCGCAACACTTCTCGCCCTGAAAAAGCACTCTCGAGGTCGCGAGAAAAGATCAGATGAGAGCAGGGAAACAGATGGCAACGTAATTGAAGCAAATGCTACTGTGAAAGAAATCATAACCTCTAGGAGGGGAGAGCAGGGGAACAATCAGCAGGATGACGATGCATGAAGGAAGCTAAGCTACACCGAGAAGTGAGAGATGCCATGGATCTGGGTTGCCTGGGGCAGCCCCACGATCCATCTACAATCAATTCACTATACCAATCAACCCCACGATGAATTCCAGGCTAAATCAGATATGAAGCCCAGTCATCGCAAAATAAGGCTCAACCTGGGGCCCTATCCCAGCTACCCAAGCAGTATCCAGTTTCCTGGGCTGGGAACCCGGCCAATCTTGGTGGCAGAAGATCTTACAGCTCTTCATATTGAGAAGTACCTTTCAAAAGAGTTTAAGAATCAGGCTAGTGCCATTTTTTGGTTGTCTATTGTGGTTGCTCGCAAGTACGCTGCTGGCACCGCTGCTCGAATTGCAGCTACCGAGAACCGCAAAGACTTCTGGTGACTGCTGTCTTGGCTGCTATGTGTTTTATATTGATGGTCATGGTGTTTTCAAGAAATGTGAAATTAGACCAAGAGGAAAGGACCAGAATACCCACAGAAAGAGAATCAGATGCAACTGCATCTGTGGTCGTGGCGAAAGATACCCGATCAGTCTGAGGCATCACCTCGGCGCAGCTAAACTAGCTTTACTGTACGATTATTCAAATGGAACCAAGGAGCATTATGCAGCAGTATATCGACTTGGGTGGTGGTTACCTGCCTAACAACATGAACTCTGAGTTGTATTAGACAGAACTCCAAAAATTCTTTAGACAGACACTAGAAAAGACATTAAAGAATATAATATACCATCCGTCGACCCGTCTACCAATCTACTTGATAACCACACGATAATCCAGTAGTAAATAAAATAGGCTGAACAGCTGAAGAGACTCATCCCAACACTTCCCAATATTTTCAGCGAAAAAGTACCACCCAGACCGCTATATCATGGCGCAATAGCATACTTACAAAACTACCCAGTATAAAATAAGTGCGAGCTGAGCCTTATTTCCATGAATATTTCCAATCTTCTCATTGGCTATTCTATTGAGAATACATTGATAGAAACTCCGGTCGATCTATTTACGGGCCAAATTGCCCTGGCGCTACAGTAGAATGTGGAGAAAAAAATGTGCAAAAGTACCAATAGGTAGGGGCCATTTTTGCGAGAAATACGCTATACGATTGTGCGACCACGCTATTCACTGCTGAGTCGAGCATGGATTATGTTCGTAAGTACAGTATGTCCGACAGAGGCGACGATCGGGAGTCATCACAGGCCTTATGATCATCTTATTTCTCAGGTGGCTGAGTAAAGCTACTAGTAATTCTAACTTTATTTGATGGAGTCATTTCTGCAGAACGTCAACATTTGATATCATCACTACAGTCAATAGAATAACTGATATAATTACAACCAGGTTGGTGCCGTTAGAGAGGATGACCACCGGGTAAGATAATTATTTATTCAGCTAGATCATGATTTTCAGAGCGAGACCTATAGAAACTCCGGTACATAAAAAACGTACTACTTATTACTTACAAAATTAGAGTTCAATCTTCATGCACAAAAATGATTACTACATATTATAGGTCGTACGCGTTTCACATATCTGTAACCCCTCAGGCGAGGCCAGAAGTGACGTAAATTTGGGGGCCATTCTTTGAAGATGCCCCATCTCAAACACTCGAAGGGTTACAACTCCAAATTTTTGCCTTCTTCAGATGACGAAATATTCTAGTGCCTTTTGTATGTCGGGGGCCAAAGCTTAGTTGTTTTACGATGTAAACGATGGATCGCCTGGTTGTCACTGGCAGTTCCCATGAGTTTCACTCATCCCGAACTACTCTATTATTCAATCTTCTCTATCTCTATACTATTCATTAATGATATTCTTTCACTTTGAAGACAGTTGTTTATTTGTTTGGTGGGTTTTACTTTTGGATACGAGTTACTGAAATTTGGACTTATGCTAATGTATGATGTTTTGCAGATGTTCATATCCGGTTGGCTGGCCTACAGCCATGACATATACGGATCAATATGTACCCAAGCAGGGAAGCCAGGAATATAATAATCAAATGAGCAACTGGGATGAAAGTCGTCAAATTCAGCAATATGTAGCAATTGCTATAACGACGTTTGCGGCTACGGTTGCGGTTATTATTCGACTTTATGCTCAGCGGGCATACAGGAAGGGATGGGGACTCGATGATGCTTTTATTGTTGTCGCTTTGGTAGGAATTATCCACACTCAAAATCCATTGAATCAAACAACTGATCTTACTTTCTTTTTTCAGCTCATAGTATACGCCGAGTTCGTCTCGTCAATCCTGGCTTTGAACGCTGGGGCCGGTCTCCACCAGGTTCGGGTTCTCCATGAAGATCAGAATCCACCGCATGGATTTCAATACATCTACACTGTAAGTTAGATCTATAGAAAAAACTTTGAACATAATTAACTTGAATGACTTGTCTGTTGACATAGAATTATTGGATTGTGGCCATTCTCTGGGCTCCCGGAGTTACTTTCGTCAAGCTTTCCATCCTTGTTTTGTACCGACGTATACTTTTCGTTCAGCAACGGTGGTTCAATCTCGCTTTATGGCTCAATGCAGCCTATGCGGTTGCTTTGGGAGCTGCCTCTTTCTTCTTATACATTTTTCAATGTGCACCGGTGGACTACTATTGGACACGATATGTGACTTACTACGGTGATGCGGCACCTAACGGGAAATGCTTGCCTAACACACACATATACTTGGGTTTACCCCAGATTATGAGCACAGTGTCTGATTTAGCTATTTTGGTTCTTCCAGTTCCTGTATTTTGGAATTTAATATTTCCTACATCGCGGAAGGTTGCCGTTTCTGCTGTCTTTTTTCTCGGTGCTTTCACGGTTGGTTGTGGTATTGCTAGGATTGTGATGAGTTTTCGGGTGAGCAATACTGATGACGTGACGGTATGATCTTTCTTCTTTCTTCCTTCTCTTTTTATGTATAGAAGAAATATCTAACCTTAATAGTGGGTTAATATCGACACCGTCACCTTTACCCTTGTCGAAGCAGCGCTCGGCATCGTCTGCGCATGTCTACCCCCATCAGCACCATTATACACGCATTTCATCAATAAACTCGGCTTCGAATCTGATTCAGAAGAAACATTGCATAATACAGATTTAATCGTTGATGCAAAGAGCCAGAAGAGAGGAACCGGTTCTTTCTTGAAAGTGCCGAGTCAAAATACTCCGAATGGTGGTAGAGATTCTTTTCAGGATTTAGTGGCTGTAGAGAATGGTGCGCAGGTGTGGTCTCCTAATCCAAGTGATAATAGAAGAAGCTTTATTTCTCAATCTGAACAGCCTGAGAATGGGATTTTGGTTCGGAATAAAATTGAGTTGTCTACGGATAATTATGGGAGGTCTGATGGTGATCAGAACCATGGCCATGATCATTCTGGGGGCTCCGAGTCTTCATCTGAGTCGTTGAAGGAGGAGGAAGCTGGGGTTTGAGAACTTGAAGTGAATTACTATAGTGTACCTCTATTTGAGGTTCCTTCTTGAGTTTGTTTACTTGCAAGATACTACTACTTGAATTCTTTGCTATGGCGGGTATGAACAATGAACTTGAACTTGAACGATGTATATAGATGATATTATGATGAAACGAACTTTTTCACATGAAGTGTATTCACATTCCGTCTAAAATAAGTCATATTGTTGTTAATAATTTAGATCATCCGTGCTATCCGATAGTTCATTGAGTCTAATGGCTTACGCAGATCCTCGATGGAGCCGAGCCTTGCATCCGCAGCACGAGGGGCCATATGCATAGTAACCCCTCCTCTTCGCCCCAATGCCCATCACCCGCAAACAATAAAACCGAATACATGATTGGCCTTCGAAAATGCAAGATGATAATGAATTTAGGGGCTCAGCGATATCTAAGAAACTTGTTTTGTGAACATAAACCCGGGCTATTTTCAGATATTCTAGTTCTACTGTATCGTGCAAGGCGCTAAAACCTATCCATCATCCATCATCATCACAGATCATTCACAGATCATTCACAGTAACCCATTCAGCTGTATCAAGACCAGCCCAATCTGCTATCCTTCTAGCAGACGAAATAACAGCACCAATATCTTCATCGCTGACACCGTGGTTCTTCAACCCATTCAGGTGTCTCTTTGAAGTTCCTTGTAGACCCATGCATTGCATGCATGAGATCGCCATCAGTGACGTCTCGACGCGATTAATGATACTTTCATCGGATAAAAACATTCCGTAGATTATATTGTCTGATGCCCAGGTGAAGTCTGCGCTGAAGCTCCCGCAGCTTGCCATTATGCTGTTGTATCCTTCTTCTCCGTAGAGGGAGTAGCAGAGTTCTCGACCGCGGGCGTTAATCTCGGGTGATATGGTTACTCCTTCTCTGCTGCTTGTAAGATTGAAATTTTTGTTTTCTTTTCCTTTTTGGGTGTCATATTTCATTTTCAAAGGGGAATTGATTGAGTACCTCGTGAATGATAGGTCGGCATCTTCAAGCTTCTCAATTTGAGCTAGAGAGAAAACGGCCGTGATCACTTTTGGTATTCCTATTACTACCCATTGCTTGAGCATTTGTTCTCGAAGACGGCGACTGAGGATCTTTCTTTGTTCATGGGTAGACCATTCTGGTTGGGAGATGAGGAAGTTGTATAGGTGGGTTATGTCTGTTGGGGTTGAGGCTGTGATTAGGACAGAGGCCTGAGGAATTAGAATATTTTCTTGGATCGAATCAAAGAACAAGTTAAGATACGCACTGTCAATGTGTACCAGCCATGCTCGCTGATAGTGTGTGGGAATTCTTTCTTAATTGTCTCGAAGAGACTAGAAAGCTTCGTGGTGTCGGGAGCCATGGTGGAGTGTGTATGAGGACTCGGTCGCAGGTGTTCGGAACAAGTTATAAGAAAAGAAAAGAACTTTTGAAGCTTTGAGAGCCTCTGTTCGATTTCTCTATACCACGGCTCTCGGCATCAATTTGAAGGCTTCGAGCATGGTTTGTTTGCGCGTATTTCCGTCCCTGGCGGGAATTTGGAAGAAATGATGTCATATTCATTGGGATCGAAGAAGCGATCTCCCACTAAGCGTCGATGTGGCTCAGATTGAATCTTCTAATAGGCTTGAACGGGTGCGCTAAAAGCATATAGTCTGGTTGAACGTATAAGAGTGGTCAAACCCCGCTTGCATTGGGGGCTAAAACGACATAAGTAGACCTGGTTTCACATTATCATGATTGTATGTGCATAAACTTGTGAATTTGTGAGTTTATTTCCGGTTGTTGAGATGTGAGAAGGTCATGATATTTGAGATGAAGGGTATAGATGGGTGTATGTATGGTAGCACATTCAATAAAGCATGGAAACCTCCGGGCCTCCCAGAGGGAATAGTCCCCAGGTTAAATTAGCAAAAAATAAAACAATCCATGGTACGTGAACAGCACATGTACTGCTAAACAATATTACAATTCCATAGCTGAGTTAGCGAGTGATTAAGAAACGAAGGTTATTTACACAGAACGCTCTATGTATGAGACCAGATACGCCAGTGGATGAGCGAACAAAGACAAAAAGCCCAGCTGTAACGTAAAAAACAGACTAATTGAGTTGAACATAGTTGGCTGGATGCAGGAATTAGTATGTGAATATTCAGACGAAACCACAGATAGTCTGTACGTACCAGGGAATTGACCTTCCCGACCGGCAACCTTGCCAGTCCACCACTCATTTGTGTTCTCGGTCCGTGTGATAATTTCGATAACTTCGCCTGCTGAGAAACCAAGATCTCCATGAGCCTGTGCTTCATAGTCGTATAGAGCAGTAACGGTCTCAGCAGGTTTGCTGAGGTGAGCAGGCTTCGCTCGCGGAGGTGGTGGGGCAGGCTTGCTCTTGGCAGCTGAGGAGAAACTGCCTGTTGGGCTAGGGGTAACACCGCCGGCAGTATAGGGAGGTGGAGGGTTCTCATCAGCATTGGAGGTGGATCGTCCGCGATTAATAGATCCCTTGCTCTCGCCGAGCTTAGATTTCAATGTAGAGTTGGAACGACGCGCGCCCTGTGTCTTGTAGTGGACGATCGTCAACGCCTCGGCTTGTTCTTTAATATCACCGCGCTTGGCTTCAAACGCTTCCTCGACGTCCAGAGTGAGGTTGAAATAGCTGATGCTCATGCCTTGCATTTTCTCGTGCAGGGTGTAAAAGACGTTCAGTTGCATGTAGTAGAAGGACTGGAATAGTGGACGAATGAACTCAGCCTCCAGTTGGAAAAGCTTAGGCAACTCCTCCTTCAGTAAATCGTTGTAGTAGTTGTATTCCTGTGTAGCTTGTTCGACATCGTTCTCGGCCTTGTAAAGTGCTTTTTCATCCTTGATATTCTTGTCCTTTTTCTCTTCTAGCTTCTTGAGCGTGGCGTTGCGACGGTCATAGTCGAGTTTTTTATGGTCGCGCTTGACTGCCACTTTGCGAATCACCTTGATCACTTCTAATAGTTGGTCTGCGGGGCTGATAACGCGGCTTTCGATCATTTCTAGCTCTGGCACGAGGGCGTCTTGCAGATCGCGTACGATCGCTTCGTACTCCTCACATGCTTGGATGCCCTCATGATTTCCCTCGTCATGGTATGAGTTCGGATCGGACGCGCGACCGGAGATAGGTTTGTAAATTTCGGCGATTGCTTTGGAGAATTCGATCTGGTGGCTCAGCATACCTGTTCATGCCTCCGGTTAGCCATTTTCTCTCTTCTCTTTTTTTTCTCTTTTTGGTCCTTAGATAGGACAAGTATGAGAGTTCCGGGTGGCGCCGGAAAAGAAGAAGTCTAGCATTCTCACCATTAATCGCGTCAAAGTATTTCTTAGACTCATCGTGTAGCTTCTTGGTTTCCTTCTCGAGCTCTTGAAAGCGACGTTCGGAGTCGGTATAGACAGCATCCTTGGAGTGTTCACCGATGTTGAACTTGACTTTGAATTGCTGAGGAGCTCGGGCGAGACTCTTAGAGAGGCCCTTGAAACTCATTTCGACAGATCTGACAGCGACAAAATATGGACTGGTAAAAATTAGGGAACAAGGAATTTGGAGAGAAAAGAGAGAAAGATCAAGGCGGGGTGGTGGTTCTTGGTTCCTTAGGTGGTTCCTTTTCCGTTCTTCAAACCTATGACATAAGACTTTCACACTGGGCAGAGTGTGGCTGTACCTGACTTTTACCCTATGTAACGTGTAATGGAGTTATCGGGTCAAACCCGATCTGGACTGGGAATGGGGTCTTTGTGGCTTGGCTTAAGAGCTGACTGGTTTAATCCTTTTTCTTCTTTAACTTCTACCTGGTTTATCTGCTGTGCCTGAGCAACGTATTGTACACACAAGGCTCCAATGTTTTGGTCGGGCGCAATTACTTAGCAACTACTTAGGAACTCATCTCTGTATTGTATAGGGGATAGTAGAACTCCATAGTTCCCACAGGATGATGATCTTCCATGTATATTCCTTACCAGCCCTATGGACATTGATTGCCGGGAATAAGAATGTGGAAAAACTGTGGCTGAGGGTTGGGCGTAGGAGCGACGATCTTGCGTTCCACTTCTTCATGAGGAGTGTAGAATAGCGTCAGCTCGTATTTAGCTCTACCTCGGTATTTGTGTAGAGGAATACACACCGACAATTAGTGACTTTAATGTTCTGCAGCTTTGAACTCTCCTAATTTTTGTTTAAATATACTACATTCATAATCTGTCTACACCTGCATAATCCACAATCACCACCTGATTAACCATGGTGAGGCGCACATGACGACATAGAAAATGTTTCTGCCTCGGTATTCGGGTGTCTATACCGATGATGTAAGCTGTAAGGCATCAACACTTGAACTGCGAGAGGATCAGGCATTAAGGCATCAAGGCTCATCTCCGCGGATCCCCCGAGGAGAAGTCGGAGAAACCTGACTCCGAGATGACCCAATGTGGAATTTCCCGAGATAACGTAAATGTCATCGGCGAACTTCCTTACTTTCCACTGACATTTGGATGGTATCTTCTACATCATCACCATAATGCCTGCTACTACTCCTACTGCTTGGAGACAGGCCTCCCGCGCCTGCTCCAGGCATCTGTCATCTAATGGCACATGGTCTGTCGCTCGTCGCGTCCCCGCCACTCGTGCCCTGAGTGCCACTCGCTCTTATGTGACCGAGACCAAGGCTGGACACGCCCAAGTGAACATCGAGACTGCCATCAAGGAGGAACAAAAGTCATTTATGAACAAAGCTGGTGTCGCCCCAGGAGGTGTCAAAATGCCTGGATCCGCAACTTCTGGCGATGCGGCTTTGAGTCCTTCCGCTGCCCTCCTCAAGCAGGCTACTGTTATGGACCAAGGAACCCGCCCTATCTACCTCGATATGCAAGCGACTACTCCGCTCGATCCCCGTGTCCTCGACGCTATGCTCCCTTTCCTCACTGGAATTTACGGAAACCCCCACTCGCGAACACACGCTTACGGATGGGAGTCGGAGAAGGCTGTCGAACAGGCCCGTGAACATATCGCCAAGTTGATTAATGCCGACCCGAAGGAGATTATCTTCACTTCTGGTGCGACTGAGAGTAACAATATGAGTTTGAAGGGTGTTGCGCGATTTTTTGGCCGATCGGGCAAGAAGAAGCATATCATCACTACTCAGACTGAACACAAGTGTGTGCTTGATAGCTGTCGCCATTTGCAAGATGAGGGATTCGAGGTGACTTACCTCCCCGTCCAGAACAATGGTCTTATTCGTATGGAGGATCTGGAGGCTGCTATGCGTCCTGAGACTGCCATCGTCAGTGTTATGGCTGTCAACAATGAGATTGGTGTCATCCAGCCCTTGGACCAGATTGGTGAGCTTTGCCGCTCTAAGAAGGTTTTCTTCCACACCGATGGTGCTCAGGCTGTTGGAAAGATTCCCCTTGATGTCAACAAGTCTAAGATCGACTTGATGTCTATCTCCAGCCACAAGATTTATGGTCCTAAGGGTATTGGTGCTTGTTATGTGCGCCGTCGCCCTCGTGTTCGTCTGGATCCCCTCATCACTGGTGGTGGTCAGGAGCGTGGTCTGCGTAGTGGTACCTTGGCTCCTCATCTCATTGTCGGATTCGGTGAGGCCTGCCGTCTTGCTATTCAAGATATGGAGGTAAGATAACCCCCACCCCCTCCCCGATTTTCCTATCCTCATTCATCTGTTTTGTTTTGTGATTATATACTGCGAAGAAACCTGAGATATCGGCGGTAGCTCCATTCCCTTGAGGAATGATGCCTGAAATCTATGAGATATGTGCAGGGGTTATGATATTATTGACATTGAGCATTTTGACATTTTGAAATTGCTTGCAAATGATCATATAGAAGCTAACATCTACCTCAGTACGATACAAAGCACATCAACCGCCTATCCAAGCGTCTGAGCGAAGGCTTACTCTCCATGGAGCACACCACCCTAAACGGTGATCACGAGCACCACTACCCCGGCTGTGTGAACATCTCCTTCGCCTACGTCGAGGGTGAATCTCTCCTGATGGCCCTGAAGGACATCGCTCTCTCCTCCGGTAGTGCCTGTACCTCCGCCTCCTTGGAACCCAGCTACGTTCTCCGCGCCCTGGGAAGCAGCGACGAGAGTGCCCACAGCAGTATTCGATTCGGTATTGGTCGTTTCACTTCTGATTCTGAGATCGATTATGTTCTTAAGGCTGTTCAGGAACGTGTCTCTTTCCTGCGTGAGCTTAGCCCGCTTTGGGAGCTGGTGCAGGAGGGTATTGATTTGAATACTATTGAGTGGAGCCAGCACTGAGCTATTCTCGTTCATTGTTTACGTTTGGTATTAATTATCTTCGGTGGAAAAACAAAATACATTGCCCCTTGTGGGACGGCGTTGGTCTTGTAACAACAACCTGAAATTCGATGTACAGAATGCAAATACTCCCTTCTTTGACTGGTTTCTATCTTTCGCTGGATTTGTAGGGCTTCAATGTCCAAGCTGTAGCAATGGAGGTAGTATCTCTCGACTATTTTCCTATATTGATTACACAACTTGACCAAGTCACGAGTTGTATTTACAGGTTGGTCGTTGAAAATGCTATATACCTAAGTGCTAGTAGAAGGATGTACAGGTGAATGTTTACAAGAGCACTTAGAAAGAAGTGTAGTAGAGTAAAAGTCACTGGTAGTTAAATAAGATAGATCAATTATAAAATAAAATAAGGACCGAAAGGCCAATCATTAGATGGTCTTAATGTCAAACTGTATGTCCGAGTATCCTGCGCCACTTCGGTCGGTGCCAACGATCTCTGCGAAATCCGTGTACCACAAGTGCAGTCCCAGAGGTCTATATACAGCTATAAAAGTAAAAAGACACAACCTCAAAGTATCGCATCTAGCAATATGGTCAATAGAATTCGGTATACTATTGATCAAAGTACGTCAGGGATCTACTTGCGGAGATTAAGGCCACGTTCAGATGACATCTTGCCTAGGGTTTTGCTAGATCCTCAGGTATATCTGTGGAAATTATGAGACTTTCATATCTGTAGGCTGAAAACTTGGATAAATTCGTTTATGTACACATATAGAATCACTGCATAGTGAATAACTGTCCCCGTTAACTGTTATGTTATATTACTGAATGTCTTTTGTAGCAGAAATTTAGTTAGGGCTTTCACCAGTTTCAGGGTTAAGTTTACGCTCTTTTAGCATCTTTTCAAGTAATACTTTTAACATTCAGTGAACTGAGCATATAATTTGGTATTACAAGATTGGGTGAAAATTAAAAAAAGAAAAAGAAATTGCCCGAGATGTGAATCGAACACATGCTCTTCCCATGACGCAATGGATCTCTCCATCTTGAATGTACGAGTGGGACGCCTTACCACTTGGCCACACGGGCAGCGATAACATAAAGTTTGAAATTTCTTAAACTTGAAACCCTTAATCATGGAATCGTGTATCAATCCTGCGTTGGAACTATTTCTTTTTTTTTAACACCTTTTCTTCTCGTTAGTCACAGCGGGGTATATCCAGGTGGCACTGATTGTAGTCGGAATTTGGTTTCGAAGTTATTAAGCTATACATTCTGTGTTTATGGCCGGCAAGGGTGCTACATATACAGTACACCTGGGCAAAGTACGTGTACTACCTTTTACTGATGTCCAGGTATTCTGATCGGATACATACTCAGCTGAAATGTCTCTTCTTTACTACACTAGGTTATCTCTCATAGCGAAAACTGGGGGATTTTGCCACCTCTCTTTTCGCTCTTGGATACCATCAACAGCAAACAGAGAAATTTAGGATTGCCCCTGACTTTCTTCGCCATCTTCGTCAAGTCGCCGTTTGTTGAACATACTCGGCAGATAAGAATGTTTCGATTTTTCTGGGGCCTGATATCACTGACTTTGGTTAAACGATCATTTGCCACCTAGAATTCTCAAATAAGTACATCGAAGGTATTTCAGAACCTAAGTATCCTGGTGGGGGAAATTGAACGCGGAGATTTAGTATATATGGACTCGCCCAATTTCATTTTTACTAACCCGCGTTAAAAGCCTTTTGTATCGCATGATCTATTCTTTCCCGAACGGGGCTACAGAGTTGGATAATCAACTAGTATATGTTCCGTTGGGATCTGAGGATACTATCGGTCAGGGCCTAGATGGGAACTGGGGTCTATGGAACAGTAACAGTTTTCAGGATTTTGAGATAAATATCTGGCATAATCTTGCAGGTCATCCGTTTGTGAGTGAGTAATGCATTTATATTAGGATTGAATTGAGGCAAAATTATCTGAGTAGGGTGGAGGTATTCGAAAACTAGCCCGATGATCCCTCATCGGAGAGAATGTAATAGTGGCCAAACAGCCTGAGAGTACTATGCACATGTGGCAGATCTCCTGAACGGCAATAACGGGGTCTCCAACGGAACGCGATCTGTGTAGCATGGCACGGAGTCCAGTACTCCTCACCCATGTGTGAGAAAGGATCAGTCAATCCCAGGTTATGAACAGAGTAGGCCGTTTTAAAAAAAACCCCGAGGATAGAGCATAGTTCTCCTGAGGACTGAGTGTGAGCTGTCTGCCTCAAGCCAAAGCAGAAGCCTGATAGACTTGAATCTTCCCTATAAGGGAAACTGAAGTAGACTGTAGAAGGTGCGTTTCATGTCCGGAAAATATCTTCCCCAAAGCAAATTCCCACAACGAAGTGCATCAGAACCCGTAGTTGACGTGCATAATCCGCTGAATGATCCCTAATCGTCCAGGTTAGTAGTATTACCAAAGATTGGAGATCAACATACTGGCGACATCTTCTAATATATATTGGGTTTGTAATACACATGTGACAACGACCAAGTGAAATGTCAGAGGTCATAGCCACGTAGGAATATAAGCAGCAAGGCGAGAACATTTTTGAACGAGAGTGGTGTCCGAAGTAATAGAGTTTCAAGAAGGAAGATAGGTGGGGAAAGATATTAAGAAGAGAAGTTTAGGTTACGTGTAAAGGAGCGAGTGTAGAGGAACGAGTTTAAACTTGGAAAAGTAATTGCGCATCGGTTGCGGTAAACACATTTCGTATATACAACACATTTTCATAAAGTTTATGAATAAAATTGCGGTGGTTACTTCGGATACTTTAGATTTCTTTTGTAGAAGTAAAGAAATTATCGGTCTGGTCTTGGCGAAGGATTTTATAAATATAAAACAATACTCAGGTGATAGACTGGTATGTTGTAGGCTGTTAATTGTTAGGTTGGTAGGGTGTTTGGTGACGGTTCTCTGTGAGTCTACAACAAGAACTTAAACCAGGGATGTGAAGGTGTATAGTAAAAGGGGACTTTGATACTACTTGGCTGAACAAACTGACGTGAAAGTGAAAGCTTAGCTTAGCTGTTCCTCTGCTGTGTGATCTTGCCGAAATATCTTGTTAAAGTTGTTAGGTGATCTAAATCTATATGTCTAAATATAAAGCGCGCGAAAAACGAGAGTTCTAAGCATGGGAGGAAAGAGAAGCTATCCATATGTGGGACGCCTTAGAGCTTGGGTGCCTGCACGTCCAAGGCGGTAATGCGGCAGAAACCTCAGCAAAAACCTCGTATCATTCATAGCGTCCATAACAAAAGTCGAGGGCAAAGTCACGTTCAGGTGATATTTCTGACAAAATTCAAGTCTTAGTACAGGGATATGAGGCATGGTTTAAAGAGAATAGACTTACGGGTCCTGACTGAAATTGGAAGGCCTTCAACAATGTGAAATACTCGATACCTGCCTGGAACTCTTCGGGAGCATGATTTTCCATGAAACACCCACTGATGGTCGACGATTAATTACTGACGGTGCACGATTAATTGGCCGTCTCCGGGCCTTCTCTTGCTTACCGGGTTTATTTGTGAGCGCAATCATGCCCAAATGACCACACCTCATGGCCGGACCAAGTGGTGTATCTGAGATATAGAGGTCGGGGGAGGAATCATGGCTATATAAGTGAGGGATGAGCCTGTGTAACATCACAAAGTAAAGGTCAATCAGATAGTGGAACGGTATCCACCATGATACCAGGGCTATTCCTAATCAGGTTAGTCGATCGTCAAAAGTGGATACCTTTCCACTAGTATCAGTTCGACCTACTTTCTGTGGGGTGAACTAAGTTGCATGAATGAGATGAGCTATAACTTCTTCAAGTTAGTGTTGAGGTACAAAAAATCAATGCCTCCATCCGGGATTGAACCGGAGACCGCTTGAGTCACTGTATATATATATATATACAATTCAAACGCTCGTACCACTGAGCTATGGAGGCTCGGGAATAGCCTCTAGAGTTTGTCTCTCTAGTATCGAAGTTTTGAACATATCAGCATATACACAGATGCAATACTTAAATAAACCCAGCAAGACAGAGAGAGCGCGCAGATAGCTGCTGGACTTTGATTTGGATGGTTGCGTACGGTCTAGCCGTGTTCCTCTTGGAGATCCTGTGATCGTTATCTGGAGAGGTGTGCACTGGTATCCAGTTTTTGGGCGTTATTACATTCTCTTCGGTGAGGGTGAGGATAATTGGCTCTTGAATGTTCGTCATGGAAGGAGTGATATGACGCTTGTGGTTGGGCTTGGTTGTGGCGACGACTGACAGGATTGCTGTTAATAAGAGGTATTTGCCTGTTAATGGGGGCTTCGTGAAGAATTCGCCGAGCTTACCGGACTTTGTGGATGGTGGCTTTATTCTTCGTGGCGAATCCATTGTTGATGTTAATAGCATCGAAGGTTACAGTCCTCAATCGAAGAAATCGACTGCCACTGCGAATATTGGTCTGAAGAGGAATGCGGTAACTTTTACCGTTGAGAATGACTATTACAGGGCTTTCCCTACATGGCCGTCCTTGGTACACTACTTCGAGCTTCGAGTCGTCAACTCAGAATGAGAGTGATGGCGAGAACGGATCCACCTCCCACAGGACTCTGCCTTCTTCAAGAAGGAATGTACCAGAGGAGGAGGTATCAGAAGCCACTCCAGATCTAGAGAGCGATCTTTTCGCTAGATTGATGACTCCGAAGCGGAGAGACTCATTGGACCCAGACGCATCAGCAAGAGCGGCCACTGAAGAGCGGATCCGTTTTACTAACTCGATCTCCGGGTATGCCAATTTTGACTTTCATACCTTACTGGACACGACACCGAAAGCTAGCGTGATGACCCTGGGACACATGGTGGAGAAACTATGCAGATATATGACCAGTCGCCCCGACCCCGATACCAGGGCTTTAATCCAAGAGTCGCGAGTTCTGGGGGCTGAGATACAGGATGTTAGCGCACTCTATAAATCTATCAAGATGGAGGTTAGAGGAGACTCTATCTAGCCTGACGGATAAGCAGAAAGATACGTACAAGGGCCTACTTCGGGAAGTGCGCGAGAAGCTCCCGCGTATTTGATGGATTTGATGCTTTCATGACCTTACCACTTGGTTTGTTGCCCTTGAAGCAACTTGCGTATCTTTTGGTCTGTTCTTGGGCTGATGAGGATGAGGTCCTCCTTTTCTGGCAGGGGGAGTGCCATTATTTACGTGATATTTCATATGTAGCTCCGGCTTGTGTATCTAGATAGTCACGTATCTGGCGCTTCGAATGGATTTTCATCTTCTTTACATTTTCAATGGATGGCTTATGGGGGATATACTATGTCTAGCTAGCTGTTTACAGAATTCAGATATGCAAATTGGGACAAAAGCCCTTGGTATCATTCTTTAAGGCCGCGTAGGACCAAGTTTCGTGTATGTAAACACGTGGAGAAAATTCCAATAAAAATAGTAAAAAGAAAAGAAAGATCCAGAAAGGAGGACGAAGAAGAAGAAGTCACAAACGCCATAATGCCAGATATCCAATAAATCAAATGCTCGTTCGAAATCACGTCCGAAATTCCGGGATATATGAATCAAGGTGTCCACCAATGACAAAGAAGACTAAATACATAACGGTACATAAATCATCAGACGAAAACCTCCTAGCTGGCGTATCCCATTGATGCAGACGCGCGAGGCGGAGCATATCTTCGGACTGCACGGCTTGGGCTACATCCCGAGGAGCCAATATCAATGGTCTTGAGCTCCCGACTCAATGCATCCATGCCGGGATTTCCAGAGCTCGGGTTATTGGCTGTCACGGGGTAGCTAGGAGGGCCTTGGGAGACGGGTACTTTCGATGGAATTGGTGGACCCGGGCTGTAGTCATATAATGGGGAGCGAGAACTAGGGGAGGGTGACACGGAGCCTCGAGAAGAGCGGGGACGCTCGGTGGATGTTGGTGTGCTGTAGCCTCGGGCCTGTGTGTGACTTCCATAGTTATCATAGCCCCGTGGCGGTGTTCTTTCTACCTCTGCGCTTGGTTGGGAATGGCTTGCTGTGTATCTCGGTCGATCCGAGCTATATGAGCTCGTCTCTGTTCTGAAGCCTACGCGTGGTGGCCCGCTGCTGCGAGTTGAAGCTTCATTCCCGCGAGAGGTAGGTCGAGCATTGTGTTTGAAACGAATGATCACTTCTGGTTTACGGTTCTTCCGCTCAGGCTCTGGTGCCCAAGTGTCTGTGGGAAGGTGATCAGAAGGATCGATCTCGCGACCATCGTCACCGATTATGGGTTGATCAAGGTGCCGCACGGGTTCCATCTCTGCACGCATTGCTGCATCCCTCGCTTGGGATGGTGAGTCGTAGACAGGCGTGGGATCTCTGCTCGTCGCTGAACGTGACGCATTTGGATTGAGCGAATTGTATGAGTCGGGAGAGAATGGGATCGAAGATCCGCGTTCACGATCACTTGAAATGGAAGGTCGAGGGCTGACTGATTTCCGGGTGACCATCCGAGTATCAGGACTGGCAGATGGGCCCCGACTTGAGGTCGGCCGCTCATCAATGGGACGTGGAGAGGTGCGCAGGGGATAGACAGGGGCGTCGTATGACGATGGTGGTGGTGGTTGGGCAGTCTTGGAAACAGGGACAAGAGCCCCAGGGCCAGGAGGTTGAGAGAGCATCATTTCATCATCAAAGTGTGCGCTCCGTCTCCGGCCACTCCTATCGTCGAAACTGGGCGGCTCCTCAGTCTCGTACCCAGCAACCAAACTGACAGGCATTGAAGAAGCATTGCTATGTTGCCCAGGAGAGTAAGGCTGATATGGTGATGGGGTCTCTCTGGCGGGTGACGGGGCGGGCTGCGATTGCTGCGCCATTCGAGATCGATGAACTGGCGGTGGAGGAGGTGGGCCGTCTTCATCTTCGTCTTCTACGCGCGGTTGCATTCCTGCATATTCAGGATGATAAACATCGCGGTCATCATGGCGCATAGGCTGCAATGCTCGCATATCATGCGGTTGATATCGAGGTTCTCCAGCTGGTCCAGAGGATGAGTTTGGACGCGAGTAAGCGAGAGGAGCCGGCTCATCAATGTACCCTGAATTGCGGGGGGTGAATGTTGAAACGGGCCCAAAAGACATAGGAGGAGCGCTGTATTGAGGCGAAAGTGGGCTGTATATATCTTCTGATGGTCGGCTTTGCTCATATGGAGCCCTGCCGCGCAACTCCATTTCATAGGAAGGCTCCTGTGGTGCCTGTCGATACTCACGTGGGGCATAGTTATCGTGATCGGAATGGCTGCGTGGTTGTAATGGTCGTGGATCGTATGCAGGATCTTGGATTTCATGGTTGGCGTAAGATGTTTCATATGTGTTCCGTCTCATGGAGCCAGCTGGGGGAAGAGCGGGAACAGGAGGTACAATAGGCGCTGAATGTTCGCGTTCTCGGTAATGGTAATCATGGGGATCGTATGCTCGAGAGTGAGGTGGAGCACTAGGTTGCTGGTCGTAGGAAGGTTCTGAGTGGTGTCTTGGAAGGTAAGGTTGAGTGGGAGCGGGTTCTAGAGGAGGAGCTGTTGGCATGTTTTGAACTTGTTCACGGATTGGTCGTTCGGGCATTGGATGATGCAATGAAGCAGCAGTTTGTGGTTGCTCTGGAAATTCCGGTCGAGGAGGTGGCGCTGCACCGGACGGATCTGTGGGTAGAGGCCGTCGTTTGACTGCGTTCAGCTGTCTGGGACCTGACAAGCCGGAGCTTGTTGACGTCGTTGGGCTGGCGGCTGGTTGTCTACCCTGGACTCTGTCTGCAGCGCCCTTTCGTTTCTCAATCACTGCCTCATCCTGTTTCCGAGTATCATAATAGGTCATCTCGATTCGAACTTCGCCTGAGTATTTACCCCGCGACTGTAATGGGTGCCAGTGGTCGTCCTGACTCCCTCCTGGGATAATCAGATTGTTCAAATCAACCCAGGTTTCGCCGATCAAATCGGTCTTTTTGTCATCATTGAAGATAGAGACTTTCAGTTTGTAATAGTCTGGAGATTCATGTACGGTAAAGCGAAGTTCGTGGTCCCTGTATTGTGTCAAAGCATTAGTTTCAGCGATTCCTAGGTAACAAACGCCTTCACCTTCACTTACCATCTGGGGGTTTGTCCTCCTCGCAGATCTGTGGGGGTTTTCTTTGCTTCCTTTCCTAATCGTGCAGCACAGTAAGGGTTCTGTTTGCCCATAGTCTTGCGATTCGGCAAGTTCTTAGCGCGGTCGATGATAGCAACCAGAGTACCAATCTGAGGACCATCGACAGACATATCAGCAAAGATACCCGCTGCGTGACTGCCCTTGAATAATTTCGCCATGATGGATAAGCGTTAAAGGTCTCACTCTCACTCGACCCTAAGATGCAGTGTTAAGGCAAACGCAGAGTAGAAAAAGAAAGGAAATTCGTAAACGAGGGGGAAGTCGAGGCTGATAAAAAAGCCCTTTCTGGAATGTCATATGCGGTATTGCTGGGGGCTGGGGGCGGATCATCGGGGGTTCTGATTGGCTGTTTCCCCTGAATCAAACGTTTTGAATGAGGTCGATCCAGGCGATGAGACAATACGATACCAGATGTAAATTACCCGATAAACACTTATCGCGTCTCAAGTGGAGGAAAGAGCGATGATGGCGCTGAACTACAGAAGGAAAGAGCATACGCAATACAACACTGAATTTCTCTCTGGTTGAGGATCCAAGCCATGCATCATACTCCCCCAAGTGGCCAAGCTAACACGCAAAATAGATTGCATCTCCATTTTCATTTCCATACGCCATCCAACCTGAACCTCGAAGTCCAGATTTCAAGTGGAGTACCAGCGTCAGCTCCGATCCCCTCCCCCAGCCACCGTGATCCACCGATCAATGCATTCCCGGCGCGGGCAGGGGGTGCACGCCGCAGAAACTGCAACGATTGGCGACAGGTCAAACTGAGTGATCGTCATCTTTTCAATAGTGTTGTATCTGAATCCGGTTTCAATTTCAAGTCGTCTCGGCTGTCAAGGCGCGTGCCCCCCCACTCGGACAGTTAAGCTGCAGCATGAGCCAATCCAACCCCACTTGATATCAGATTGCTATGGCGACAGGCAAAACATTTTGGGCTTGACCGCAATTACACTACTCGTGGCTATTCCACAATATGTACTTTTATCCTCCTTGAATTTTTAATTGCTTCTTGGTAAGACAAATTGAAGTTGCACGACTCCGAGTATTGTTCTGTCCTTGATAGTATCGCTATATCCCCTACTTGTCGAGTCAGACAGTATTCTGGTTGCCTGCTTCACTGCCCCCATAGATCTAGGAAGATCCATCTATTTGTGTTGTATGCGCCCGGGGCCAAGTTCTATAATTACAGATTTGAATCGGGTATTTGCCGTTAGTAGAGTAAAAGTGATTATCTGGAAGCCTAGATCTTATGGGGCCCATTCCCGGGAAAAGTCTTTTGGCGTGAGGTATCGCGAAATAGAGGCAAGGCTGACAGTAGACATCATTGAGCAAAAGTACGAGTACGAAATACTTTAGAAGATTTCCATAATATAATTGCGGGGCAATATGAAGATCATGGTGGAATTAGTTCAGTCACTCCTCAGGCATTACAGGTCTCGATATACTTCAGTGCATAGGATACCAAAAAAAGAAAAATCGTCAGCAGGAGGTTCGAACCCCCCACCCCCCGCTCGAGACATCTAGAGTACCAGGTCACGTCAAGCTTTCTTTATGGGAGGTCTTGGAACGCGGATAAACCCAGACGCCGAACCATGAACCATGAGGTAACCTTGATACTTCCACTCAATGTCTGTAAATGCCCACATTTACTCCACTTCGCCCTCATATAAATTCATTCAATTTTTATTTTATTTTAAAGAAAATGAACAGTCAGCAGTTCGACTCAGAATACGAAGACATTAAATCTCCATTTCCGGTTCAAGTCTAGCGCCTTAGACTACTTGGCCCAAATCACAGGCAAATGACAAAAACATCACAAAGGCTTGCAAAAAGGCAGAACAAATTATCAAAAATTTATCGAAACAAAGTCAGTGTGGCCGAGTGGTCTAAGGCGCTGGACTTGAAATCCCGTATCTTCGGATGCCGAGGTTCGAACCCTCGCGCTGACGTTTTCATTCCTTTTTTTTTCTACCTCGTAAAGTAGAAGTATATTGATAGCAAACTACTTAATATCAGTCTAAAACTACCTAGTATAACTCTAAAACCACTATATATCTTAAAGCTTTGTAGAAAACTGCTTAAAAAGTAGTATCTTGACCGCGTTGTTTACAACTCTTTTTTAGGACTTATTTTGGAGCAAATGCCATAAGTACTTAGAGCCAAACGATGACAACGACGACCAAGTCGTAATAGTAAAAGCCGACAGCAACAAAAATGCTGCCAATCACTCGGGTAATGGGCTTTTCATGTACATGGCCATAGGGGGCCGGAGAAAGCGAATATCTTCATTTTTGTTGCACCACATGTGCAGTATCAGCAGTTTCCATTTTATCAGGTATTCTGAATCACCTGGAGCTAGAATTGACAGGGATCAATACTGATGTAAATCCGCCGAGACATGTAATGTGCCAGCCATCGTCCAGCATCGTGACGTGCGACTAAACAAACTTCCAATTATGAATGTAAAAATCGAGGAGTTTAGTACATTCACACTCCAATCCTTATATAAACCCCCCACACTACAGGCGAGCTAGAATTGGCAAAAAATCCTCAAGTAAATGCCCTGAATAGATGTCCCTTGGAGGAAAGATATAGGGGAAATGCCTATGGCTGCGTAGACTAAGGAGTATATAAGGTTTTGGGCCGCCGGAGCGGGTAAATCTGCTCCGACCCCGTGAATCCGCGACGTCGTGGCTACACTTGATATAAAGTTATACAATATCTTCATTCAACAGTCTGACGGGGATAGAGACCTGGAACCCTCTATACGTGCCTGGGTAAGAGGTTTTGGCGGTAGGAAGGGCGGTGGGATGCAGATAATATCATTGGGTACGGCTGAAGTTTTTGTGGGGAGTGGTGTACACAAGGATTGAGGGTGTGAATGTAGTAAACTCTAAAATTGATCAGAAATCATTCATGGTGGTGGATATTCATGCCTTACAGCCTTACCACCATATTATTAAGGTGTCTGAATACCGCATTCACCGCCTTCTCGATTTTCCCGATCAGGCATTTTTGATAAAAAAGAAGAAAAAAAAGTTCGTGACTACGGCGCTGCCACAAGCTTGGACTCTGGATACTGTCGCTTCATTTTTATACCAATTTGCGCCCTAGCCTTGAATCTGTGATTGTATCCCGCAGTTAATTATGGCGGCTCCCGTCCTGCCTCTCCAGCAGGTGAAGCTCGCCTCGCTACCTTCAACCCGCCTTACACCTGAGCAACAATACTGGCGCACCTTCAAGAACCCTCTCCTCATTCCTTCTCCCGCCAATGGCCCTGTCAATCTTATCACCCAGCCTGCCGTGCCGTCCTCGCCTGCGGTCTTTCCCTCCTTGTCACAACCTCCAGATGTCTTCACTGTGACCACCGGTGCGCGAGTTCAGATCTACTCTATTCGTACTCGAAAGCTACTGCGAACAATTACCCGATTCGACGACACAGTACGCGGTACTGATGTACGACCTGATGGACGTGTGATAGTTACGGGTGATGATACAGGCACAGTACAGGTCTTCGATGTTAGCTCCCGTGCTATCCTGAAGACATGGAAGGATCACAAGCAGCCCGTCTGGGTGAGCAAGTTCTCTCCAAGTGATCCTACCACTCTCCTTACAGCAAGTGATGATCGAACGGTCCGTCTATGGGATCTCCCCGCCGAGTCTAGTCAGCGCACCTTCGTTGGTCACACCGATTATGTGCGCAGTGGTGCTTTCATGCCTGGCGCAATGGCCTCGTCTGGATTACTGGTGTCTGGTTCTTATGATCGTACTGTGCGCATTTGGGATCCACGAGTAGAGAGCCGCGCTGCTATGACTTTCAAGATGGCGGCTCCAATTGAGGATATTTTGCCTATGCCCGCTGGTACTACCGTTCTGGCTGCTGCCGATAATAAGATTGCGGTGCTGGATATTGTGGCTGGTAAGCCGTTGCATATGATTCAAAATCACCAGAAGACTGTTACATCTCTCGCGTTGGCGTCTAATGGCGAGCGATTGATCAGTGGTGCGTTGGATGGTCACTTGAAGGTCTTTGAGACTACAGGTTGGAACGCTGTTTCCGGTTCCAAGTACCCCTCACCTATTCTGTCTCTGAATGTCGTCACTTCTGGATTGGCATACGAGGATAAGCACATTGCTGTTGGTATGCAGTCTGGTCTGCTCTCCGTCAAGACTCGTCTTTCTGGGCAACAAAAGGTTAAGGAGCGCGAGCGTCGGAAGGAGATGGAAGCCCTGCTTGAGGGCAAATTGGAGGAACACGACCGGGCAGTTGCAAAGAAGAACAAGTCGCGTGGCTCAGGCTGGGAGAAGCGATTGCGTGGACGTGAATTCATCGGCGAAGGCGTTGATATTGTGATTGAAGGCCAAGACAGCAAGAAACGCAAGAAGGAGGCATCATGGGAGCAGGATCTGCGCAAGGGCCGATATGCCTCCGCCATGGATCAAGTTCTCTCCGGAACCGATAAGAACTCGCAACTTACTATGTTCACTGCTCTCCGCCACCGTTCAGCTCTGCGTACTGCTCTCCAAGATCGCGATGAGGTCACTCTCCAACCAGTGCTGTCTTGGGTCTACAAGCATATCCGCGAGCCTCGCCTTGTTGAACTTTGTGTGGAGGTTGCGATGGATCTTCTGGAGATTTACTCTGCCAATCTGGGGCAGTCAGCTCAGGTGGATAAGTTGGTGGATCGGTTGCATACCCGGGTGCGTGATGAGGTTGAAATGTCTCAGAATGCATTCCAGTTAAAGGGTGCATTGGACATGTTGAAGGCATGATTTGCTTGTAATACAGCCGGGTTTCTTGGAGTTTGGGCAAGGTGTCTTGGATTTACCATTCATCGGTGTATATGGCGGGCCATTGATTGTACAGATCTGCATAGAAAATAAAAGTCGACTATTTCACCTATACTTAACTTTTGGGTTTATTATAGCTACTCAGGTCTAGCTACCTAGGGTCTGTATTTTAGTCTATTCCCTTTTCTTTCCTCTTTTTTCAGACTTCGGTTTCATTTTAGCCATCTGCGTCATTTGTATTAGTCCCCGCTATAGATCTACAGACCTTGCCCTAATGTACCTTACCCAACGGAGACTTTCAAACAAGAATTGGGCTGGAGTATCTCATTGTGCGAATCAATACGATTGACTCATGAAGTACGGTTATCTCAGCTAATATCAAAAGGTGGCTATGCCCCTAGATATCGTGGTGTTTAGGCTCATAAGGCAAATCGAAGTCTCCGGGTTGTTGCATCCTGTGGCAATAGAAATTTCTATTAGACCTTAAGAATGAATAATTGTATATCTGTAATTCAGATGCGGTCACCAATTGCCCATGTATTCAAGTTACCCCCATGTGTCTGGTTTAGTCTGGTAAATATTTGCGTAAGCTATACAGTCGTAGCGTGATATTATACAAGGGGCAGGCCCAACCACCGGTTAAAGCCAAGCGGCGTCCGGCTTCTCCTCAAAACTTGTTGCGGCCCCAGATTTTAGTGATTCCCCTCTCTATTAACTTGAAAAAAAAAACCTTCCCATTCATTTTGTCTCTCCTTGCCTTCTTTCCCCATTGTATATATCTACTTATACACCACCCGGGCCCAATATCTCCACGGTGCACGTTCTCGGTTAACCCTTGGCATAGCTCTGCCCCTCCATTTCCGCCCCACCATTCTCAACTGACTGAGGACAAAATCCCAGCTGTCTTAGCTCCACCCTCGGCTTTATTGTGGAGAGAGTCGAGACCGACTGATTGGCGATGCTCATGGGATCAGAAAAAAAATAGAAGAACCACGGCACAGTCAGCAACTCGGACCGCTGGGCCCGACCCAGAAAATCAATCACGTCACGTTGTCCCCTTCCATCATGGCTGCCGCTTTCGATGAGGAAGATCTTTCGATCCCCTTGCCCACCTCCGACCCTGATCGTCCGCGTGAGCGTGCCAACAGGTCGGCAAGTTCCAACCCCTCTGCCATGGCAATGCCGCCGCCACCGTCACGCCCGTCCGCCAAGGCCGAAGCTGCGATGCAGTCTCCGGCGACTACAAGAGATATGCAACGACTCGACCAGTACCAGACGATTAAGATACTAGGTGAAGGATCATTCGGAAAGGTGAAGCTTGCTATTCACCAGCCGAGTGGTCGGCAGGTGGCTCTCAAAATCATATCTAGACGCAAGTTATTGTCCCGGGACATGGTCGGTCGTGTTGAACGAGAGATTCAGTATCTTCAATTGCTGAGGCATCCTCATATTATCAAACTGTATGCTATTACCCCTTTCCTACTTGGAGCTCGATTGATTGCGCAGCTCAGAACTAATTGTGTGATTACCCCGCTAGCTACACCGTTATTGCCACCAAGACCGACATTGTGATGGTCCTCGAGTACGCCGAGCGAGAATTGTTCGATTATCTAGTGCGAAAAGGAAAATGCCACGACGACGAAGCTCGAAAATTCTTCCAGCAAATTATCTGTGCTGTCGAATATTGCCACCGACACAAGATCGTTCACCGTGATCTCAAGCCTGAGAACCTGCTCATCGATAGCCAAAAGAATGTCAAAATTGCTGATTTTGGATTGAGTAATATTATGACGGACGGCAACTTCTTGAAGACCAGTTGTGGTAGTCCCAATTATGCAGCTCCAGAGGTCATCTCTGGAAAGCTTTATGCAGGTCCTGAGGTGGACGTATGGAGTTGTGGTGTGATTCTATACGTGTTATTGGTTGGCAGACTGCCCTTTGACGATGATTATATTCCAGCTCTCTTCAAGAAGATCGCAGCAGGCAACTTCCACGTCCCCAGCTACATTTCTCCCGGCGCCGCTCGGTTGATTCGGGCCATGCTTCAAGTTCATCCAGTTCACAGAATCACTATCCCCGAGATCCGACAGGACCCTTGGTTCACCAAGAACCTTCCCAAGTACCTTGAACCTCCACCAGAAGAGTTTATCGCACCGGGCGTCGATCCGAATAAGGCGATCGACTCTAATAAGCTCGCACCGGGGAAGCCGCTCCCTGTCCAGCAGAAAATCCACCAAATCGCTGTGTCGAAGCTCGAGCGAAGCATGGGATACGAACGTGAGGATATTGAAGATGCATTGAGGCACCCAGAGCCCAGTGCGATTAAGGATGCATTCTCTATCGTTGTTGAAAATGAGATGATGCAAACGAACTGTAAGCTTTGCTTATTATACGCTGCTTTTTAATTTGAGCATTCCAGACTAATTACTTATAGCTCCCACTGAGGAAAATCTGATGTCCTCGCCCGTACAACCTCAACCAAAAGGACCCGCACAGCCAAAAGCCGAAAAAGAACCCGCTGCCCCCAAGGTTCAGGCCCCTCCTGCTCCGGTCGTTGCTCGGACCCCAAGTGTATCACGGCGCCTTCGTCCAGAAGAGTCTCAGCAAACCGACGCAGAAGGCTTCGAAGAGCCACGTCCTAGTCACGTCCGAATCCTTCCTACCAGTCTCCCTTATGTGCACGATCAACTTATGGAACAGCGGAATAGAGAGCAACGGGCTCGAGACGATGAAGTACGCCGAAAGGAAGCTGCTCGAATCGAGGCACAGGGCCACGGTAGACCCGGCGAAATGTCTCCCGAAGAACAAGCGGCGACAGCTCGGGCACTGAAACCCCATGCTCGCAGTATAATTGATCTGGATAAATTACGACTGGAACCACCAATTGGTCACCCTATTTCACAGCAACCTCCCAAGAGATCTCGCAAGTGGCAGTTCGGTATTCGTTCACGCAACCAACCTTACGAAGCCATGTTGTATCTATATCGAGCGATCGCTGCCCAGGGCGGTGTCTGGGACGTCCAGCCCGTTGATTCAGGCACTAATATCGGACCAGATGCAACACCTTCCCCTGACAAGCCCAAGCCACTTCAGAATAAATACCCTGATCTTCCTTCGGACTACTATATTCCCAAAGACCCTTGGTTCATCCGTGCACGTCTATTGAAAGAGGGCATCAAGGCCCCGGGGGCTAATACCAGTGTCTTCAATAGCCGCAGTGACCTTGAAGAGCTGCGACGCCGGTTCCATATTTCAGGAATCTCCATTCCATTCGAGGACAAGGAGCCCAAGTATTCCACGCCAGAGAACAGTGCACCTTCTGCGCCCTCCTCTGCCACACAACCCGGTGCTCTTACCGGCTTCTCACACGGCGTGTGGGTGTTTGTTGATATTCAATTGTACCAATTGGAAGAGAATAACTACATGGTTGATTTCAAATGCGATGGATACCAGAATGTCATTCGTGCTCATGGCGATCACGAATGGACTCCCATCAGCAAACGGCTGAAGAACAAGGAGAAGGAGGTCACTAGTCCTTATCCATTCTTGGATGTTGCTTCTGACCTTGTGGCTCAACTGGCTGTCGCCAGCTAAGCGTTCATTTTTTCATTCTTTCTTTTTGTGATGATCACCCACTAACCTCAAGGTTCTCAATGACGATTATGAAATCTCACTATCTACCCTCTTAATTCTTAAGTTTTCATTTCATTTTATCCTGTTTTATCTTGGGTCCTTCCTTCGGGCGATGGTGCGGTGTGGTTGTACAGCAGGTAGTGGTATATCTGTTTCTATTTATTTGCAAGCAAGCGTGCTTGGATGTTTATGCACAGTTTCATGGCATGGCGTTTTCCTTTGCCATCTTGTTTTCGTGAATAAAACTTTTTTCTACATCTTGATTTAATGAAGTGTTCAAATCTCTGTAGCTCTGTACCTAGGTGTTAATGACACTACAAGCCCTGCTGTATCAATGCCGGCTAAGCCAAAGCTCCAGCTGTATGAAACGACATTTGAAGATTATAGCCCACCGGCTTTACGAATACCTTTAGCTGCTCATAGTCTTCACAGCTCAAGAATCTGTCAAAAATATTGTGTTTTCATCGTATCTTATTCTTCACATCTATTTCGTCATACAAGAGTTGATACAATTTCGACAAAAGCAACATTATTATGAAGAGAGTCGATTTCTTGGTCACTGGCTTTAATCCTACATTCAAAGCCAATAAGTCTTATCATTATGATTCCCAGCACTTCCCAGTTTCTTCACTGCACTAGATCAATCATATCTCTTCAGTCTTGGTCGTTCCTCTCTTGGGGATTAGCCTCGATTCGGAGTTCTTATTCAAGGATACTGGTTTTTCTCTTTCTTCCAACATGATTGCATTCTCATGGATTATTAGCCTGCTGCCCTAGTGTTTCCGCGGCTTTCTAATAGTACCACGAGGGGAAACTCGTTCAACCATGTTTCTCCAGTGTTGATCGTTACGCCGTCTTTGACTAGCGGATTGGCCTCGATTTCGTCCAGTTCGGCCAACTAGACCAGCATCCTCTTCTTCCTCTTTCTCATCCTGGTCATCTTCAGCCTCTCTTTCCACAACCACATCAGCCTCGCCATTGTCCTCGGTTTGGTTCCGTTTTTTGGAGCCTGCTTGGATGACCCAGTCCCGGAATCTCGGCAAGATTTCCACATCTGGGAACCTCACCTGGCTAATCTGATGTCGCTGGCTCTCTTTGTCCTTTTTGAATTTACGAAAACCTCTACTACTTCGAGATGTAGTCTCCCCAGCCTCCTGTCGAGCTTCTTGTCGAGCCTCCTGTGCTCGTTCTTGATCCCGTAAGCCGGCCAGATACTCGCGGATCCGATCAACTATGGCACGAATCTCAGTGAATGACTTGTTTGGCCCGGTAGACTTGCGCAGCCACTCGGGCACAGGGGCAATAACTGCAGTAGGATGTCTTCGGCCTGCGTTCGTCATACGGCTTGTTCCAACACGAGAATTTTCAGATCGTGCTGCTCCACTCGCCCGGTGGTTTTTGCCAGTACCATTGCTATCCCTGTTGCCATTTGTTGCGTGTCCGTCTGCCTCGTTGACACGCATTGATTCGCGACGACGGAGCGTTAGCTCGAAGCTTTCAACTCCGTTCCATTCTTCGATCCGTGAGAGTGACTCCTGTAGAAGGTCGCACTGTGTAAATGGCCATTGGTCTGCTCGGTAACGTGCACGTTGGTAATGCTTTCGGCAGAAGTATACCCAGACATCGTCGGGGAATAACTTCGTTGAAGCTTTGTTGCGGCCGAAGACGTGTGAGACTATTTTGCGGAAGTGCATACCGTCGGGCGATGGACCCATTTTGCAGGGCAGGGAGAATTCGCAGAGTAGATTGGACTTCTTGTTGTCTTCTTTGCTTGAGGTGATGTTTTTGCTGGAATCGGGGGTTTGGCCTCGCGGTTGACTTCGTGGTGATGGGCTGTCTGGGAGATATTCCGGATCGGAAGCGGCTTGGGATGTTTTGTTGTCCTCTGTGTTGGATGAGTCGTTAATAAGCCCGTTTTCTGGTCCTCTTGAGTCCTGGTAGGGGTTGTCTTCTGATGACGCGAAGACCCTTGGGGGTAAACTTTGGTTGAATGGGTCGGCTGCATCGATAACACGAAGTCCCGGCAGTCTCACGGTTGGACATCTTCTAGATAGGGGAGGTGTTGGAGATGCCACAGCCGAACGGAAAAGTTGCTTATTATTCGTAGGCAATCCGATAAACTCTTGCATGTTTTCCCTCCGTGGCTTCTTTGGTGCGCGAGGCTCTGCCTCATGATCACTGTTTGGGTGCGCATTTTTCGTGCTTGTATCGCGGGAATACGCGTTTTTGAGAAGTCTTGAGGTTATCAAATGAGGCGTTATGGGCGTTATGTTTGAGTTCTCGCCGAGGAAGTTGTTCTGTAGACTGCTGGAAGTTGAGAGTGGAGATGATGATGATTGATAGGGAGGAGGTGATTGTATGGAGGATGGAGGTGTGTTCAAGGGAGAAAGATTGTTATTATGATGGCACCCTGGAAGAAGGACTCTCTCTTCCAACGAGTCTCTAGTACGAGACATGCTAGATTGCTCCTCCCATAGAGACTCTGGACCTGCACCAGAGCTATTCGAAGATATTGACCATCGTTCTTTGGAATTCATGCTGGTCTTACTGATAAGACACATGGCAGGCCTTACAAAGTGCTAGTGATAGGTCGAAGGGTGCGTGGGATAACAGCCAGCACATGAAGGCCAACGTGATACGTCCAAAAAGTTTCCAAAATTGTAAGCTAGTCGATTACCTGAGCAGTAGCGTTTGGGATTAGTTCAGGCCTTCGGTGAGATATTAAAGGGGTATGTCTGGGTGATATAAATGGTATTTGTTTGGACTTACTAGTGGGAAAGACTGACTGAAGCGCAAATGAAAAATCGTTGAGTATGATATGCAGCTTAAGAAATGTGATCTCAATGCTGTATTCATATTTAGGTCGGGTTATTCAGATGCACATGAAAAATAAATTTGAGTTATGAGAGAGCAAGCTGATTGGAATGCTGTAAGGACAATACAGTGATGTGTGGAGGAGCATGGAATTTATACCCATCATGATAACCCTGGGGTAGCCGGAGATCTCCCGCTTAGATAGTAGGCGAGTTTGCATGTTCTTTGAAGATAAAAAGCCTTTTTTCTTCTCTGTTTTACTTCCTGTTTGCCAATATCCTCGCTTGACTGGTTCCCTTTTACCCAAGAACTGTGTGTTTTATCTTCTTTATTGATCCTATTGAGAATACCATGTAGCTTCTAAGGAGACGTATGCCGTCAAACTTGCAATTTCAAGCCACTCACAGTAATTATTCTTGATATAGACTTTAAATAAGCTCATTTTCGTATCACCTGTAGAGAGTAATGTAGCCAAACTATACTCGTAATCCAATATTTAAGAACCTTCAAGTTGGTACTTATTGAGCTAACGCAGCCATCTCCATCATAAGCTGGGATGTACTGAGATCTATCTTGACTTATTATCAGTACTAGTGTTGATATTTACTACAGGTAGGATAGTTAGTACATAGCAGGTAGTATACACGAAGAAGAGTTTGTACTATGCAGACGCAAGTGTATACCTATACAGGTGGTGAAATGAGAATCATGTGGACAACTAAATAGTACCTGGGGATCGCGGGTAGAATCATGTCAAATGATACTTTGAAAAGGGATAGTTCTTTTCAAACATTGAGTGGCCCTTTCCGTTTTAAGGTGTGCTCATTCCTTGACGTCGATGTTATACTTCGTAGTCGTGCACAGGCCACCTCTTAATTGCTTACCCAGGGCTCCAGGGCTGTGCTATTAGATATGCCAGGTCACATATATCAGCGTAAGCCATAATTCCATATCAGAGCCTAAGCTATTTTTAATTTGATTGAAGTTCTTTGCTGACTTAAAATCGGGATAAAAGTGGGTTTTCTGTCGAGTTTCAAAACATGTAGTAAATGCAGTGGAAATCAGGCATAATCAGGCATCAACTCAAGCCGAGTCCCATGCCGTGGCTCCTACAACGATCTTCCGTGCACAACATCTTCGTCACATTGAGTTTGAAAATCAATACATTCAACTGCATAAACTGTGATAAAAATTAGCCAATCTGGTGAAGTGGGGTATGGATCATCTTATAATTGTCTGCTGCCATGCTATTTACGCTGGGGGTCCAGCCCATGGGCTTGCCGAAGATGAGTGGTTAGTTCACTTGAAGACGATGGCACGTCTTGTTACATGCTCTGATAATACAATATGGGCAGGTTTATCGAGGAGTTCCAAGAAGGAGAAACACCAACATTCATACAACACGCGATAGCTGGGCTGAAGGCATTGTCTGAAGATCCCCGCGCATTGCTTGTTTTCTCTGGGTGGGCATATTATCAACATCTACCTGGCTACTTGGCAATTTACTGATAATATCTCTAAGGGGACCGACTAAGAAGTTAAGGACAAACCTCTGTGAGGGGCAGTCGTATCTTGTAAGGTGTCTTCGATACCCAAGGGGACGATTCGAACTAACGCGTTGCAGAACCTATGCAAAGAAAATAATTATTTCCAAGATACATCAAGCGTCTCGGATATAGACCCGTCCAGACTTATCACAGAGGATCATGCAACGGATTCCTACCAGAATGTTCTCTTTTCAGTGCTTCGCTTCAGGTCACAAGCTGGTAGTTATCCACGTCGAGTGACAGTCGTGACTCACGAGTTCAAGAGAGCCAGATTCATGGAATACCACTTTCCCGCCCTGGGGTTAGTGCCTTGGACTCGAGAGGGCAAGGCAGAGGGTAATGTCCTTGTTTCAGTGATTGGCATAAATCCACCTGAAGAGGTCACTCCATTGGAATCGCTGGTGAGAGGGGAATCAGGCAAAGGCATTGGGCTATGGAAAAATGATCTATACGGAAATGGTCCAGAATTGGCCAGCAAGAGAGCCCAGAGAGGCTGGCTAGAAACTGACAATTGTCTTTTCCTGCATGCGAATCTTGAGGAAGTGGTTGAGCAATTGGTATGCTGGAATAGTGGAGAAGGAAATGACTTGTTCCCCAGGATGGAAGAATTACCTTGGTATTATGGCCGTTCAACCTAATCAAACAAGCGACATGATGCAATATTCATTAAGACATATGGATCTCATAGTGTGATACAAATAATAATCAACAGGAACCCCCCTCTAAACGCCAATGCATCCCTCGTGGATAACCATAATAAAGCTGGAGTACTTAGTCTGCCAGTCGGTAGCTGACTAGGGTGCCCACTCGGTGGTTGTTAGTACTAAAACTGCGCAGTTGAACCTTCTCAGCATTCTTGATCTCCTTTGCATCGCTGTCACCCCATTCCACGGGCACCTCGGAGTCTGCGTCGGCATAAACGAGGACGTTAAATGTGAACTCTCCGTCCAACACAGGGAGGAAGGTCACTGATGCAGTGATTTGGCGGAAGATAGCCTGGATCTCGTCTTGGATCTCCTTTTCTGTCTTTTCAGCGGTCTCGGCAGCTTCGGCGTTGGCGTCCCTAGATAGTTGCCCGTTAGCAAAAGCCCTTGACCTTATGTTACTGTAGTCATAATTGAGACCTACCCAGGGACCGAATTCTCTTTATCACCCGACTTTCCTGCACTTCTACTCTTGGAAGGTTTGCCGAAGATTTCAACCTGTAAATATTGTGTCAGAATCACCGGTAAAAGCACCTGGGAAGCTGGGGTTACCCACGTCAAACTGCCATCGCTCCACATGGTCACCAGACTCACGGTCTGTGACGACCACCACAAGCTTTGAGATTTTCCCGCCAGCCATCCATTTATTCAATTGGGACATAATCTTCTTGATATATGCTTTGACCTGGTCATCGGCCGACACTTTGGGCGGGGTTAGAATGCGAGGTAGGGATCGAAGGGTATACGTTTAGAAGGTACGGACCAAGCATGTTTAGGCCATACTTTTTGACACTAATGATGGTCAGCTTGTTGATCCAATCTCTCATGCATCATATAGGAGGGGTACTGACGTTATGAAGTCCTCTGGAGGGTAGACACCGCGTTGAAATCTGTCGTACGGATTGCAATGAGCTTCTGGTCCTAATCGAATGTCGCTTTTGAACTCACAGAATTGAGTTAATCGAATATTCAAACTTGTAAATCATTAGCACTTGAGCAATTTCCGATTGATTGTTAGAGAACCCACGAATTCAGCCACAAGCTTCGCCGATCCTGTAGACTTGTGAGCTTGCTGATACGGAAGACTTGGACGTAATGACAGTCACCGACCTCTGATGGACAGCTTGTGCACCTTGGATTTGTCTTTAACTTCAGGCATGGCGATACGAGCTGTGCAGAATGAGAATAAACGGTAGATTGAGGTTGAGAAGAGGAGATTGGTATTTGTTTACAGTATGCCGATAGTCGCCGCAGCGATCGCGGGCGGTGACTGCATCCGTTTTTCCCTCCAAATCTTAACTCCGCAATTATTATGCTCCACGATTGAATGCGCCCGCACATCCCGACAAGATCGAGTCACGTCCATTGAACTGGGATCCCAGATAGCCAAGAAGGTTCTTACCAATTCCATGCTACTGCAGGAATCCCGATGCGAGGATGTCTGCTGTTAGCCCGATGGCTGAGCGCAGCGCCGAACCCTCTAGCCGCAAGCCTCAAGTCGTCGGCTGGATTTCCGTCTCGCTATAATTTCATACGGTCTTTCACAGCCTCCGCGGTGTGGAGTGCAGGCAAATCGAAAGCACCCCCCAGATCCCCAGACACAAACCTCGAGCACCGAATCGCTGCGATCCCCCTAGACCGATATCGAAACTTTTGCATTGTCGCCCACGTCGATCATGGCAAGAGTACCCTTTCTGACCGACTTCTCGAACTTACTGGGACTATTCAGCCTGGTTCAAATAAGCAAGTTCTTGATAAGCTTGATGTTGAGCGAGAACGAGGTATCACAGTGAAGGCGCAGACATGTACGATGATATACAATCACAACGGCGAAGACTACCTTCTACATCTGGTAGATACGCCGGGTCATGTGGATTTCCGTGCAGAAGTGTCGCGCAGCTACGCTAGTTGCGGCGGTGCGCTCCTTCTGGTAGATGCTAGTCAGGGCATTCAGGCGCAAACTGTAGCCAATTTCTACTTGGCATTCGCGCAGGGTCTTGAGCTGATCCCTGTTATCAACAAGGTTGACTTGCCGTCAGCAGATCCAGAGCGGGCTCTGGGTCAATTGGAAAGCTCATTCGAGCTGGATACAGAGAATGCGGTCATGGTATCGGCTAAAACTGGGTTGAATGTGGAGGCAATCCTGCCAACAGTTGTGGAGAAAATTCCTGCGTATGTCTTCAAAGTCTGAAATTCCGAATTCTCGAAGGCTAACTATATTCAATAGGCCTATCGGTGACTCAAAAAAGCCCCTTCGTATGTTGCTGGTCGACTCTTGGTATGATCCCTATAAGGGTGTGATTCTGCTGGTGCGCGTTTTTGATGGGGAGGTACGAGCAGGTCAGCAGCTTGTTTCCTTCGCCACGGGTCTTAAATACTATGTGGGCGAAGTCGGAATCATGTACCCTACCGAGACAGCACAAACAGTGATTCGTGCGGGTCAAGTCGGTTATATCTATTTCAACCCCGGAATGAAGCGAAGCAAGGAGGCTAAGATTGGCGACACATTTACGAAAATGGGCTTTGAAAAAGCAGTTCAGCCTCTTCCAGGTTTTGAAGAGCCAAAATCAATGGTTTTTGTGGCCGTCTATCCAATCAACGCTGATCTTTTTGAGCATTTGGATGACAGCATCAATCAGCTCATATTGAATGATCGAAGTGTGACTGTTCAAAAAGAGTCCTCCGAAGCCTTGGGAGCTGGTTTCCGTATGGGCTTCTTAGGGACGCTTCACTGCTCTGTATTCGAAGATCGTCTGCGACAGGAACATGGTGCTAGCATTATCATCACTCCTCCTTCCGTCCCCGTGAAGGTTGTATGGAAGGATGGCACTGAGGAAATCATTACCAACCCGGCAAAGTTCCCAGACGAAGACCACGTGCGACTCAAGGTTGCTGAAGTTCAGGAGCCTTATGTACTAGCAACATTGACTTTCCCCGATGAATACTTAGGCAAGGTCATTGAGCTTTGCGAGGCTAATCGGGGTGAGCAGGAGAGTATCGAATACTTCACCTCAAGTCAAGTCATCATGAAATATCAAATTCCCTTGGCACATCTCGTGGATGATTTCTTTGGGAAATTAAAGGGTGGCACCAAGGGCTACGCCAGCTTAGACTATGAAGAGTCTGCATGGCGAGCAGGCAATATTGTCAAACTTCAGCTTTTAGTGAACAAAGTTCCTGTGGATGCTGTTTCACGACTCATGCATATGAGTCAAGTCCCTCGCCAAGCTAGGCAGTGGGTAACGAAATTCAAAGAACACGTTGACCGACAACTCTTTGAGATTGTCATTCAGGCTGCGGTTGGCAAGAAAATCATTGCTCGTGAAACCATCAAACCTTATCGCAAGGATGTCCTGGCCAAATTACATGCTAGTGATGTTAGTCGACGTCGAAAGCTATTGGAGAAACAGAAGGAGGGCCGCAAAAGACTTCGAGCCGTCGGAAACGTTGTGATCGAACATAAGGCATTCCAGGCATTTTTGTCAAAATAAATAAATGTATATTAGAATCAATCCAACACGTACAACATCAAATTTCTTGATCCGGCTGTCGTATAGTCACTATTTAGAAATTCCACAATGTCAAAAAATATAGCAGAATATAAATGTATAAGCAATTTATGTGTAAAATCTTTCCATGGCCTATGAATATATGCTTTTCTACATAATTGATTACACGTTTCCCTGCTTATTCCCAAGATCTTCTTATTCCTCTCTAGTAAGTCGCATCATTTGAAAATTGAAGTGTGACTGAAGCCGATGCATCAACATTTGAATTGATATAGTTCCGGACCCACTTGGACGTGATTGGGTGGGAGCTTGACGGCAGAAAAAAAGAAGTTCGTCGTCGACCCCGCGGCCTTTCTTCTCTTCATCCCATCTCATCGTCTCCAATTTTCCCTCACTACCCTTCGTCGGAGAGTTTTAAAGCTTCGGATTATTTGCGCCGAGGCCTAACTCGAATTACGCGATCGACTTTTCGTCCAGAGTGCCCTGTCCCCGTTCGTTGCGGCTGACATCCGCACACGCCGATCGAGCCATATTTGAGTCACCCTGCCATGTTCTCACCTTGACAACGGCGCAATGCAGCCTTTAGAGGATGCGCAGATTGATCTGGGCAAGGCCCAGGTCATTGACCGTACCCCAAAAATTATCAAGGAATTGAAGTTTGGTGTATTGTATGAGCTTCCTGTTTTGCCCCAAGGACTGAGCTAAAATGCTCTTTGCGCAGAATGCGATCACTAACAGAGTGCGTTTTTCTCCCTTTGCAGAACCAAAAATGATATCGTGGACCAAGCTTCAGTGGAAGTGTCTGACAGAAAATTTTTCGATCTCGATAATGGCCGGCAAATTGTATCGAACGGTCCCCTGGACACTCGAATGGGTATTTCTGGCAAGGTTGCCACTTGCGCGACCTGTGGTTTGAATTCGAAGGATTGCAATGGTCACTTTGGTCATGTGCGACTGGTTCTCCCATCTTTCCACGTCGGTTACTTCAAGCGAGTTATTGGTATTCTCCAGGAGATTTGCAAACAATGTTCCCGAATTCTTCTCCCAGAGACCGAGCGCAGATCTTTCCTGCGGGAAATGAGACGCCCTGGACTAGATAACTTGCGCCGAATGCAGATTGCGAAGCGAATCAATGAAAGATGCCGAAAAACACGTGTATGCGAGCATTGCGATTCTATCAATGGTGTGGTGAAAAAAATCGGTACAAGTGCACTGAAGATTACCCACGACAAATATCGTGCTTTCAACGCCTCAACCTCTGTCAAAAAGAACCCTCCACTCAGCAAGACTGTCTTTGATGAGTCCTTTGCTGAGATGCGAAATTCTAATCCTGAAGTTGAGAAGCACTTTAAGAAAGCACAAGAGGATCTGAACGCCCTGCGAGTACTTCAGCTCTTTAAGAAGATCTCTGATAGTGACTGTGAGCTTCTGGGCTTGGATCCTAAAGAGGCTCGTCCAGAGATGTTCCTCTGGCAGTACATCCCTGCTCCCCCAGTGTGTATCCGCCCGTCTGTGATTCAGGACGCCGCATCAACAGAAGATGACTTGACTGCAAAGCTGGGAGATATCGTGCAAAGTAACATAAACCTTAAGAACTCACTTGTTAAGGGCGCGCCTGTTCAGACTATCATGGAATGTTGGGACTTTATGCAGCTTCAAATTGCGGTATACATCAACAGTGATGTGCCCGGCCTCAATAAGGCGGATCTCGGAAAGCCCATTCGTGGATTTGTTCAGCGATTAAAGGGTAAGCAAGGTCGTTTCCGTGGAAATTTGTCCGGAAAGCGTGTCGAATACACTGGTCGAACCGTCATTTCACCTGATCCGAATCTTCGCGTGGATGAAGTTGCTATCCCAGAACTGGTTGCCAGGAATTTGACCTACCCAGAGGTGGTGACCCGATACAACATGCAAAAGCTACAGCAGTGCGTTCGCAATGGAACAAACAAATACCCAGGAGCAAGATTCGTGATCAAGAAGGGCTCTAATTGGCAAATGAACACTAAGTTTGGTAATCTGAACCATATGGCCAGTCAACTGCAAGAAGGTGACAAGGTAGAACGGCACCTTGAGGATGGAGATATTGTACTTTTCAACCGACAGCCATCTCTCCACAAACTGAGTATTCTCTCCCATTTTGCCAAGGTTCGACCGTATCGAACATTCCGACTAAACGAGTGTGTTTGCAACCCCTACAATGCCGATTTTGATGGTGACGAGATGAACTTGCACGTTCCCCAGACGGAAGAAGCAAGAGCAGAAGCCATGGAGTTGATGGGTGTGAAAAATAACCTGGCGACGCCTAAAAACGGTGAACCAATCATCGCAGCTATCCAGGATTTCATCAGTGCCGCTTATATCTTAAGTAGCAAAGACAATTTCTTCGATCGTCGCTCATTTAGTCAAATCTGTCTTTACATGCTGGGCTCAGAGACACGCTTCGATCTCCCACCTCCAACCGTCATGAAGCCACAGATGCTCTGGACTGGTAAGCAGGTTTTCAATATTCTGATGCACCCCAACAAGGATGACCCTGTCTTGGTCAATCTTGATGCGGCATGCCGTGAATTTAAAATGCCAAAAGATGGAAGTCCAAAGGACTTAGACCCGAATGATGGCTGGCTGGTCATCCGCAACTCGGAAGTGATGTGTGGTGTTATGGACAAATCTACCGTTGGTGACGGAAAGAAAGACAATGTTTTCTACATCATGCTTCGTGACTTTGGACCGGCCGCTGCCGCCGAGGGAATGAATCGACTTGCTAAGTTGTCATCTCGGTGGTTTACCAACATGGGCTTCTCTATTGGTATCACCGATGTCTACCCAAGCGACAGTCTTGTGAAAGCTAAGAACGATCTGGTTGAAGCCGCGTACGCAAAGTGTGACGAAGTTATTGCACAGTACAAAGCCGGTACACTGGAAAAGTACCCTGGTTGTGACGAGTTGCAGACTATGGAAAACCAACTGTCCGGTCTTCTCAGCAAAGTCCGTCAGCAGGCTGGTGATGAATGTATTGCACAACTCAGCAAGTACAATTCTCCCTTGATCATGGCTACTTGCGGATCCAAAGGTTCTGCTATCAACGTGTCCCAGATGGTTGCCCTTGTGGGTCAGCAAATTATCGGTGGTCAGCGTGTTCAGGACGGCTTCCAAGACCGCACCCTTCCTCATTTCCCGAAGAATGCTCGTCAACCTCCTTCCAAAGGTTTCGTTCGCAATAGTTTCTTTTCGGGACTTTTGCCAACCGAGTTCATTTTCCACGCTATGTCTGGTCGTGAAGGTCTGGTCGATACTGCCGTCAAGACTGCAGAGACTGGATACATGTCTCGTCGCTTGATGAAGTCTCTTGAAGATCTTTCAACCATGTATGATGATACTGTGCGAAATTCTTCTGCGGCTATCGTACAGTTCCAGTATGGTGACGATAAGCTGGACCCTGTGGACATGGAAGGCAAAGCTAAGCCTGTCCACTTTGACCGAACCTTCATCCACTCCGAGTCAATTACATACAGTAACACTGAGCGGAGTCTGCTGCCTGAAGAAATTGACGAAGTTTGCAAAGAAATGTTAGGCAAAGAGCGCGCTAAATTGACCCGTAAGGATCTCTTCGGCAACTCTTTGGAGTACATGGATCGCAGCGATCATGGAATTGATCAACTTGAGAGTGCCCGTGACTTCATCGACTCTATTCAAGAATATGTCGATAACAAGGCTCGGAAATTGTCCTCTCGTGGGGGTGAAAATGATCCTTCTGATATCAGAGCTCAGCAGGCATTGAACCATACCGGAAAACTGACAGAGACAACACTACGCGCATTCATATCCGCCTGTCTCACAAAGTACAGGAAGGCGCAGGTGGAGCCAGGCCATGCTGTGGGTGCTGTGGGTGCTCAGTCCATCGGTGAACCAGGTACCCAGATGACCCTGAAGACTTTCCATTTCGCTGGTGTCGCTGGTATGAGTATTACTCAAGGTGTTCCGCGTATTAAGGAAATCATCAATGCCTCTAAGGTGATCAGTACTCCAGTTATTTCCTGCGAATTAGTGAACAAAGAGCAGCTTGCTGCTGCTCGCATTGTGAAAGGTCGTATTGAAAAGACCTATTTACGCGATGTTATGCGGTCTATTACTGAGAATTGGACGTCTGATTCAGCATACGTCACTGTTAGGATCAATCTTCAGACGATTTCCGACCTGAAGCTTGAACTTACCGTCAGGCAAATCGCTCAAGCAGTCAAAACGCACAAGCGCTTCAAGGGCGAAGATCTTAAATTTGTCACTACTCCATCTGCGATTAAAGTCTACATGGACATGAATCCAGCCACCAAGGCATCATTGTCGAAGACAGAGATCGCTGCGACAAGTCTTGATCCCTTCCTACGTCTCAAACATCTGAAGCGAATCTTGCCCAATATCCAAATTCTCGGACATGCTCAGGCTCAACGTGCGATTATTCGAACAGATGAGACATCTACTAGCAATACTCTGTTGGTTGAAGGCTACGGTCTGCGACAATGTATGACTACTGTTGGTGTCGATGGCCTTCACACGAAGACCAACAACGTTATGGAAGCACGCGATGTTCTTGGAATTGAAGCGGCACGTACGACCATCATTCATGAAATCAGCGAGGTCATGAATTCCATGGGTATCGATCCTCGACACATGCAGCTGCTGGCTGACGTGATGACATACAAGGGTGAAGTTCTTGGTATCACTCGTTTCGGTCTGGCCAAGATGCGTGACTCGGTTCTTCAACTCGCTTCTTTCGAAAAGACTGCCGACCATCTCTTCGATGCCGGTGGTGCCGGTCGTACCGATTTGATTGAAGGTGTCTCGGAATGTATTATTATGGGCAAAACTATCGGATTGGGTACTGGTGCCATGGAGGTTGTCCGTCAACTTAATTTCTATGAAGGACAGATTGGTCCCAGAAAAACCACCTTCGAAGATGCCTGGACTGAATTGTGTGAGGTGCCGCCAGTGAAGAAGGGCAAGAGGAGAGTTCGGTAGCGGCTCTCTTAAAAAAGCATGACCATGTCGGTTTCCTTTCGTCTCTGCTCTCCATCTTTTTCCCCCTCCTCCTTCACTGCCTCTTTTCGATAATGGTTCGTCTACGTGGTCATCCCCATCTGCATTTCCCCTCGGCGTTCGATGATTGTTTTTCTGCCCAGTTGCAGCCTTTCGGGCACGGCTCTGTACATGTACTCCCAGCGCAGCCAATTGGCGCCTGATTTATGCACGTTAGCGATAGTAATGATCTGCAGTAGATGAATTCTGTCATGCAACAATGATTCCATTGGCTTCCTTGTAAAGTTAGCTGTCTGTGGTGTTGTGTACTACCAACCACCTCTCTCAATCTACTATGCCTGGAGGCGATGTTTATGTGATCTTGATCGGGGGGATGAGTTGGAATTTATTGCAATAGTATAAATATTTGCACCATTATACTCAGTCCTCCCAGGGGTGCTCTAAATGGTTGTCTCTATAATACTCGTGGTAATTCATTCTACTTGCCAATCCCTCCATCTATTGGACCTTGTCATCCCCGACAAGTCCGGAGTCCGACGCCGGATGGTGAGCAACGCCAATTTCCACCACCAACATCCCTGAACCTACATGACATCCGATCCTTCTCATTTGTTCCCCATCTCCCAAATAAGACGCCTGGGCTACACGAGGCCCGCCGGTAGATGAAGTTATCTATCTATTGGCTACGTTTCTCTTGCGTCAGGAGTGGCAGGTGGCTTCCAAAAATTCCATGGCCTCCGCCATTCGAGGGGTGGTCAGTTGAACTCTCGTGAGAATCCCTGTCAAAAAGGCGATCAAGTTCAAGCCACACCAATCAGAAATCACGAACGTCACGAGATCCTGGTCGAAATACAGGAGATTCGCAGGCATTGACCCTCGAGTTCTTTGTTCCAGAAGAACACTCTATTCCCTATCGAGTAGCGCCTCACCGGGCCACCCTCGACACATCACCGTTTCTTTGTTTCCCTTGCCGGGCCTAGTGGAGAGTCATTGCGTAGCTGTTGACTCCCGTCTCTTGGATCCCTCTTACCACAATCTTCTTATTTTTGTGGGATTTTGCATCTGATTACTCCCTTCTTACCTCCCCCGAGCTCCCCGATGCTCCCCGGTCTCTATGCTACACTTCCTCAAACGGGAATCGCCGTTCACGATCAAACCATGGACTTTTCTGACGCCAGATTTTCAAAGAAGCGCGAGAGTCGGACACGCGCACCAACGGCCTGTCAGACATGCCGTCTGCGCAAGACCCGGTGCGACAATACTCGGCCCACCTGTAGCTACTGTGCTGTGCAGGGGGTAGAGTGCATCTACCCTGAGACGTCGCCGCGCCCTAACCCGTAAGTTGAGTGGCTTGGTTGTCTTTACTTTTCCAGTGCTCTTTTAAAAGTGGCCTTGTACTGTGAAAATGAAACTGAAACTGAAACCTTTTCTCGCCCGTTTCGTAGATCTGGGTTCGATCCCGCCAACCAAGAGATCCTGCAACAACTAGGCCGCATCTATTCGTTATTGGAAGATCTCAAACACGATAGGTCATCGACTATGTCGTCGGCTCGCTCGCTCAGAGAATCTTTCTTCGAATTGACGACGCAAAATCCTAGTCCGTCGACTGATATGGGGTTTATGGGAAGCAATCCTCCCCGTGGTAGTAGTACCAGTGGCGAGGATCGTGCGTGCGAACATGATCCTTTTTTGATATACGCTGCCAGTTCCCCAGAGCTGATGCTCCGTTGGCCGATCTATAATCAAATTATCACAGAGGCAGAGAAACAGATTCGATCGTTTTTACTTGATTCTTTGGATGATCACCCCGGAGCAGGCATGGCTCCACCTCAGCAAGCAGGCATTGGCCCACTTGTGGATGATATTCAACCATTATGCCGGAAATACCACCGTTTGGTACACCGGAGAAACCCCGTAGTCGATATAGACAAGCTCGAGCGCTACGCGCGCGAAGTTACCTTACAAGGACTAGGGTGGGACGGCCCATCGTGTCAAGTGGTGTGTCTTTGTATCCAACCATTACTATCATTTTTTTTCCTCCCCGAGCCGGAGGATTATGATCTACCCCGTTTCCAGATAGAACCAACGGCTAATTATTCAAGTAGCTTCTTGCATGCGCTTTGGCCTGCTGCACATCCACTTTTTTACCTCTAGGGGAGATCCCCGAGGATTTAGACCGAATTCCAGCTCCACCTTCTTCCGACGCCAATATCGAGCTTGCTGAGGCTTACTTTCATGCGGCCAAGCAACGGTTTGGATCATTGCATACGTCTCCGACTGATATACAATGCTATCTTCTTGCTGGATTCTATCACAGACATGCCATGCGCCCTTTACAAGCATGGTTCTGTTTTCAACAAGCATCGTGCAGACTAGAGGTCCGGCTGCGCTCCCTATGCAGAGAGCAATGGACTGCTAATGCTGATTACCATAATCTGGAGTCTCGGCTATATTGGTCTTGTATCCAGGCAGAGCAGTAAGTCCCTGAGCAATATGTTAACGCCACAAGCGCCTTTCCCTTACCTAACTGCGGCCCATAGTGAAATGCAAGGTGAACTGCCTTTGTGGAGCTCTAGTCTTGAAAGCCTGGGTTATTCAGACCCGTTCCCAATGTGTCCGAGGACCAATTCGTCTTCGCCGGGGCAGATGGAAACTGATAATGCTACCAGCATTCAGGCGCCGTCTGGGATTAGTGGCACCGATGAGGAAAGGGGCTGGAAGTTCTATATTGGATCTATTTGTAATCGACGTACAGTTAATGACATGCTCATTGATATGTGGCGGAACGGAGAGGAGGGCTGGCTAAACGACGTCAACGGCATTGTTGATCGAATATCCGAGGCTGCGAAAGTCATCACAAGTTGGTATGTCATGGGGTATCTTTTATTTCATTGCTTGCTACCCATATTCCTGTTTTATTATCGAACACTCAATTCACTCCCGTATCAAATGAATTCATGGATTCAAACTCAACAATGCCAAGGTATTGCCTTCTCGTCGCTAACAGATCAAAGGTATCAAATCTCCCTGGACAGCCTCCCATCTCTCTCCCCCGCAAACCAAGATCTCGAGTCCTTCCTACGAGGCCGATGCCACATCGCCTTAGAAAGAATATACCGTCCAATATTCTACCTAGCGATCCACTACCAAGCCCTCCCAAGCTGGGTGCATACATCTCCCCAACTCTCCACAGCAATATTCACTCAAGCCCAAACTGCTATTGACAATTGCGCCGAGCTAATCCCAAACTTCTGGTACCACTTTCGGCATGAATGGATCTGGAATATCATGCGGTGTACGTTTGGTGCTGCAATCCAGATCTTAGCTTCTGTACTGAGCCAGGTGCTTATATCGCGAAACCCGAATCCGGGTGGTTGGGCTCTTCGTCCACCGGGAAATTGGACCGCGCTTATAAGACTTAGTATTCGAATTTTGACGTATTGGGAGAGTGAGTCTGTGGATTTGGAAATTATGAGGACTACTTTGGAGAGGATGTATCAAGGTACTTGTCGGTTAGCTGGGGCCAGGCCGGATCTATCTTCTGGTTGATTAGATGCTTATACTTTCGCGGTGGCTCCTTGGTCTCCTAATTAGTTTAAGTGTCCCCAGGCAGATGAGATTTTGCCTTACTTCTGGTTCAAAATGCTTCTGGCCTGTCTGGGGAGATCTAATAATGTACTCGAGACTGAATAGAATCAAGGTGTATTCATGTACAAGGGCAAGAAGTGTACTAGTATTCGTCGCTACCTGTATTTTGTAAAATAATCCTATCAATATCAATGAAAGTCTGAGGAATTCTAAGGTTATAGATTCTGTTTAGTGTATTCTATCTCTGTTAGGTTGTATGTATGGATCGAATCGGCCTGCTTTAGTAGTCACTCCTTCGCTATAAGCATAATGCATTTCTTGGGATTTTCTCTTTTTGCGTATAAAACATAAATTAATCTAAGACTAAATCACAATACATGACCAATGGTGTCTTTCTATGTGCTTAATGATATTCTTCCGTATTTGTATAGATTGCTGTCTATGGGTGTCATAACGTGCGAATCTTGGCAGGCGAGCCAAGCCGTTGCGGGGAAGTGCTGCGGAGGACAATCGCGCAACTTGACACCTCCCACCCTTCAGCCTTCCAACATGGCGGTCCCTCAGCGGACGCTCTCTTGGCTCTACTCGGTCCTAAGCAAGGTAAGTACCTCAATCATAATTTGCTGCAGCTATCTGATGCTCTTTCTAGGATCATTTTGACCCCAAACAAACATACCACGATCCTAACCGTGCCTATCACGATGTCGCCAATGCGCTGGCCCAGTACCCCTCGCTCTCCCCTCGCACCGACGTCTATAGTGAGTTCTATAATTCAATGATAGTCTTGATGTTATCGCTAACAATCTCGAAACCATAGCTTACGAGAACGGGTTCTCGGCTCTTCTTCTTCACCTTGTAGGCACGCTGCCTGTTCTCTTCCGAGGCACCACCTACCGTTTTCCTATCGCGCTTTGGATACCGAACACCTATCCCCGTGAGCCTCCTATGGTCTATGTAACGCCGCCTCAGGATATGACGGTTCGTGTTGGACAACATGTGACATTGGAAGGACGAGTATACCATCACTACCTGGCGCATTGGGCGGAAGCTTGGGATGTAAGTGATCAATATTACATACACTGAGAATGACACTTGCTGATTACAACTCGAAATCAACAGAGATCAACGATTGCCGATTTCCTTTCTATACTCCGTGATGTATTTGCCAAAGAACCACCGGTGCGATATCGCCAGCAAATGCCCCCTCCGCCTCAAGCGCAGCAAGCACCAACTCCCCCGCCAGTACCACCCTTGCCGCTTGGCATGGGACACTCGCAACCACCAGCTCAGGTCCAATCTCCTCATCCGAATAATCAGGGTCAAACTCCTCCACAACTCCCTCCCAAGCCTGGATCAGCTACTTCGCAACAACAATTTCCCCCGCAAGTCGCAGATCGGTACCGATCACCTCCGCCTCTCCCTCCGCTGCCTCCAAAAGATGATAGTGTCAGACGAACTTCAATACCCGCAGGAATGCCCAGCTCTGGAAGCCAGGCACCCCTTCAATATTCGTCATCGCAATACCCAGATTCCCAATATGTAGGACATCACACATCTCCATCCGGATCTCATGGCCCCCCAGCAGGCTACAACAGACACGTTAGCGGAGCCCCCGTCCCTGGCCATCAACAAATGCCCCCGACACCCCAGGGAGCGCCGCTACCAATTCAACAATCACATCGCCATTATTCGCAAGTGCCACAACCTCAGTATGCTGGGTATCAGCCTCAACCGCAGCAGCAGCAGCCGGCGTCGCAAAATATACCACCATACCCCCAACATTCTCCTCATCCATCCAATTACCAGGCGCCTCCTCCAAGAGCGCCAGCTCCGAAGACAGAAGTTCAGGATCTTCTCACTTCCCCCTTTGAACTCGAGCTTCCATCCTTCGCACCCATGGGACCGGCCCCTCCAATTCCACCAAACCCTGAAAAAGATGCCCTCCTCCACGCCGTCTCAAAGACCCTGGCCGACACACTCGCAACTCAGGCCTCGCAATCTGACACAGCGGCTCAATCGCTAGTGTCACAGTCGCAGTCTCTCCACGCCGCCATGGCAACTCTGCAAAACGAGGTTGCCATTCTAAACAACCTCCACTCGACCCTACAATCAAATACCTCCGTCCTTCAACAATCCATTCACCGTGCAGACGCTGCAATTGCAGATGCGCAAGCTCGCTCCGCGACCTCCATCTCTACTAACGCACCATCAACATCCACCGCACTACCCACATCTTCAGACGCTCCATATGGCGGTCTACCACCTATTGATGAAGTACTGGTTGCGCCTACCGTCGTTGGTAAACAGCTTTACGACCTCGCTGCGGAAGAAGAGGGCCTTCAGCATGCACTTTATGCATTGCAGTCCGCCCTAGTGCGGGGTGTTATTGGTGTCGATTCTTGGTCCCGTCATACACGCGGTCTTGCGCGTGAAGCATTTTTGAAGAAGGCGCTCATCAGTAAGATTGGGCAAGGAATGGGATTAGAATCTGTTCCGTGATTCATAGCCTTATAGTCCCTTGATACTAAGATTTTCAATCAAGGGTGCGTGGCTGCCTCTGTCGATACCCTTCACGTTGCTCTTATTCTATTCTATGCACTCCAATCCAACGAGGTGTTTATGTCGGTGTATATTTGCTAGAGATATGGCGGTATGATCAACATGATGTGCGATGAACGTTTTGTTTACATATGCCCATGAACCTATAGATAAAGTGGCCGAAGGTAAATCAACGTCATCCACAGTCTTATATTGTATTTAAGCTCGAGTTCATATTGACCTCAGGCTAATGATAAGCAATTATCAATTTAAATACTTGTAAACTTGTAAACTTGATATAATCCTCTTAAGCTATACTTGTTATAGTGTTTAAACTTCATCATTTCCTACTGTATTCAAATTGGATAGAAGTGTGCAAAATTAAATTTGAAGCATTGAATGGAAACAAACTCTTGTCTAGATATCTGTAATCTAATTACAAATCTATAACTCATCAGGGTATCGTTCTATTCCAAATCCACCATTTCACCACACCTCGCGAGCATTTGTCGCTCCCTGCTCACTTGTCCGACTACTAAGTGTCTCATGTGTAATATCAATCTGATTAGACACCACAATAGCACTCGTAGAAGGTGTCTCCCCCTCGGAAACAGGCGCCGCATAAGTCTTCATATTCCTCATCTTGATATCATCCTCCATCATCCGCTCCTCACTCTCCGTGAACGTCATCCCAATCGTAATCGGATCTGTGCTCGCGGGTCCTCTCCCCTTGCGACTCGCGTAGTCTCCCCCGCCGCCGATGCTTTTAAATCCGCCTGATGGAGATTTGTAGTTTGTTTTGTGGGATGAGCCGAATTTGCTGCCGAAGGCTTTTGTGAGCCAGATTCGGAGGATGTGGAAGACCATGGGTAGGTTAGTGGTTATTACTGCGACGAAGGTTTCGCGGGTGCCCCATTCGTCGGCTATTTGGGCGCCGTCGTCGGGTTCCTGGGTTTGTTAGGGTTCTTTCTTTTGATGGGATGGATGGGGTTGGTTGGAGGGCTTACAACTAGGAGGAAGACGCTTTTGAGTGTGGCGCAGACGAGAATGAAGATACCGGCGCTGAGGACGATGGTCGTGGCTATCTTTTTGATTGTTTTCAGACTGGATTTCCAGAGCATGGGGATCGGGATGAAGATCAGGTATGGGTCTGTGATGAGGTTGGCGGCGAATGTTACGGCGATGACGGGCTTGGCGATGGCTGGTTGGCAGAGATCTGGGGATATTTGTTAGTATGTTTGTTTTGAGATGAAATAGCTGGTGAATAAAGAACTGACTGCCTGGGTTTGGGCTAATCTGCCAGTTGTTGTGGAATGGTGTGCACGATGCAAATATCGTAATGACGCTGGCGACGAAACTCGCAGCAACAAAGCCAAATCCGACATAGATGGGGATTTGATACCGACGACCTAGACCCTCCTATTTGTTTGTTAGATATCCATCGCCAATATCGGTCTCATAGATGGCTCTTGGAAGCTTACCATAAGTCGAAGATAGAATGCTAACATCGACAGCTTGAGGGAATTGATCAAGGCGACATAGGTCGTCCAACCGGCAATCTGGATCTTAGAACCAAGTACCCTGGAGTGGTATTCTGGATCCGTAACCAAGAGTGCAGATCGTTGTGCCGTCGTCATGCTGTTATTCGCGAGGCCGCCGGCGAAAGTGCCAACACTATATGCGAGCGCTGTCTGCGCGGTATAGAAGATCTATAGAAATTGATGATCAGCAATCAGCAAGCAAATCGAGTGGGGGTCTTTTAAGGTTCTCGTAACGTACAATTCCAACCCATATGAGATAGTCATCCAACCGCAAATTCCTCAAGCCTACAGTCTTCACTCGAGCATATGTTCTAAGGATCGTCACAGCGACGCCAATCGAGTATAGTGTCCATAGTTCGACGTTCGTTTTATACGCTGCATCGGACGCTGCATCGCGCGCCTCCAGGCCGAAACCCATGCTTTTTGACAAGTGGGTTGGCGGGGTTGGATCAGCAAGGGAGAAATTAACGTGTTGATGCTCCGAAATGTTCTCAACTTTACAGCACGCTGCCACTCATGTCAGTGCTGTCGCTGTATTCAGTTGCCTTTTTCCTCCCTGTCGTCTAGCTGTCGTCTAGCAGATCAGACAGATGTTTCGTTAGAGTTGTCTGGGATCAACGAGGAATAGATTCATAAGCCGGATTGACTACAATAAACGAGTGGCCAACTACCGGTCCATGCATGAACCAAAATGCAGATACACGATTCCGCTATACCACGAAAAGAAATTTCAGTTGCACATCATTTCCACAGTGTAAGTTAGTTTGTACCGAGGACAAGGACATGGTGCCCAGTGTTACGTTGTTATGGCCCCGTTGTGCTCAAAATCATGGAAATTCTCTCGATCTGGCTGGTTCTGGCCGACTAGATTGGTATTGGCATTGGGGCGACCAACCACCGGTCAGAATTCTAGTCTAAAGAGGCAGGTGGAGAGAGACAAGTATTAGGCGAAGCTCCACTATAAGTACTAAGTAAAGTAGGTAAAGCGGGAGCCTTCCGCATGCGTAGTTTTTGGAGGGTTTTTAAGTCTGGCCCCCGAGTTAGCCCAATACTTTGCGAGCCTAGGAACTTGCGCGGTGTGCGCAACTTAGATGCGGAAATAACTTCTTCTTCTCTTCTTCTTCTTCTTCTCTGCCATACATTTATTTCAAATAAATTCTTTTAATGTTCACCACATTGATTTCCAGGGGTTATCTTGCATAGGTACATAAACTAGGTGTGGCAAATCTCTGCTTGGTTCATTGTGGAGCTACAATCTACCCTGGAAACCTTGTAGATCCGGCATCTTCCACATATGAATCGTTCCATCTGTGGCTTTCGTGGCTTTCATGTGCGTTCGCTGAACCTGGTAAAACCCCCGACAAGAACTCAATAGTCCCATGCTACGATCGGGTATACGGCATGATTCGGAGAACAAGATGGAAGGCTGGAAGAATTTAGATTTGCGCGATGCTACATCTGCTCTTAGGATAGACGCTTCTTTTCTTAGCGCAGCGACTTTCCCGTATGAGAGTGCGAGATGGAGCACACTACAATCTCCCAGCCAATGTCCGATCAAAATATTATGTAGGGGGGAGGGTGTGTGTGTGCCTCGGCAATAAGGCGGCCGGTTAGCTCGGGAAACCGATTAATATGGAAGAAATGGAAGAAATGGAAGCCCTAGACTATTCAAGGGACAAGAGAGAACCCACTATATAAACGCAGACAGGGACATATATACCGAGTAAACGCATTCTGTCTCAGGTCTACAGTGTAAATTATATTAATTCATTCATGCAGGTACTCAATGTAAGACATAATCTAAATGATCCAGGAAAACAATGGAACCAAATGATCGTGGCGCCGCCTCCCAGATGGATCGCCCCACATGTTTGGGGGCCAACCGTGGCATTTTTACACTTTGGAATCTGATTATGTACCACCTCTTAGTATTTTAGTGCAGCACGGTGCAAGCACAAGTAACAAGTAGGGCTCGGAGTTAATGTCCACGGGTATACTCCGTGCTTCTCTCCGGCCCCTCCGTACAATCCCATCGACAAAAAAACGTGGTTCTCTGTGGGGCATGCAGGGTTACTCCAACACAAACCGGCTTGACTCCGGCCTCCGTGTTCCTTGCAATAAATATTAGTGGTGTCGACGGGATTTTCATTTTTGCCTTCCTCTTTTGATCTTGATTGTTGCATTTTACAACTAGAGGGGGATATCTTGGCAATTTTAACTTCCCCTTGCTTCCTGAGTTCATTGGACTTTTTTTTGGGAGGATTGTTAGTTGCCTTCATTGCATTCATCCCTGCTGTCAATAATGGTTAAGCTCAATGTGCTCACGGCCATTGCGGCGTGGGCTTCGGTCTCCGCTGCTCATTACCTTGATGGTAATTGTCCCCGCGGTGATGATGACCTGAAGACCCTTGGAAACAAGCTGTCCAGCTGTGCCAAGGTGTATTTCCCTGGTTCTACTGGCTTCAAGAATGCGACTACCCGGTGGTCTGTCTTGGAGGAGCCCACTGTCAACGTTGTCGTTGTTCCTTGCACGGAGAATGATGTCGTCGAGACTGTATGTTGCTTAATATTCAAGATGGGATGGCAAGGACATTGCTAACATTATTCTTCGCGTATAGGTCAAATATTCCAACAAGAAGGACCTCCCCTTCCTCACATATAACGGTGTCCATGGAGCTCTTGTATCCCTGGGCAAGATGTCTCACGGTGTCGGTATCTCCATGAGCCAACTCAGCAGCGTCGAGGTCGCCAAGGATGGAAAGACTGCCACTATCGGTGGTGGAACTATGTCGAAGATTGTCACCGATGAGCTTTGGGCCGCAGGAAAGCAAACCGTCACCGGAACCTGCGAGTGTGTCAGTCTTTTGGGACCTGCCCTTGGTGGCGGACACGGTTGGCTCCAGGGTCGTCATGGTCTTGTTGCCGACCAGTTCGTTTCCATGAGAGTCGTGCTTGCTGATGGCACCTTGACTACCATCGACGCCAACTCTGACCTCTGGTGGGCCATGAAGGGTGCCGGCCACAACTTCGGCATTGTCACCTCCCTCACCTCTAAGATCTATGACATCGAGCACACCAACTGGGCCATCGAGACTATCATCTTCAGCGGTGACAAGGTCGAGGCCGTCTACCAGGCTGCTAACGAGTACCTCCTCAAGAACGGTACTCAGCCTGCTGATCTCTCCAACTGGTCTTACTGGATGAACGACGCCGACTCTGACCCTAACAACCCCGTCATCGTCTTCTATATCATCCAGGAGGGTGTCGACACTGTTGACTCCGTCTACACTCAGCCTTTCCATGATATCGGCTATCTCTCCAAGACCCCCCAGTCCGGCACATACAAGGACCTCGCTACCTGGACCAGCATTGCTGTTGACTCTCCTCCTTGCCAGAAGCTCGGATACGCCAATCCCCGTTTCCCCATCTACCTGGAGACTTACAACATCGCAGCCCAGAAGAAGGCTTGGGATATCTACGCCCCTGCCGTCCGTGGCAGCTCCGCCTTCAACAACTCCATCTTCATGTTCGAGGGCTACCCCGTCCAAGGTGTCCACAACATCCCCGCTGAGTCCGCTGCTTTCGCCTTCCGCTCCGAGAACCTTCTTGCCGCCCCTATGATCAACTACATGCCCACCGGTGATGATGTTGCCTCCAAGGCTGCTGATCTCGGTAACCAGCTCCGTGATGTCCTCTCTGCTGCTACTGGTCGTGAGGATTTCCGTGCTTACATCAACTATGCCTATGGCTCTGAGACTTCGGAGCAGATCTATGGTGCTGAGAAGTGGCGCCAGGATCGCTTGCATGCTCTGAAGAAGCAGTATGATCCTCAGGGCAAGTTTAGCTTCTACGCTCCTATTGCTTAGATGGACTATTCTCTTCATTTTCACATATACCCAATGTTCCCTTTCCAAGGGGATACTGTAAATGAGCGCTTTAAGTGTGGTGGAAACGCTGTACCTACATATAAGTAATCTATATACATATTTGAATTTTTCAACTCTGTTGAAATTAATACTTGGATTTCTTTGTCTTCTGTTTTAGATCATATTGGGTTGTGACAGCTGCAGTGGTTTCTACGATCGAATCAAAAGTAGCGCGACTTTTTTATGCATATGCCTCTTCCACCTGATCTTCCAGTTCTCGAAAAACGTCTTTAGACATAGATAGCTGCGTGGGAGGGGAATGTGGATCGATACAGTCGATTGATGCACCCACGTAGGTTGAGAACCGAGACTGAATACAATTGTATTCTTCGTGGAATTTATCACAACACAACATTCACCAGATGGTGCTGGAAACCAACCCTGAACGGGCTATTTTCCCAGGTAAACTACTTAGCGAAGGTAATAATTGTGAGCGTAAAGAGATTTGTACCGCGATTAATACTCGTAAGATCATAAAGAATGATATTTCTGGTATTAAAGATGACTTAGACTGTCTTCTGTGGCTTATACGGCCTAATGGTCCTTCGGTGCCTAATAGTATATACTATAGTTCTCACATACGAAGTTAATAGATATCGAAATTCTTATTCAACCTTAGAACCAGGCAACCATATATAATAGATTTATTCATTAAGGTACACAGATAGCAGTAGGCACCCGCAGACTGATCATAATGGACTGATGCCTATTCATTGCTAACACTGAAAATGACTCTCGATACTTACATTGCATTTCCAGAACCTTGACCTTGAAAACAAGAACATCAACTTATCACCAAACGACTTTCACACTTTACTTTACTTCATCTTTACCTACTTCACTTGATCTTTACTTCAACTCATTCGGCAACTCTTATACTTCTACTACAATTAACTTGTTCAAGTTCCGAGGTTTCTCTTTGCTTGGACCAACCCAAGTTCCCGCAAAGCACTTGGGCATATATATAAACGGGTAAATTGATACGCTCTCGGACTTCAAGTTGTTTACTGCCGAAACTCACTCAACACTACAACAACTTATATACTCTGGTACGATGAAATTCAATATACAAGCGCAGTCTCATACACACTATTCCCGAAGAAAAGACATGCGCTATATATTTCACTTGCTATTCAAGTCTGAGTTCACAATATCTCGTATACATATGAGTTAGTTCTCTTGCACATTTCTTGCGGAATTACATTGAAACTAACATATCACTAGGCATCGTACATCGCATCGCGCTCGATCTAGCACACGAATGCTTATTTCTCCTTCTCTTGTCGCCCTTCGAGGAATCGGCACACCTGTTCTCCGCAGAATTGCAGACTTATATTGTCGCGTCAAGCATAAATTTCGCCATTGTTCCTGATATATATCGAACATATATAAATGTGAGAAGTACATACATGATCCCTACTAAGACTGATCCTATGACTGTGCTTGACGAATTGAACACGAAAATCCACGTTTGCAGTATGTGCTACACAGACACTACAGCTCCATGCATTCACTAGCTGGATCATATTAAAGGCAATATATAGTAGTCTTTGATGACCAACGCAGGGGGGTTTGTGACGATTGAGAGTCATCGAACCTTTGTCGCCGGACAGAGTGCTTGGTTACCTCGAGTGACTTCGCGAGTTCGAATTGCGTTGTGAGGGTTGAATCGAAGCAGCTTGCGTCATGGTCCAAGACCTTCATCAAAAATCACTGTTTCAAAGCCTGTGCCTTTGTCCAAATCGAGTCCTCTGCGTGAGATCCAATCAGTTCAACCAGTCATTTTCGCGCCACCTTAAGTATACGTTTATCCTCCGCTTTGACGATGAACCTGAGAGAAAGCAATATACATAGACTGGCTTACGTATGTTGCACCTACAGAGCGAGAGGAATATATTTCCACGTTTATTCAACGAGGTGGTGAATTGTTTGGACTGGGAATTGATAGGTTCGCTAGCCTGGTGACGATTGCTATACAGTATATTATATCTCCACGAGTGAGAGAATTATGTACTGCGTATTTAGCCTACTTTAGATGGACTTGAGCTCGAAGACTGCTACTAGTACGAACAGGAAGAATACATTGCGCTCCTGTTCATGCATGAATCTACTGTTTGAGGGTACATGAGATGTTCAAGGCCTACTATGTATATATCATGCTAATGATAAGGTTGACTTCGATTGACTTCCGTATCCTCTCCAGTGCTATCTCGCTGTACAGAGCACTTAGAAACGATCCGACGCCCATGATGAAATGAAATGAGAATGAGAATGAAAATGTACCATGCCTTGTAGCAAGGGTTTCATACGTACAAGAAGTATATAGGGAGATAGAGTAGGAAGATAAATGGGGTAAAAATCCACAAAGAAAATAAACACGGAAGGATATAATAACCCAGCCCAGAACCGAAGCCAAATCCAAATCCAAATCCAAGCTCAAACACCAGACAAGAGAACACAGGGAAGAAAAGACAAGACAAGACGCAGAGAGTGAGCTAAAGTAAACTCAGACACAAAACAAAACACAACTCATTATTTCACTTCGTTCGCGTCGGAGAAGGGACTCTCCACGCGGGCGGGTGGTTCCCGCTCAATATGCCGTGAGTTACGGGTTGGCTTTTCAGCTGTAGTTGCTTTCTGGTCGTTGAAGGGCCCGTGGATTTCTTCGTTCTCGTCTGGGGATTCGGGGACTTCGACGACAGAAATCGCTGGAACGCCTTTCTTCGGTGTTGTAGCTCTGGAGGTGGATGTGCTGGATGGCTGCGTATCGTCGTCTTCATCGGATGAGTTTCCGTCAAAGGTAGAGGTTTGATGGTCGAATTGACTAGAGCTTGCTGATGAGTCGGCTGTTGTCGGTGTTACGGAGAGGTCTCTTGCGCCAACGATCTTGGGTCCGCCGTCCTTCTTCTTCAATGATGTACCGCGGACCATGACTGGTTTGGCCATTACGGTACGGGCAACGATTGAGGAGGAAGGTGGGGTTGATGAGGCGGGGGAGGAACCCGCTTGGATTGCTTCGGCCTTGGCTAGCTGCGCGGATGTAATCGCTGGAACGGCGGGGGCATCGGCTGGTGTAATCACTACTGGTGTCATTTGGCCATCTGGTGTTGTGGCGCCTGATCCGGGACCTGAGTGAACGCTGATGATGTTTGCACGCGATCGGCTGATTTGTTGTGCTGGCATTGGGCTGACGATGGCATCGCTGCGGTAAATCGTGGTCGCAACACTGCTTCGGAGAGTAGGTGAAATGCTTTGGTGGCCTGTTGTGGTTGTCCAGGAGGAGTCACGGAGGTCACCGGGCATAAAGAAGTGCTGGTCTGGGTGGGCGCCTGGCAGCGGGGGCACGGGAGGGACCAGGGAAGCAGGTGTCTCGGGAGGAGAACGGTTGGTGACACCGGGTATGTAAGCGATTTGAATAACGTTGGAGGCACGAGTGAGTACGGTGGACGCGATGGATTGCGTGGATTGGCGACCTGAGCGAGCGGCTGCAAATTGGCTGCTCTTCTCTTGTTGATCGGCGCGTTCTTGACGTCTTTTGCGGATGACGAACCAGTAGATCAAGAAGAGAAGCAGGGCGAGTGCCGCGATAGCACCGACTACACCTCCTGCGATGGCGCCGGTGTTGGGACCACTGGGTTTTGGCTGGGAACTGGTGTTCTCTGCGGATTTGATACACTTGGTCGAGGCACAGGCGTCGCAGGATTGCGAGGACATGCTACATGTGTATCCATCATCGCAGGTGGGACAAGAGGGCGAATTGTTTTCGCAGGAGACACAGCGCTTGAAAAGAGAATAGGCAGGGTTGAATTCCAGGAAGGTGTTGGGATTCATGATGGGCGGTTGAATTCGGAACGGTGCGGTGGGAGGATATCAGCGGGAATCAAGAGGGAGAGGTATCAACAAGTCGACCGGTCAACGGTAGGTAAAGACTGTGCAGGAAGGATGGAAGTGAAAACAAAGATATTGAAGAATCAGATAAAGAGAGTGTGGCGATGCTCAATCGGCGTCAAGTCGTGAGCGTCAATGCAAGATCATGAAATAAAAAGTGGACAGGGGACTGTGTCGAGGATATATTCAAAACGAGTGTATATGTGTATGGGTATGGAAGAAGAGATCCGATTAAGGACTGAGGCCGCACATGGTCCAGTTCTTTTCTTTTGTGAGGGAGAATGGAGGCCCGTTGAATCGAATATACAGGGATGAAAGGAGAAAGAGGAGAACGTTCTCCTGGGAAATGAGTGCAGTCACGGGAGAGGCCTGAGCGACAGCCTTGGCTCCACCAACACGCAAGATGGGCGGGGGTCGAGGAGATTAATTGGACGAGATGAGAATCCACTCGATCAAGATGTACAGTTCAAAGTAGATGAAAGAAGTACCATGATGGGATTGAGTATATTTATATTCTAAGCTATCTGTCTCTGATCTGTCCAACCTCTCCCACCTTGCAGTGTCCTACAGCTTTGTTTTTCCCCCTGTGATGCGACGGCACTGACGCACTTGCGCACTTACGCACTTAACGCGTTGGTACCTGGATCTGGTTTGGCTGGTTTGTCTTGTTTGCTGCATTTGACGTGAGGGAGCCCGGTCTGGACTCGGATTATCATCGGGCCGGGAGATTAATAGGGACCAGGTCTACAATACTGCATGCTAATTGGATAGGACAGTGTTGTGTGAGAGGGTTATGTAATCCAGTAAAATCCAGATTCAGATTTGAATTGTGAAAGATGAAAAATGAAAGGGCAGAAGAATATCAGTGCGGTTGGAATAAAAATAGAATAGAAATAGTCTCGAGTTGACCGGGAGTTCAGTTAATAATTAAAAGAAATGCCTCGGCTGAATAATATCATGGGAGTAAGTATGTAATGATCATGTTCCATGATCCTCTGCAGGAATAAGTCAGAGGCAGTGAAAATCGGTGAAAATCCTGCAGGGTTACTGTAGGATTGCACATGTATTACAACGGTCCTGAGTCCTCCACCTGGGCAAGAGGCAAAAGTCAGCACGGAACACAGACTAAGATTTGAGGCCTAGTCTATGTGAGACACGGGAGGCGCAGCCCACCAGCCACGGCTGAGATGAGTAGTGCGGGCTAGTCTGAGTGTAGTTCTGATTAGCGGATGACGGTGGAGAAGACAACACACTGCCGATCGGGGATACTGTGCTGTATGTGCCAATGAGATCAGAGTATGAGAGAATAGGAAGAAACGGTGAAAGTACTCTGTCCTCAGCCCTGGTACTCCTGAGTAATGTCCTGATGTATACTTCCAAGTTGTAGTAGATTGTCCAGCCTTGTTGTACTTCCAGGTACTTTCACATAGTGCACCACCACATTCATTTCCATGTACCTGAAGGTACCAGCACAAGTACCCTACCCAACGGTAATACCGACATTTATGAACCTCAAATATGTATGCATCATGATCTCTTCCCCGAGCCGTTTCCACATACCATAGACACTATTCCTACCACCAAATGGTACTCAGTTGAAGTTGGGGGCGACGCGAAGAATGCCAGCATACCAGAGCCAAGTTGGCCTGTTTCACTAGGGCCACCCGTGATTGGGCCCTCGGGACTAAGTGGAGCAACAAGCCTGAATTAAGTTAGACGTGTGGATATTGAGAGGATCTGGAGAAGAAAAAATTTGGGTTTGGGTTTCGTACTAGGAGGCCTGACCATTTTACTCTGTAGTTAAGATGAAATACTATTGTGACTATGTAGATACTATAGGGAGGGAGTATAGATGGAGAGCATTGTCAATATAACCAGTTGGATCTTGAATACTGGCATTAAATTAAATTAAAATCAAATCAAATCAAATCAAACAAAAAGACAATACGATTCCATATGCCAAGACAGACCCTGAGCCCTGATTGTGGTCCTCTGTCCCTGTACATAAGTGGGTGGCCCTGAACCCTGTTGAACCCTGACAGGCTCGGGGACTCCCATACCAATGATCAACCACCCGAAAGGGATGAGATATGTACATTATTATTGTTACTGTTGTACTCTATCAGAAACTTGGAAACACCAATATCATTGTAATAAATAAAAAATCAAGTAAACTAATCATAATAATCAAAACATGGAACCCCCTAAGAACAATAAAGGCTTGAACCAAGTGGAACTAGTACTAATGAGACTAGAGGTATCTATTTTAATGCTAAAAGAAACTAACAAAAATTCAAAAAAATCCTAAATTATTATTAGCAAAACTGCAAAAACTGCAGAATCAGAATAAATACAATAATTACCTTTTGGATCTCTCATAATCCTGGCTTGTTTGACCTCTATTATTTCTCCCTCCCCCTTTCTTTCTTGCTTACATCCTTTCCCCTCTCCCTCTCATCTTGTATCTCTCCGATACCCTACCACATTCCATGGGATTTGTCTAGTTCCTCTTTCTCCCCCCTAACTCCAGCTTTGTTGTTTCTGTGTTTCACTCGTCCTCATCGGGTCTTTGCCACCGATATTCTGCAAGGCCCTGGTGGCTTCCATCCGAGGACGTGACTCCCCTTGTTTTACGATACCCCTCTTTCTTCATCCTACGACCTTTTCACCTTTAATTTTCCAAAACTAGCGCGACCATCATGGCCTACCAAGGGTCTGGCGCGCATGACCATGCTCATGACCATGAGCATTCAGGCCTCGAGGAGACTCGTCTGCAAGATGTCCCAGCTTCAGAGGTATGCGTCTGATCGCACTGTTTACCTTTCGTTCCCGGTGCCCCAAACTGACGAGATGAATAGTACCGCGAGGATGAAGATGCCTCCCGAGGTCTGCTGTCACATCAACAAGGCCCCTTTGCGACTCCCTTCGATGACCCACAGTCGCGAGGCCATTCACCCGTTCGCCCCGCCTCGGGCTACAGTTTGACGGAAACTTACGCTACAGATGCCGCGCCTGCTTACCACGACCCTTATAACCCCGGACAAGAGAACCCCGCTGCTGCCTTTGGGGTACCGGGTCGCGCCACTTCTCCCTACGCTCGCAGTGAGACTTCTTCCACCGAGGCCTGGCGTCAGCGACAAGCTCCAGGTGGTGGAAATGGTGGTGGTAACTTGCGCCGTTATGCTACCCGTAAGGTCAAGCTGGTGCAGGGTTCCGTTCTCAGTGTCGATTATCCGGTGCCTAGCGCTATTCAAAATGCCATTCAGGCCAAATATCGCAATGATCTTGAGGGAGGAAGTGAAGAGTTTACCCATATGCGATGTATGTGAGACAGCGAATATTCTTGAATGTGCCAGGAAGTGGCACAACAAGACAGCAAAAAACACAACAGCGATGAATACTGACCAAATACTCTTCCCACAGATACCGCGGCTACTTGCGATCCTAATGAATTCACACTGCACAATGGTTACAATCTGCGCCCTGCCATGTATAACCGCCATACCGAGCTTTTGATCGCCATCACCTATTACAACGAGGATAAGACCTTGACCGCTCGTACTTTGCACGGTGTGATGCAGAATATTCGCGACATTGTCAACATCAAGAAGTCTGAGTTTTGGAACAAGGGTGGACCCGCTTGGCAAAAGATCGTCGTTGCGCTTGTTTTCGACGGTATCGACCCTTGCGATAAAGATGTTTTGGATGTTCTGGCGACTGTTGGTGTGTACCAAGATGGTATCATGAAACGTGATGTCGACGGAAAGGAGACCGTGGCTCATATTGTAAGTGGGAAAACAAACAGAGGGAAGACGATCGATTGCTAACAATTGATTTAGTTCGAATATACAACCCAGTTATCCGTCACACCCAGCCAGCAACTCATTCGGCCCACGGATGATGGTCCCAGTACCCTTCCTCCCGTACAGATGATGTTCTGCCTGAAGCAAAAGAACAGCAAGAAAATCAACTCCCACCGTTGGCTGTTTAACGCCTTTGGCCGTATTTTGAATCCCGAAATCTGTATTCTGCTGGATGCAGGAACTAAGCCTGGTGCCAAGTCACTACTTTCCCTCTGGGAGGCTTTCTATAACGATAAGGATCTTGGAGGTGCTTGTGGTGAGATTCACGCCATGTTGGGTAAGGGTTGGCGCAATTTGGTCAACCCGCTGGTGGCTGGACAGAACTTCGAGTACAAGATCAGTAATATCTTGGATAAGCCACTCGAAAGTTCTTTTGGATATGTTAGTGTGCTGCCTGGTGCTTTCTCCGCATACCGATTCCGTGCGATCATGGGTCGTCCTTTGGAACAATACTTCCACGGTGACCACACTTTGTCTAAGCAATTGGGTAAGAAGGGTATTGAAGGTATGAACATTTTCAAGAAGAACATGTTCTTGGCCGAGGATCGTATCCTTTGCTTCGAGTTAGTCGCCAAAGCTGGCTCGAAATGGCATTTGTCCTATGTCAAGGCCTCCAAGGCCGAGACTGATGTCCCTGAAGGTGCTGCCGAGTTCATCTCCCAGCGTCGTCGTTGGTTGAACGGTTCGTTCGCCGCCGGTATTTATTCGCTGATGCATTTTGGCCGAATGTACAAGAGTGGACATAACATCGTCCGCATGTTCTTCCTCCACATCCAAATGTTGTACAACATCTTCAACACTATCCTCACCTGGTTCTCCCTGGCCTCATACTGGCTGACTACTACTGTTATTATCGACTTGGTCGGCACTCCGAGTGACCATAACAGCCATACTGCGTTCCCCTTCGGAAAGAAAGCTACACCCATCATCAACACGGTCATCAAGTATGTTTACTTGGGATTCTTGCTGCTGCAATTCATCCTTGCCTTGGGTAACCGACCCAAGGGTTCCAAGTTCTCATACTTGGCATCGTTTGTTGTCTTTGGACTCATCCAGCTTTACATTGTTATCGACTCAATTTATTTGGTCATTCGCGCTTTCAGTGGAGGCGCTCCTATGGACTTCACAACTGACCAGGGTGTAGGTGCTTTCCTCAAGTCATTCTTTGGTTCTTCGGGGGCTGGTATTATTATCATTGCTCTCGCTGCTACCTTTGGTCTGTATTTCGTCGCTTCCTTCATGTATGCCGATCCATGGCACATGTTTACCTCCTTCCCTCAATATCTTGTCCTGCAATCTTCCTACATCAACATTCTCAACGTCTATGCGTTCAGCAACTGGCACGATGTTTCCTGGGGTACCAAGGGTTCTGACAAGGCTGATGCTCTGCCATCTGCCACGACGACTAAGGATGAAGGCAGTAAAGATGCAGTCATAGAGGAACCCGACAAACCACAAGCAGATATTGATAGTCAGTTCGAGGCTACTGTAAAACGCGCCCTCACCCCCTTCGTTGCTCCTGATGACCACGAAGAGAAGTCTCTGGAGGATTCCTACAAGAGTTTCCGTACTCGCCTTGTTACCTTCTGGATCTTCAGCAATGCCTTCCTCGCTGTTTGCATTACCAGCGAAGCAGTGGACAAGTTCGGATTCACGGTATGTTTCGATCTTTTCGAATTTTCACCATTTAGATGCACAGTGACTAACTTGACCTTTCTTTTCTCCTGCAGAACACCGCTACTTCCCGTACCTCCCGTTTCTTCCAGGCCCTCTTGTGGTCCAACGCTGTCATGGCTCTCTTCCGTTTCACCGGTGCCTGTTGGTTCCTGGGCCGTACTGGTATCAAGTGCTGCTTTGCGCGCCGTTGAATCGGCTAAATGGATAACACGACCTTGTTTCTGGCATATGTTCCCTTTGATTGTCTTTTGCCGTTTCACCTCCTTTTCTCTGTCCTATTGCCATATGTATTCTACCTAAAGATGCCCATTCTATTTCAAGTCCTTCTGTGATGTTAGGATGCCCAATCATCATGGTTGGAAGCAACCTCCCCATACTGTGACGTCTTTTTTCCCCCTCCCTTTTTCTTTTCTGTTGGACCAGCGATGCAAAGGGAAATGCATTCGGGGCGCAATGAATTTTTGAGATCTGAATTGTGAATTGATTAGTGTAGATTTCCCAAACCAATATCGGGACTACGATCTGTTTATCATTTGAGCCTTTTCCTGTAACTGTAATTATGAATAAAAGTCAGTTTTTAACTGTAGTAGTAGGTTGGATTGCACCACAGACGCTGCGCAGATGCGTCATGCTATCTAGCCGCACAACCGCGATAACACCGGATAGCGGGCATAAAGACCCCGCAAGAACCAACGCTGCCTTACCTTACCCTCCACTTGCGCCTCCAACTTCTTCCTTCCAACTCACCTATACAAATACGTTGACTCGCCAAATTTCTCTTTGACCTGCATATCTCCAACCTCTCCCTATTACAACACGATCCGTCGTTCTCCTTTCTCTCTTAGGCTAGGCGCCAGGCGTGGTTCGTCACGATGTTGAAGATCTGGTCTATGGTAGGTTTTGCTTGGGTCTACCTACCCTCTTGCGACTGACCTTACTTTACTTCACTTTACCTTGTTTGAAGAATCTTTTTTCTAATATAATGTAACTTATAGAAGCAGCAGCAGCAACAGGCTGAGAATGCTGAAGGCGCTGCTGGGAAGAAAAAGAAGAAGGTTACCGCCGCACAGCTCCGGGTGCAACGAGGTGCGTAGATACAATTACAGATACAGATACAGACAGATCCAGATCCAGGTCCAAATCCAAATCCCTCCCAGACTCGAAGAATCCTTCCCTTCGCTCTACCTGTCATGTCATTAGACATACGCACCCTCCATCAAATCCTATCCAATCAAGCCCCGACCAGCACCACTTCCTTACACCAAAACCAAGCCATACTAACTTCATTCTCTGCTAATCCAGACCTCCAAGAACTCACCCTCGGCGAAACAATGAAAATGTCCTTCCCAAATCCAGACGATATACTCAACTTCACCCTCACCATCGAACCAGATGAAGGAATGTATAAAGGCGGCGTCTTCAACTTCTCTTTCACCATTAATCAAAACTTCCCTCACGATCCTCCGAAAGTCAAGTGTACGCAGAAGATATATCATCCCAATATCGATCTGGAGGGGAATGTTTGTCTTAATATTTTGAGGGAGGATTGGAAGCCTGTGCTTAATTTGAATGCTGTTATTGTGGGGATGCAGGTATGTATTTCACCCTTTGCTATGACTATGGCTTTGATTATGGGCATGGTCGTGGTTAAGAGGTTGATTGGGTGTTGTATGGGCTGGTCTGTTCTAACGTCGTTTCTTTTCTTAGTTCCTTTTCCTTGAACCGAATGCTTCTGATCCCCTTAACAAAGAGGCGGCTGATGATTTGCGTCTTAATCGCGATGCTTTTAAGCGCAATGTGCGCACTTCCATGGCTGGTGGTGCAGTGCGGAGTGTTTCTTTTGAACGTGTGCTTCGATAAAACCGGATGTTGCGAAGAGACAGAGAGAGAGATAGAGAGAATGTGTGTGTGTGCGTGTGCGCGCGCGGAATTGGGCATGGCGAGGCGGATTTGTCATTGGACTATCTCTACTTCTTGCCTAACACCTCTTAATTTTCCCTTTTCTTGGACTCGAGATGTGGATGGGATGACATGGGAATGAATGGGAAAATGAGGGTCTTGTCTCGTCTCGTGGGACCCCGCGAGGAGCTGTGGTGGATTTATGAGCATCGGTTTGTTCAGGAGTATGGTGACCTACCACCTCCATATATACGGCGTATTTAGCGTTTGGCTTTAATAGATCAGTTTGCACTATACTGCACTATATTGCGATGTATTGTTTTGCATCGTTATGTCGGATGTATCCTGGATTCAAGAGGAAAGATGAAGGAGGGCTGATATTGTCGTAGTGGCACTTGGATTGAGGATTGTTGTAACATGCTAGATGCTTTGCATGCTTTAGTTCCTAGTGTATGTTACTACTCCATCTACACCTAATACGAGGTTCCCATCGCAACATAGATGCTGCTGGATCTGGATCTGATCTACGGGATAATTGCACATCCAAATGAAACAAAACATTGACCACGGCGTATATGTACAATCAACCCAGTACCACTCCAACTCGGATACTCCAACCCGATAGTAACATCACAGCGTCGAACTCTTCAGATGGCTCGAGCATAGGACCGGGCCGTTGCGTTGCATGTATTGCTTTTCTATGACGAACAAAGGAAACTCAGGATTGATCTTGTCGGGTATGCCGCATTAAGCATCGCGTTGAGTGGTGCAGACGAGTGGGTCGATTAGGAGCTCTGAGCGGCGCGCTCGGCCTCCAGGCGGGCGTAGTAGGTATCACGCTCACGGACGCGGGGGAGGTGGAAGCCTGATTTGATTATGGTGATTAGATGTGGCTTTGGGTCGTATTGGATTGTAGTAGAGTGTTTACTTACCGTACCACCAGAGGTAACCGAAGGTGGTTCCGAAACCTGTAAGTATATGGATTAGTCTCATATCGCGGTATACTACGTATACATGTTGGGAGGAGGGTTCCGTCGTGTATATGATGCATCGGTGTCGAAAATATGGTATTTGGTATTGGTGTTTTCGCATGTAAACCGTTCGGATCTTCCATATTAACCAACGCCGATGAATCATGCCACTCGTCCGGATACCGATGTCCATGTCTATGTCGAGGATGTCGTAAACTCACCGAAAGCGGTGGAAAGGTCAAGGACCAGACCTCGGCGGAGCATCTATGTGAATGTTAGTCTCGCTGCATTGCTGTCTGCGGCGATCCGACTCGTCCGATCGGGACAAGTCGGACTCGTTGAAGGGGTTGTCACTTACGCCAGTGATTGGGGGGATAGCAGCAGGCATTGTGTCTGGTTAATGCTGTTAATTGATTGTTCTGATCACTATTTTATGGCTCCGGTCTCCTTGGGACTGACCTGTGACTGTTGCGGGTGCGAGTGGTGGAGGGGAGAGAGTGTAGGGTGATGTGGACGGGAACTGAGGTTGAAGCTTTCGGGCGGTAAGCGAGGCTCCGGATTGGTCGATGAGGTTGGAGATTTTGATGGGCGGATTATGACACCATATGGGCTGATGGAGAGATCTAGAGTGTTTATACGGATGGGTAGTGTGGAATTATTGAAATGTAATTGATTTATTTTGATCATTGTACATATTTCATCTCAGTCTCATTGATCCTTTATTATGCTTATAACTATGGGCAGGATATTGAAGACACCTGATAAACCAGGCATCAATGCACGTGACTTCCCGATTCGATCAACAACCAAGCTCCTTCTCTCTTCCATCATGCCCTCTGCTTGCACCAGTGGATATGGCGTCGACGGCCCTCCCAGTGAAGCGCTCCTCATCTCACTTTGAGGAAATCGACAGCAAGCGCCCGAAACAATATTATCATCATCACCACCGCCTGAAGAAGCCCATTACCCTAGCAGCTTCGTCTGAGCCCGCCGTTCAAGATGAGGCCCACTTCGACTACCTTATGAATCGCTCGATCGGTACAATTCTTCAGGATGTGGGATTCGAGCTAGCTGATCCCGCCGCGCTATCGAGCTTGCGCAGCGCCGCAGATTCATGTACGTGCGACCAAACCTAAATACGGAAGAAGAGAGCAAACGAAGAGTCCGCTGCTATACCGATAAAAATTGATTGAGACTAACCATGCATGGCGAAATTAGATCTTCTTCGCATCTCAAAATATGTTCGCCAGTCAATGTTAGCATCCCGACGTACTCAACCTATTCCTCCCGACTTTGAACTCGCTCTTAGTCGTGTCCGTCTTTCTCCCGATGACCTCCGCCCCTATACAAAATCACACGAAAATATTACTCCCATTCCGACTCTCCTCCCATCACCTCCGCCTGAAGATGAACTTACGCGTAAAATTCCTTTCTTGAATGCATTGCGCGGTGAGGAATCATCAACAAATCGCTCCTATGTCCCGAAGAATTTCCCCGACTTCCCTAGCAAACACACATATTCCGCCACAGCAGTTTTCACAGAGCGAGATAATGACCCTCGGCAAATTCGAGAACGCGCTGCAGAAGATGGACGTCATGGTGAAGAGGCTCTCCGTAGGTTAGCTGCCGCAGCACACCGAGGTGACAATGTGTCTAGTTCTGGCGTGAAGGATAAGAAGCTTTGGGGCCGACGTCTCGAGAATATGGAAACTATGTTTGAAAGGACAGTGAAGGGGCTTGCGAAGAAATTACAAAAAGATCAGAAGGATCCGCTTGCGCTTGCGCCTACGGCGGCAGCTCTTAATTCTGCTATGGAGATTGATTCGGGTACCCATGCTGATGGAGATCCGAGGTCGAAACTTAAACCATCTTTGAATCTGGATATGGGTCCGATCGTCAATTGTGAGCGCGATTTCTGGCGTCGGCCTGCGACTGCTCTCCGTGGGAAAGAGGAAAAACCGGCTAAACCGGCTCCTCCTGGGATGGATGCTTTGCGCACATAAAATGAATATTCACGGATGAACAGGTATGAGAGGGTATCTGGTTGGTTTGCTTGTCTTGTATGGTATATTGAGGCGTTTTATTTTCTGGGCTGGCGCTTTGTGGTTTGGAGTCGTTTCTTGAGGAGATACCCCGTATGGCAGCAAGTCATATCATTATTGAAAACATTGAATGCATCTAGTCTCAATGCACGCTTTTGAAGTATGCTTGTAATGGTATATATAATGCATTTGTAAAGATCAATCCAAACTCCGCCCAATGTATTTCAAGCATTTCATCACTTCATCTCGGAAGTCGTTGTAGACCGCGTCTCGAATTTGGCATTCGTCCTCGCTTCTTCTGCTTGCCTTAAAGGTTCCCATGATGTTGTCTCAACAGTTAAGCCATCCGCACACCTAAAGCAGAATATGAAAAAAATCAGCACTGTTCCGGCGAACAACAATCGAGTCCTCAGCTTGACTCACTTTCGGAACAGCCGCACGATAGGCTTACAGACAACTTGGCCTGGTTGTGGGAGCGCCTCCTGTGGCGGGTTACAGGAGTATTGTGTCATTTCTAGCAATGGGCATTCATTCAACTCAATTTGCGTGCCTTTGCGCTTCTTTTCGATGAAGTTGCGGCGCACGATGTTAACGTGGTCGGGGAGCGTATCTGCGGAGAAAACGGGGACGAGCGGTGCCATAGTGCTGCTATGGATGGGGTGGTAACTGCAGTCGCGATTGGGATAGCCTGGTATTCAGCTTCCAATGGAATTCGAGTAGATTGTGTAGTTTGTGAAGCTCGGTTGCGCTGGATTAGGTGCTCGTATGTTGTTGCGGGCTGGAGCAGAGAAAGTTCTTGGGGTCCCGAGGTTGCTTTATCGCGGTTCCGCCTGGATCTCCGATTTGATTACTTCCTCGTTCTTTTCAATGTCTGATATGCCATTGCCCTCTTCTTTCACAAAGTAGTACTATTAGCTGGACTCTGTTATATTATTGTACTGGTGGCTTTTCTTCTTATCGCGCTTATTGCGTTTTGTCATAGAGGCATGCGTGATCCATGACTTTGAGGGCTGTTCGCAATGGCTGCCAGCTTAGGTGCGACGTCGCTGGAGAATGTGCACCATGAGGGACTGAACGAGGTTTGTTTTTGACTCGGTCGCATTTATTGAAACTATTAATGGGATGCTAACTTGTGTTATAGCTCCTGCGTGACCTCGCAAATGTCTATCCCAGTGATGACTTTCGAGGACCTTCACTGGGTGTCCCGATGCTTGATGCGCTGGTAAATGTTTTCATGTTGAGAACCCATGGTCCTGTGCCTGAGAGCCAGCATCAAGACTTGAATGACCAAGTCCAGGTCCAGACTGTGCTACAGGAGCAAGAACCGGATCAACAGGCGTTTGAATCGGATGACGAGGAAATGCTCCTAGCCGATCAATTTGACCAGGAAACAGCCTTGCCCGATGACCAGGCAGCCCATTTCAATCCTTTATTCTCTGGCTCGGCTTACAGAAACAAAAGACCGATACCCGTGGTCGAGATTTCAAGCAGTCTCTCGGCTGCTGGAAAATCACAGTTACTGTATCATTTAACTGCCCTTGCAGTATTACCTCGAGAGTATGGCCGAATTCCTATCGGGGGACAAGATGCAGCTGCTATTTTCATTGATGCCGATGATCGTTTTGATGTACAGAGACTACAGATGATAGCTCGAGGGATTATGCAAAAAGCACTGAAGTCCTTTCAAGCCCAGGAAGAGCAGGAATCAGAGACTGCAGCGGTATCTACCGATGACATTGAGGCTGTGATCATTTCTGCTTTGAAGCACGTTCATGTTTTCCGACCACAGTCCTCATTCGCTCTCATTGCTACGCTTTCGAATCTTGATACATGCTTATATGACGTTTCTCGTCATTATTCTGCATCGCGTCCCATTCAAATGCTGGCTATTGATAGCGTGACGGCATTCTTCTGGCAAGATAAATTGCGCGATAATCTCGCACGTGCAGAGGAATTAGGACTCCCAAATGAAGAAATTGATAAACTTCGTGATCAGATGAAAAGCTTTCATTTCGTTGATCTGTATGCTGAGATTGTTCGAGAGTTGAAGCGCTTACAGGCTCTATTCGGGTGCAATGTTGTCTATACCACGACAGTATCTGGGGCTCGTCCGATTAAAAAGGCTACTGATCAGGATGATCCGTTGGGACCATATGATCTACCTCCTTCTCGAACGCCGGCACTTCGATCTGCACTCCCGGCGCCGTGGGGAACGTTCCCGGTTTTACGACTGGTTGTGCAGCGAGATCCGGTCCGTTCATTTCCGCCCTCTATGAGTGCGCATGATGCGAAGAAGGATGCGAGTATGAGACAGAGTGCTGTTTCTCAGGGTAAGTTCTCGGCTTATGTTAATGCTTGGGGACGGGAGGAGTGGCCTCGTCGTGTGATAGATGGATTGAAGCCGTATAATGATGGGAGTTTTGCATTTTATGTTCGAGAGCATGCGATTGAGATACCCCTGCCTGAGCAATGATACCGAGGATGAATGAAACTGGACCTTGTATAGATGTTATCTATGTCTTTGATATATATAGGTATGCATATGTTTGTTGTCTATTGTTGAATCCATATACGGCAGCATCCGAGATGTATGTATAAACAGCCAAATAATCAACTAAACAGTTTTCCAATGGCCTCCACTGTCGTATTTCCTCCACTAAAGACAATTCCAACATCCCATCCTTCCTCTCCACCCTGTTCCTGTACACGCCTTCTAAAGTCCTCATCGAAAAGACAAACAGCCAATCCAACAACAGCACTCGGTTCCACAACAACCTTCATCCGCTCAACCACCAACTTCATCGCAGCCTTAATCTGCTCCTCAGATACAGAAAACACTCCCTCCACCTTCCTCTTATCAGAAATAACCTCCCAATTCAACACTCCTACCGGCGTGCGTAACCCATCCGCAATAGTCAATGTAGAAACCTTTTCAACTCGCTTACCCTCTCCTAATCCTCGACGACAATCATCTCCACCCTGGAAACTAGGCTCAGCACCAAATACCCGCGTAGTCTTATCTGAGAAGTATGTTGCGACTCCTGCGTTTAATCCACCTCCACCAACAGGCGTGATGACTGCGTCTAGACTCTTGGTTGACTTCTCGGTATACTGTGCTTCCAGTTCTAGGGCCGTTGTTCCTTGGCCGCAGATGATGTTGAAATCGTCGTATGGTGGGATTAGGATGGCGTTTGTTTTGGACTGGATCTCTGCTACGACTGCTTCGCGCTCGATGCTCGTCGAGCCGCTGAATACGACTTCTGCGCCGTGGGAGCGGGTTCCTGCTATCTTGGATGGTGTGCTTATTTTCGGCATGACGATGAATGCGGGGATATTGAGGGTTGAGGCTGCTAATGCGAGGGCTTGTGCGTGGTTCCCTGTGTATTACTTGTTATTAGCCTTGTCCTCTTAATAACATCCAGATATTGTTCTCAATTCCTGCTCTGCTTGCTATTACCAAACCGTGAATGGGAAGAACCGTACCGGAACTATGTGTGATAACTCCCCGCTTTTTCACCTCTTCTTCGCCCCGCTCCTCGATCAATCGTAGTAAAGCATGGTGGGCACCGCGTGCCTTGAATGCGCCAATGCGCTGTAGGTTCTCGCATTTGAAATGGAAGCGGAGGTGTGGGGTTGCTGGTGCTTGGCCCTCGAATGGTGTGCCAACTAGTGCTGAAGCTGTTTGTGGAGTTGAGGCGATCTTGTCAAGAGTTGCGCAGGTGAGGAGCGGGGTGAGATGGATGTATGGCTTTATGAGTTCGTGGGCGGCTCGGATGGCGGCTGGTGTGAGAGATTGGGCTTGCTCGGCTGCGGTCGCGGTAGACATGGTTGGTTTCTTTGTGCTGTGTCAGCTTAGAAGGTATTGAGTACGTATAGAATGGAGATTGGGAGGTGGTGTGGAGGAGGGGAAGTTGGGGTCCCGGATTTTTGTCCGCTGGGTGGTGGAGGTTCGGAGTTACACCGATTTGACTGATACGGGGATATTCGATGAATTGCTTCTTTTCCTTCTTTTTGCTTCTGTCGAGGTATACGAGATGAGATGACTACGATCTTAAGATGGAACATGGAGATGATTGGAGAGAACTTGGAATCGGCAGTGCCGCAAATGATATTTTCGTATACCCGAAGAGCCCAAAAACAAGGTCATAGTACATTCATAACTTTTTTCATCCAATCTCCCTTGCGGGTATCACAACATTATTTAAAACAAAGAGAGAGCTTATTTCTGGTTCTCGGGGCGGAGAGAGCGGACGGCCTTACCGGCGCGCCAGATCTCGAGCTCACGGATCTCCTCCATCTCCTTCTCGTACTTCTCACGGTAATCCTTCTGGCCGTTGTAGTCGAGGGAGCGCTGGGTCTCGGTACCGTCACGGACGGAGTCGTAGAGCTCGTTGAAGAGGGGCTTCAGGTTGTCCTTGAAGCGGCTGGACCAGTCAATGGCACCACGGCGGGCAGTGGTGGAGCAGGCAGCGTACATCCAGTCCATACCGTTGCCACCAATGAGGGGGTAGAGAGACTGGGTAGCCTCCTCGACGGTCTCGTTGAAGGCCTCGGAGGGGGAGTGGCCACGCTCACGGAGAACCTCGTACTGAGCGAGGAACATGCCGTGGATACCACCCATGAGGCAACCACGCTCACCATAGAGGTCAGAGTAGACCTCCTTCTCGAAGGTGGTCTCGTAGAGGTAGCCGGAACCGACGGCAACACCCATGGCGATGGCCTTCTCCTTAGCCTGGCCGGTGACGTCCTGGAAGACGGCAATGGAGGAGTTGATACCACGGCCCTCACGGAAGAGAGTGCGGACGGTACGGCCGGAACCCTTGGGGGCAACGAGAATGACATCAACATCGGTGGGGACATCGACCTTGGTGAGGTCCTTGAAGACGGGGGAGAAACCGTGAGAGAAGTAGAGGGTCTTGCCCTTGGTGAGGAGGGGCTTGATGGTGGGCCAAGTCTCAGACTGGGCGGCATCGGAGAGAAGGTTCATGACGACGGTACCCTTCTCAATGGCGGTGGTGACATCGAACAGGTTCTTGCCGGGGACCCAGCCATCCTGGATGGCCTCCTTCCAGGAAGCACCATCCTTTCGGACACCGACGATGACGTTGAGGCCCTGGTCACGGAGGTTAAGACCCTGACCGTGACCCTGGGAACCGTAACCGATGAGAGCAAGGGTGTCGTTCTTGAAGAACTCGTGGAGCTTCTCACGGGGCCAATCGGCACGCTCGTAGACAACCTCCTTGTGGCCGGCGAAGTCCATAGTCTTGAGACCACGGACGGGGGTCATGGGGGCAATGGCACGGGGGACCACCTTGGCCAGAGCAGGCCGGGGAAGGGCGGCGTTCACAATGGAGCGAGGAGCGGCCACACGGCCGACACGGGCCATGCGGAGAGCACGGGGAAGACCACGGGAAGCCATTGTGGATGGAATTGGGATTGGGGAGTGGAGAGTTGAAGAGAAGATGAACTTGAGAGGGGAAGAGGGTGGGAATTCTGGGAGTTTTAAATGCAAGCAGGCTGGGGGGTGGAAAAGCTCTTTCTCCACTCTAACTGGGAGTCATCGCACGTGATCTTCGGAGAAGTGCTGTTGCTCCCCGGTCCGACACCGGGGGTCTTCTGATTGGCTAGAGGGGCCGGTTGACCGCACGCAGACACTGGAGTCGGTGACGATCTAGGTTGATCCGGTAACGTTGACTACGTACTAGAATGAAGATCCCCAGAAGTTGTCAATTGGTGGAGGTGATTGGTTCACCTTGTATGTATTATATTTATATTGAACTGAATTCGGTAGCGGAGATCTCATGGAGGTGGGAAACTGGTGATGATGTGGCTTCCTCTAGTTGTTTTCTGGTTTTAGATGACTATGAAGTTTATTGCGAATAATGGATCAATGGACGAGCAGTGGAGTCACGGTGAGGCATTCATTATCAACGCAAATATAAATGCAAACGAGCATTAGTAGTAGATAGTATCACTAGTACAGTTGATGCTAGGGACATACTATCTAGTAGATCCATGCCAGTGACACATACTATAGTCAACGCTGTCAAAAATCCCATCTTTGACTCAAAATAGACAATCTTATATTTCAATTGACAGTTAAAAGATTGAATTTTTATCTAGATCCAGTTGTTGCTCAGGCCGGAATAATATCAGGTATATTCTATATTAGGACAATGCTGGGTAGATGCGATTGAGTAGGCCTCGGGTATAGGTAGAAAAATCATGCACAGACGAATGCGTATAAGGGTATATAGAACTTGGAGAGTAGCCTAGGGTAATTCAGCCCTGAAGAAGACATAGTAGGAGTATACTTCTCTATATACTTGAATTTTACCATGCTTCCTCAAGAGTGGTCTAACTGACTATAGTAGTAAAGACCGATCCCGCTATAATACGAGTATATCTGACCTCGAGCCCCCCCAAATACAATTTATACGAGATCTAACCATGGCTCGGCCAATCTATACTTCTCCCACCCGTTATCTCCTCCGAGTCACCTGGTAGTCCAATAGCACTGCTCCAATTGACCCAACTTGATGCTAGACTTCTCAAGTCGGTGAGGTTGGGAGCGCCAGTTACTTCTTGGGTACTTCTTGGGCTCAAAAATAACACAGAAAATTTCCCGACAGCCTAGAGCCTTGAGATTTCCAGCAGATACAAATAATAGACAGCATTTTGCATTTCAGTCCACTGTGACTGTTCTTCGTTGATTTTCTTCCTATTCCTGCCTGAGGTGTCGACCTCCACTTCAGCTCAACCCCACGAAAACCAAAGAACCAAAGAACCGACACTCGCTTCTCCAGCTCCAACCATCCCCTCCATCTTGTTTGTTTTTCGGATGCGCCACCGTACCATGTCTATACGATGAGCTTCTTCTCATTCGGTGACCTCCCCGCCATTAAAACGCGCAAGGCTCTTATCCTACTCGACTTCCAAAATGACTTCGTGCGCTCGTCTGGAACATTGCACATCCCCAATACCCCCGAGATCCTCGAGACTTTACCTGGCCTGGCAGCTGCATTTCGAAAAGTTGGCGATGTGATCTGGGTGCGATCAAAATACGAGTCAGCACAGTCACTTTCCGACTGGAACTTTGGCGATCGCATCGTCTTGGAAAATGAGCCTCCTAAGCGCCATGCTATACCCAAGTCAGACGTGATTGAGGTTGGGTCGGATCGCGATACTCCAGAGCCAGTCGACCCAGAGGCATTCTTATCGGGCCAATCTCCTACCTGTTGTGCTTCCAATACTTCTGGTTTTCAGTTCCCCGCCCCCATTCTCGCCGCTATCGACCTCGAGCAGGACACCGTACTGGACAAAACTGCATACTCTGCGTTGGAGTCGAATGATCTTGTACTTTCGTTTCGAACAAGATTTGTGACTGAGGTCTTTCTATGTGGCTCCTTATCGAATATCTCCGTTTACGCTACTGCTTTAGACGCCGTCCGAAATGGGTTCTCCGTTACTCTGATCGAGGATTGCCTCGGGTACCGCGAGTTTGGGCGCCATCGCGAGGCCATGCGCCGCATGGCGGATATACTGGGTGCAACCGGGCTTTCTGCACAAGAGTTGTACCAGGAGTTGGATTGGGCGGAGACAGACGCTATTGCTCAGGGTGTACCGCAGCCCAAACGACCTGCCGGCGCGTCGCTCGGTCTCGAAAGTGTGATGGACACCCTGGGAGTCGCTGCGGAGGAATCGCCACCTGAAGATATACCCGGTGATAATGACGAAGACCCAGATGCAAGCATTAGTTTGACAGAGATTGCCTCTCTTACTCGATTACATCGAACTGCTGCCGGTGCTGCTAGGGTCCCTGCTGATACCAAGAAACAAGTTCGGGTTCGTGTGCGCCGACCCAAACGGCGAGAGGCACCTCCCGACGCTGGCGTTGGGACGAATGATGCTCCTTCGAAGTCTCCTCCCCCCCCGGACACTGCCGGCAAGGCTGACCCCAACACAAATGCTGCTACGTCAAAGCCGCCCTCAGAGACTGGCCAACCTACTGGTTCTGGTATCGGAGAAGGAGATTCGCGCCTCGTTCCAAAACTTGATATTCCACAAGACACATTTGAACGCATTAGAGAGGAAGTCGCTTGGCAAAAGATGTATCATTTATCTGGTCAAGTCCCTCGATTGGTTGCGGTACAGGGTCACATACAACCTGATGGCTCTATTCCAATCTATCGACACCCTGCTGATGAATCCCCACCTCTAAAAAAATTCACATCTGCTGTGGACGAAGTTCGATCAACAGTTGAGGAGATTTTGGGCCACCCTCTGAATCATGTTTTAATCCAACTATACCGAGATGGCCAAGACAACATCTCTGAGCATTCAGACAAGACTTTGGACATTGTTCGAGGCTCTTTTATATGCAATGTCAGCTTGGGCGCGCAACGTGTCATGGTACTTCGCACAAAAACCTCCGCTGAAGTACAAGCAGACGGAGAATCGGGCCGCACTACCCAACGCGTGCCACTTCCTCATCGTTCACTTTTTATTTTAGGCGAAAAAACAAACATGCGCTGGTTGCATGGTATTCGGCCAGATAAACGCCCTGAGAACACCAAAACCCCCGAAGAAAAGGCATATGGGGGTGAACGTATCTCTTTGACTTTCAGACACATCGGCACATATCTACACCCGCTTGCTAATTTGATTTGGGGTCAAGGCGCCGTTCACAAGCTTCAAGCAAATGCGCACGCAACGATTCATGGTGACCCTGAAAAGACGGAATCATTGATCCGCGCATTCGGTCAAGAAAACCGTTCCTCTGAGTTTGACTGGAATGCAGTCTATGGTTCCGGTTTCGATGTCGTCAATTTTGTTACCGCCTCATTAGTACGATTGACGTTAAGTGGGGACCTGGTGGCAGACCTAAGGGTTCGCCTCGGCTTGAGTGAAAACGGATATCGATACGAGATCACAGATAAGCAGAAAGCGGACATTGACATAACCAAAGGAGAGAAACTGCCCGCGTATGTTGATCCTCATGGGTCGACTGTTCATGGCGATTTGGCTATCTTGAAACACCTAGCCTCTCAACCCCCTGAGAATGCACGACCTGGAGTTGATGTACTCAAGGGTGGGACCCATCTCTCCTGGACTGAAGACTTGCTGGAGGACTGGCGTGATCATCATGAAAATAATCCTGGAATTGCATTTTCCGGCGGCCTTCGACATTGGGAGCGGTCCCTCGAGGGTCAACATTATCTGGGAGGGACGGTATTTGGAATTGATGATTGTGGGCTTTGGCCAGTCCTGCAAGAAATAGTACAGACTCAAGGGCCTTTCAGTGCTCGATTCACCAACTTGAATCAGTATTACCTACGCGTTGAAAAAAGAGGCATCGTTCGTGCCATTTTAGACGAGTCTAAGCCAGAGTGACGGCCCTGAGCTGCGACTCTCTGTTATGACATTTGGCTGCAACACCCATCCTGTTATTTATTGTAGCTATGGACATATTACGAATTATCATGAAACCCAATCACAATCAATGAAATTTAAGTCAACTGATATCCTGTGATATTTCACAGCGCGTGGTAGCTAAAAACTACCGAACTTCTTTCTGCACTGCTATCTACACTCTTATAGACATTCGCCCGGAAAACTAGTGGTGTTCAAAGTACTCTCCAATGCAACACCTCCACAGACAACAGCCTTGAAAAATGCCTGAGCGACCACCAATGCGCCCGCAGGACTGGTATGAGTATGATCAAGCGGGTAATACGAGTTCACAACGTCTGATCCAAGAGACTCAAAGATGTTCGCAACATACGCTCCATGATCCACATAAGCGACGCCTGCTGCCTCCGCTGCTATCTGAGCGTACCCAACGAACCTCGACGGCGTATAAACGAACGATCCCGTCTCCCAAGGGTTATCAGGCGTCTGGCTCGAGATAAGCACCTTCGCTCCAAGTTCCGTGAACGTGTTTGCGGCATTCTCCAGGTATGCAGGGAACGTGAGGATAGTCTCGTTCGTTCCATCATAGACCGAGTAACATATCTCACTGCCTGTCCCAGAGCAATCGGTGCGTCCGTTATCTGTTGGCGTGAGGGAACCACCGTCGTTGTGGCCGAATTCGATGATTACCCAGTCACCCGATTTGACTTCGTCGGCAATGGTCGTGAACCGGCCGTCGCGAGTGAATGAGCGGGCGCTACGACCTGCTATGGCTTGGTTCGAGATACTCCATGTTGTGTAGGGTGAGACATATTGCCCCCATCCTGAGCAGGTTAGCTTCTGTGTTTTCTTTCGATGATGAGGGAAAAGCTGAGTTTACCATTTGTACCAGTGCCACCCCCACCACTAGCCATGGTGGAGTCACCAGCTAGATAGATCGTGCTCGCAAGAGCAGTCGAAGCAAAGGATAATACTGTGGCGGCCTTCATGATGGAAATCAATGTGGATTATAACAATTATCAAATGGATAGAATTCGAGGTATCACTGTAAAACTAGCCATGCAGCGATGCAGACACGCCTTTTATAATCACTTAACTCTACACCTACACATAACTTACCGGAGATATACCCTTCTTAGATTCGGCGAAAGCCCCATATAGATCTGACGAAATTGTATGTCGCTGTCATCCGACTCACGGACGTTCAGAATAGCGGAAAAATATCAAGTAGCTTGCAGGTGGGGTACATTAGTGCCAGAAGCAAAACCAGTGCCACCTGCAGATCGGCGCCCCTAGCCCTTAGTTTGATTCATGGACTATGTTTCTGCGACATTTACGGTGCAGTCCCTTGCGTGACGATCATTTCTTGTATTAGGTTGATTGATTCCTTCAGCCCTTGGGGTCTAGCTTGATTTTGAAACTTGTTGTGTTTCGTGACTGGATGGATAATTTAAGTGCATTTCTCCACACTTTGAAGCTGCAGAAGTTCCGATGTCATGTAATATGAGCTTTGGGTGATGGTTGGAATTATGATGGCATTAAGTTGGAATTTGAATTATGGGGGGGGCTGGGGGTAATAAATTGACCATTTAAGTTGGACGTGTTGTTGTTTCTCACCGTCATATTGTGATGTTTGAGTTGATAATGTCAGGAACAGAAAAGTAGAAACTTGTATGGAGATCTTGTGTATGATTTAGATAGCTCTGGAGTTGAGATAAAAATTGAAAACAAATGTAATATGCACATGTTATGGGAAGACAGCCGGAATATTAAAACAAACTATAGTAGAAGCAGACATTAAACAAAAACTGTGCAACTATTCACCCCCAACAGCAATTAAAACCTCATTCTTCAAAAACAGTTATGCTACCTGTTCCAAGATATGCTTGAATAGCTCATCCGAGTTAGGTCCTACCGGGTTAGCCAAAACCAGTGCCTGTTCAATATCATCCGGAGGATAGATAAGTTTCTGATTGATATGGCACTTGACCTTCTTCGCAAGATCACCCGTTAACTTGACTTCCTTCTCCCACCCTCCAGCAATGACAGCACCCCATGAACCAAGATCAAGACAGCAATTATAAGCTGCCTGCTCATAATCTATCAGCGGCTCACCAAGAAGATCCGCAGCAGCATTATGTCCAGACACCCGGCCAAGCTGAAGGGCATGTTGACAGGACATCAAAGCGTAATGGCCCTTCGAATCAGCTAGTGCAGAGGCAGCATCACCAGTGGCAAATACATTCTCGACTGACGAAACTCGTAGATGCTTATCTACCCGGAGACGATTGAAAGAGTCCTTTTCGCTAGGAATTTGCTGAGTCAAAGGTGTTGCGCGTACACCGGCTGTCCAAATTGCTGTATTCGTTGCGATCTTCTCGCCGGATGCGAGAGTTATGCTATCAGCGTCGATTTCTGTCACGGCTGATCCGAGTTTTAGCTCGATACCGAGGTCGGAAAGAGCTTTTAGGATGACGGGTCGAGGACCGGGTCCAAGATCGGGTCCAACTTGGTCTGCGTTACCGACTAGGATGATTCGTGCGTTTTTGATATGATTTACTCGCTTTGGAAGCTCGGTAGAGAGTTCGATGCCTGTGAAACCGGCACCGCATACCACGATGGTACTACTAGAGGGTGTTGGGGATGTGGAAGCAAGGCTCTGAAGATGGGAGTCAAGCTTATTCGCTGATTCCAAAGAATCGATGTTAAACGCATGTTGTTCGATGCCGGTGATTGCTCTTGGGTGCACGACAGAGCTTCCAGCAGCTAAGATGAGGCGATCATAGCTGATTGTCGACTCGATGCCTTCGTTGGATCGAACATGGATGGTGTTTTTCTCAGTGTTGATGTTTTCTGCAGTTCCTTGAACATATTTTACTCCTGAGGCATTGAAGATGGGACCGAGTGGGTGGATCATCTCGGATGGCTTGGCCTCGTAGAGTCGTGGACGCATGGTCAATGTTGGTCCGGGTGCGACGACTAGGATTTCTAGATTGTCTTCTTGATTTGTAAGGGTCGCAAGTCGTTTGGCTGATAAGGCACTCCAGACTCCGGCGAAGCCAGCGCCGATAATGACTATTTTCTTCGCCATTATATTTTGGAGAGTTGATGGATTCTTGATTGGATATGTTGAGAATGATATGAAGACTGGAATGAGAACTGGTGATCTTATATATAGATGAGGTTTTATACAAAGGTGATTTTTAATGGTCTGTGGCAATTCGGCATCTCAATAATTTTTGATAAACCCGCAATGCCGATGATAATCATTCTGCGGCTATTCATGCATAAAAGTTAAGTTCTGGGGGGATAACCGGATTCCCGAGTACCCGCATCCCGACTGATTGATCTTCATTAGGACTGTAGTATGTGATTTTGTGCCACATTTTTGGGCAAGAAAAGGGCGGAAGGGATTTCGGGAGAAAGTATGTTTAACATGAGTGATGGTAATGATATGAAGCTATCTGAGGCTAAGACTTTCACTGCATCCTCAAGTACTTCAGGGCTGCAGTCGACATGTTGGTGTAGAATTTACCCGTATTGATTGGACAGGAAAGGAACTGGACCCACATTATTTTGCTAAATAGCCCATGCAAGATCCTATCCTTTACATGAAAAAAAAAAGTGCCTCAAAACTTGAGCGTGATGTATCATCATGGTTTCCATTTAGCGCATGAATGTACTATATATTGGTTATTCAAGCTCTAGATGTCAAAGAAACCTTCATTATAATTGCCGCAGTTACATCGAAGCCTAACGTACCGCCGGGCTGTCGTTGGTCTGTGTTTTTGTCCGCGGGTTACTTTGATCCTCATTGTTTACATTGCTTACTACAGAGGTCCCATCTGTGCAACGGATTCCGTAATATCACGCTGCACCGTCCACACTCTGTTCAGAGGGAACAAATCTTGGAGATAATTGGCCTTTTGCAATCTTGAAGCGCCGATATATTAGTAACTTATGAGGGGTTGTTCAAGCTTTCAGTGCACAACGCGACCGAGCCGAATGTAGAGTTTGCTGTGATAAGCGGCGAATTCCCGGGTTTAAAGAGTCACTGCATGCATATCCTGTAGAAATGACAACACTCCAGAATCTTGATACCACTAGAATCATTCTTATAATCCTGATTATAGAGACCTGAGGTGAGACTTACCGGCGCCATGTTGATGAGATGTATAGATGATGTGGCTTGTCGGAGAGGATTGATGTTGTGTAAGGTTCCTGTCTTTGTGTATACTTTTGCGTCAAGGCGTTCAGTGTTTCCGTTAAAAGAAAGGATGTTCGAGTTCTTCAAGAAAGAAGTAGAATGAAGATGATAAAAAAAGAGTTTTGAACAATTTATACTTCTCCGTGATCTTCGATGGATGTGGTTTTTGAATATTAGCTATATTAATAAAAACACGTCGAAAAGTATGTATTGAGCCGACCTCTATATCTTGGGATCCGTGTTATTTTCGAACCCTAATCAGCTTTTCAAGACAAGGAGGTTGATCGAAATGTTTCATCAGTCTGTGCCAGCAGAAGTCGTGAACTGAAAGGATGTTGTATGCGTCTAAATGAATAAAACGTAATGCAATTTTGATACGCCACGTACCAAGATGTGATGGGAGCTCTGTGGTCGCTCCGAAGGTTCGAACTGCCAAAGAAGGTCAAGTCAATCTATGTTTCATTCTAGAAAAGTCCCCTTTAAATGGTCAAAACTGACGGTCGCGTAGACTTTCTCTTGGATCACACCAAGCGCACAAAAGGTAGTGATCGAGAGCTCCTTCCATCTTAGCGATAACAGCTATTAGAGGTAATCGTATTAAATTATGAGAAGCTGCGGCGGTTTATTGATTTCTTGACGGTCATAATCTCTTGGGGGATAGTAAAACAGTGCCGCGAATCACGGAGTAAACATTATACTATGCCCGTCAACGTTGCATCATCATACCCCCGTTATAGAACCAATCTTTACACTTCATTTCAGTCAACATCATAGCTTTCAGTCCTGCACAGTTATCTATCCAATGATATATCTCGATTAATTGGGCGGATAAGCACCATCATAAGGCAACACCTCATTCTTCTCAACCCAAATCCTCTCCTCGGCACTCTTGAAAGGTGGTGGAATCAAACTATTAATCTTCCAAAGTCGTCTCTCAGTCTCATCAACATGGTACTCAAAGTCGTACCCCCTGTCCAGCAAATGAGGTTTCACAATAGCGTCAAGACGAGACGTAGTACGGAGGTACGCGGCATTCTCATCAGGTACATGGACCGCGACGTGATTGATGACCACGCGAACAAATGGTTTTTCAGTGGTAGTCTTTGTCTTCCCGCCAATAAACACGTCGGCGTTGTCCATCCTATGGAATTGAGTTACCACGTAGAAGGCTGGTAGACCGAGGTCCTCGGTGTACATCTTTGTGATGTCTTCTGCGAAGGCTTGCTTGGATGCATTATCCTGGAATGTGCCGGCGGGGTGGTATATCTGCCAGAGGGGCATTGTGGCGTTGAAGATTGTAGATTATAGATAAGGTTGTGGAAGCGAGATTGGATTTGAGTGAACTCTGGATCCATTTCGACTTTATAACTCTCCATCTCATCAGCTCAACCGACTCCCTGTCATGTCACAGAATTGTTACATCCCGTTGCCCGAGCAAGATCGGAGTTCATAATAATCAGTTTTCTTTTTCGCAAGACAAGGTAAGTATAATTGAAAGAGCTATCGGATGAATACCACAGCGAACGAAGACATGGTTCATTCTTATTGATGTTTTCGAATTTGTGGGTGCACAGTGGTATGTCTAGATGTTGGTGTCCGAGCATGACCAATGGTGATTTTCCGATTATTCAACATGCATAATTATTCAGCATCAATGATTAGTTATTCAACATTAATGATTATTCAACATTTAATTTTATGATGATTCAAGGACTTTGCCATCTTACAAGCCAAGTGCTTCTAAAAGATGACGAAAAAGCCACTTGCCACATTTCGCGATCAATTCAAATTGGAACAGCGACGAAACGCGAATGTTGGTAATCATGCAATTTGTCACGGTCATGGATTTTTCCAATCCCAAGGTATAAGTTCTTGTTGTAGACCGGATTAAAGGACACAATTCAAACCAAACAAGCAAGCTTCTCAAGTCTCAATTAAGAAACTAAATTTTCAAATAACAACCTACAACCAATAACCAACAATCACCATGTCTAAGTCTCTGGTCTTCATCACCGGTGCGACCGGATTCATCGGAGCTCACGTCGTCTTTGCAACATTGAGAGCCGGATACCGGGTTCGACTGGCAATTCGCAAAGCCGAGCAAGAAGCTGGCCTCAGGGAGCGGTATGCCGAGTTCAACAGCGATATCGAGATAGCCGTTATTCCGGATCTATCCAACATTGATAGTCTGAAGGCTGCACTCCATGATGTCGACTATGTCTACCACATTGCCTCTCCCATGCCGGGAAGTGGTGATGATTTGGAGCGTGACTATGTGATCCCAGCTGTCAAAGCTACCCTGTCAATGCTCAATGCCGCATTAGCACACCCGAAAATCCAGAAGGTGGTCATCGTGTCTTCTCTTCTCTCACTCACACCTCCCGATGCTCTGATCTCCAACGTGGCTGTCGCAAAGGGTAAACTCTCTTGATTCAAAGTTAATCAACTCCGTCCTTATACTAACAATAAAATACAGAAAACACCGGTGAAGTGATCTACGTCGACCCAGAAATGAAGTTCGGAGAAGGCTTTGCAGGCCACGGAATACGATACGCCGTGTCCAAGATCAAAGCTCACCAGGCAACTCGTGACTTCCTGAAGACCGAAAACCCGCACTACAAGATCTTCACTCTGCACCCGTCTTTCGTACTCGGTGAAGACCTCAACCAGAAGACTGCTGCCGGGCTTACTGGAATGAACAATTTCTTCTATAACTCCTTCCGCAGTGAACAGCCCTTGATCGGTAACGTGTGGGTGCATGTTCGTGATGTGGCCGATGCCCACGTGAAGGCTTTGCAAGCGGATGCTGCAAACGGTACGGAATTTTTGATTTCGCACCCTGCCAACTCTTGGGAAGAAGCTGGGAAGTATGTTCAGGAGAATTATCCTTCTCTGGGATCCAAGTTGCAGCCTCCGTTCACTGGAAACTGGGAGGTTTATCCCACCGCTGCTGAGAAGATTCTTGGTATCAAGTGGCGCTCGCCCGAGACCATTATTGACAGTGTTGTGAAACAGCAGTTGGAACTTCAGGCTCAGGAGGCGACTGCATAGAATTTGCCGGAGCTTTAGATTTCTAAATCCTTTGATGTAATCATGGTTCTAACTTGACGTTTAACGTTTGGAATTTAATATTAATATTTGCATTTATTGAACGATCGGTGTGAAGAACTGAGATAAACCCTAGTAACAGTATATAGTCCAAGAAGTTTTCGTTATTATTATAGCACCTGGGCTTCAAACACAAGCAAAAAGGAGTTAAGGGCGAGTGCTGCTTCACGGAAAGTGTCCCACTTAAGAGCACTTGGCGGTCTTCGTTGCAGTCGCTGTCACAGTTGTCGTTGTGCTGTTAATCTTGGTGGAGGTAGAAGTAGCACGCTCGGTAATAGTGACAGAGGGACTATTAGTCACAGTTACGGTCTTGATAACAGTTCTGGTAGTGGCTGGGATAGTGCTGGTACTCTTGACAGTAGTAGTCTTGGTGGTGGTCACAGTAGACTCAGGAAGTGAAAGAGTGCTCTTCACAGTGGTGGTCTTTAGACTAGTAGTAGTTGTTGTGGAGCCCGGAAGTGTAACAGTTGTGGCCTTCTCGACTGCGGAGGTGACAGTACTTGTGACAGTTGATGCCTTCAGAGTGGTAGCCTTGCCAACAGATGTAGTATCAACAATAGTGACAGTGGAGGTAACGGCTGGGATAGTAGTAGCCGAGACCTTAGTTGCGACAGATGTGATAGTGTCTGTGATAGTTGAAGCCTTAACGGAGGCTGTCTTTGTGGCGACAGAGGTGACATAGTCTGTCGCGCTGGGGAGCTTTGTGGTGGTAGTCTTGAGCACAACATCGACGTCAGTAGTATAGGCTGTCACAGTGACAATGACATCCCGGGGCAATATATCACGTTTGAACTTTCTGAGCGTGGCGTCGCAGCTGACAGTTGTCGTTGTAGTCTTAGTAGCTGTCTTTGTGGATGATGAGGTAACTGTTTCGGTCGTGGCCTTGGTGCTGATAGTAATTGTTCCACCAGTGCCAGTGGTCACTGTTGTAGTAGACGTTGTCGTGGTCCCCTTGGCGCTGGTGGTATTAATACTAGTGGTTGTAGCTGTCTCCGTGTTGGTAACAGTAGACACCTTAACGGTGACAGTTGATGTCGCAGAAATGGTGCTCTTGACAGTGCTTGTGGCCGCCTTGCCAGTAACAGTTACAGTGTCTGTAGATGTGGACTTGTCTGTCATAGTGACGGTCTTAGCATCGGGGGTGATTGTTGTACCGACATCAACTGTGACCACTGAGGTCTTAGTAGTTGTCGTAGTGGGCTCGGTAATTGTGTCCATGCTAGTGATCGTTGACTTCTCAGTTGTAGTCTTTGTAACAGCATCGGGGGTGATTGTCACAGTAATGGTGGATTTGACAGTTGAGGTCTTATCAGTTGGTGTGACGGTAGACAGAATGTCGGATGTCGACGTAGTCTTCACAGTAACTATATCTGTGACAGTATCTGTGACAACTGTACTTGAAGTAAGGGTAGAGGAAGCAGTAGAAATGGCAGCAGAAGAAATAACGGTAGACGTGGTGGTGTCAGGAACAAATGGTGTGCCATCAACGTGGGTGAAGTCAATCCAAGAAGTAGTGGCAAAGAAGTTGGCCAGCTCAAACTGAACAACTCCAGTGTCATTGAGCTGGGTCGTGAATGAAGCACGGCTAGCTGTACTAGAGCCAGGGCCATAGTTGCCATACTCAGCGAAAGCAACACCATCGGTGTTCGGACTAGAGGACGACCACTGGTTCCATCCAGCAGCCTCAACACAGGAGTCAAGGTAAGAGTCAATGTACGCAACACGGGCATAAGAGTTCCATGGTCTACCGAGGGAGATCTTTGACATAGTTCCTGCACCAGTGGAAGGAACAATGGTACATTGGTCAAAAACAAGTCCTCCGGCGGTTGTGCTGGTGGAGCGCTTGTCTGCTGTCAGGTTGATATCATCCTCGTTAGGAGAGATGGTTGTGTTTAGAAAATAAGCAGCACCACTGCCCCAGATCATGTCGATATTGCCCTCAACATAACCATTTGACATCCAGAGGTATCCGTTGATAAGCAAGGCATCTTGATTACCTTTAACTTGACAACCGTAGAGACTAGCATACTTGCTTGACTTTACAGCAAATCCAAGAGTTGCGATATCTTTTGCTGTGCCATTGTTATTGACGAAGTTGATGTTGATGGCTTCAAAGTAGTTGCCGGTAGCATAAACAGTTGCACCATCGGAGTTAGACTCATCTGCCTGAGTATCGATGCCGTGGTTGTACTGGATAGTGACCTGGTTGCTGTTGTAATCATAAGTGGAGTCCGAGTATCCGACCAAAACAACAGATCCAGACTTGCTGATAACCAACTGTTCTTCGTATGTTCCAGGGTAAATGAAGATCGTGGGTGTTATCTTTGATGAGGTAGGAATGGCGTCAAGGGCACTTTGGATGGTGTCGTAGGTAGTGGTGTTTGATCCCAGACTGGTTTTGGATACAATGTAGGCACCATTGGGAGGAGTTGTTCCATCATAGGCGGCACTGGCTGTGGCACTAGATGTAGCGGTTGCTGTCGCTGTTGCAGTGGATACGGCACTGACTCCAGATACACTGGTCGGCGTGTCAATGGAGTCCCAATATGTCATATCGATCCAATCGGTAGAGTCCATGACAGTCTCCAAAGAGTATGTATCCTCGCTGAGAAGAGTGGCATAGCCAAAAGCCTCACGAGCGGCCTCGTTATTTTCCCAGTTGCCAGGTCCAGAGTTATTGAATTCAGCAAATGTGATATAATCCGTACGGGGATCAGTGGTAGACCAGACCTTCCATCCAGATGGGTTGACCACATCGGTCATATAAGAGTTCTTGATCACAACCAGTGCATATTCGGAATAAGGACGTCCAAGGTAAACAGTCTCTGTGAGGTCTACTGTGGCATCGGCAGCAGCAGTAAACAATGTTTGATCAAAGATGTATCCACCGATCGCACTGGACGAAGCCCTGCTCTGTGCGGTCATTGCCGACTTGGCCCTCTTCGCACCAATTGTACATCCCTTGAAATAGGCCTTCGAGTAGCCCCAGATAAAGTCGATGGCACCCTCAATATACGACGATTCGTAGTATTGATATCCGGTTGTGGCTCCAGTTAGTAAAGTGTCCTGCCAACCCTGGAGGTAGACGCCATAGAACGCAATATGGTTACCGTAGATAGAAGCGGCTAACGTGACATATGAAGATTCTGAGCCGTCAAGATTTTCAGAGTTGACAATGTTCACATTGTAGAAAGCAATCTGGGTGGAGGCAGTAGAGACAGTTGCAGTCTCAGCATCGGAGTGGCCGGTTGGGAGAGGGGAAACAGAAAGTCCTCGGGAGAAGGTGACTGTGACCTTATTATCGGCATAGCTTTGGCCTGGGTTTCCAGTGGTGTACCCAATAATCATGACTGGGCCATCTCGGTCAATCGAGGGCACCTGCTCGTCATAGGTTCCAGCATACATAAAAATCACCTGGGTCGAGCTGTCATCTGGGAGAGAATCCAGAGCATCGGTAAGGTTTCTGTAAGCTCCATCAACAGTGCCAGAGACATCAACTAAAACGGCTCCCGTAGGAGGAAACGTACCGCTTGTAGGGTGAGCCCAAGTGGCCGTCGCAGTAGAAGAAGTGGTTGAAGTCGATGTGGAATTGGTGTTGGATGTAGTGGATGGAGCCGTTGTGGTAGAATCTCCAGTCAAGCTGTAAGATGGGATGTAACCATAGGCAGCCATGTCAAGCCAAGAGGTATCACCAATCCAGTTAGTGAGAGTATAGGTCTCGGCCTCAGTGGCAGTCAGGTTTGTAGCAAATGAGGCACGGCTACTAGACCAGCTACTAGGTCCGGTATTGTTGAACTCTCCGAAGGTGACATAGTCGGTTTGAGGAGAGCTAGTCGACCAGATGTGCCAGCCAGCTAGGTTGATGTGCTTATCCAGGTATGAGTTCATGTAGACGACAATACTGTATTCGGAGTAAGGCCTGCCGAGCCAAGTATCCTGATAAGTGCTACCATATGTGGACGTGTAGGTAACAAGGCAATTGTCAAATACGTAGCCGCCCGTGGCAGTTGCAGAAGAACGACTCATTGCCGCAATGCTAGCACCGGCAGTGTTCGCAGCAATGACGGACTGGTAGAAGTATGCAGTTGAGAATCCCCAAATGTAGTCAACGGAACCCTCCACGTAACAGTTGGAAAATACCTGTGTGCCCTTGTTGGCCAGAAGAGTATCTTGATAACCAATGAAGGAGCATCCGTATGCTTGAACATTGCCATAGAAATCAGCAGCTAGAGCAGCAGTGTTGGATGTCTGAGGGTAGGTATTCTGGAAATTGATGTTGTAAAGAGCTAATCCCTTTCCATCACTGTTCTTGGCATTAACGACTGGGGTAGTCTCATCCTCGCCAGCACTTGTCAAGACACCATTAGAGTAATCAACAGTGACAGTGTTCTGAGTGTAGTCATTCTCAAAGTCAGTTTCACCACGGATGATTGTCAACCCCTTACGAGTCACAGAGATTTGCTCGTTGTATGTACCAGCCTTGACGTAGATGGTGTATTCGTTGCTGTCACTAGGGAGAGCCGCGATCGCAGCAGTGATGTTCTTGTAAGGCCCAACATTCTTATCCACTACATAGGTGGATGAGGCCAGAGCGGCAGATGAAGTTGTGCTAGTGGACGAAGAGGTGGCACTCGGGGCAGTCGAGGTAGTAGCAGCAGCGGTAGTCAAAGTTGTCGCAGCTGCTGTACTTGAAGAAACGGATGTTGATGTTGCTATGGCATCTGCACTCTCGATGGCATCAAGAACCGAGGAGTCGACCCAGCTAACATCGGAGGACGCGTAAGAGGGGTAAGCCGCGGCGAAAACAGCAGACATGCTGTAGTCCGATACCTCTGAGGAATCCAAAACAGACATGTACGTAGCTCGAGAAGCCGCGTTGTTGGCATAATCCCCCAAGCCAGTATTGGCATACTCTGCAAAAAGGTTGTAGCCATCCTGGGAGCTAGTGTCAACATGCGCGCCGCTGGCAGCAATGAGGCTTCCTAGGGCAGAGTTGCGGTAGAGGACAACAGTACCAGCCCCATTCGCCGCAGCCAGGTACACATTTTTGTTAGATACCCCCGACTTCTGAGCGACAGTAACGTGATCGAAGACAACAGTGGAGTTGTAGAGAACCGATGTGGAGGTGTAAGTAGTGCCCTTCATGTAGGTAATAAGGGCAGAACTATCAACAGGCACGATGTCGGTCTTGTAAACGTAGACACTGGCGGAACCATAGATGACCTTGTCGAGGGCTTCGATATAAGAATTGGCCACCACACCGAGACCCACGCTAGCCGTAATTCCCAAAGATCCAGTTGAAACTATTTGACAGTCATAGAACGCGTATTGGTTTCCCTTCAGGATCATTGCTCCGTAGGCAGATCCGGTATTCAAGAAGTTGATATTCTTGAAGCTCACTTGTTTGACATTATTGTTGATAGTCAGGACAGTGACATCATTGGTTATGGTAACTTCATTGCTGGAATAATCATCTTCATTGCCGCTTTGACCAATGACAGTCACAGTGGGGGTTGCCGAGATGGTGACCGTCTGGGTGTAGGTGCCTGAAGAGACCGTGACGGTGGGAATTCCGTTACTTTGAGCGTATGCGATGGCATCGCCAATGGCGGTGAATTGACCACTGCCATCTGCGGCAACGGTAACAGCAGTGGAGGAAGCTTCTTTGAAGTTAGCAAAGATCTGTAATTTTAAATAAGCCTTAGGGGCTAACTCACTGGGAGAAGCTGTCGTAGAAGTTGAACTGGACATAGAAGTTGAACTGGACGTAGAAGTTGAACTGGACGTAGAAGTTGAAGTTGAAACGCACTCGCACTCGGATTCGGACGAGACCGTACTAGTAGTCGTTGCAACTGTGGACACGGGTGTCGCAGCTGCTACAGTTAGACCAGCGAAGGCCAGAACAGGGAGAAGGCGCATCCTGACAAGCCTATGGAGGCACTTGGAACGACCACCTGCAGGTATCAGACCTGGACAATTGATTGTCTCTACCGGTGCTGTTCTGGCAAGATCAAGGAGCCAATGTTATAAATTTAAAACCACGCTACTGCTACTAGTAGATCAGCAGGGTTATATAGTTCAAAAACGCCGCTACAAGAAGAGGGGAATTTTGCCTCCAATGAGATACTATCATAGAATTTCAAAGAGGCTTGCTATTTCCACCATATTTGCTCCTCGCTGGCATAAATACCCGAGGATATCCATAAATGCAAGGAACAACAAGCTTTTCAGGCCGAGCCATACAAAATGGGTTCTGGACGATTCCAGACCCATGGCATTGGAATATCGAGGCGGGATAGAAGCTGAACGATAGCCGCGTACGTTGATCGTGGCAACGGCTTTGTCCGTGATGTCTGATCTGACCAATTCACTGCCAGCCGGTCGATCTCCATACGCGACTCCACCCACCCGATTCAGGACATCTCCGAGCCTCAAAGATCTTATTTCGCTATTCCTGGCTGCAAAATTGCGCCACATGGTGGCCCTCCTGTTGCTGTATTTCGATAGTGGCTGGTTCGAGAGGAAAAAGCCGAGCCAATAAACGATAAATGATCCTATTTGATAGATGACGGGCGGCCAGAGATGAGAACGTGACAAAAGCCGAATTACAGCCGGTTTATTATTAATTTTGAGCCCTGTGTAGTACAAAGTCTAGCATCATCGCAAATTTCACATGGCTCTACGAGGTACTGCGTAGAGAGGTACATGTTACCCGCCTTTAAAGATAAGGGGGGAAACTCAAACATCCACCCACAGATTGTGTTCGAGTGCACGTTAAATACTCCGTATGGCTGGAAAATATTCTGCGACGGATTAAACCACGAATAAAAGCCGTGGAGTGGTGCAGCGTCCCTAGTGAAGCTAATTAGATAGTTAACGGAAGAAATTATGCCGCTAGGCAATTTTCCACCAAAAGCCTGAGGTTTCCACGTGGCGCGGGGCTTATCAGGAACGTGAAGTCAATGAAGGAAATATAAGCCGAAATATGGCTCCACTCGGATCCAGGTGCGCCTATATCGAGATTTTCCCAGATGGGGGCGCTTAGCAATACGGTTCGGCAACTTTTTCTACGTGCCCTAAGGAACTTACCGGCCCCATGGTAAGCCAGAGACATTTTGTTTCCGTCCAGGCAGGGTGCCTGATTGGGTTTTGTAGACAATGACCTCTTCAAGATAAGTGATCAAGACTTAAACCACATGGTAGATTTGCTGTAATATGCTGGGATAGTACTGAACCATTGGATTCCCGAGTCCCTGCACCATTGCGGCCGAACTAAACTTAGCCGTGCTAGGTGGCGAAGGTCGGGCTCAGAGGAATTTTGGAACCCCGTACTGATTTCACCAAGATTATGTTTGAGATGACAATAGAAACTTTGTAACCGAAAGAGATTGGATATGTCTCAAAGAGTCGTGTCCAGATGATGACCGGTATATTGGGTCTTGAATTGAATACTCAACCACATGCTGAGGTGTTTGAATAATATTCAGGTTCGGTTTTGACAGATACTAGCACAGCACATAAGAACGTTGCTTTAACAAAAATTAGGGATTCTCAAGTAAAATATGCCTTGATTATGGGGATGATCTTCACAGCTTACTGCTTATTCTTCGCTGCTTATTTTTTGACCCACAGTAAAGTGCTTACCTTGCATGAATATCGAAGTTCTGACCAATCAGAAGACTAGGGATCTACATGTAGCAGACTTAGTGCTGTCTGCCAGATAGTAGCAGTCTTGTCGGCCGCGTATGGAGTTGTCAACCCCATAAAACATGACCTTGCAGGAATAGAGATTAACAATCTGTCTTGGTAATTAGAAGTCGATTAGAAATAGTATTTCATCTCGACTTGAAGGATTGAGGAATATAAAATATCTATCGTGACCTATTCTCTCCTTTCCTCATCTTTTATTCTCATATTTTTACCATCTTCACTTTGGACCTCAGATTATTCTATTATTAATAGGGACATTCAAATCGCACCATGTCTTCTAATATTGTTCTCATCACAGGCGCCAATCGTGGGATTGGAAAAGGGGTGCTGGAGCTGTACTTGAAGAAGCCGAACCACACCGTGATCGCCGCAAACCGCGACCCCAACCATCCAACCTCGATTTCCTTGACAGATCTCCCGAAAGCAGAAGGAACCACCTTAGAGGTGGTCAAATTCGATGCTTTGTCTCCTACAGACGCCGGTGCAGCGGTCAAGGAATTAGCTACTAGGGGAATTACTCATATTGACATTCTGATCGCCAACGCCGGAATCGCCCTTTCTTGGCCAAAGGTAGCTGAGGTGAAGGTGGAACATATTCAAAAGCACATTGATGTCAATATTTTCGGGTTTGTTCATCTTTATCAGGCTTTACGGTCTGTCCTTGAGGAGGCGGCTGCGCCCAAATGGGTAACTATTGGCTCTGGTTCTGCTTTTTTGACGGTGGGTCCAATTCGTATACTTTGTAAAATACATCAAGTACTAATATATATTGTCTACAGTGAGTTTTGATTATCGGTACCAAGCTTCTGGCTCTCATCGCAACCACTAAAGCCAAGGCCTGGTCGGAAGTGAACTATACTAACCATCCATACTAGGAACTTTATTCCCATGCAGAATGCAGCATATGCACCCACAAAGGTCGTTCAGCATTGGTATACCAAGGCAATCTCCGTTGAAGATTCTTGGTTGAACGCATTCTCTATTGATCCAGGGTACGTTTACGTTTTTCATATACTAGCCTAAAGAATCTCTGCGTGCAAGGCTGACCTTCGAACCGGCAAACAGCTGGGTTCAGACTGCTATTGGAAATCGAGGCGCCAAAGCTTTTGGGCTTGAGGAAGCTGTCATTACCGTGGAAGACAGTGCTGCTGGGATGGTTAAACTCATCGATGCATCTACCCTGGAAACCCACAGTGGAAAGCTGTACAAGTTTGATGGCAATGGTGTCGTGGAGGAACCTTGGTAAAACAAACGAGCAGTAACGTCGATTGTTTTCAATCTGTTTTCAACCCTAGCTTCAATAGACAATGATATTCCTAGAGACGCCCTTGAAACTAAGATTCAACTATCATTTACGGACAAGTGTGTTTAATAGTGCTGTAATGCCTAATAAAACAGCTCCAATTAACATATAATGATACACAAGAAGGTAATGATATAACTATAAAGGCAACTTTCCGACGGTAAGTACTAAACAGCTATGTTCATGCCGAAAATTTGAGAAAGATTGGTGCTCCATGAGGTACTAGTACCAGATTAAGACTGTCTATCCACTGACGGCATCACTTTGCCGGTATATGGACACTTGTGTGCTATAGCATTGATGTCCGCTCCTTCTTGGAGCAGAATCAAAACTCCATCTTCAAAGGCCCTAGTCACAGATATATGCAGTGGAGTCCAGCCCTTATTATCAGGGGCATCAATATCTAAGCTGCGCTCGTACTTGGCGTGATGTTCGAGCAATATGTGGAGTATGTCGGTTCGCTGATATAAAACAGCCCAGTGCAGTGCACTGCGACCGTCACAATCAGACAGACCAATGATAGCGCCATGAGAGAGCAAAAGGCCGACCACAGATTTATGGTTCTCAATTATCGCGTGCATCAAGGGTGTCCGACCGTCGCTGTCATGCTTGTTTACATCGCTGTTCTTACGGAGCAAAAGCATTCGAATAATATTTTCGTGGCCCTTCTGAGCGGCGATGTGAAGTGTGCTGATCCATCCTTTGTCACTCCTTGCCGATGTAATGAGTCCGAACATTGCCTCGGCACTGCGAGGTTGTGTTATTTGAGAACCTGGACTGCTTTGGCGAATGTCAGAGCCAGGAATTGTATGACGGGATGGGCGGTCATCAATAGCGCTGTGAGATTGATCGAGTAACTGAAAGAGGTTCTGATCATTGGTTTCATTCAATAGCTGGCTTATTGGATCGAAATTGAAATCGAAGTTATCTATCGGCTCTGGACTATTAATGATGATAGGGATCTCATCTGAAGACAAAGCTCCAGCAAGTTCAGTTGCATTTGCGACCGAAGGCAAAGAATTGGCAGATGAAGATGAATTATTTGTAGTTGGTGTCGGTTGAGATGCTATATTGAAAGTCTCAGCTATCTCTTGAGTCGTATGCACATCAGCATCATGATTGTCTGTTATTCTCCGCTTCTTCTCTATTATCAAGCTTTCGATCAGCATGAGCCTTGATACATAGTGTCGGATACTCGTTACTTACCGCGGAACTTGCGCTGAGCTAGACGATTCTGAGTGCGACGCCGGTTGGCTTTATCGCTGGTGAACTGGACACTTGTATCCATGGACCCTCACGTCAGTGTTGATCAGCGGCAAGGATCTTGGAGCCTCACAAATTGGCTCTGACGTTGGATGCAAAGCAAAGTCCCGCTTACGATAACGTTAGCGGTCGGAGTAATTCGGAGTCAGCCATGTCATACTAGTAGACTTTGGGGGCCAATCGGGTGTTTGCAAGGGGGTGAAATGTACAAAGCGGGCAACTCGAAGATCGGCCCTATGTAATCTGGTGTAACTCCCCAGTCTCGTAAACTGACATGGGGACATATACTACATTATAGTATTCGAAATGAAACCTTTAAAAAGAATTCATATTTTTTTTGTTTTTGTTTTTATTTTTCTCCTAAGGAAAACACAACAAACAATATTGACCAAAGACATCATAGTCGCAAAATTCGAATTGGGCAGCGTTTATGAGCTCCATAGTATCGTTTATATAAACAATCGTGGTCAGATCTGTCAAAGGCTCTGAATCTTTTTTCCAGCATATGGTGGTAAGATCTAGACCAATGGTGGTTAGCACATTCTTCTCTCTTTGGACCCAAAATGAGCCAAAGTTGGGCTCTGACTCCGTAATTGATGAAATTCCGTCGTTGACTGACATGTTATAGGTTTTTAGACAGAGCGACGAGAGACACTCAGTGACTTTCTCGATACGAGGAGCCAGCACGGGGTGTCGGAAGCTTGCATTGGTCCAATTGCTCTCGAGGGTGATTTGGGAATGTCCATACACAAGTATAGGGTTTTGCACACCTAAATATGCTTTGTTGGAGAAATGATAATTTCCATCTACGACAGACAAGAGATTCTGATGAACAAGAAGCCAAAAGTCCTGGGGAAAGCCGAAAGTGACTTGCTTCAGGCCATTGGAGTTACCGAGGATGTCGACCTCCACTGGTGTCTGCGACCATGCTCCATCAGGTAATGAAACATTACACGGAAAATAACTTGCCTTACCTTGATCGACTTCAACGTCGACTTGAAGATTCACTGAAGAAGTATCGCACCCGTGGAGCTGCGCGGTATTGGTAACATCATCGCATTTGCTACATAGCTCAACCGATTGAAATGTTGGCCATTTGCAGTTACCTGACGGGCAAGGTAGATCATAACTGAAATCACTCGTTCAAAATGCATTTTGAAAATCCGATACGTAGTCAAGACTCTCATAGTCGGGTATAAAGAAGCGCGATTGCTTGATCTTAGTCGCATTTGAGGGATGTTCTGTCTCCTTGATATGGTATGTGATTATTTGTTGAACGAAAGGCCCAAATGCGAGTGCTAAAAGCGCTATTGAAGCACCAATGGTTACTAGGGAGCGAAATTTATCATGGAACATTATTTGAATAGCGCTCCATGGTCCGCGGCTGGCGCTGTCGTATATTTGGACGTGAGATAGTGGCCTCGGGAAGTTTTGAAAAGAGATCCATCTCAACTGGGATATGCACTCGCCCACAACATATAGCAACAACGATTTTGAAGCTATTGCGACTGCTGCAATGACTGCATCAAGGTAAGTCCATACGAAAGTGTTGGTTTTGGCTGTTGATTGTAGATCTGTGAATCTTTAGTATTTGATAAAGGCTTTTGTCCTAGCTAGCCTCCGAAATCACATACCTCTAGGATGAGAAAGATCGTGATAAAGCATATGAGACTGAAGCATATCGCAATCGTCTCGTAGAACCATGTGTCGAGAGCCATTGATCTCCAGCATGTCCAGTTTGAGGCTCGAATAGGGTTCGATATCGTTGTGGGCCCATACTCCTCATTGCCGAGATGCTTCTCCTTTTTAGAAAGGTCTGTCTTGGGGTGTTTCTTTGTCGTGATCGGAGAAAAAATAAACTAAAAGCAAATATAAACAGCAGTAAATCTCCCCTGGTAACTCCTATTACAATGCCAGCTTGTGCACTTGTTGACAAAATTGAATGACTTGTACTAGACACTGATGAAGCAGTAGAGCGATCACTCAAGCTCCACGTTATCGACACAGAATCGCTATAGACATAACTGGCATTCGCTTTTGGGGTTTCTGTAATCCCTGTATTACTTGAAATAGTCCCAGGTGTAGATATAGGGGTCATTGGGACTTTTGATATGCATAATGTTGTGGTTATCGTTGAGGAACCTTGTAAGTATTCAGAAGGTTCAGCATTGTAGCCTCTGGAAAGCCACTTTGATTAGCACTAGGTTTGTACATCATAAGATCAGTATAGCATACGTCGGGCAGCATAATCCCACTATCTGGGAGGAAATATCTTCTATGAGATATGTTCTGCTGGTAGCGATGAAATATTTGCTTGGACAAAGAGGACGAGTCGGAGTTGCCAGAGATGAAGTTATCGTAGGAGTGGATGCGGCAGGCATGCCGAAGGTACATTATCACTCCCGCGCAGAGATGCAGGGATGTAATTTAGGTAGAGGATGTTGCGAGTGAAACTTTATAAATGAAACGTGAAGATGGAGGCTGAAATGCTATTGTTCGCCCACTGGGTTTCAGTTAGCGCCCACGCTAAGTACACAAATATGATTTTTCATGCAGGGTCAGCGCCAGCCCAGACAGAGCAAAGCCAATAAATCATTGGATCACCTGGGGTCGTCTCTGAGATCCTCCCAGAGACTAGATTTGATGGATTTTAATTCCCATGTTGTTTCTAAATTTACCCCATTTGGTAATAGAGATGAGGAACATGACAAGGCCGACATCAGGACGTACCGAAACAACATCTAGCTGCGCCAGCCTCACTGGTTTCTTTGTGCAGATCTGCATTCAAATGTTTTAAAGACTTCTCTGAATTTTCTTACAGTTCTCAGATGAGGATTATCCGTTGTATTTCAGCATTGATTTCTCCCACCCGAAGCAATAATTACGCGCCTAGCCCCCACCACGGAAGCATATGTGTAACTATTGACCCCACTCCCAATTTGAATCCTTCAAGGTTATGAAGCCAATCTGCGTTTAGCCATAATGCCGTTGATCATGGAACAGTATAAGGTGTCAAATCTGGGTTACTCCTACTATGTGCACCTGCGGGCACCGAGAAGTAAGACGAGAGCCGCACCTATGGTCTGAGAATCATGCCGAGCCTTGGCTAGAAGTACTCATGGGAAGTTCTTACAACCGTCGGGATAAATAAATACTCGACATATCAGGAGGCTGAAAACGGCCATAGCATCAGCGCCTGTAAGCGTCTCCCAGTCAGGATAATACAACTATACTTATGCTCTGGTTACATATTACATACTCTTTCAATTACAAGCACAAGATGTCATAAGAATATCGTAGATCAGCGCTTGGATCTATATCGTATCGTACAGCCAAACTTTCCAATTGCTTCTCTGAAAGAATCCCTTCAAGAATATATCCTTAGAAGAAGTTAGCGGATCTAGTTTAAAGGGGTAACTGGTTATTTTGAGAAAATGGTAAGGGGCTGGCAGATAATTTTATATCCACAGGTAGTTATTAATATTTATAAAAAAAAATAATCCCTTTAGCTGATTAGTATCGATAGATTATATAATGTAAGGGTGTAGTCTATTTTATAGTAACTATAATATAGTATATTTATCTTCCAATAAATTAGAATAGAATAGTATATCCAAAGTATAAATTACTAAAAATTGCTTTAAGAGGTATTATTACTAGGTAATACAAATATTCAATAAAGCTTTAAACCAGTTTAATTACTAATATTATAGACTTAAGATCGTTTGGACTTTTGCTTAGAGATAAGAAGTTTTCTATGAAAGGTAAGCTTATGTAGGAGAAGTACTGCAAATATAAAGTGAAAGAGTAATCGCTGTAAGCACGATAGCCGATTGAATAGGTATAAAAGTATATTTAAGTTGTTTTTGGTTATAGAAATGAAAAGACGATATTTAAAAGGGACGTAAACTAGCATTAAGATTAAACGGAGTATATGATATAAACTATATTATATGATCCCATTTATATAGCTCGCTATACAACGCTAAAGATAATAAATTTTAATTTACAACACTAAAGTTTAGTGTTATTGGAGTTATCAGGACCAAATAGACGTGAAATATGTTGGTTTTAGTATTCTTAGTGGTTCCATGGATGCCTTCCTTATAATTCAAGAGCTGGAATTCGAATGAGTGTGCTGAGTTCTGAGGTTGAGGATACAGCTTCTGCGGATGTTGGAGAGCGAAGTTGTTTTCCTTTCTTCAGCAAAGATCGCACTAAAAAGCACGACTGCCACTCTCTGAAATGCACGCGTTCTGTTTCCGAACTTCCTTCTGAGCGAGACTGGACCTTAACACTGAGTCATGGGCTTGCGTTTATAACGGAAGATAGAGGTTGGTTAACTCTAAGAGGGAGAATGCAGAGGAAATGAAGGGGAAACGCAGGGGAAATGGCGCTAATTGAGTGGCTCTACAAGCCAGCCTTGTCCATTGCTTGACAGGTCTTAGTCTTGGGGGCCCCGACTATTTGGAGTTAACTAAGCTACAATGAGGTTGGCCCTCCGAACTTGGAACCGAAACCCTCGTATAGAACGGCTTTGGTTTGCGCTTTCTGGTTATCAGATCTCTAGCACTAGTCCTTAGCTCAACGCACACATTCTATCCTTGCTCCACTTTGCCACACAGTAGCATTTCCATCACCCGTCCATCTCTTCCTTGATACTAACTAGTTCGTGGGGTGGTTTTTGTTCCACAATCAGGCTTGGCACTCGCCTCCTAAATCAGGCATCAAGAACGAAGTTCAAAAAGATTTCTGGTGACGATCCGGGGGATCGCGAACCAATAGCAGATACACATGATCATCAGGCTACATTAATTGATTCCTTTTGAACAAATGAGGAACACTGATCGTCGATTCATGATCGATAACATCTAAGCGTAGAAATTAGGTTCTCCGATCGAAAATCATTGAAAATCATCCCGCTCGTCGAGTGGATACCCGGATACCCGGATACCCGCATTACAGCTTAACAACTGCTCGAACACGAACGCGTCCCCAGCGCCATCCACTAGCACTATTTTACCACGACCGGGGATGAACACCGACAGAAACACTTCAGAGCGGAATGGCCGAGTTAGCCGCTCATCGCTAGCATGCTTGCCTTGCCGGTCGCGTCATCTCAAATGTGACGCCAAGAAACCACGCTGTACCCGCTGTGCTGAGTTCGCTCGGGATTGTCAGTATGCACAATCGCGTCGTGGAGGGTTGGATCGAGCAGCCTTGTCAGAGAGACGTAAGCGATTGGCGGAGATTGAAGATCATGAGACTGGGCCAGGGCCAATTGGTATACCTAGTCCGCAGCAATCGGCGGGTTCTCAAAGTCAGCAGGAATTTATGACGGGAATGATTGAGATGAATCTCTCAAATAGCTATGGATTGCTGAATGGGGTGAATGTGGGGTTTGGAGATCAGGATTCTAGCGAGAGTTCTCCGAAACCAGTCCAGCTTGAATTTGGTAGTATTGAGAGTGATTCGTTGGTTAATTCATACTATCGGAACTTTCATGGATTACACCCTTTTATATTGCCTCGAAATCATTTGATTCGAGTTTATCAAGATCCAAACAAGCAGCCTTCTCTCAAACCTATCATTGCTGCTATGCGTCTGATTGGAAATGTTTATAAATCGCGAGAATTTTCAATGCCGCTGAAGGATCATGTTGAAGCCTCCTGTTCGCAACTATTAACAACGGATCCGTTCATTGTCCAATGCCGACTCTTATACTCCATGGTGCTGTTCTGGCATGAGTACAAAGATGAATCAAAATCGCAAATGGATATGGCAATTCAAACTGCTCGCGAATTGGGAATGTTTCAAAGGGAGTTTGCAATAAAACACGGCGGCCAGGATCTTGTATTGCGAGAAAATTGGAGGAGAACATGGTGGATGCTGTACACTGTGGATGCTTATTATACGGGGACTCTGGGGACGATGAACTTTGAAGTTGCTAATATTGATGCTACGGTGGAACTTCCTTGCGAAGAATCGGAATATGAGCTTGGGGTAAGCACACATGTGCTATCTCTACCGTCAACCCCCTGTATGGTTTACTGACTCCGAGTCTTTGAAGGATATTCCCGAGCCTAAAACTCTGGAGGAGTTTGATTGTCGCGAATTCTCTCCTGATGACATTGTCTTCTCATCTTTTGCATATCTTATTAGCGCTGTCCGATGCGCTGCATTTGCAATATCCATAGGCCCCAAGGTTTCGGCTAAAGAAGACTCACCGCAGGTTTTACAAACTGCCGACTCTATATTGAATGGGTGGATGCTTCTTTTGCCCAAGGAACACAAGCAAGTCATGAGCAGAACTGGAGAAATCGACGAGCTCATATTCCAGGCTCACTTGCTTATTCACGTGTAAGTTTCTTCATGTTGCTACCACGAGGATATCTGAATATTTACATTCTTTAGAGCAACGATAGGTCTACATAGACCACTCTCAGACCTTAAATTTAATACCGTGGAAAGTGCTTCCAGTTGCGCTAGGGAACCACCTCTAGACACGCCAACACCAGACCTCGTTAATGTACACACAGTTCGTGTACTACGATCTGTCGAAGCCCAAATTCGCTTCTTAGCCTTACCGTCTCGAAATTTCCATCACACCCCATTTACTACGTGTATGGTGAGTGAGGGGACATTGGCCCTGCTATCAGCCTGCAGGTTTCTGCTGAAGGGGAAAGAGTTGACTATTGCGAGGGAGCAAATTCGAATGACTATCGGGTGTCTCAAGGCGCTTGCTGAACTGTGGTCACGAACAGCAAGAAATGTGCGGGAGATTCAGAAAATTGCCCACCATGTTCTTGGGTTAGGAACAAAGACGCACGCTGGGAGTGCTCGGAATAATTCCCATGGAGGGCTGGAGCTTTCCAGTGCTGATGAATATGGATTATTTGGGTCTGAGACTGGGACTTCAAGTGAGGATCTCAATATGTTGCCCTCTTTGGATTCTATAGAGGATTTATGTGGATGGTATAATATTGGAGGCTTGGATCCTAATATTCCTTGGGAGAATTGAGTGTTAGTTTGGATTATCATAAATAATATACCCATTGGTTAAATTCAATTATCGAGAATCTATAGGTTTCATTCAAGTTCATCTAGGCAGTGTTTGTAATCGACAGCTAAACTTTATCTACCTCGCAGGATCATGATAAGGATGCATTCTTCCCATCTTGTCCCGGTTTCACGCTTCGGGCGGGTACCCGGCAACCCGGGAATCCAAACTGCAGCGACAACGCAACATCTACCATACAGTCAAACTCCGGTTACCTCTCCAGCGGACTCTTGCGGGATATGCTAAAAGATGAAAGCATACAAAATCCAGTCCAAAGTAGCAGCTCATCAAAAGATAATACTACTTTTCACCCAGTCCTCAAAACAACAATCCATCAGCCACAATGAAAGCCGTCCAAATCCTAGGCGATATCTCCTCTCCAGAAATATTTCCCAATTGGTCCATGGAGAAGCCAAAACCCAAAGGCTCGCAGATTCTTATCCACGTCCATGCAGCCGGAATAACAGGCGACGAAATCATATGGCCTGAGCCATACGCGTCTCCAACTCGTATTCCGGGACATGAGATATCCGGTGTAATTTGTGAATTTGGACCAGACTATACTGGTTCCTTAATTGTTGGACAAGAAGTCTTTGCTTTTCTTGGCGCAAATCGAGGCCAGGGTCAAGCTGAGTATGCTATCTGTTTGCCGGATGAGGTAGCGTTGAAGCCGAAGTCGATCTCCCATGCTGAGGCTGCGGCGCTTCCTATTCCCGTTTTGACGGCGAGAGAGGCTTTGACAGATCACGGAAGCGTGAAGTCTGGAATGAAGGTGCTTATTACAGGTGCATCTGGTGCTGTGGGTGTTATGGCTGTTCAACTTTTAGCGCGTATGGATGGGATGGAGGTTGTTGCTCTTGCTTCAGCAAGGAATCATGAAATGGTGAAAGATTTAGGGGCTCATGAGGTTCTTGATTATAACTTCGTCGGATGGGAAAGGGAGGTTCAAGGGGCTGATGTGGTGTTTGATACTGTGGGAGGTGATGTGCTAGCTAAGGCGTGGGAATGTGTTAAGGATGATGGTGTTATCGTTACTGTTGGTGATCCTGCGCCGGCTTGGGCATTTGGCGGAGGTCAGGCTCCTGAATCTATTGATCGTCCGAGGGTTCGTTATGAACATTTTATTGTCTCTCCTAATACTGAGTGGCTAGGGGATGGGAGCGAGATGATTGATGATGGTTCTTTGAGAAAGTTGTCTGTGCAGGCATTCCCGTTTGGGAAGGCTAAAGAGGCATGGGCGTATGCTAGGGAGAGAGGCCGGAAAGATAAGGTAGTTATTGTATTCGAGGACTAGGGAGTTTCTGGGTCGTTGAACGATCTGCACATCTGCCAGTGTTTATTATTTCAAGTGGCGATTCGAGACAAATGTGTTGAAGTTTCAGGTTATGGATATCAACAACATTAAGAACCAAAGCAACGACAATATACCCTGTATCTTAATTGGTGTACATGTAATTTATAACTTCATTCCCATAAATCTATGTACATGCTTGTCGCCCAGTAAAAATCAACAAGTCCCTCAAAGCTTTTCAAAAGTAGGAGTCCGCTTCTGTATACCAGATAAGAGAGCAGAACTCACATCATTAGTCTGCAACGCCGCACTATTCCAAACACCAGTATACCGCAGTCCGTCCTGCACCGTATGATCCCGCGAATAGTTCAGAATCTCCTTAGTCCCCTGCACCGCGACCGGACTCTTACTCGCAATAAGCGAAGCCATCTTCAAAGCAGCAGAAACAGTCTCCTGCTTACTATCATAAACACTACTCACAAACCCAACGCGCAGAGCCTCCTCTGCTCCAAAGATCCGCGCTGTCAGCGCTACATCCTTCACCCAGCCAAAATTGCCCACAACCTTAGGCAGTCGGCTCAATGTACCGATGTCAGCTGCTAATCCGATATCGACTTCTTTCACTGCGAATTTCACATCGCGGGAGCAGAGACGCACGTCCGCTGCTACGGAGATGTCGATCGCGAGGCCGAAGCTGAAGCCGTGCATCGCGACTATTACAGGCTTTTCGCATTTTTCTACTGCCGAGATGCAGGATTGGAATTCCGCAACGTGGCGACGGATGTGTGTTGCTTTGCGGGCTGGGTCGCCTTCTGTTCCTGATGAGAGAATAGAGCCCTCGGATGCGGCTTGGACGTCCAGGCCGGCTGTGAATGCTTTATCGCCGGCGCCTGTGAGGACGATTGCGCGCACGGCGGGGTCTTCTGAGAGGCGGGCGAATATCTGACCTAGTTCTAGCCACATGCTATTTATTGTTAGGTTGGTCTTTGATTGGAATGAGTTTGCGGGTGAGGTTCGTTGCTTACGCTTCGAAGAAAGCGTTCATCTTCTTGGCTCTGTTGATTTCAACGTGCGCGACATATGGGCTGTCAGCTGGGAAGTGAACATTGAAATGTTGGAAGCTGTAATCCTGCGCCATGGTTGTGGTGATTGTAATGAGGGTGTTGTGATATGGGAATCCGGCTGTATATGACCCTGTGAACTGATTTGTGTAGAGCCACAAAGTGGTTATGAAGGTTGAAAAGAGTTTAAATGTTGAAGTGATGTTCGGCAACATCGACTTAGCGACATGTGCCTCGGCTCCTGTTCAAGTGCGGGTGCGCAGATACGCGCCCCACTTCACGACGGGGAAATTGGGCAGACGATGAATAATCTAGGTTGAAGGTGTATGCTTTATTTTAATGATTAAGAACTAATAGATGGTTGAGCTAGAGATTTATCACTACATATAGTATAGTGTCATAGAGGTATACTATACAGATGCATTGACTATTCTGTTACAAATTACACTCATGTTTTATGAATTGTATGGATATTTCAAATATTCGATTGATTTGGATTAAGTTTTAAGTAAATCTGGAAGTAAAAAATAAAAAGAAATTAACCAGAAAACAGAAAAACGCCAACCCTTAAAACTCCGTCACGAAATACCATTCAATGAAAATCAATCGAAAGATCATAAAATATCATAGCTCGTGTTCAGTCACGCCTGACAAGCAATTGCTCAATAAACGTAGGAAAATAAATTGTCCCATGGCTTATTCAATAGTAATCTTCTTAGCCGAGGCCGTATTCTTCGGAATGGTAATAGAGAGAACGCCATTACTCAGATTGGCCTTGACAGCATCTTGGTCCACGCGCGATGCAAAGGAGAAAGTACGCCGGAACTCGCCGACGGTACGCTCACTAGCCAAGTATCGATGAGGAAGGGCTTTTTTGTTGACTTTCTTCTCTTGGTCCTCAGATGCCTCAGTAGACTCCTTAATAGACCTTTCGGTAGTCTTGGGGTTAGCACGGTGATACTCGCGCTCAATGTGACCCTTAATGACTATGGTCTGGGCGTCGGAGAATTCGATGGTAATGGCATTCTGGTTGATGCCAGGAAGGTCACCGTCGAGGTGGAACGCGTCATCACTCTCACGCAGATCGAATTTGGGGTAGAAATGGCGATAGGCTGAAGCGTGTTGAGAAGAGCGGTGATGCTGATGCTGGCTGCCATCCACTACATCAGACACACGGAGCATGGCAGGATGAAACACGGGCACGAGGGGAGGGTTGAAGTGGGGGATTTCACCCATGATGGCGGTTGGGGTGAAAGAAAAAGACATGGTCGATGGCTTTGAGAGAAGTTGTTTGAGAATGAAGACCTTCGGAGCTTGGAACTTGAAGCTTTTGAAGAGTCAGGAGGTTTGTTGATGAATGGATGGAAGGGAGAAGTTGGGGGTGAGAGGGCTTATATAGAGGTGGATTAGACAGCAGTCTGAATGCCTCCATAAAGCTGTCATCTCAGTCATTGCGAGAATCCTCTGGTTGTTTGTTGTGATTTCCAATCATCATCAGATATAAACAATGGTCGAAAGTGAGAGATCAATCTTGTTGTGTATAGTAACCGCCAGTAGCCGCTAGTCACTTGTGGATCCTTCTCCACCTTTCTATGCTTAAGTAACCCATATTATGGGCATAGCCGCCATTTAGGCTGAATGAGCTCAATGAGCGATGTAGATCTCGCCAGACTGGACATACTGTAAGGTATACTGCATTAAAGATTGAGATTTCCACTTGCAGATATAAAGTGGATTCGTGAGAGAGCTCGACTTTGAATGCATAATTCGCGCCCAGATCTCTGCATTGTACATACGGCATGCGCCATTATCCCATTGACTCTCATTCCTTATACAATGCCAAAGACCCACCAGCCTCTTCAAAACAGCCCATATCCACCCCGTTATCAAAAACTGACAGATTTCGTTGCACAAACTTGCTTGTATTGTTAGATGAAGCGTTGAGAAGGTTGGTGCCGTACAACCGATTGTACGATGTGAACAGATTATGGGGCGCAACCAGATGCTTCATTTGCGACACAAGCAACGGAAGAACTTCTCTCGGGCGATATCAGGGTTTGCGTGGGCAGGTTCATGCGCGATGATCCACGGTCGGATTCTTGGAGGAGTCAAGTATTTCTAGCGACAAGGCTGTAGGGAAGAAGGGTTGTAGGGGACCCGATGTCCCGATCGATAACCACGGTCGCTTTACTCGGATTCGGATTCGTCCAGTTGCATAATCTTCTCGTCAAGGTCCTATGCTTGCGGGTTAATCTGATTGAACAGAAGATATAATATAGACATTGGGACAGATGAATCAATTCACCAAGGACGTACCTTGTCCAGCCGTAATTTCAAGTTTTCCAACTGGCTCTCTTTGATCACGAGATGGTTCTCATCATCCAAGTCCTCCACAATATAGTCACGTCGCTCTTCGTCGTATTTGAGAATCATGGATTTGATCGAAGGATCGCATTCGATAAGAAGACCTGAAGGACCGCGGTTAGAGCCATGAAGTTTGAAGAGTTGAGAGGGCATCTTACCTTTAACTGCACGGGGCATTCTGACTAAGGATCCGAGAAGCTGGAGGACGGAAGGACTTTTCTATGTGTTGGCGTGATATTGAAATGGAAACAGGATGAAGCGATGTAGCGATGGAGAAAGGGAAGCTTGAACCTTTGACATGGAAGCTCTCATGGAAGGCGACCGTGGAGAGATATCCAGGCACCAAGGCAACAAATTACATAATCCTCTCTCTACACATCAGGTGCATAAATTGTCTCTGTATACAAGATTCTTTTCATGCAGTATTTTGGATTCTGCCTTCTCTATATTATTTATCTAATATCCCCAGATAATTGTATTCTGCCAAAGCTCCACAGGAGATGAATGCTATCGATCGGCGTTATGAACTTGATGGAAGACAGCAAGCAGAACTTGGTGGGACACATCATGAGGAATTAGATGGTGACTCTGCCTTCGTCTGACCAGGAAATTAGTCAATTAGCCAGAGTGCCTTTCTTCCGGTATCTATGCTTATACTACAATCATTGTAAATTCCATAATAACTATTGGTTATGAGCTGATATGGTTGTCCGCGGAAGTTGCGCGGACTTGAGTGATTATTTCAAGTTTGCGAAGGCACCACAACACAATACATACACCGTTTGACCGCGGATGTACCGCGGAGTGAGATTCATTTGTATACTATACTAGTTTGATTGCCCCCTATCAACTCTTATAAAAAACCACATAACAATTGAATCGATGAAATCATCCTCTCTATTCCTACCTACCGCGTTTACCCCCTCGTCGCCTGGGCACTGTACCCCAAATTTTGCGCCCAAACTCCAGAATCAGGATGATTCAGCCAAAAGATAAATCCCCTGAGTCGGTAATGGCGAGCTCGCTTGAGACAGATGTTGAGCGCGGTTCTGCTGGCGGTTCTGAAGAATTAAATGATGTCAATGTTGTCGATTTTGAGGGCCCAGAAGATACTACGAACCCGCTTAACTGGTCCACGAGGAAAAGGGTTTTGAACATATCGGTCGTTTCGATGATGACCCTTCTATCGTATGAAACGCCTTTTCATTTTTTTGATGGAGACTATGAATATAGTATTGCATCACTGACTAAAACATTTCTGCAGGCCAATGACCTCTACCATTAGCTCTCCTGTGACTTCCGACATCATGAAGCAATTCAATTCAACAGATGAAACCCTTGGAGCTTTCGTGACTACAGTCTTCTTGATTGGCTACACCTTCGGACCATCCATAATTGCACCCCTATCGGAGATTTACGGCAGAGCTATTCTTTACAAGACTTGCATCGTGCTATTCATCGTGTTCAACGTGGCCTGTGCTGTAGCCAACAGTATGGGATCTCTTATTGTATTTAGACTACTCGCTGGCATAATGGGGTCTTGCCCCGTCACTCTGGGTCCAGGCTCTGTAGCCGATATGGTCTCCGCTGAAGGAAGAGCAAAGGCTATGTCGGCCTATGTCATTGGGATTATTCTTGGTCCATCTATTGGCCCAATCTGTGCTGGATATTTGGCTCCTGCTAAAGGATGGCGTTGGGCCTTTTGGCTTATGACTATAGTCATTGGTGCGGTCGCTGTTCCGGTCATGTTTCTACCAGAGTCATACTCATATGTTATCTTGAAGAGAAAGACTGAGAAGCTGCGGAAGAAAACTGGGAATCACAATCTCAAGTCGGCATTGGACACTGGGAAGACTTCACGTCAGCTTTTTGCCTTTTCTATCGGTCGACCGCTGAAGATGCTGGTATCGCCAATTATTTTCTTGTTGTCGCTTTACTGTGCGCTTGTCTACGCCTATCTTTATTTATGCTTTACAACTTTTCCGGTTCTGCTAGCTGAGAAGTATGGGTTTGGAACTGGTCCTTCGGGTCTAGCGACACTAGGACTCGGGGTCGGTTCCATATTTGGTCTGTTCATCTCCGGTGGTACCTCAGATGTAGTTTCTAAGCATTTGACCAAGAAGCATGGTGGAGAGCCCAAACCCGAGTATCGACTTCCTGTTCTAGTCATCGGTTCCTTCATCACACCCATTGGCCTGTTCTTGTATGGATGGACAGCATATTATGGCACTCACTGGATTGTTCCCATCATTGGGACGGCATTTATTGGCGCCGGGATGGTCATTGCATTTGTGAGTACATTCACCACTAATTACGGAAGATCTCTTGATTTTAACCAATTTCCAGATGGCAACTACTATGTATCTAGTTGATGCCTATACTGTTTACTCCGCGTCGGCAACGGCTGCAAATACAATTTTGCGCTGTCTCATTGGGGCATTAATTCCTTTAGCCGGACCTGCCATGTTTGCGAAGCTCGATTATGGTTGGGGAAATTCACTCTTGGGATTCCTCGCCATCGCCTTCATACCGATGCCTTTCGTCTTTTATTACTATGGCGAACGTATTCGACAGTCTAAGATCTTCAAGGTTGAGTTTTAAATACAATACCCACCAACTCGGACCATAATACTTCTCCTTTATGTAATGTGTGATGGAAGTCCGTGGTAACAATCCCGTGACATGTTATATAGAGCGCAAAACAGTTATATTAGATCATACCTTTGGGGAATTAATTTAAGGATTGCGTTCAGTCTCCCAATCTTCGTTCCCTTTCTGGTCCCCAGCTGTCCACCCCGTTCCCGCTTGAATGACTGTCGATCCTAATGCTATAGCACAGCCAGCTAAAAACAGCATGCGGAACGCATGTTCGTAGCTCTGTTTGGCAACTAGATGCTCAATGCCTTCTAATTGTGAGACCGTAGCAGGACTCCCCAGAAGGGTGCGTACAAGGTCTGGATTGGGGGTGATTCCCTGTTTGGAAAAGCCTTCTTCTAGTGACTTCTTGAGAACACGAGTGAAGAATCCGCCTCCAATCGCTGATCCAAAGCTCCCTGAAATTCCCCGGAATGAGGTAAATAAGGCACTGACGATAAAGTGCATATTTTTGTCTGTGAGGAACAGCAGATGGGAGAGCGAGTAGTTGACCAGGGCGCCGGCAAAAAGTCCATTGAAAAAGGTCATGGCCATATATAGAGCAGCGGGGGAGTCCTCTGAAGATAAAACCGAAAGAGTTGCCGTCGAGATTGCAAATAGAATGAAAAGCACAAGACATGAACTGCAAGTAGAAGTTAGTATTGAAGGAATGTATGCTTGTCAGAGTGGACAACTCACGTATAATAGCTACTAGCATTACGAATATGGAGCCATCCAACAAGCAATCCTCCAGCTCCGAACCCGGCATTTGTTGGAACTAGAATAAGACCCGCTGAAGCAGGAGGCCATCCTCGAACTGCAATGGCGTAGGAGGGAGTGAAGAATACAACAGCCCATCGAGCCATCATGAAGCCAACACCAGCCAGGCATGATAAGAGAACACCACGGTCTAGAAGAATATGGACTGGAATAATAGGTTCATGGGCCCACCGAGACTCTATAACAAAGAATACAGCAAACACACCCAATGCTATTGGAATGGGCCATATGAGAATCTCTGGCGAGGCCAAAGCTGTCAAGAATAAAATAATTCCGATTGTCTAGCTGGTCAGTGGAGGTAACGATAGAGCGCCCAATAGACTTACTAGTGTCACAGAGCCTGCATAATCAATGCGGGCAAGACTAGAAATGATTGAATCATCTCGTTGCTTTCTATCACTTGATGATGGTGGAATGGCGTAGTAGAGGAGTGGGCCAAGAACTAAAGCGCTTGGAGCTTGGACCCAAAATATGACACGCTGAGACTAGTAGTTAGCTATCATGATCATCCAGAGCATCCCGTGAGCCGCGATATTACCCATCCAACTAAGGGAGTCAGAAGACCTGCAAGGACTGCACCAGATGCAACGCCTGTCGTAACTCCAGAACTGATGAGTCCAATCAATAGTCCCCGTCTCTTGGAACTCCCAAAATCCAGTACCAATATGATGGTTATACTCATTAACCCACCGCTTCCCCAGCCCGAAATAGCTCGTCCCAGTATGAAAACGGCCAGCGAAGGGGCGGACGCCGTGATGAAGAGGCCAAGCGAGAAGATTGTGCTGGAGACAACTAAACAAAGACGCGGGGTGAAGATAGCTGAGAGTCGTCCAACCAGGGGAGTTACGCTAGAGGTCGCAATCTTGAATACATTAGACTTCATAATGGGACTTGCAATTTCTATTCAGTAATGTACCATGAAGGAAGCTGTAAACCAAGTTGTTTCTGCGTAGGCATCGAGATCAGCGGCGATTGCAGATTGGGCGGTTGTCATCATCGATATATTTGTTGCTTTAAGAGTCAATTGAATTAGTAAATAGTAAATCAAGCCATCTGAAAGCCATCTGATACTCGTGGACCACTTCAATGTACCTTGGATGAATATCAGAAGAGCCATAAGCATCACTGTTCCTATTGTGTGTAGGCTAGTTCGACTTGGCGTCACATCTTGTTGCGCAGTCGCTGGCGAGAGGAGCGGCCGTCGCTCAGATGGCGGTGTTTGGGTGTCGGAATCTGTCATGGTGATAATGGCACAGCGGTTTGAGGGGAAAACAAAGAAACCAACGGAAAAGCCATTTGAATTGACACGACCTCGCTTGCTAGTGGCAATCGGGGAATTAGTCGGAGTTCCGCGGATATTCCATTTCTAATCAACTCCAACTTGGAAGGGTAAAAAGCATTGGGCCCCCGCATTCCGGAGCGATTGGCCATGTACAAAGGCCGTTAGCGCCGTTGGGACCCGTCGAATATGCATTATGTTTATTCTCCGGGCATTTGCGAATGCATAAGAGAAATGGAAACATTTGAGTCATTGTTGTTAAATTCTAGGCGCTGGAAACCGATGGGTAACCCTTTTTTGACTTATTCCTCCATCTTCTTTTGGTGATGTTGTCCAGCTTGGAGAATTACTGGGGAGAGTTGATCTGCTCGATTTATTCCATTGGCTGGAAATGCCTTATCTATCCTCGATGTAATCAAGCAGATAGATGGCGAGTTCCACTGCGGACACAACACATGTCTGTACCCACTCTTTAGACCCACTTACAGAGCAGATGGCCTAGCCCAGAGGTCCACCCTTAGGTACCTAGACCTACTACCTTCATGTGTGCACGACATGTACATCTCAATTTTAAACAACATTCACTCCAGCATGATCTCCCATCTGTAACTTGAATATTATGGCCGTATGGAGTGTATACTAGTATATTACAACCGTATATAAGGTTCTATCAGAGTATGCGTGAATCAGGGCTAGAATATAGACTCGTTATAGCAGTTTAAAGCTACGAAGAATTACAATGAAGTTCAATTTTAGAAAAGCATTTATTTTGCAAAGCAAAGTGTAACTTGACGAAGCAAAAGAAAAAATGTAAAAAAGAAAATCTCCAAATGAGTGGGAAAAGTGCCCAAAAAAAAAGTCCAAGGACAAAGGGAAAAAAAAAAAAAAAAAACCTAAAAGAGTGTGGTGCCAGCAGGGGATCACAATTCCGTTCCAACGGCTGCAAGCAGCATGGATCTGCAGGGAAAATTCGAGATAAAACCGCAGAAATCCCCTGTGGCTGCTAGCAAGTTAAATGTAATGTTAAAGAGACTAGACGCAAATTAGTGATGGTTCTAATGGTAAAAGAATGTGATAGGCCAATCTTCAAATGGCTTCAATATCGAAGCGCATATCCCAGTATCCTTCACCCGTGCGGTCGTTACCTGCGATCTGTGTGATTCGGCGTGTGCCGCGAGGGAACCCACCGAGAATGATGCTTGCGACCATGCAGCCAGTCCGTGTACCCAGAATAGCCTCATAATCGGGGCTACCATGAACAAATAGATGAATACCACGACCATAGGTTTTCAAAAGCTTATGCGTCTGTTGATTCACTACATAAGCAAGATAGACATGACGCAGGCTGTCGAGACTACCTTCGGTGTGTTGATACAACGCATTGAACACAGCGCCAACATGAGGCGTTGTTGGGTGGTTTGCGGGGCGTGTCACATAGTCGATAATCATCACATGTTGGCCAGTCCGACCCGTATAGCGGCCATCATTGTCACGGAAAGTGAGGCGCCAGCTTCTAAGGTCGGGCACAGTTGGCTGAAGCCACAGATCGATCAGTTCACCGAGACCACCAAGAGGGGGTGAAGGAGAGCCTGGGAGATGCTGAGATCGGAACTTGGCCATTGTCGAAAGACGGTTAAAAGTGACCTGGGTGTATTCTTTGCAATCCGCCAGGTCGGGATACTGAATGAAGTTGGCCATACGAGCGCCCTTGGCACGAAGCTTATCAATGGACTTAGGACGGTCTCTACGACCTTCTGCCACCAGATCCCACCACCAGGGCATGAATCGTCTAAAGAATCGAGACATGACGAAGACTTAACCTTGTAAATCTACTGATATGATGTGAAAGGAGGTGCGAAGCGCGAAGGAGAAAAAGCTCGTAAAGGTGCTGAAGTTTCTTCTCTTAAATATTACTTGAAGCTCTAGCTATCTTTCATTCGATTACCTACCTACAGGCTTCTCTATAGAAATCAAGATTGAAAGACTGCATGAATACATCAAACAGTGCATATTAGTCACCATCTGCAATCTGTCAACCATTTCTTGACTTCTCTTTAACCTGGGAGCATATGTTTATAGAGTAAGAAAGACCTCGAATTCGTTCAGTGCTGCTCCAAAGAAAATCATGGCTTCAATTTTTGAGCGCTCCTTGTTCTATTCTCGGCGAAGCCGATTTCCAAAGTGTTTGAATTTTACTGAGAATAGATTTAGCAGAGATTTCGAAGAACGACAGTATAGGGTAGCCTGGTAGATCCGTCCGTCAAAGTCTATGTAAGTTAATTGATGAAAGAAGCTCTACTGCAAGTTTCATAACTTGTGAACTATAGATCACACAGAATGTTGGGTGCAGCGACCATACTCATTGAATTAATTCAAATAAAATAAATGGCACAGTTCAAACTTGAGGACCGCGAGTAATCCCGTATATTCTACTTCAAAGCTGCGTGTAGAATTATCAATCTTCTCCATTCCAATTCACAAGACATCGAAAAGTTTGAACGTGATGAAATTCCAAGAGCGTTTCAATCAGTTCCCGCTTCTTCACGTGAAGAACTTATCTTTTTGTTTCCATGTTCTTTGTCCAAGGGTGGCTGCTCGACAATTTCAAAGGAATTGGAAGAGCGGGAGAATGAGTTGAAAATCAAAGATCATATTTACATACCCAATGGATGTCAAATTTAGGTTCCTCTTCACGGCGTTATGGATATACTGCGGTGTCTTATCTTTACATAGACACAGAGTCGTGCAATTGCATGCAAAATCGAATATTTTGGCTGTATGATGCCATCAAGTCGTTTCATGATCGATTTTTGGTTTAATTTGCGCATTCCTCGTATGTGGATAATTGATCAATCTGTAAATATGTGGAAAGCCCCATCCATATTCTGAAAAAAAAGTCAGCCATACACTTGAAAGCTGAAGATGCATTCCTACCCAATTCACTAAGCCTGCATCTGTCCATTCTCGTATATCAGTCCAGTCTTCGAATATTTGTTCAATCTGGACATCCGAGTTGGCGGTGGAATGATTTCCTATACCTGACTGAACCCTGCAAAAATGATTAGCTGGCAAAATGGTAGAGCATGGAATGACAACGTACTGTAAATGTCGGAGTATGCGATGCGCTTTCAAACAGATATTACTTCGCTCTGAAAGGGCTTCCATGCGAAGAACCAGCTTGTCCAACTCCAACCGGGAAGATTCCACATCGTAACCTATATCAGCCGCAGATGGTATATCTTGAAGACAGGAGTTAAGCGCCACAGCAGCATGAAGTGCTTTCAGGCTTGTCACACCGTTCAGCAACCATATGTAATTTCGAAGTAAAGGGGCTTCATAAAACTGCCGATGGAGAGACATTAGGGCTGCACTTGAAGCAATACACTTATTCCTGGATGCTGGAAGGAAGGAAGGCCCTTTAGAGTGGTGAAAGGGCCTGTGCAAAAGAAGATAGAGATGATGCGCGTATGTCTGCAGGACACACCAGTATGCGAAACTATTCGTTTCCAATATGTTCGGAGAGCCATCCACCATCCATGTTGTGTCCCATTTTGCTTGCTCCTCGGCTATCGACGTGTCAAATTCACGTAATAGTCGCTGATCCAGCTTTAAAGGTCCCGATATGTGGCTACATATCTGAGTAGAAAGTTGGAAAATTCGGACCTTAGCCATCATCACTGACATCTGTGTGGGCTTATCGACATTGGGTGGCTGTGAGATGCCTTCGTCTGTGATGTTATAATCATTGACATCTGCCGGGAGCGAAGCCTTGATGTTGAGGAGATAGGTCATATCGACATCGCGAAACAGTATGCCTTGGTATGTATGCAGTGTTAAAAGACCAGCCCAGCATCGTCGTCGTCTTTGAGTCTCAACAGGGCTTAGGTTCTGGTCCACATTACACCGCAATGCAATACCAATATTCAGAGCCATTCCTAGCAATGCCCATCCCTGGTCGACAGATTCATTATGAGAAAGATTGTATATCACCATCAACAAAGCCTCGAATGTGCTGAATTTGTGCCGTATAAAAAAATGGTCTTGTGAAAGGCAAGTCATCGCAGTCCGGAGAAGGCGATGTGATGCTGAAACCGTCGAAGGTGCCTGTGTTGGAGTAGAAACTGACTGTGGCCAGATGTATACCAATCTGGGATCATTTGCATCTAGAGTATTTATAACAAGAGAGCAGATAGAGAACAGCAAGGCCAGCCAAGCCAGATCAACGTCATAAGGCTGTTGCATGAAAGTGGTATATTGCTTCAGGAAAGTCGGCCCATGGAGTATGGGAAATAGAGCCGAGATATTCTTGAAAAATGTAGAAACTAGATAGTCGCAACAGGGCTTCGGAGGTAGAGAGTCGATTATTTCTTGCAATGCCATCCGGGGGCCAATTGAAAGTAAGGACAATGTTTCATGAGTATCATATCCCGGGGTTGGCCTTTCAAGAACTGCTTCCCAATGAGTGTCTGGGGGTAATTGATTTATCCCAGAAGACGGCACGTCAGGCTGCACGCCTGGATTGCTTGTTGCGGTTTGTGTCGAAGGCGTGGACGGAGATCCCACCGTAGTAATTACTGCATTTGATAACCGAGAGTGTGCAGGTGTTCGGTCGCTATTGGTTGATACATGTCCAACTGTAGACTGGCTCTCAAAAGAACAGGCGGCATCGCGTCCACGGCGCTTGCAAGCACCGCAAGGTTGTTGGCGATCGCATCGTAACTTAGAGCGTCGACATTCTTCACAGCTGATGGCTTTTCGCTTCTTTCGTCGTGATCTGGGAGTTTCCCCCGCTGGTTTAGTAGGGGTCGAATTGACACCTGTCATCTCGACTCGGACATTGATGGCATTTGCGGACCAGCCTTGAAATCATAAGTCCGATATTGTGGTGGTTGGGTGGAGACGACGGGGGTGAGGACGATCGGAGTTGAAGCAGCATCATCGGAGAAATCCATTGCCGATCTCCGATCGCCACATGCAACGCATCGGAGATGATGTAATCCCGCTATACAATGTCTCAAGTGCGGTGTATACGGATACTGCAATCATCTATTTACACAGGCACTGTACAGAGATTTAGTGGCGAGATATCGACGATTCCAGATAATAGATGTACTAGCTATAGCTTTATATGAGTTTGACGTTTCATTACTTTGGAAAATATTCATTAAAGAGATCGGATGACTGGGAATTGATGCATCGGAGATCATCACCGGGTCACATCGCAATATCTCCGATGCTTCAAAATCGAATTTCCCCGATTAGCGGTCTAGACACAACACGCCCTTATTAATAATATTATTAATGTCTTAGTTTTTGATCTGACAAGCTACTTGATTTTAAATTTACTTGAAAACTTCATGTCTGCGTTGAGAAGGGATCTAAATTTATATTTTCTACTTTCGGCACTGGGCTACGATGGAAGCTTATTTCCAATACAAAAGAATTCGACAGTCAGTTCGCGAGCACTTATCGGAGCTGGAGAATAACTGTAGCTGCGAGGGCTACATTATTGGAAATTCCCATACTGAAAAGTAAGTATCCTGTATGAAGAATCGACAAGTCAATCTTTTCCTAATCTACGGTTTATAGATGTGGAATGAGTCGTCATAACGGCAGCTCGGAACGGGGTCATCATGCCAAAGAAAACATTTCTGGTGATTCAATCCCCGTGGGCTGGGACGGTCCAAATGATCCCTTGAACCCTGCAAATCAAAGTACCGGGCGAAGACTATTCATGACCCTCCTAGTCTCGCTCATAGCAGTCGCAGTCACTGCGGCATCGGCAATCGACGCGTGCGGCCTCAAGGAGTATAGCGAGTATTTCGAGGTATCCGAGGTGGTTGGGTCTCTAGCGACAGGTATGGTGAGCCCTTGCTTCTTCCCATGTTTTTTTCGTATACATATTCCTAATTATTTTGCTTTGGCAGGCTTGTTTTTGATCGGATTTGCATGCGGTTCCTTATTATCAGGCCCGTTCTCTGAGACTTTTGGTCGCAACGTGATATACTCGGCGACCATGCTGGTATATTTGATATTTATAATGGCATCAGGTCTCGCGCCAAACCTGCACAGTCACCTAATTTTTCGATTTTTCGCTGGCTTTTTCGCTTCAACGCCATTGACGTGTGCCGGCGGCACGGTCGCAGACTTGTGGGATTCACTAGAGAAGACGTACGCTTTCCCCGTATATGCGGTGCCCGCATTCACAGGACCTATGATCGGCCAGATGATCGGAAGCTATATCCCAGTCACGCTAGGCTGGCGTTGGTTGGAGTGGATAATGCTTATCATGGGTGGCGCAATATTGGTTGCGGTACTCTTGTTCCAGCCCGAGACCTATGGCAATCTGATTTTGTATTGGAAAGCGTCCATACTTCGACAGGAAACAGGAGATGAAAGATACAGGGCTCCAATGGAGATGAAGCGAGAGACACTGGCTCAGCGTTTGAAGGTCTCTGTGTACCGACCCTTTGCCATGTTTTACTCTGAGCTGATCATCATTTTACTGTCGCTCTATCTAACTATTATGTATATTGTCCTCTTCACCTTCTTGGAAGGTTATGCGTTCATCTTTGGCGAAAAATACGGTATATCGGAGGGCTTGACTAATCTCTGCTGGGCTGGCATGCTACTTGGTGTTCTTCTTGTTTCCTTCGTGGTGCCAGTGGTATATAGCTTGACTGCAAAGAATTGCAAACGGGGAAAAGACACTGCGATTGCCCCTGAAATGAGACTTTGGTATGCCATGCTTGGAGGTGCGCCTGCAGTGCCAATCAGTTTGTTTTGGATGGGATGGACTAGCAATGTAAGTTCGAACACTGAGAGACGACATGAAGGTGCATGATGCTAATACTTCTATCTTTTGTAGCCTTCTATCTCAATTTGGTCTCCCCTCCTCGCCTCTGTTCTCTTCGGCTTTGGCATTACGTCTATTTTTATAATATGCTACATGTATCTCATCGATTCCTATGGTACATATTCAGCTTCAGCTCTGGGCTTTCTGGTTTTCACACGATACCTGGTCGCGGGGGGTATCACTATTGCTGGAGACCCAATTTATCGGTCTACCAGCGTGTCTTACATACTCACAATACTTGGGTCTATCAGTGCCGCCATGACTGCTGTACCCTATTTGCTATACATTTATGGACCACGAATTCGAAAGAACAGCAAGTACGCGGTGAACATAGACACAGAATACTAGCAACTTAAAGGTATTACGAGGGGAGGGCATAGAGTCAAATGGTTGAAATACTGAAGTTGGAACTTGGAACAAAATTGACAGATAGATATAGAATATATTATGAACTTGAATTTGGTTCGCATGAAATGGTGCTCCAATGCGAGAAATGAATAATCTTAATTCAATCTTCGAATATGGATTATGACCACCATCCAAATTCCACCATTCCCGTTGCTTCATCCCGCAATGGACCATATAGATTGTTAATTTCCACAGCCATCTCGTCAGGCAAAGAGCCAGCATCACGAGCTGCTAGATAATACTTTAGCTGGGCAGTGCTAGTTGGCCCAATGGCCACCGAATCTGTGCTCTTCAACCCAGAATGAAACAGTAGCCAACGCATAGCAATTTGAGATAGACTGGAGATCCCAAATCTCTCCCCGATAGCAATCAATTCTCGCACAGCATGATGAAATAACGGCTTATCAAACCACATACGATACAAGTAGCCCATCAAATTACCTTCAACCTGTTCGAATCGCGTCCCCTTCAATTTTTCATCGTTTTCAGCCAAAGTCAACTTGCCTGTTGCAAAGCCGCCTGCCAGTGGGGAATTGGCTACGAATGTGATTCCATGTTTTCGAAGAAGGGGAAAAAGCTCCTTCTCATAGTGGCGACAGAAAATGCTGTATTGGCCTTGGTAAATGGTGGGTTGGACATAGCCCTTCTCCATGGCGATCTCAATCCACTCGATAATCTCTTTTGGGGAGTAGTTGCAGAGCCCCATGTGTTTGAATGATCCTTCACGATAGAGCTCATCGAAGTTAGCAGCTTGTTGGGTGATGGGTGTGGCTTTATCGGGTGCATGGGCGTAAAGTGTGTTGACCTGCAGAGGACATCCCAACGTTGGCTTAGTGTTTTCAGGACTGGAGGTGGATTAGCGTACCGAGGTAACTCCAAGCGCCTCAATACTTTTGTTGAATGAATCTCTCATGTTCTCTCTCAATAAACCTTCTGGTTTGTAGAGAATCTTAGTGTCGATTATGAAATCTGGCTTTCGTACACGTCCTAAAAGGCGTTCCGAAGCCCCGGAGTCGGTGATAGGATACAGTCGAGCAGTATCGTAGTGCTTGATATTGGCTGCTTCGAGATGCTCGATGAGCTCTGCGATGTTCTCATCGTTCCAGGCACCGGCAAAGCCTTGCGTTCCCATCACATATTCAGGTGCGGAAGACATCTTTGCAATAGAATGTGCACTCAGGGCCACTAGTATTAAGCAAATAGTTGTGATACTTTATTGAATGAGAGAGAGTCATTCTACATTTGCACAGTTGGCGGCCACTTTATATTTCAACACTCAGATTGTTGCTTCGATTTCAAGTTTGCAAGGATATATAGTATCTCGGGCATACTACCGCATTGGGACTCGTTTCGGCCCCCATAGTTACTACCATATCGCGACTAGTTCGGCCCCCACTCTAGATACTCATTTGAGTTAGATCTTAGACCAGCGTAGAAGTTCTGTAGGCAAATGAAGGCTTGATTTACTATTATAATGTTTTTTTTCAAGAATTAATACTTTGCATTCAAGTTATTCTAATTTTTCCACTCCACCTATTGTGGTGCCGAAACACTTTAATCGGATCATTTCCAGACGGAGGAATACCATCAAACAGCGTGGAATGTCGAGGACCATCTATGTTGAACCCGGGTCAACACATGCTTCAGATCAGACGAATCCTGCGAATCTGAATCACTCGAATTTTGATTTTGCCATCCAAGTTCAAACTTCCTCAGTTTATCTTCCAGCGCTGTTTCGCTATACGCTGAAACGGAGGTCGATTGGAGATACTCCACAAAGATCTTCCAGCGCGGAATATAGTAGGACGAGAGGAGACCACCCCACTGCTTGGACGCATAATCAGTGATCTCTCCACGGGGGCCCCACAGAGTGATCTGGTTGCGAGCATTGTATTCAAGATAGGCGGCTTGGGTTTTATTTCCGCGGGCCCATGCACGCGCGGAACTTATCCATGTCGAAAGGCGGAAATTTTCATGGGTAGAGAGGACAGAATCTAGATCGGCCAATAGATGAATCATTTTCTGTCCCTCTTGCGTCAGAGTTTGGTTCTTTGGATCGGAATTGGAACTGTTCCAGCTGGAAATTAGGTTGTTGTACAGCGGGATGAAGGCGTTTGCCATAACCTGGCGTGTCACATCTACCATGTCATGTTGATATGCAGGGTTATCCCATAGTTTGGAGTTGGAACTGGTGGCTTGGTACATTGACTGCCAGGCCTTTACGACCAATGATGGGTCATATGTGATTTTTGTGCCGTGTGTACCTGTTACATTGACAAGTCCATCCACACTAGGCTCAAGTTCAAAGATTGACTTGACAACTGCGGTAACATCCGTTAGATCAGTGTTATCGTATACAGTCGTTCGCAGAGTTTCCCAGGCATCATATAACTCCTGAGGGATAGATCCGGAGCCAGCATATCGACTTGATACCCAGCTGTGAAAGTATTTCCTTGTGTCGATCGGAGACTTTGACCAGGCCTGGTCTAACAGTAAGTCATAGACAATCTCATTGCCCTCTTGTCCCTCGGGACTCAATCCATAGCCGACCATGCTAGGAGATTCGATGAGCGCCTGGGAAGCGTTTTGGGTGATATTCCGAATTTGTCCATATAGACCCTGGTTGCCTCCGTAGTCATGCAGTTGACACCAAATCCATGGTTTGCCATAATAGGAGTCTGTTCGGCGCCATTGAGGCTCGGATTCAGAGAACAGGTCTAAAATCAACATGTCGTCATTTTGGTCCACACCAGAGAGGTAGGCTTCCACGCGCTTATCAGTCCAAAATTCCGATGCACTGTAGAAGAGCCAACCTTGCATCAACCAAATCGCATCGGGATCCACGTCCTTTAGACTCTTCCAAGTTGTGTGCGTGACGTTTTTGAGATAGTCCAAGTCCCCAGAGTAGGGGTTCATCTCGTTGTACTGATCCAATGTATAGATGCTGGTAACGTTGCCATAAGCATCCTGCTGCTTGCGGATGAAACTGGTTTGCATCGGGGCATAATGCTCATCAAAAGGCTCGAGGAATGAATCGTTGGAATACCGGGTTGAGAAACCGTTCCAGTCTGCCGACCGAACGACACTTGCATTCGGATACACACGCGTGATGTTATTTGGTACAAAGCCTGTGAATGCGGGAAGCACAGGGGTCATTCCTAGCTCGACCATGCGATGCACAATCTTTTTCTGAAGAGCGAATTGCTGGTCAATCCATGCGTAGGGCAAATCACCACCCCAAGAGCCTTGAATGTTTCCAAATCTGTTCCATGCTTGAAATGCTGGACCGCTCAGAAAAGTCGCGATCTCAGCGTCGGTCAGTCCTATTTCTTGGAATACCTCCACCATGATCTTTTCTGCGCCAACCCAAGCAAGGGGCAAGTTTATGCCACGAAGGGCCATCCAGTCTAACTGGGTCTCCCATTCTTCCCATGACCAGAAAGCTGTCGTGTAAGAGAAAGTGACTGGAATGTTTCGTTAGAGCGGGTAGATCGATGGTGTCTATTGGGAGATTTTACCCGTGTTAAAGTGATACCTCCATGGTACAGTGCTTGAGCCGTTGATCGGCTTGTGGAGGTGAGGAAGCTTAGCGGGGGCTTGGTCCAGCCGACTACCGATGAACCAGTAGATATCGACGTGTGCCACGTCTGTCAGGTATCGATGGAGACTATTGATTTCATCAGTAATGTTCTTCAACCTCGGGAAAGGTCCGATCACACAGCTTACCCCGAAGACAAAGCACTGATAGACGTCCCCTGGACGATAATAGTGCCATTGGGCGCAGATTTGACTGTGAATTGATCATATCCCTCGTCACTCCCAGTGATATTGGGAACTACATTAAATCGGAAGTCATCGACATGATTTGGCAGTCTTCGCTTGACGAGGCTGTAGAGACCGTCGGTGGAGACCGCCGCCACCCCTGACGCGGAGAGAAGTCCGATCAGCAACTTCGACCACAACATGGTTGATAACACGGAAGTTCTGAATCGAACTGAATGATAATAGAAACAAAAGTGGAAATTCAGAAGCTTAAAAACCAGAATTAAGTTCAAGGAGCGACGTACCCCTGGCCTATCTGGAATACGGGACGTCACAGTAGCATGCTTGCTTACTCGCCAGCCCCGCATCAACAGGCCCACGCGCTGCAACTATCCAATCCTACAGGCGCCGATCTTCATCCCACACTTAGCCCACGCAGGCGATCTAGGCAGAACAGGTTGATATCACAAAACCCATACATATATTTGGATAAAAATGGGGGCTATCGGGCAAGGAAATCTTGCTGGCCTTTAAGAGCGCGCGCCAGAATATCAGGATACCATCTTTGTCCGACGTCCTGGTGGCTGGTCACTCGAGCGATCAAGTTTCCTTCGCCGATACATGTTCTGAACATTTGATTGAATGTTGCTTCGGCGTCGGACTTTACTTTCTCATCCTTCACTAATTCACGTATATGCTTTGGAATAACTAGGTCGATCTTGTCGGCTGAAAGATTGGGGCTTACTCCTTGAAAGACCGGAAATGAGAATCTTGGCCCCAAATCATTGCCGTCAGAATCAACAAAGTTTTCGCTTCTAAGAGAAACCCGATGGGTAGTCGCTGTGCAAACACCGCCAGTTAACGCCTCGAGGGCTCGACCAATGTTCACGACGAAAGAATCTGGGATGGGAGGTGCAGAAACCCAGTCGCCTGCTTTATTCTGTACCTCCAGACCATGATGCGGTGTAGCCTGGAGAAGAAAAGTGAGGAATTCGGAGTCTTTGTGAGGACCAACTCCTTGAAATTTGGACCCGGTCTTGTCATCAGTAGCTGGGGCGGGATATTTAATAATTTTGAGCTTGTGCTGTTGAGGAGTTTCGAATGCTTGGTTTAATGCTGTGGGCGGGAGATCAAGGGCTTCTGCAACGAGTGATATAAATGATACTGCTAATCTGCTCACTTCGGCCAAATATTGCTCAAGTGAGTTACGGAAACCCGGAATAGCTTCTTCATCGGGCCACTGTGACACGAAGGTAGGTCAGCCAGCGAACATCAGTGTTCGGATCTCATAGCATACCTGATTCGGCCCAATGATGTTTCGGAATAACGGCTCATGAGGGCCGGGTGCAGGAAGTTCAGTAGCAAACTAAAATAAAGATCAGTAGATTCATGGAGACGTATGTTTCAAATGACTAACTCACATCGAATTGCTCGCGGTAGTCGGTCTTGAGGGCAGTTATCTCCGCTCCAAGTTTCGAGTAGCCCAAGAAATGAGGACTGTTGACCATTTCAATCTCTAGTTTCTTTTCTAACGGTAAATCAAATAGCTCGATTCCTTTCTTTGTAAAGTCCTCTTGAATAGTTGGCGATACGAGCGGATTTGTTAGATAGAAAAATCCAACATTCACCAATGCTGCACGAAGGTTTGCAAGAAATTCCGGTTTTGTCGAGGGAGATAAAGATTGAGCAAAGTCTAATACTGGGATTGAGGAAAAAGCCGTAGAATATAATTTGGCTCGTTCAGTCTGGTTGGGTTAATTCAATCCCATCAAATTGTGAGAGGGCGATGATAGTTCTTACCATTTTTGATATAAATTCGAGCCTCAAGTCGAGGAGCTTAGGGGAGTTTTTGCTGAATTCGTAGTTATGGCCGCCTTTCGGTAATAATTCAGCTTCAACATATGGTGAACGTGTAAAGAGCTTCGCAAGTCGGTCGAATTTGGGCTGAGCTTCATCCAAACCTTGCCAGGCTATTTCGTATTCCGCTGCAAGGTATTGGACTGGTACCTGTGGAATTCAGTAGCTGAGCTAGTCGCGTGGGCAATGCATGCGATAAATACCTTGACTGCTGGGAATATCTCCTTAGTCAGACGATTGTACCATCCAGCTTCAAACTCTTTGATTTCACTCTTAACACCTATCCACAACGTTAGCTCATTGGCCTTTGATCACGCAATACGATCCATGTACCAGCTTGAGAGGACGAGAATAGCGCATCCGCCGTAAGAAGATTGCCGTCAATATATTCAATCGGTCCAAACATAAGCGAGAACAATTTTCCAATGTCTGGAATTACTATCCGATCTCCCTCAGGTGCTGGGTCGACATCTGGGAGGAAGCCAGTTTTCCCGAGTGAAGGCACAATACCCAAGCCGCCAACTCCGAGCAGGGGAAATGGAAGTTCCGATTGGGCTGCAATTGCGAATGTGGTGGCTGCTCCCAGTGAATGACCGAAAATGATCACGCCTTCTTGGTTCCCCACTTCATTTCGGTAGACTTGACCGATCAGATTGGTGATGACAGGGATTGAGTCGATGATCGGCGTTTGAGTCCTCGGAATGGGATTGTCACCGTATCCCGATCGCTGAATGTTTAGAACATTGTGACCTCGTTCACTCAAGATAGCAGGATAACTGCATGAATCCAATTAATATTCAATCGTTCACTTTGGTCAGCGTGTTTGCTTACGAGAAACTTGAATTGTCAAAGTATGCCGCATTAACTGCCCCACCATGGATCAATACAATGAGTGGCAGGTCGTTTCCTCCTAGCTTGCCCCTTTTGAATAGCCCTGTGACTTCGAGATCTGCGCTACCAAAGGGTATGGCCTTGTCGTACGTGTTAGCCATGACCAGAGCTGACTCGAACTTGAAGTTATGACGAGAAGCAAGAGTTTGCCGAGGTGGGGAAGTTTGTTTAACGATCGCTCCCGCTGACAGACACTAAGACCGTGATCACACACGACTACGGACCTAATTTGAAACTCAACAGCCCCCATGAACTGAAAATAGAGCGGCAAATTTTTTCCAGATATATGTTCTAGTCTATTTCATTTATCCCACAATTTCACTTTGACCTGTTACCGTAAAATGAGCCCATCATAGTCATATCACAGTATATAACGGAATCCCGTGGTCCGACTCTCACTGGCAGGATCATTCGAATCCATGGGGAGATCTTGCGATGCCTCCGCTGCTTCTAACTGTTTATTCATTCGAGCATGGACAAGGCGAATGACAAGTGCCACGAGGGCGACCAGCAATGCGATAGCTGCAGTTGCACTGCCACCGGGAAGATATCGTGGGCCTGATGAAGCTGGCCACATGTAGCTTCCATAGATCGAAGCCGTATTACCGATCATGTTGGCAAGTGCAATAGCAGCAGATCGTTTAACCAGCGGTCGGGGGAATGAATTTGCGACCCAGGCGAGGATAATTTGGTATGCAGAAACCGCCCCCATTGGCATTCTAACAAAGTTAGTGAGATACAACATATGGTCATGTCAATAGATGAGAACTCACAGAAACATAGCGAAGAATCTGGCCCCGGTGTTTGTTGTCGCAGTGGAGATAATACCACCGACTACACTGACGAGCATCAGAGCAATAATGTGAAGACTTCGGTCGTCTGTTTTGCCGGAAGTCCAGGTGACAAGAAGAGAAATGAGGAATGTCGCAATCCATACGGGTGCAGTAATCAAAAGTGTCTGGATGTTGTTGTACCCAAGGGTTTGCACGATGGTCGGAAAGAAATATTGGAAGTTCTGGGACAGCAATGAAGTATGTTGAAGCAAGATGAACAGGTAGATGCGCTTATCGGCAAATACCAAAGCCAATGCCTCCTTGAAACTGGTTGACTTTGCGTCATCTGCTTCACCTGCATCGTCGATGAGCCGCCATTGAGCATATGACTGTTCTTGGGCATCCAACCAAGAGGTGGTCGCAGGGTAGTTGGGAAGGAAAATACTAAAAATAAACATAACGCGTTAACAAGAGTTCACTCATGGTCGGGATAAAATACTTACGCGGCCAGAAGGGATACGCCGACGGTGATAACTCCTTCGATGATGAACAACCAGCGCCATCCATCAATGCCGTGCGCTCCATCTAGGTTGCCTAAAACACCAGCCCCGATCAATCCACCGAAGGCATTTGCTAGCGAGCTACCTGCATAGAACCAGGCGATGCGATGACTCAACTATAAACCTGTATCAGGAACCAATTCTTCGTTTTAGGAAACAAGGGTTGGTACATACTTCCTTTCTTGTATACCAACTCGACCTAAATGTGACAGTCAAAAGCTTATTCCCTTTGACTCAAGCTTGGTACTTGGCACTTACATCAACATGACTGCACCCGGGAAAAATGGGGCTTCAACAAATCCGAGAAAAAATCGTGTGACGACGAGTCCTGAAAATGATTGAACAGCAGCCTGGCAAGCCGATATAACACCCCTGATGCATGAGTTAGCTTTATACAGGCTCTTAAAATTGTTGATGTGCACTCACCAAATAGCCATCGCTATTCCCAGGAACAACGAGGGTCGAATGCGAGTAAGAACCAAGTTAGAGGGCAATTGCATCAATAGATAGCCCACAAAGAGAATACTAGTCGCTAGATTATAATCTGTTCCCTCCATTCCAAGGTCTTTTTCAAGCGATCCCAATCGTGCCTGTGACAGATTACTAGAAAGCATAGTCAGCATTCGGTAGAAGGAAATCGACATGAAGTGTATCTCAGTTGCAGGGCTCTCTTACTTGCGATCGAGGAAATTCAACAAATACATGAGAATCAAAAATGGCAGCAGGTGCCAATCCACCTTTCGTAAGAGACTTCGAGTCATCTTTTGGTGCCATTCCGGGCTCTTCGCAGCATATGCTTGGTAAAGAGCATCTTGTTCAAGGTCAGCGGCCTTCCCTGAGGTCTCTTGATGCTCGATTTGCTCTACGGCAGATTTTGCCATGGTTTCTGATTTCGCTGAAAGTCCTGGGCAGCTGCTCACTTCTCTCTCTTTCTCTCTTTCTCGAAGGCCACGCCGAGGAATTGATCTTTATAAAAATCGAAAGAGATCAGCTGGTGCCGTGCACTCGGTGCAACTCCGATTAGGTGCCAAGCACTACGCGGGGAGAAGAGACAAAGACGAGCAGACAGGAGCAGCGAACCCCCAGCTGCGAAGGGTCTGCTGGGTCTGCCGGGTCTACTATGGGGACGGAATACGGAATAGCCTAATTGAAGAGCTCCGGTGCATCTTATTGGCTTGTTCTACCTGGGGAAAATGGTGGGATTCGGTGTCCTAATGTGGAGCGCGGGGAAGATGGAGACTTTGCTCGGGGCAGCTCAGCCCGAGTCGATTCTTGCATTCCTGCACTGATGTCCTTAAAAGTCACATCTCGGTCGCGCTAGGGGGTTCAATGGTGTTTTTGTTTCGGTAGGTGCTGGATGCATATTTCCGTTATATTACCGCTTTTTTTCATTGCCACATGATACCCAAAGGGTCAAACCCTTCACTGTTTGTGTCTGTGCTCAGCGGAGTCGGCATTTCCCGCCGGTGGCCCAACATCTGGTCGGGGAAAGGCCGGGGACGAACAGGGTCAGGAGACTACATTGGATAGACGCACAAAGGAACGGTCTGTGGTGCCTCAAGGCTTGTGTATATACTCCATCCATTTACCAACACATATGCGCCATCACAAATAGGTATATTATTTATAGCCCCACTACAGACAGACGGATGAAAGTTTTCCGCCGTTGACGGGAACAGCACGATAACATGAAGGACGAAGAATTCATAACCACAGAATTTTTCTAGCCATAGGAATAAATTCCCATCCGCGATTGTCAGGCTGAGACGATACTTAAGATTAATTCAGAGCTGTTCTCGATATCGTCTATCGTATCGTGAACAAATGTATATTCATACATGCACAATCAAATAAATCCCCACTACATAGATTACTTACAGCGACGATCGCAAATACTGGATGTATGATCGTCTGCCAGATAGGTATGCCATAGATGACACTGCTTGTTGCCTGCGGTCTGATCGCGCTACACCCTTATCTCAAAAAAAGCGTAAGGATACTTTGGAGGGGGAAAAGTAGTGTGTCCGATAGAATAACCTTCTAAAATACCATACTGCAATAACCATGTCAATTTTGGCAAAAGAGATCACGATCGCAGCTTTTTTTTCTCTCGCATTGGATTTCTATCCAATATTACTCAACACAAGACAGTGAGATTGATATGTCACACTCCAAATGATCCATTCATCAAGAGGTATGATTTCATATACAATTATGTCTTCCAAAGAAGAATTTGTTCCTGGCGGTTATCATGATATTATGGAACTTGAAAGAACAGCTGTGGGGGGGTTTCCATAATACACCATTGATAGTGTAAAAGATTCCACCGGCAGCCAGTACTGAGGTCACTTTCATTACGATGGCTGTTTAACCTTGGAAGAGAGAATAAGATTAGCACAGACCCAATTTTGGGTGTGCCACAGCCAATCGCATATTGGATCTCTGATTGCAACATCGAAAAAGACCTCAGCTAGAGTATCTAAGTTCACTAGCTTTACTAAATTTACTAAGTTCACAGATCGAGTGTTTATCTCCACAGAAAACAACTGTTAATTGGTTGTGAGTACCTCGTGTACACTGATTATTGATGCCTGAGGCAGCAGAAATCGCGGCCTCCAGGTGCATGACGTCTGCCAAGACAAACTCCCTCCGCCACCTTCGACCAAATGTGGACCAGCATCCAATCAACAACATTTTACGCATACAGATCAGATCGGCGTGCTATGACCTCAGATCCAACAAACAGCTGCTTCTATGACCTAGCCACAGCGCATGGCGGGGCAGCAATCTAATACCAGGACCTGGGCTGATCCGACCGCATCAATGACGATACCAAACTAAGCCAAAAGGTTGCACCATGATGTCGGCCCTCTTATAAAAGGCTTTCTCTTTTCCTGGATCTTCGTCTTCCCTTCAACTACTGCAACTTAATTTACAACTTAACACAAGAATTTACATTTCACACATTATGGATAAGCTTAAAGATCTCGGATCCAAGCTGAGCGGTGGTTCTTCCTCTGGCTCTAAGCAATCTTCTTCTTCTGGAAACGAGGACTACCTTGACAAGGGTGAGTGGCCCATCGGCATGCTATTGATTCCTGCAGCATTTGACAAATAATATTTTAGCTGTTGACTCCGCTGAGACCAAGTTCGGCGGTGGAAAGGTCGACCCCCACAGCCAAAAGGTTCGCGACGCGAATGAGAAGGCTACCGACTTTGCCCGTGGCAAGTTCGAGGGTGCTACTGGGTAAGATTACTATCCTTTTTATTTATAACATGACAATAATCACCCGATTTGAGACTAACATTATTTTCTACGTACAGCAAGAACGTCCCCGACAAGTTCTCCAACTAGATACCCTACAATGCGCAGTCGATCACTTACGAGTCAGTCATGTGGTTGATACGGTATGAATATGTTATGAGACTTCTCATGCCTACGCTATGATACCCCGCGAGGACTTGTTACGCGAATAGCAATCGTGGCACACAAGCAGACAGTTTAATACAGTATTCTTCTTAATGCTTCATTATCCTAATAGCCAGGAAATGCGTATATCTTGCATGAAAAACAAATAAACCCTAGAACTTCTGAAAAGCAGACAAAAAGTTACTGATACCGCTACCTGCTCCTCGACCTGTAAGCATAGTATTGGCTTGACAAAGTCGCAGATTAGTGTTGATGCGCTTTGTAGCAGCGTTGTCAGCTCCACCATATGCACTCATTGCGCGCTCGAAGTACTTTTGAGCAGGTGCGTATTCCTGAGAAGCCATATGCAGATTTCCAAGCATCTCTAGAAGAATCTGGCTCTCTGGGTTTTCGATACCTCGGCGTCGCTCGCACCAGTTTAGACAACGGATAAGCCACGGAAACGCTTCGGACCGTGATCTGGCAGTCACAAGATGCTGAGGGCCTTGCAATGCATACATGAGACCAATGTTACTGACAATATCCATTGTTTGTGGATGATCGGGACCAAGGAACTCCTCGCTGATCGCAAGAGCGCGACGGAGCGTCTCGGAGGCTTCAGTCGTTTCTTGGGCTCGGGTTTGACCCCTGCCGACTAGGGATAACGCACGAATGGTCAGAGGATGCGTTTGTCCTAGTGCAGATTTAAGCTCCTCATAAATATGTGGTAGCGTATCCACTGCTTGCTGTATGTCCGGTGGGAGATACCTCAGGCTCACGATATACGTGGTGTTCTCGTGATTGAAAAGAACCCACTCCAGAGTGTCTAAGACGGCGCAGAACACGCGAATGTGATTCTCTCCCAGAAGACGCTTATAGGTTTCGGCAATCTTTTCTGCTGTCGTAAGTGCATTCTCTCGTCGGTTGAGACCGTTATAGGCTATACCTAATCGGTGACGCGTTTCTATTGTGTCAAGATGATCTTCGCCGATTGTCATCTGTTGCCGTGCTAGCACATTGGCGCATATAGACTCTCCTTCTTGGTACTTCCCCTTTGCACACATAAGCTCTCCCATGAGACTTTCAATCTTCATGGACAATGGATGTCGGGGCCCAAACACACGCTGAGCATTGTCTGAAACCCACTGGCTCCATTCTGTCGCCTTTGCTAAGTAATTGCCTTCAAGCTCCACCTCAGCAAGGTTGTATCCCATAGCTAAGGTACTGACGTGATCAGTTCCGAGAGTCCTCAGATGCTCTTGGAACAATTCGTAGTCTACTTCTCGGGCTTCGTCCCAGTTGGAGCGGTTTTTCAGCTCTGCCGATCGAATAGACCGCGGGTCTTTGTCCTGAGCGACGAATATTGTCCCTTTGACTCGTTGTACCGGCTCAATAATAGAGCCTCCTGGAGGCGTGTAGGGCGTGCTACTGTTGGAATGCATGCGAGGTGGTATAGGTGGTGGAAGGCGCCCTGTTGTCGGATGTGGTGAGCGTTGTGGAATGAAACCCTGATCGGCTAAGAGAGCCTGGTCAACAAGTTGCTTTATGTTCCCCTTGATCAATCGATACATAGGCCCTCTGGATCCAACTTTACACATTTGAGAATGGTCTGCATCAAGCTTCAGTTGGGTTTCACGCAGCCCCGATAAGCCAAGAACAGCCGACTCTTCGTCTACAACCAACTATTTTGTGCTGTTAAGATTGAAATTCTTTCTCCTTTATTTTTGCTCGCTCTTACTCACATGGCTAATAGATGCTGGGCCGACGCCCCCGATTTGAACTTCCTTTCCTTCAATAAAGCTGACGACCCGGTAGTCTTCCAGCTGGTGTCGAAATCTGTCGGACATCTGTCGAGTGAATAGAGAGTTGTGCTCCAAACAATCGAGTAGGTCGTTGCTAGCGTGTCCTTTTGAAACAAAACGAGCAACTCGGGCTGCAATTTTCCCAAGTTCAACTGCTTTTGCGCCTCGGTGTGGAGTACCGAAGAAAACAAGTCCTGAGGTGGCCGTACGAATTGAACCATACTTGGGGTCTTCTTTCGCATTCAGTAGAGCCTTTGATGAGAATCGGATTTTGTAAGCGATCGCAAAGAAGAAGAAGAAATGCTTATTTGAATGCTCAACTCACCTGCTTTATAACCAAGCCACCAAGACTGTGTCCGATGAAAATAATCTTTGGTGGCATAGATTGCTTCCAAAAATGTTAGCCTACTTCGATACTAGTATATTCTGGGAGAAGGTGTTACCATGGATGGTCCTCTCTCCATGTCTAATAAGTTCAAGAGAGTATTCGCATGATCTTTTATGCTCGCTGTGGACATTGTCTGCGGGTTTGTGATGTTTGAATTATATCCGTAAACAAAGACCCTGGCAAAGGGCATATCGTCCGCCAGAAAATCCCTCGGCCAGAATGTGCGGTTCGCATGTGTCCATGTCTCGAAGGGATGATCATTCCGACCGCGAGGATTTAATCCGTGAACGAAGACGAAGCTAGGTGAAGAAGTAATCAGTATTCAGGATCTGTTCACTGCATCTCTCGGCTGGTAGGGCTCAACGTACTCGACTTTAGATTCTTCTTGCGGTGTATACACTTCTTGCAGGAAGGGAAATTCATATTGCTCCCCATCCTGTTTACGGATGTTAGATCCGCGGCTCAGGTTTATCGGCCAAACACATAGTTCTCATACCATTTTTAGGACTCTCGTTATTCACAGTCTGATATGGAAAGATGTGAAAAGAGAAAGTGACTTCGAAAATGAGACAAATAGCCAAGTCAGCCTTCTAAAGCGATTCTAATCACTAGGGGGCTGAATACGAGCATGGTAGCCAATGTGACCTTCCGTCTGACAACCTGATAAATCTTGGCGATGTATACTGCGATAGTATTCTCAAGATGAAACCAATGGGTTGTTCTGTCAGCAATCGGTAGAAATTGCCTAATCACGATGACTGCGCCATCGCGGCGTTACCTTGGCGGGACTAAGATGTGAACGGAATCGCTAGGCGAGGCTCTTGCATATGGCTACCAGGCCAAGACTTAATTTTCACCAATATAGCTTTCCCCCTTCAAGTGATCGCCGATATTTTTTCTATCAATGTGTTGGTTGATTATAACGGAGGACCCTGAAAGCCTTTCCCGTGATTGTGCATGGAGTATCCGCACCGGGATAAAGTGGATTGAGAAATAATGTTCAACTATTGGGTCCTGCAAAATGTACATAAAAATGACGCAAATGGAAGTATATTGCTTGGCATGAAATGTTGGTCTCGACAATATTATCAAAGCCTTGATGACCGTATGTCGAGGACTATGTAGCCATTTAAACCACTGGCCATCCAGTAGACCAGTCAATGACATTGAAGCCAAACTGCTTCTGATCATCCGCATAGCCGATGGTAATGTCTGTGTAGGCGTAGTAAAGCACCGTTCCATAAGTTGGGTCATCGTAAACTCCCCTGGGAATGGTTAGCATGGCTCATAGTATAGGAAAGTCGTCCGAAGGCCTTGGGTATAACATACTGTCCACCGGGTCCATAAACATTTCCATGGCTCTCCAGCACAATAGTACCACCCCCATCAGTGCACGCTGTGCCATCTTGGTCGACCTATTTTTTATTATTAAGACAAGCGTCTTATGGTTGGGTAATGTGACTTTGCAGAAACTTACAAAATTCCCGGTCGCTGATGTTGAGCGGCAGACCTTGATATGATACTCTTGTCCTGAAGCAGGCAGGGCGTCACTGTAATCGCAGCAGATTCCCCATGAGTAGAACAGATAATAGTAATCCCCATACTGATACATGTAGGATCCTTCCTCGGGATGAGTGCCATCCGGATAATAGGCAATATTGTAGGAGGCAGATCCACTTGTTTTAGTTGCTGCAGAATTCATTTCCACTTGGTATATGTCATCCCAAAACGATCCAAACTGCATGTAGTAGGTCCCATCGACTTCAATCAAGCTTGGGTCAATCGCATTGTAGATCTTCGAGGAGGAGGAAGCGATTCCAACAGAGCCGTGGTCGGTCCATGTGCCCAGCTCCATAGTCGCCGATGTAGCCAAGCCTATGGCCGAAGACTGCGAGCCAAAGGTTGAGACTGCATAATAGACGTAGTAAAGATCGTCGATATAATGAACGTCAGGGGCCTGGAAATGAAACAAGGTCAGCTCAACAGGATCCGCAATGGAGTCAGACAGGCTTTGGGACACTTTAAAAGGGTCCACAGCGAGACTTTTCTTCCATGCCATCTTTTTATCTTACGGGAAGTGAAACTCACCCAGAGATCAGTATTTCCAGCAAGGTCAATTGATGAGCCATCTGGGAGAACAGACCCAACAGCTGTCCATGGTCCCTCGAGACTAGATGCGGTGACATAGGAAATCTCATTTCCAGTGGAAAACCGAAAATACTTTCCATCAGAAGATCTCCGAATGACCGTAGGGTCATAAACAACACATTCGCCCGAACAACCAATCGGATTTGCATATCCGTGAGCTAATGCTGCGAACAGCAAAGCCGGCAGTCCCAAGTATCGGGAAAACATGGTGTAATCCTAACAGACGAGTTCGAAAGTGTTGAGCGAATCTCAAGTTAAAAGAACGAAAGAAAGTGGCCTCTATTTATTCCTTTGGTTTCAACACGCCATCGTCGGAGCATGGCTCATTTGTGGAAATAGTGCCATAAAGATGATACAGCGCGGCTTACTTCCCTTTCCGCAAGGAGTCCTTTCGAACATGATGAAAGAGTGGATAAGGATAAATAGCATGTGGGGTTGATCTTATGAGTATTTGGCAGCTTAAGGCGTTGTGGGGATGATGGCGCATGGGCTGAAACCCAGGTGAAGCAGAACACCGACTGGTGGATTTGGGCTGTTCCTGGCGTTCACTGGTCTGTGCTATAGCGCCCAAAGCGGACTTGTGCAGATTCTTCAACGGCAAAAGAGGAAATGTGCCGGTCATCCTGGTAACTTTATACCGGATTTAAGATTCCTTCCACTCATTGCATGTAGATTCAGCCAGCGGTTGGGTTCGTCTCCGGCGATTGATGTACATCGCAAGAGCCCCACTGTTATCAATAACTATCCACGCAAAAGGTCTCCAACGCGAGAGTACCTGAAGTAGATTTCCTTCTGTCTAAAACTTAGAACGTAACTTCCAATATTGATACTCATCGCAGCCAGTAGGGGTTACTATATCTCCACTACTACATATAGTCTATGCATAAGATAATTTTGACTTTCACATTTGAAGTTACCACTTAAACTACACACAAACTTGAAGAGATTTATATTAATATATCAAAACCTTCAAGGAATGACTTAATTCTGGGAAAAACATGCTTATACTACACTCATTGCCTTTTTTTATTGCAGGTAGGCCTTTCTATATAGTAAGCGCCCGTACAAACAACTATCAGCTTTAAGAAATCATCTCTCGGGAGCAATTATTAGGATAAATAAGCTTCAACTATTCTTTGCCAAAAAGTCAATAAACGAGCACAAGTCCTTATAGTCTATCGCTAACAAATACTATGTCTCTCTCTGTCGCGTCATGCGCAACTTCCCGCTGCTGATGTCATCCGCATCCCCCTTTACACGATTCAACCACAATGTCACTTCTATCCAACAAACGTTGGGACTGCCGATCATGAATTTCTCACTCATATGGGCGGCCTTGGTCGACCCGAGTAAGATCCTCTCTATGGCTTTTTCCTTGGTTGTGGTGGGAGAGTCAGTTGCGAGCGTGTCTTCCGACGCGTCTTTCTACCCTCCTCTAGATTCAATGTCATACATTACAAACTCGAAATATGGCACCTACGGTGGTGTCTTCACTGCCTCGACAGATCGTGAAACGACCGTAATTAACGGATCTTATAATTATTGCACAATGCCTCATCCCACCGCTGACAACTATCAACCTCCTTCGCCTGTCCAGAATGGCTCCGTCGAGGCGCGTTTGATTTACTTAGAATACGTGCAAAGACATCAACGTCGCACCCCTTACAATATCTTACCTGGGGGAGAGGTGAAATGATCCTCTTAACCGTCTTGCGTGATCTCATGGCTAATAAAAAAACAGGATCAAGAATATAATTGCGATAACATTCATGTCATAACAGTATCTTCTACAGTGAATTCTTCCCTGGAATCGATATCTATGTACTCCGAAACCTATACTGATCCTGCAAACCCATTTGCCTCTCGCTCCGTCAGTGGATCATGCCAATATCCACAGCTCACTCTTGGGGGAGTCTTGGATGGATACCGGCATGGAAGGGACCTATGGGCAGTGTACGGCGAGCAGTTGGGATTGCTTCCCTCATCTCCAGACACCAAAGCTGTCTGGTTTCGAGCTAGTGGATCACCCCTAACACATGCGTCTGCCGGGGCTGTCCTGAGAGGTATCTGGCCTAATTATGATGGGCCGCTTCCACTGCATCAACAAGCATCAAATATTGATACTGTGGACCAGGGGTTTCCTTGCCCATCGCGCAGTCGCTTGCTGTCAAAAATCCAGAGTAAAGAGGAATGGAACGAACATATTCTCGCAACACAGGCCTTGCGCGACCGACTCGCCGCTCTGTTTGATGCGAACAAAACCGATTGGATGACTACTTTCGATCATTTCTCTGATAACTTCCAGGCTCGTATGTGCAATGGCTACCGCTTACCATGCAGTAGAAACGATCCCTTGAACTGTGCTACCGAAGAAGATGCATATGCTGTCTTTCGGGCTGGAGATTGGGAGTGGAATTACTGGTGGCATCGTAATCAAAATGCTTCTCAATACATCCAATTAACAGAAGGTCTTTTCCTCCAAGAGATAGTTTCACGATTGGAAGCTATCGAGGGAAGGAAGCTTGAACGTGCATATACACACAATTTCTTGCATGATGGTGATTTGGGACCAATTCTTGGTGCCTTGAATATTCAGCAGTTGCGGTGGCCTGGGATGGGCTCCAACATTGCTTTTGAAGTCTGGTAAGTTGACACATTTTCCTAATTACCAAACAATATTTGCGTCGCAAATGTCCCTGATTATACTAATAGGAAAACCACTGCGTCCAAACTATATGTCCGAGTACTATACAGTGGACACACGCTAAGGTCCACACGAGGCACACTAGATTGGATTCCTCTCTCGGAACTTGTTCGTTCCCTAAAAGCCAGTGTGCCAAATGACATCATTTCGATGTGTAGCACATAACCCAATATGGCCAAGACAAAGAGAACCTGAAGGTGATATTCCTTCATTGGGTACAGCCTGATCTATGCCGAGGATTTGCAATTTATAGAGAGCACTGTCATTGATTTGATAGTGTGAGCGGGATCATCCGACATGCAATTATTCCATGAAGGATCACAATGGGCTGTTTTACAGTGACTATGCGACCAAAGAGCCTGTTCCGCCGGGTTTTTGCCAGACTTGCAACCGAACAAAACTTTGGTGTTGATCTGCACTTTTATCGCGCAAATAGGTATGGTCGCCTTTTTGCGATGCTCCGTCAATCGCAACCAAGGCCGAACCCGACAGGAACCACGCTTATACTTTGATGGTATTCATTTTCATCCTGATAGAAAATTGTGGAATAATGAGCGACACATTTCCGGCTCCATCTCGACTGACATCCCTGGATATTTCACTGGCTCTCACAATAATCATTAAGCTGGGGTCGCCCGAAAGCCACTTCTTCAGTCCATTTCCCCGCCTTCGGATACAACTACAGTCGGGGATGATCCACCGAGGTTTGACCGAGAGACCCATTCACAATCATAGAGCCAACGAGAGAGCTAAATATACTCCCACCCCATTTCATTCCGCTCCACTGTCTCTTTATTTCGTTCTTTAATAGTCCCCGCTGAGTTGAAGATCAGCGTGCCAAGTGCGACATGTCTGGATGTAAGAGGTGCGTGAGGAAGCGATGGACAAGTCCCAAGACATCACCCACTTCTGCTAAATTGCATGGGCGGAGGGCCCTTGGCTTCTCCATGGAGAATGCGATACGCATGCATTCTCGGTAAAAAGCAATATTCGACACCAGGGAAATTGATTGCAACTCAGGGGAATGCCTAGTGTCGGTTAAATCACCCACCCACAAGGTTTACTATAAGAATCGCAGGTTCTTCAAAATGGACTTCGCAAAGTCGAGAGCTGCCTCAATCATAATAAGATGTCTTCCAGGAATTTCTTTACTCTGAAAGCCGGCCTCGGCGCCCTTTCCACATTTTGTGCGCTTTTCCAAACAGCGCAAGGCGTTTCGCTTCAGGTCAATAAAAATGGAGGAAATGCCTCCAGTCCTCTGATGTATGGCTTCATGTTTGAAGTAAGTTGACTGGCGCTCTTTCGGCTGGATATAAACACTAACAATCTCCAATCTAGGACATCAATCATTCTGGCGATGGGGGTATATACGGCCAAATGCTCCAAAATAATGGGCTGCAAAGCACTACGCCAAACCTTACTGCATGGGGCTCTGTTGGCGATTCTACAATTGCCATTGACTATGACAATCCTCTTACCACTGCGATTCCCCACACTCTGCGTCTAGATGTTGCCAAAGATACCACCGGGACTGTAGGCGTGACTAACGCCGGGTACTGGGGAATTCCAGTAGATGGTAGCGAGCACCAGACTTACTTTTGGATCAAGGGTGATTTGTCAGGCAATATCACCGCGAGTCTGGTCGGCAATGGTACTGATACAGTTTATGGATCAATTTCGATTCCTATTACTTCTACCAGTGACAAATTCACGTATGTTGATGCTTCTTTGTCAACATCGAAGGCTCCTGATGGAGATGTCTATTTTCAATTGTCTTTGGATGGCTCAGAGGTGGCGGGCAGTTCACTTTACTTCGGTCTTGTTCAGTTATTCCCTACAACTTACAAGAAAAGGTATGTTTCGGGTATAGTTTGTCTTGGAATCTCTGGCTTTCCTGCTATAGCATTCCTCACATTTTACTGCATGAAGCTGACCTTAGGCTGTTATCTACAGATACAACGGACTACAACCTCGCATCGCTGATGTGCTGGAAGCCGTAGGGGCATCTTTCCTGCGATTCCCCGGTGGCAATAATATGTAAGTTGTTTGTCTAATATAGTAGGTTTTGGTTTCCAAGCATTGCTAATATTGGCTATGCTCAAGCGAGGGTGAGTATCTTGACAATCGCTGGAAGTGGAACGAGACTATTGGCCCAGTTCAAGATCGTCCTGGTCGTTGGGGTAAGAATGTATGCTCATAGGTCGTTTCACTATTTGAACTAACGCTCGATCAAATTCCAGGTACTTGGGGCTATTACAACACAGACGGCCTTGGTAAGTGTTCCGACATACAAACACCCAGCGAGTAAACGATACGCTGACACTTTCATAGGCCTCGACGAGTATTTTTACTGGTGCGAAGATATGGGTCTCGCACCTTTGTTGGCTATCTGGGATGGATTTGCCTTGGAGTCTGGCGCTGGTACCCCTGTGACTGGAGATGACTTGACTCCTTATGTGAATGATGCTCTGAATGAGCTCGAGGTAAGTCCATTTGAACATTCAACTGTCTTCAACAGATAGCTCATTCTTCTAGTATGTCCTAGGTGGCTCAAGCACAACATATGGATCAATGCGAGCAGCCAATGGGCGTACCGACCCATGGAACGTCACCATGGTTGAAATTGGCAATGAAGACCACCTAGGGGGTGGATGTGCTACCTACGCCGAAAGGTTCACGGCGTTCTATGATGCTATTCACGCCAAGTATCCCCATTTGATCTTGATTGCCAGTACCAATGAAGTCTCTTGTCTTCCGACTACCATGCCGACCGGGGCTATGGTCGATTACCATGACTACAACACACCAGATGGGCTTGTCAATCAGTTCGACTATTTTGATAATATTGACCGAAACGTTTCCTACCTCGTCGGAGAGTATGCGCAAAACAACGTCGACTATCCAATTATGCAGGGCTCTGTGGGAGAGGCCATTTTCATGATCGGTATGGAGCGTAACAGTGACCTGATCAAAATGGCTTCCTACGCGCCTCTTTTGCAACTCGTCAACTCGACACAGTGGACGGTATGTTTTAACTTGAGATGGTGAGCGATATAATGTTTGACACAAATACTGATAACGCTTTTAGCCGAACTTGATTCCATTCACCCAGAGCCCCGACGACGTCATTGAAACCACAAGCTACTACGTGCAGCAAATGTTTTCGGTGAATCTAGGCGATACTGTCAAGGAAGTGAGCAGTGACTCCGCCTTTGGGCCTGTTTACTGGGTCGCATCTAGTGGAAGCGACTCGAAGTACTATGTCAAACTGGCCAATTATGGTAGTGACACTCAAGACTTGAGTGTTACGATTGATGGACTGACAACTGCAAAACTTACTGTTGTCGGTGATGATGATCCGAACGCTGCAAATACGCCAGACGGTACCCCTGTCGTGCCCGTCCATTCTGATCTCAAGAGCTCTAATGGCACTTTCACTTTTACTATACCTGCTTGGTCGGTCGCTGTACTGGCTGCTAGCTAGATATCTCTTTTGCTATTATGACAGATCCATTTGGATACACTCTATTTAAGATCGACGAATTTTTTGAATGCTGTTATTTCATTTCTCTTTATAAATTGCTTGAACCCGAAATTATTCGAAACGCTGATACAATAAAGACTCGCTATTGATCTTTGACTTGGGAATCATAGATGTTAAACACTGGCCATGAATCCCGAAGTCCATGCCAATCCAACTCCATACTGTTATATGCGAAAATTGATTCTTATCGAATTCCTCATTTGGCCACTGCCTCTCCAAGGTACCCCATGACCTTCTCGACTAGGAACTTCCTAGGCTCAGCCTGGTCATCATTACTCAAAGCATGTGAAGCATTTGGAATGATGGCACTATGCTTATCGTCCCAGATCTCAAACTTCTCCCCATGGTTTGTAGCCTTCTGCCATCTGGCGAGGTTCTTCTCCTTATCAACCCAGTCAGGAATAGCCTGGTCAGCACCGGAATATAAGACCATAAGCTTATGTTTCAACAATCCCTGTTTCTGAATCAATCCAAATGTAGACGCAAGCTGATCTTCACTCAGGTCTGCACTGAATAAATCATCTTCTCCGGGAATATGGGGGCTCTCTGGACTGTATAGACTCAGAAACCGGCGACAGCTAATAGGCGTATTGGATGGGTAAATAGCAGAGGTTAGCTCAAGAGGCAGCATGGTGTCATATGAACCACCACCTTCAACAGCTTCCCTTGCAATACTCTCCATCTTATCGCAGATCTCCCTCATCTGGCTCGGGCTGTTCTTTCCGAACCCGTGTTCGATACAAAGCTGCACCGCTTCCCGGTCGGAAACGGGTGCTTGCATGATGGCTCCGTCGAGAGGTAGGCGGTCTGTGTGCTCTAGCCCCGAATCGAAGGCTGGCGCTGTGGTGTGTGGGTTCGGACGATGGAGGTAGTGCAAGACGCATTGGCTGCCGGTTGAGTGGCCCATCATGACGATTTTGCCTTCGCCGAACGTCTCCGTCTTGTAATCCTTGATGTAGCGGATGCATTGCGCGATTTCGTTTGTGTCGCGGTCTAAGTGGCCAAGACCCCAAGACTGGTAGGAGGATGTGAGGTTCAGGGTGAAGAGAGACCACTCTGTTGGGTTGAGAGCTTTGGCGAGATCGGCCATGTAGGATGTTGTTGCGAGGCCATCGCCTAGTCCACCGACGAAGACGAGACTGTGTGGTTTGCGGGCAGCGGCGGTAGTATACTCGAATGTTACTAGGGATTCGGTCTGAATGGGTAAAAATTGTTAGTTGCAAGGTATATGCCATTGAGGGGTTATGGGGTAGAGACGAACGTAATGATGCAATCTCCCGGGGAGACCTCCTTTTGGCCAGAACTTAGAATACATCTTGTAGTATGTGTTACGTGGGGAATAATGATGAGATAAACAAATCGGTTGTTGTGGATGTCCTCAATTAAATTGTCTTGGGTGTGAAGCAAGTGTGAAGCTGGTGTTCGATAGAAGCAAGGAACTGGGAACAATCCTGACACCGCAATTTTGTATGCTCACCGCGGGGTTCATGCAAGCTTCCCGTTATCAGATCAAACTAATTTCCGAGACCGGGCTATGGTGGCTATCGTGGGTATGTGTGCCCGGGTTCCGTCGGCATCGCAACGTGCGAATATGCCCTAACCCCTATACGAGTGACCCACTTCATAAGTGATCTCATTCGGGTTCTCATTTCGTGCTGCCGAGCTGAAACCTATCCACGACTTGGCGATTCTTCATAATCGGTGGCTGGTACGGAGTACTCCGTATATACGGTGGACATAATCAAAATATATGGAGTATTTATGGAGTCACATGAAGGCGCAAGCAAGATTTCTGCATCGATGAACTTATGCAGCTTCCAAGGTGGTAACGGACGTAACGGGTTGTATTTAACGGTATTGCGTGTTTCGAGTTCTTTGGTAATACCTTGTACGAGACTGTGCGTATTGGAAAAACGGTCTGCATTCCCGACGTCTTGTACCAGCGTATACAACGTTGTATACAGTATTTTCAGGGTAGCTGGGCAAGACACAGTGGGTCTACTCCCTATGTCAGCAAGAGCACACCTGTTTTACTTGGCAGGTACTAACTGACCGAAAGGGCAATTGACAAGAATTAAATTCATTTCTGGTGGAAAATTCGGAGAATATTTCAGCAGTTCTCGCACGGAGCGCGCTCTCTTTTCGGGCTCGGACGGAGCAGTATTCCAAGTCAGGGTCGAAGCCCACAAGCTGCAACCCCATCATGCAGCTGCATATTGATACAGAGAAGCATGGAGCTACCAGACATGCATCAGAAGACCTCGTTTAAAAGATGGTTTCATGTTTCATCGGTGCTGATGTAGATCTCAGTCACTTGTTCAGCGATCATACCCGAAAATGGACAAGTTTGAGAACTTTCGGACAGCGTCCTGTCTCTGTTCGGGTCAATCGGGACTTCCCGACACAATAACTAGCGTAGTGGTGCGTCCGATGGAGTTGGAGAATGGGACCACATGTTTAATCCCAACTGCTACACATTTCCGGCTTGCCTCTCACTACTCTCCTTACATGCGCATCATGCGCCTACCCATTTTCTGAGATCTCGAAGGAATTTCTAGTCTTAAGAATATCATGGCATGCCGAAGCACTCCGAAGTACAACATTGACCCAATTTAGACAAATAGACGAGCAAGCAATGAGTGGACTGATATAGTGGTGGAGAAAATATACGAGCCAAGAAAAGCCAACTTCGCGGATGGCGCGCCAGGGTGTGTGCATAGACCAAACCATCTGAACTGTATTTTCGGGTATTTGTACTGGTACGTTTTGAATCAGATACGGCGTACATATTATTAAATACGCCAATCGGATAAGATTGATCCACCATCAAGCGGATCTGATAATTTTTTTCTTCACCGCGGGCTCGGCATAGTGGGAAAGTGACGATGTTTTTTTCTGCTGGTAACCACGAGAGGGGGAATTTAATTCAACGTTGAATTTATAAGTAAAGCAGGTCAGAAATTAGCGTATTTTTTGGGTCTTAACTTTTATATATTCTTTGCTTTTTACTGATTTTTTTTTCTTGCTTTTCTTCACCTGCAAGTTGACCCCTCGGCTAGACCCAAAGTGTGGAATTTACAGTGGAGTTCGCCGATCTCGCTCTTTATGAAGTAACTGCACAGAGTACGGAACATTTTCTTCTATTGTCTTCTGCCCCGCGGTTGTTTCGCATGCACGATTAACCAAATGCAAGCTGTTTATATATGATACACTATACCCTTTCAGTCCGATAGGAATTACGCAACGATCAACGGCCGAGGTTCGACGTCTCTCCTCCTTCAATCCACTCCTGGATGTCCAAAGAGAGAAGCGGGCCGCCAACATGGGATTCATACAGGAGAATGATCCCCACGATCAGCTGCAACCAGTAGACTTAGATGGATTCCGATCGTATCAAGTTGCCGACCTTACGGCTGTTGATGCCTCGACACTCACAGGCATGAAAGAGGAAGTCGTGCTTCTGGCGTGGCTTCTTGTTCTCATGCGTACGCGCGAAGGTACATTGCCGCGCTATGAATGGGCCTACAAAAACGGCTCTAATAATTTGACCAGCCATGAGCTGCCCACCGAGAAACTGGTGGCTGGACTGGAAAGCAGCACCGAAGAGGTGGCAAGAGCTATTATTGAGCATGTCAAGACATCGAAGCCAGCCGAGCTTGCAGATGTTTCTAGTCCCGTTTCGCTCCTTTTGAGTACTGGCTCATTAACGAAAGACGCTGAAGTCAACGAGGAAGTGAGTGGACATATGTCTTGAATTTATTGAAACTCCAATTACAGACACTGACTGCACAAAATACAGGGTGCAATCCATTTAGAAGTACTCTTCCAAGATGGTCAAATGAGTATTCGATCAATTTGGAGTACAGAGAACCAGTTACAATATACCATCACTCACCATGTGGAGCAATTGGCCGACACTATCAAGTCGTATATCTTAAATCCCAATGTATCCATCGCGGAGGGCTTGAAGCCAACCGACTGCGACTTTAACGAGATTTGGCGCATTAACCATGAGCTTCCTCCAACCCATAGCTTTGGTTCGCATGAATTGTTCTCTGAACGAGCCACGAAAATGCCAAACAAAGTTGCCATAGACTCGTGGGATGGCGAGTTGACTTATGGTCAAATTGATCAATGGTCTTCACATGTGGCATGGAAGCTCAAGGAGATGGGCGTCAAGCTTAATGATGTCTTGCCCGTGTGCTTCGAAAAGTCTAGATGGACAGTCATCGCCGTCCTAGCTGTGATGAAGGTGGGTGCAACTTTTGCTTTGATGGATCCCACTTTGCCGCTTGCCCGACTTCAGAATATGGCGACACAGGTGGGTGCAAAGGCAATGGTTTCATCCCGATCTCAATTCGACTTTTCGACACAAATTATGCCCAGCGACAAGATCTTTGTTGTGGAGGAGAGCGCATTCGCCGAAGTTTCCACATCTGATGGCATTGAGAAGCTTCCTACAGTCCCCCCACAAACTTTGATGTACATTATCTTCACATCTGGGAGTACTGGAACTCCAAAGGGTGTCACTATTTCCCACGAAAGCTACACCAGCAGTCTTCTTCCTCGATCAGAAGCCGTTGGGTACAAGGAGGATTCCCGGGTTCTAGATTTTGCGTCCTACGCCTTTGACGTTAGCATTGATAGCATGCTTTGCACACTGACCCAAGGTGGATGTCTGTGTATTCCATCCGATGAGGATCGACTCAACGATATCAACGATGTGATCCGAAAGTTCAACATCAACTACGCCGGCATGACGCCTTCCGTGGCCCGTATTTTGGATCCTGATGTGATCAAGTCACTCACAAATGGTCTGGGTCTTGGAGGAGAAGCAGTACCAGCCAGAGATGCGAACATCTGGGGTCAGGATGCCCGAATCATTATCGGCTATGGTCCTTGTGAGTGCACCATTGGATGCACTATCAACAGTAGCGCTGCTACTGGAAGAGACTACCTCTCCATTGGTCCTGGTAATGGTGCCGCTATGTGGATCGTCGATCCAAATGACCACGAAAAACTCACGCCTATCGGCGCCGTTGGTGAATTACTTGTCGAGGGTCCTATTGTCGGACAGGGTTATCTGAACGACCCCGAAAAGACCGCTAGTGTTTTCATTAACGATCCTTCATGGCTTGTGGCTGGCCACAGGAATTATGCGGGTCGCAGTGGTCGTCTTTATAAGACGGGTGATCTTGGACGATACGACCCTGATGGGTCTGGCGGCATTGTATTTGCAGGAAGAAAGGACACTCAAGTAAAGCTGCGTGGTCAGCGCGTTGAACTTGGTGAGATCGAGAGTCAACTTCGTGCTCTTTTACCTTCAGATTCCAATGTCATTGCCGAGGTGATTGTGCCACAGGGGACCGGTGGTCAAGCAACCCTCATCGCATTTGTTACCACTGCATCCATGCAAGAACAAGGTGGAACTAGTGTGAGCTCCGCTGAGCCATCTGATGACTTGCGTGCTATTCTTCCCACTATCAGCAAAGAATTGGGCAAGGTTGTGCCACGATATATGGTCCCTACAGCTTATATTCCAGTTAATGCCATTCCAGTCTTGATCTCTGGCAAGACTGACCGCAAGCAGCTCCGAGCCTTCGGTGCCTCTATCGACTTGCGAGAGTTGGACACAGATAATGCTCCTGATGCCAATAGGGAGTTGACTGACCTCGAGAAGCGCCTGCGTGGAATTTGGGCTCAGACATTGAAGCTCGACGCCGATGGTATAAAGCTCAATGACAATTTCTTTGCTTTAGGTGGTGACTCTGTGGCAGCGATGAAGCTGGTCTCCGTATGTCGGTCCCAGAGTCTGGATCTTTCTGTCATTGACATGTTTGGGAACCCATCCCTTTCCGCCATGGCTGATGTCATTAAGCCATTGGGTGACGATACTGGAGTTCAAACTGAGACGCCCGCATTTGCAATGATTTCTGAGTCCGCTGAGAGTGCTTGCTCTGAGGCTTCTCAGGTCTACGGATTCAAGAAGACCGCCATTGAAGACATCTACCCTTGCACCCCTACTCAAGAGTCACTGTTTACTTTCTCATTGAAATCAGTCAAGCCATACGTTGCCCAGCGTGTTGCTGCTATCCCTTCGAGTGTTGACCTTATCACATGGAAGAAGGCCTGGGAGAATGTGGTCACCAATAGCCCTATCCTGCGCACTCGTCTTGCCCAACTCCAAGAACCTGGTCTTCAACAAGTTGTACTTCAAGACACCATCTACTGGAGAGATTCTGACAATCTTGAGAAGTATCTTGAGAACGACAGAAACGACAGAATGCAGCTTGGCGACCGTCTGGCACGATATGCCATTGTTGAGGACAATGGTAAAAACTACATGGTCTGGACAATTCACCACGTTGTTTACGATGGATGGTCTGAGCCGGTCATTCTCAAACAGGTCAGCGATGCCTTGAAGGGTCAGTCTGTGGAGGTCACTACCCAGATGAAAGAGTTTGTCAAATGGGTCAAGGACACTGATGAGGTCGCCATGGATGAATTCTGGCGACGAGAATTGAAGAACGCGGTTGGACCGCAGTTTCCTCGTCTTCCTTCGAGAGATTTTGTCCCATTCCCTGATGGGAATGTTGAGCATTCTATTTCAGTCTCCACACCCGCTGGGTATCCCTTCACATTGGCCACATTGATTCGTGGCGCATGGGCTATTGTTTCCTCCCAGTACTCAGGAAGTGACGATGTCGTATTTGGTGAGACTCTCACGGGTCGTGATATTGCCCTTCCCGGGGTTGAGGGCATTGTTGGGCCGTTGATTGCGACCGTGCCAGTTCGGATTCGCGTAAACCGCCAGACGACTATTGAGTCTTTCCTTCAGGCTGTCCAGCAGGGCGTGTTATCTCGCAGCCCTTATCAACACCTGGGTATGCAAAACATTCGAAAGGTCAGCCGTGACGCTCAACATGCGTGTGAAGCCCCCACTGGCCTAGTCATTCAGCCAGAGCCGGACTCTGCCGCTGTCAGCGAGCTGGGCTTTGCTGTTGGTGATGTCGTTCAAGAGGCACTTCACTTTAATCCTTACCCTCTGATGATTGGTTGTGGAATCCGCAAGGGTGGCTTCAGAATTCGCGCCAATTTCGATAGCACTCTCATCAAGACCCCACAGATGGAGCGAGTACTTGCTCAGATGGAGACAGCCTGTTTCCAGTTGACAAGGAACATCTCGAGAAAACTCGAAAGTCTTTCTTGCATTCCTAGTGCCGAACTTAACCAAATTTGGAAGTGGAATGTGACTCCTCCACTCTCACTCGACCAGTCCACGAACAAGTTCCGAGCAAATGCAAACACTAAGCCTGGGTCAACTTATCCTAGTGTCGTAGTTCCTTGGGTAGTCGATGGTCGAAACCCATCACTTTTAACCCCTATCGGATGTGTTGGAGAGCTATGGCTCGAAGGCAACGTCCTGTCAGGCGAGACTATTGACTCTCCACAATGGCTTGTTGAAGGAAGCACGGAATCTGCTGGCCGGTCCGGTAAAGTCCAGCCCACTGGAGATATTGTCCGACAGCAAGAGGATGGTAGTCTGGTATTTGTCGGTCGCAAAGAAAATATTCTTCCTTCTCAGGGACATGCTGTGAATATTACTGAGCTGGAAACGCATTTTGCGACATATCTTTCGCCTACTGTTCGGGCTGCCACTGCGGTCGTTCAGGCTTCACCAGCCGATACCAAGCAAGATAAGCAATCGGAGTTGATCGTCTTCTTACAGCCAAGAGCTTCCAAGGAGAAGACCGTTGAAATTTTGCGTGAGAAGCATGAACTCGGATCTAAGGGTTTCAAAGTCACAACTTGTACAGCGGTACCTACAAGTCTGGCTCTGGGGCTAAAGAAGCTTGATAAATTCATCCGCGACTCACTTCCTTCATATATGGCACCCTCAGCCTACGTGGTTGTTGAGGAACTACCTGAAGAGACACACCTCGGTGACTACCAAATGCTGCTGAACAAACTTGCCTCGACTATTCCTGCTTCCGTTCTCCAAGAACTGCGTGACGGATTTGAAGGGGCCTGGATCAAAACGTTTGCCCAAGCGAACCTGACGCCGAAGGAAACCATTCTCAGAAATGCGTGGGCTACAATTCTTCGTGTTGAACCAGAGAAGATCGATTTAGACGACAACTTCTTCCGTCTTGGTGGTGACTCTGTTTTGGCAATGAAATTGGTCTCAGGTCTCCGCGCCCAGGGTCACGGATTGACCGTTGCAGATATTTTCCAGCACATGCGACTTGGAGATGCAGCACGCGTTTTGAAACTTGATCAAGCTAATCAACAGAACTTCAAGCCCTACAAGCCTTTCTCTTCGTTGGGACAGTCAAACATCAACGCTGGCGTTGTTCGATCTAAACTTGCCAATAGCAACTGGTCCATTCAAGATATCGCCCCAGTGACCGATCCCCAGGTCGTGGATATCAAGGCTACTCTGAATGCACCTCGCACCGCCATTCAATACACTATGCTTTTCTTCGATGATGGAATTGACCGAGAGAAGCTTTTCCATGCCTGCGATGAAATTATTAAAGCCCATCAAATCCTAAGGACCGTCTTTGTGGAGCACGAATCCAAGTTCTACCAAGTGGTGCTTGAAGATATGGAAATGCCCCTAACCAAGCACTTAGCCGATGATGACCTTGAACAATCAGTGAAAGATATCTGTTCCGTTCACGCAGAGTTAGACTCCAAGCTCGGCTCTTCCTTCCTCCAGATCATTCACGTCGAGGGCCGAAACAACCGCGAGTGTCTTGCCTTGGGTCTGTCTCACGCACAATACGATGGCGTTTCTCTCCCAAGAGTTCTTCAAGACCTTGAGACCTTCTACGCCGGAGGCCAAATTGCTCCCCATGAACCATTCGCCACTTACATTGGCCGCATCTCCGATGGTCAGGTTCAAAAGACGGCCATCAACTACTGGAGCAACCTCCTTGACGGTTCCTCTCTTTCCGTTCTTGAAGGGCCTACTACGCAGCCTACCGACCGTGGTATCTTCAAGACAAAGGTCATCGAGAACTCTCAGCCACTGCCGTTCATCACAACTGCCAACTTGCTTACTGCGGCTTGGGCATTGTTTCTAGCCCGTCGCCTTCGTAAGAGCGATATTACCTTTGGGGGAGTCACGTCAGGCCGAACGATTGACCTACCAAACGTGGAAAACATCGTCGGTCCATGCTACCAGCTTACTCCGATCCGGGTTCTCTTTGAGTCGCATTGGACAGCAATGGACTTGCTGCAATTTGTGCAGAAGCAAAGCGCAGAGTCAGCAGCATATGACTTCCTCGGGTTTGAGAACATCGCTCGTCAATGTGCCCAATGGGAGGAAGGTCTCTTTTATGACTCTCTTGTCCATCATCAGGACTGGGATGATTTTGATACTATGCCTTTTGCTGGTGGAAGTTGCAGGGTGGATATTTTGAATCCCCATGGGGATTCTCCAAAGCCGGTGAAGGTTGTTTCATATGTCAAGGAAGGTGCCATGCATGTTGGTCTTGTTGGCAGTGAGCGCGATGCGGAATTTGTTGACGGAGCGCTGAGTGAGTTGGCTGCCACTGTGCAGGAGCTGAGCTCTCAGAAGGAAGAAGCTTTACTTGATGCTGAAGTATTCTAGATAGAGGTGCAGAGCTGGAAATAGTGATTCATTGTACCTATCTCTTTTTTTTTCGTCTCTTGTCTTATAATATCATTTGGTTAAACACACATTCTAATTTCTATCGCCGTATTCGGTAGTAGCATATATTCGCGATCTTCTATAGATAAAGAAGTATAATGTCTTGATTGAGCATTGAAGTGGTTATTCTTTCTAAGACGTTATGTCCAGGTTGTAGTAGGCAGGCACTATTACTTCGGTAAAAGTTGAATTTGGCTGAATGTGTCGCTATACTAGTGTTCATTATTATACAGCAAACATGATAATCAATTACATCAGTTCTTTAAAGTGAAACTTCTTTTCAATTACTATGTGGTCCAGTTCAGGGAATGTCACAGTATAGACATACTTAGTTGAAGAGATAATGAAATTTGAATCGGTCTAAATGAGATATATACTAGGTAGTAGTAATAGAGATAAAGAAAGGTGGAAGCAACGCTATGTACAGATGCGAAAGCGACGATGTCCAAGCTGCCCCAAACGGGCAACATTGGCACAGGTATTAAAATGCAGATTTACAACAATAAGGATTTTTTTCCACTTATGGGGATTAGGTAGCCACTGTCTGGTGCATGACATTGGCACGATAACTCTCTGATCTCTCGAGGAGCTCTTCATGAGATCCACGATCAGTGCACTTGCCACCGTCAATCAAGAAGATGACGTCAGCCTTTCGGATTGTGTGAAGACGGTGCGCAATCGCAATAACAGTGATGCCCTTTGCAGCCTTCGCGAGGCCATCCTGAAGAAGCTTCTCAGACTCAGCATCTAAAGCACTGGTCGACTCGTCCAGAATCAGAAGCTTAGGTTTGCGAACCAATGCTCGAGCAATGGACAATCTTTGCTTTTGACCACCAGAGAACTGATTACCGTTAGGGCCACACATAGTCTTGTATCCATTAGGAAGGGCCATGATTGTTTCGTGGATATTGGCGAGTTTGCAAGCTTCGACAATGTCTTCCATAGAAGCTTCCTGTCTAGGCTTGGCACCAAGGCCAAT